>NC_143397.1:107902649-108543721 GCF_052110815.1 Crocodylus siamensis
TTGTTTCTTGACATAGCTTTTCTCTTTTCTGCATTCTGCAAAACAGGCTTCCTCCTGGCTGAGTAGTGACCCCATAAGGCAAAGCAGAGCTATTGCATCCAATAGTAATGAAGACTTTTGCAGTCACAAGTTGTCTTTTGTGAGACTTCCTTTCTTGGCTTGGCTTTAAATGATTCTGTATTGTCTGTTCAACTGCGAAGGTTATGACTGTGTATCAGAAATGCAAGTACTACTTAAAGGCAGACAAGGTTCTTTGGGTACATGAAATATCTTTAATTAGACCAACTAAATAGTTGGAAAATGTGTTCTTTGCAAGCTTTTGGGTACAAACACCCTTCAGCCATAGGAAAAGTCTGCTGGTGTTTGTGTAGACCTTCCCTATGCCTGAAGAGGGGCATTTGTGCCTGAAAGTTTACAAAGAACAGTTTTTCCAACTATTTAGTTGGTCTAATAAAAGATATTGCATCTACCCAAAGAACCTTGTCTGCCTATATCCCTGGGGGGGGGCGGTGTGTGTGTGTGTGTGTGTGTGTAATTACGGTGTTACCAACTCTCATGATTTTTGATATTGTTCTTAAAGTCTGTGCTTCAGGAATGTGAAAAGCTTAGTTCTTTCTTTTATATATATTTATATTGATGCATATATATAAAAGAAAGAGCTAAGTTTTTCACATTCTTAAAGTATAGACTTTGAGAACAATGCCAAAAATCATGAGAGTTGGCAATACTGTAATTACTTATTATATTAAAAATGTATCCTAGGCGGTCCTTTTCCATGCACTAATTCAGTATCAGTGATCTGTTTCTCATTTAGAGCTTAGCCCTTTGTCTCTCTATATTCATGTTATATCAATGAATACAGACTCAGAATGTGTTGATATTTACCTTTTTGCTTTCTCTCATGTAATATTCCATCTGGACATCTCTCAATTAGTTCACAAGTGTAGCAATATTTGGTGGTGTTCTTAAAATCATGGGTGCTAAAATTATACTATTATTTGATAATCTCAACTATTTAGTAAGAAAAAATGCAGTGATAGAGAAGAAAGCTTGATAACATGAACCTAAGAAGGCTGCTAAAAGGAACCCAACATTTATTTTTGAAAAGTCTTGCAATTTTAGGGGCCATGATTTGTGATTTCTTAATGTGTACAGACGGCAAGCCAGAGTCATTAGTGTGGCACAATTTGCATGTATGGTGATTATTTTAAATACTAGCGAATTGCCCGTCAAGAATGATAGGGGGGGCGAGCGGGGGGGGACAAAATGCCACCACCCACTACCCCATGCAGTTGCCGCCTTCCAGGAGCGGGAGGGGGAAGCTTGCACATGGCAGCTGCTGCCGTCACCCACCACCCCACGCTGCCACCACTCAGCATCCAGCCATGCACTAACCCTCCCTCCCCCCCTCCATGTCTGGCCCTGTGCCACCTATATATATATATATATATACACACACACATATATATATATGTAATATTGGGTTCTAAGGGATGTTAGAAGTAACTTCTACAACTCTCTGAGTCTTTCACTAGATTTTGATAAATAGCAAATGGAAATACCCACAATCCTAGGTTAGTTTATGATTCTGCAGGCTGCTCCACAGAGATGCAGCCCTGAAGAGTCCTGTTAAATGTGTATCATGTTGCAAGCAATTAAAGAAAATTATTAAACCAATTATCTGGTTTTGTCATTAAATAACCCACTAAAGTACCCAGCTCTCTGTCTGAGAGTATTTCTACACTGAACTCCACAAGCAGGACTGCAATCCGTGTTCAAATAATTTTTTCCTACCTAGTTCAGGTGGTGATAGCAGTACAATTGCGACAGTCAACCAAGTGCTTGCCCAAAGATCCAGGTGAGTTTTCTGGTTGACTCTGAAACCCATGCTGCTGTGGCCACACTTTTGTTAGTCCCTGAGCTAGCTCACTTAAAGCTAGCACAGGTATGCCTACATGAGCATATTTCACCCTTTTGGGCTGCAGTGCAAACATACCTTGTATGACTCCTATTTGGCCTCAGGTATCTTTTGACCACTGACTCCTTGGATGCTTTTTGAGGACTGGTGGGTATGGCCTGAGGGGCTTTGCTCAGTGTCCCCCTCCAGAGAACTTATTTTCACATTTTGACCCTTTGACTCCCATGTCACTCCTATTCTGTTTTGCTTTTGTTGTCCCAAGAAATTAGTTGCATCTTTCACACTTTGGCCCCACAAAGGGGCTATTAGTTAGCTGAGTGGGCTTTAAGTGCCACATTAATATGGAAGATATAAACAGACAGGTATCTTTTGATAAGAGTTGGCCTTTAATGAGGTAAGAAGTGCAATTTAACTAGGGGAAGGGATTATAGATTGTATAGTGCCTGTTGCTTCAGGAGTTTACACTCATGACTTCTCTTTCAGTGTCAGCTTATATAGATCACATGGATTGTACAGATAGATATAGATACACACACTCCACATGTATCAGCCATCAGTAACAGGACTTCACACAGGGGCAAGGACCCACTGTTAAAGAACATTCTGCAGGCCTGCATCCTCAGAGTGCCAGCGTGCCACACACAAAGAGGCAGGAGTAACTTTATGCCTCTTTATCAGTGAGCAGAGTCAGTGCCCCACCTGCCTTTCTTTGAAGAGGCAATGCTTATGAAAAGCAGGTCAAGCCAGGTGCCTTTTTTGGCTTGGTCAGCTAGAAAAGAAACGAGAGGTAAAGATAGGATGGCCATCATAGAGGACAGTCTGATTGTCCTCTGTCTTCTATTGATATAAAATGGGATGCTTTTGTCCTCTATTTTTCTCTTGAAGAGAAAAATAGAGGCATGGGTGACTGGTGTCTCCCAAGTCTGGGGGCCACCAGATCCCCGACTGGGGGAGGAGGTTCCCCCAGTGGCCGATTGCCAAGCCTGCAACCCGAAACTTCTGGTTTTGCGGCTGGCACTTCCAGGGGGTGCATGTGTGCCCACGCACCCCCTATGCGGCGCCAATGAACAGGGGACATAAACGTGCCAGGTTTTGTATCAACAGAGGACAGAGCAGCAGAAAACCAGAATGCCCTCTATGATGGCCACCTGAGGTAAAAAGCTGAGTTTGAAAACCACCGGTTTCTTAAAATCCTGGATGCTAGAATTACAGGATGCGCTGATCCTCTCTGCTGGATTTCCCTCAAAGCTGCAGTGTCGGGGAAGGAAGCCAGTTAACGTGAAGCTGTGGGGATGCGCAGGGGGTGCACGTGTGGGACCCCCTGGAAGCACGAGTGCACCCCCTGACTGGCTTAGGTGACAGGTGGGAGCGCCGATACCCACCCTGCAAGCGCCGGCCGGTTGGTGAGACTGGCTGCAAGTGCCCCCCTGACTAAGGTGGCACTGGTCGCTCATGACAGGAAGCCCAGAAGGCCGCTGAAAGGAGCCCTTTAAGGCCTGTAGAAGGTCCAGCTGTGATGCCGGGGCGGAGAGCCAGGCACTTCGTTTCCAGGCGAGGGTCTCACAGCCCCTCAGGCTCCTCCAAAGCCCGTGGACATCCATTCCTGGCTGCTCAGGGACTGGGAAGGGGGGTCGGTGCCCGGGCCGGGCCGGCGGGCGCGGGCGCGGGCGCGGCGCAGGTCGGCGCCCCCTGGCGGGCGTGCGGCGGCGCCGGCCGCTCCTCCCCGCGCCGCGGCCCCCCACGCCCACAGCCCCGTGCCCGGGGCCGGCAGGCTCCTCCCGGCCGCGCGCGTGGTGCCCGGGGCGGGCATTAGCAAGAAGCGGGGGTTAAAAAAAAAACAAAAAACACACACACACAAAACTTAGCAGCAGCAGCAGCCGCCGACGCCGCCCGGCAGAGCCACGCGGAGGAGCTGCCCAAACTTCCAGCAACTCCCGGGAGGCGGCATGTCCGAGAAGAAGAAGGACGGCCGAGGCCGGCGGGGCAAGAAGGGCGCCGGGGGCGGCCGCAGAGTCCCGGACGCCGCCGGACCTGGCTCAGGTGAGTGCCCCGGCCGCGGACCCGCGGGCACGGGGCAGCGCCGCCACCCGCGCGGCACCTGGCCGGGGTGCCGGACACGCTGCCCCGGCGCCGGCCGGCCGCCCCGCTGCCCAGCGCGGCTCAGCCCGCCCAGGTGCGCTGCCCGCCCGGGGGGCTCCTCGCCGTGGCCGACCTGCCCTGGCAGCCCCCGCGCGGAGACGGCGGCCCTGGAGGAGAGGGCGAGCGGCAGGAGCCCTACCACGTCGGGCCCTTCCCACGTCCCGGTTCCCCACGCAGGTGCAGGGGCAGGGGCCAAGCCCTGGGGACTGTGGCCCTCAGCAGACAGGAATGTCCTGGTTCGCTGGTTTGTTGTGTCGTGGCCCAACCGTCCCACTCGAGATCAGGGACCGGTATCACCAATGGGAAGATATGGCCCATGCCCTTGCTAGGGTGGTCATCATAGGGGACAGTCCAGTTTTCTGCTGGTCTGTCCTCTATTGACACCAAACCCAACGTCTCCATGTCCTTCTTCATTTTTCTATTCAAGAGAAAAGCAGAGGACATAAAGGCGTACAGTTTTATATCAGTAGAGGACAACTGGACTGTCCTCTGTGACACCACTTTTTATGTCCTCTATTTTTTCTCTTGAAGAGAAAAAATAGAGGACATAAAGACGTCCGGTTTCATATCAGTAGAGGACAACCAGACTGTCCTCTATGATGGCCACCCTAGCCCTAAAGCCCTTTATATTAGATCCAAAAAAACCCTCTCCCTAGGTACAGGCTAAATGTAGTTCTTCTTTCCATGCATGCATGTGTATGTGTGTGTTATTATTTAGGTATAGATATATATCTATAGCTATATAAAGAGAGAGCATGAGCAGATGTGCACATAGGTGTGTGTGTGCGTGTCTATATAGACACACACACACAATATACGCACACACGTGATTGTTTGGGACAGGGACTCTCATGTACAATGGAGTTTTGACTTCTGTTGTGACCTCTACTACAACTGTAACACAAATATAAAAAAATATGACTATAGGATCTGATTGCCCTTTTGCCCCAAGTCCTTTGTGATCCTTGAGTCCCATGTGGAGTGAATGTAAAAACTGTCATTCCACTTCGGCCACTTAATCCCATTTCACACTTCTTTTGCCCTCAGAGACGCATAGGGCAACTGAGGATAAGGCTCCACTCATTTAAGGATTTTTTTTTTTAACTTCTAGCTCTGCAACAGTATATTACTACTTTAGGTGCCTTGCTTTAAAGGAAGCAGCCTAGGAAAAATAGCACCAATAAAAAAGTTAAACTCTCTAAAAACATCTAAATTAATTTTTCTTTTAATGTGGCGTGACCAATGGATGACTACTCTGTGGTTGTAAAGGTTTAATAAACAGCCATTGGGGAAGACCTGTATAATTTAAGAATGGCAGCTCTCCCAGTATCATGCCAATAAAACTTTTATATCTAAGAGCACCGTCATATATATTCTTTCACTGTGTGGCTCAGTGAGAGACAGACTGCACAGTTTGTGCTTGATAATGAGGTTGAATGAACATTTTAGGACATTAGGAGAGACTTCCCTTGCTATGCAGAACTGGATACAAAAGTTCCTTTGGCCTTTTCTATTATTTATCTTCCCATCTATTGGGGTTTTTACAAAGTTGCTCATCTCCACAATCTGTCTGCCTTCCACAAAAAGTAAACACAATAATATCTCCCTGGATCACTGGCAAGAACAAGTTTTAAGTAACCATCAAAGGGGGTAGGGGGATGGGAAGGGGGTTAGTAGTAAATTATACCAAGCGTGAGGGCAGTGCTGTGTTGGCAAGGGGTTTTACGGGGAATATGTGTGCAACTGACTGTCTGCAGGGCACTGAATGCAATGGTGCAGGATCTGACAGTGAGTTCCACCACCCCAATGGCCCTGCGTCATTGAGGTTCTGACCCCTGTGGACACCACTCTTGCCCAGTGTTTTGACAGTTTAGTTTATCCAGTAGAGCAAAGCTGTCCCATTAGGTTATCATAGCAAGGAGAGATGGGCTCTCAGATGGCGGGAGTCAGTTCCTTGATAAGTAACAACCTTGCATTAAACTTTCTGTTTAACCGGGAGCTGGGTACGGGGAGTAGCAAATGGAAATGATGTGTTTGCGGAATGTGCGTGGGTAGTGCTTTGAACCAGGCGCAGGGACCTGGAGGAGTTAAGGCTGGAATTCTACCTGCAGGAGTCTCTTGCCATGTCCGGATTCAGTCTGGCAGGGCATAGCCTTCTGGCCGCCTGCAAATGGAAGCACACCTTCTTTGCCATTGGAGATATCATGGTGTCTGTATGCCTTAAGACCCAGTGACAACCCCAGTACAGAGGTGAATTACTGGAGATGCTTCCTCCTTGCAGCCTCACTTTTGTCTTCATGGGGTTCAGCTTCAGCTGCCTGCTGTTAAGGCCTTGTTCATACTACAAAGGGTTTGCTCACTTTGCTATACTGGGATTGACAAACTGTCTGAGTTTAGACACAGTTTATATCAGCTAAAGAGAACTTCTGCTGAATTACCTCATTCCCTGAATAAAATAAGCTGTACCTACAGAAGTAGGTGCTTTTTTTTTGCCTGTCTGACTGCATCTATAGTAGAGATTTTGCTGATGTAAAGATGTCATAAAAATATCACAGCCATAAGTGACATTACAATACTGTACTGGCACGAGTTTGTAGTGTTGACCAGGACTGAGTAGTACTTTGCCTTATGAAATTAGATTCCAGATCTTTTGAACACAGATGTACAGGATAGGACAAATTGTGTGTGTAAAGTTATTGTCCTGCCTGGAAGTTTATGGGATTGGGATTTAAATGCACAAAATAAGCTTTCAATAGAGCACAAGATACCTCTATGGTATTGCCAGCCGAATGCTTTCAAACTGGTTATCTGCCATTTGTTAGGCCAGTTTAACCTGTTTAAGAACTTTCCTTTTCTTTTTTTTGTGGAGTTAAATAACACTGAAGATCAAACCAAAGAGCATTGTGAGATGATAATATGGCTATTCTAAAATGGAAAGATCAGAAAAAAAATAAACGTAGAGTGCAGTAGCAGATATCAACTTTATACAGTAGGCTTTTACTCTCTTGGTATGGAATATGGATTTACAGATGATTTGTAGATATAGACTAACAGCAAAATCTGTTTGAAATCCTGCCCCATTAAAGTCAGTGGCTGGAGCTGTTATTTCACTAGTAATGTAGTTGTACAGCAAGAAATGAAGCAGCTGTAATGTTGTGTGTGTGATGCCTCAGTTGGAGAACTGACATATCTGTGTGGGTGCTGGAGCAATTTTTTTTATTTATTTATTTTTGGTTGTCTGCTATGTTAAACTTAAAAGAACCAGTAAATTGCCATCCTTGTTTCTGGCTTTCTCTTTTGTCAGTAATTTGTATCTGCCTAGTTGGTTTCTATAGCATCAAATGTGGCAGTTACACTAAGTCATCATTTTTAAAAAGTCTCTGTACCACTAGAGAAGAACTTAACAGATACTTTGTTTTTGTTTAGTGTTGTGATTTTTTCCTATTCTATCTTCTCTCAGCTTAGTGTGCTGTGTTTTTGGTGTCAGAGGAATTCACATAGACTTTCAGACTCAGGTCTGGAAGTATTGTTTAGTTTGTCACTTGTCATTTGCTTCACGCTCAGCTTTATCATTTAAAGTTATACAGGCAGGCTTTCTTTTTAACCTAATCTTCCTGTATAGTAACTCTGGATAACTACAGTATATCTGTCAAAGAAGGGAAACAACAGTCAAAGCATGAAAAAACAGTTTCAGAATAGACTTGGCTTGCTATACCTTTCTGCTCAATGGCAGCATAAAGAAAGCTTCTCATGCAATGGTCCTCAACCTCATCAGACTCAAGGCGCCCCTCAGAAAATGCCAGCTCTTAGTTTTCACTTGTTTGGGGGTGGGTGGGGGGAGAGGGGTTAGATTAAAAAAAAAAAAGCAATTCATCTGTTGCAAAAAACTTGGAAAAACCACAACAGGTCAGAAAGTTTTTGACACTGTGGATTCCTCTTTGAATTCTCTTTGGGTTTGCACTCCTAACAGTGCTAATCTTGAGCAGGACCCTGCAGCCCTTAAAGGGATCATGCAACACCCTGGTTGAGAATCACTCTTCCGTTGCTTGTCATTGCAAAGCATGGAATTGGAGCAAAGCAACAATATTATAACCTGTAGTTGTGGCAATTGTCTGTTGCTATTTCTTCATCACTAAAATTGTCTAAAGAAACATTTTTTGTTTTCCTCCCTTGAAATTAGTCATGACCAAATTGGTTTTATTTGGCTTGTCATAACTCCAGAGCTATTGCTTCTTTATTTGGCCAGGCACATCAGGCACTTATAAGTACAGGTGGTGGAAAAACTGAGGAGCTAAGTATTACAAATGGATGGAAGCTGACAGCTTCTCTCCAAATGACCTCATTGACCTGCTATGCTAACTAAGTTTGTAAACAGGCCGAATAGTTCTCTTGACGGGCATCTTGGGACACCAGGGTAGTACCCCAGAGCAACCAATGTGAAAGTACACACTGCTGGTACAAGGTTCAGCCTCTGGGTTCTAATGCCTGAAAACTGACTTTTCAGTTGTATGTTCAATTCAAATGCTTCCTGAAGAAGTCACCATGGGTGTCACTCTGAATAAATGGTGGTGATAATATTCATGTTGCAGAAGCTCCATGGTCAAGCCCTTTTCCACTGAAACCTTGCAACGTTAGCACATGAGAGGGTGCAAATGGAAAGACAGTTGGAGGAAGTGGTCGTGAAACAGTTGCGTTTGGTAAAATAAGCCAAGGAAATTGGGCATCAGCTGCTGAGCCACATTTGAGTATGTTGCTGGTAGCCCTAATTAAGAGAAGGTTAAGGAGGTATTTGTTCAAGGATAAGGGAATGGCTTTGTGAGTATTAACAGGGGCTCCTACAAGGCCCAAGAGGCAGGAGGGAGAAATGTGACAAATGCTTGATTAAAGGAAGCTGAAGATTGGCATCAGGGGCAGAGCAGAGGCCAGTGTAATGCTAGGGGTAGAACTGTAAGTGGGTGCATGTGAGAGATGGAAGTAACTGTCAGCCTGGGAAATGACCTTAGTGGAAGCATTTTGAATAGGCTGAATAGGAGGATAGAAAGGAAAGGTGACTGTATTTGAGGCATTGAGATGATTACAGCCTGGGTGCAAATTGTACCAGTGTGGACTGAGAGGAATTAGCAGATCTTAGACATTATATATAGGGAGAAGCAGCAAAATGTTCTTCTGGGCTGTCTGTGCTCAGGGCCTGGGTATCACCTTTAGCTTCACCCAGGTTATGTGTTGTAGTGATAGGGAAGAGGTGGTGGTAATCACATCTATGGAGAAAGGCAGGGCCAGATTATTGATGGGAAAGGTCAGTTTGAGGTTTCTTAAGTTAAAGTTAATGGCTTAACACTCACGAGAAGTGAGCAAAAGACAGGGCAAGATTTTACTTTTGATGAAAGACTAGACAGGAGAATCTGTGAATTGACATGATCCTCAAAGCCATGTTTTAAAGTAAAGTTGACCAGTTTTAGGAGAAAATCTGCTTTCAGAACAATTAGTGATTTTATTTAGTTGTTTCTTGCCAAAAATATTTGCAGAGTCTCAATATGATTGCTCAGGGTTTTGTTTTGTTTTTTTAAGGAAACCCCTTCCCATGCTTGGGTCTCACGAATGATTCCAAACATGCCATACAGTTTTTGAGACAATTTTGAGAATGAATCTTCTAAAAAGCATTTGGGTCTACTCATGTTGTATGAATATGTGAGATTAGCCGATATTTAGTTGCTTTTGACTTAACAGTGGAAGAGCTACTCCACCATAGCCACTGGAATGCAAATAAATTCATAAGGACATGGTAATAGTCCTCTAGCTATACTACCAAGTAAATACTGGATGTGAATAGAAGGGTATTCCCCTTGAAATAGGTCAAGAAACTGTTCTGAACTTTGTGCAAATATTGATAGCGAGAGAAGGCTGAACATATTTTTATCTCTGGTGTAAAAATGCTGAGATTTGCTTAGCTATGTGAGGATTTTAAAACATTAATCCCTGGCAAAGCTTGTGAGCTAACACTTCAACCTAAGTTTGTCTCCTTATATCCATGGCTGTCCCTGCTGGCACTGCTGCAAAGGCACTAATTAAAGAAAACATAAACTGGTGTGATATAATCTGAAACCCCGCAACAAGTAGAATAAAAACTGGGTATACAGGGGATGTTTTTTCTTAAGAATTCAGCACCTGCATCCCGTGTCAACCTGCTATCCTGCTAAGCAGCAAAATTAAAGCAGTTGGATTTTCAAAGGAGCACGATGGATGCTGAGCTCCAGCCACAAATGTCATTATGGGAGCTGCGAAGCTCCTAGGGGAACTGGACCCTTTTCTGGGGTCCTAAGTAAGAACTGCATTCTCCTAAAAGTCCTGACTCTCCTTTGAAGCATGCTGGTCATACGAACACCTGGTGCTAAGTGTGTATATGTTCATTTAAGTCTACCCCTCAGTGTCTTGATAGTATTTTGAAGCAGGTGCTTGCAACTGAGAGCAAAACAGTGAAGAACAATCGTGTTTCAAAGTGTCAAAAGTTCTGGAAGGGCTATGAATTCTTACCAAATCAGTGTTTTGTTAACATTCCAAAAGTAACAAGAGTGAATGGACTTTAACAGTACTGATAGTTTATCATGTTCCGTTATGATACAAGAAAACAAACCAAGTGTCAATATTTTGTGTGAGTCATTCAAGCTACACAAAGAACCACGAATGCTCTTAGTGTTTCAGTTAACCCATAGTCATTCCTGTTCAGGAGTGATCGTGGACAGCTCTGAATTAGTTTGTTTCAGCCCGAGAATATATACACCGAACAAAACAGGTTTAAAGAGTATTCTGTAAGGACTGCAGTTGAGGAGTAATAGGGACACAGTTCAGATACAATATACTTGGCTTTCTGCGGCAGTGACAGTCATTCTGGATCTCTACTATGATGTAGCTACATATTTTCATATTTCTTTGGAATTAGTGTGCTATCAGAACACTAAAATAACAGTCTGCTGGGGAAAAGTCACTCTTCATTGAACAATCGTACTGCCAGAAAACGAGTTGTATTGGTTAAGTGCAAAAGCACAGAGGATATTGGCAATATTTAGACTGGCCTGAAGTGTTCTCAACAGTTCCTTGTCTAATAGTGGTACACAAAGACATTCCAAAATGCTCTTTGAAGGCAGAATGGACTTGCAGTATTGATGTCTGTGAATTATAAACAGGTTTTCTGTCAGGTGAGCAGAGAGGATGTGCATTCCTTCTTTTAAGGGATATAGCACTTGGAAGTACTGTACAATTTTACTCTATTTTAAAACATCAGCTGTCCCCTCTTGCTATCCTTCATCAGTATTTACCATGAGGACTATGAAATCTCACTGTGGAAACTATTTATATGCTGATCTATTAGTTTGAGATGAAGCCTGGGCTGAGTGAGGGTCTTTGGGTGCCATTTCCCCCCTTTCCAGCCAGCATCCTTCATCCTTCAGGTCCAAGTTAGCTGTACCCGTGGCACCCTTGATGGCCACTAGAGGGTGCTCTGAGAGCATTGCTTGCTAAACCCCAACTTGCTTCTGTTCTACTCTCAGCTCTTTCATTCACACCCTAGCAAAATAATCAGAAGGCTAGCTGGAGTATGAGTCTCTTACTGTGTTGTGAGGGGGGCAAGGAATAAATCCTGAACCACTGGCTTCTGAAAAATAATGATGATTTGGGGTGTGGGAGAGGAAGACAAGTATCTCAGTCAGCCCTGTTGCTAAATTGCTCTGCCTGTCATGCTGTATATTACTTATCCACCTCTTTTACCACCCCACCGTAAATGCTGGCTAATTTTGCCCAAATCCCCAAGACCACGTGAGTCGGGGTGCTGGACAACATCCAGGAGACTTAATGCTTGTAGGTCAGGGTTATTTTAATGTGGGCTAATACATGTTCCTTTCTGCCTGGTAATTGAATCAGTTGTCAGCCCTGTGTCCTGTGGCTTGAGTTAGATTCATTGTGTTTCCTCTCTTCCCCTTACCCCTTGCAGTTCAGTGTGAAGAGTAATGAAAGTAACTGATAACAGAGTTACAGAAATTGCTATAAGATTGTGTAGGTCTGGAGTCACTTGGGGATCAAGCATGCAGCTTTCTCAGGCAAGTCTTGTTTGGGGGTCAAGGGGGGGCTTGCTTGGAGAAGGACTTCAGCATTTGGCCCTGACTGTATTGCCAAAACATCCCAAACCTTTCATTTCACAGCTCCAACAGGCAGGCAGCTGCCTACTCCAGACAGCTGTTGAGCTGTAGAGTTAGCTGTGTGGGAGACAGGGAATGTTTTATTGGGATTTTTCAGGACTTTGACTTTATTTGTATTTTATGAGTGTCTTAGCATATTAGAGAACACTGCAAGAATGGCAGCTTTGAAAGCAGCTTGCTAAGAGTTAGGAACTTAAATGGAGTCATAGCCATGTGCACAGGTGAACTGGAAAAGCAGCTTAAAGGAGGACACAGGTTTGGCATGTATTCTAATCTGATTTTGTGTGTGATGAATATGAAACAGGTTCAGTATGAGGTCAGAGGGATATTCATGAACATGCTGTCCTTTTCCTAATTCCCATTTTTTGTTTCTGTTCTGGTCTCTTGATCTGCTTGATTTCTGCTCGTGGAGGAAACCAATTAGAGAATGCTGTGAAAATATTTAGATGATTTAATGAAAATTAATGGGGAACTTCTTTCGTTCCCCACCATCTTTAACATTTGTTTTTGTCCAGTACTTTTAACTTATGGATCCTACTGGATAATGACCTCTTCTTTGTTTGAATAATTTGGTACATAGACTTCTTCTGATGTCATTGAGACTTGTGTAATATTTGTTGCCGTGTCAGATTACTGGGAAAATAGACACACCATAAGGTGGCTTGCTCATTTGGGGCCAAAAAAGCTTATCTTAGTTTCCACCAACTTCAGTGGTGAGCTTGTCTAAGTGAAGACTAAATGATAGCTGTAGAATGTGGCCCTAAAAAGGACCTGCTATGTACTTAGGTAACTGTGGCAGGAAATAGAAGAAGTGCAGTCTTTGATCCTGGAGTTAACTCTTGCCCCTGTTCCTGGAGCCGGTTGTTCCTTTCACTTCTTTCAGTAAAGGGAATCTGTAAGAATGTATATGGCTCTAGACGTCACATCTAAGACTTTTAGGTCAAGTCCTGTTCAGCAGCCTTTTTATTTTCTTCCTGTGGCAACAATTTTCACTCATCACCAGCGTATCACTTTCTTTTATTGTCCATCTAACACAGGGGTGGGCAAAATATGGCCCACGGGCCAGATCTGGCCTACAAACAAATTGAATCCAGCCTGTGGGTGGGCAGCCACTAGTTGATTGTATCTGGTACTGCTGCATGGGGTTGAGCCCTGCCCAGGGCTGGATTAACCCTTTAGTGGACTGTAGGCAAACAAACTTGTGGACCCCTACATTTTTCACTCAATAATTATAATATGTAAAACTAGCTGAAACTCACAAAACATTTGCAATTAAATTTTTATTGCAGAAGTATTTAATTAAATACAGGATTTTTAGTTATCCTTTGACCGAATACTTTAATGGAATCAAAACTTCTCACCCTCAAAAATGCTGCATAAAGCTGTCCATGTGTAGACAGGCTTAGGAATATAAATACATATTTTGTAAGAAGTCTGATCTTGTGACTTTTTTATAGTCCTAGAATAAGAGGGCTCCTATACATGTGAGAAAATTGCCCCTTTTAGTGGTTTAATTGCCCTTTTTAACTATTTAATTGTGTAACCATGTACACGTTCAGCAGAATGTTACAATTAAATTTCGTAACAGTGTACATGTTAGGTGGTATATTTTGATTTGAACAACTTTTTTACATGGCAAACTAAAACATCCCTTGTATTTTAGTTTTCTGTGTAACAAATTACAGCGATATTCCTCACATATACAAGGGCCCTATCTGGAGAAGGTGATGGGGACAGTGCATGGGGCACTGGAAGCCCGGGTGTGCTCAGGGCAGCTTAGGCTTGGTGGGCTTCCAGTGCCCCATGCACCATCCCTGCCGCCTTCTCTGGCTGCCAGCACACCCAGCCACACTCCTGCTGCCTTACTGGGGAAGCCAGCCCATTCCCAGGCAGTCCCAAGTGGTGGGAAGGTGGCAGGGATGGTGCACAGGGCACTAGAAGACCACCAAGCCTGAGCTTCCCTGAGCAGACCCGGGGTCCCAGTGTCCTATGCACCATTGAATCTGGCAGGTGCTGCCTGCAAGTTGGGGCTGCACCCGTACAGCTAGCACCCTGCTCAGGTGTGGAGATGGGCCTGATCTCTTACAGCCAGGGAGCAACCTGTTTGTGGGTTGCACAGCCCCTGAGCTGAGGGGGACCCCCGTGCTTCCCTCCACAGTGGTGGTGCCTCCCGGGCAGCAACCACCTGCTCACACCCCACCCAGGCAGTCCTGGGTGGGCACTGCTGCAGACAGAAGCACCGGGATCCCCTGCAGCTCAGGGCACCCCCAGCAGCTCACTGCCTGGCCAGAGGAAAGGCAGGCAGGCTTCAGGAGGGGAAAAAAAAAGGATCAGGTTTCTAACTACACTTTTTTTTTTTTTTCCTCCCCTTTGGCAGAGCCTGTCCGCTCTGTGACAGGGAGCCTGGTGCTTCTTTGTAGCTCTGATTTGCTTCCATGTCTGTTTGAAATGCTTCAGAATCTATAATAATAACATGCTGTCTGTCTGGGGCATTCTGATTGGTTGTTTCAGTAAGTGTTATGATTGGCTGCTGAGACAGTCAGAGTGCTCCAGGCACACAGACTAAGCCTATTATTGAATATATATGGGCTTAATCTGTCTGTCTGTTTGTATGTCTGTCTGTACCACTCTTGGAGCACTCTGATTGGTTGTCTTGGCAGCCAATCACAATGCTTACTGAAACAACCTGCTCCTGGGAGGCACAGGGCCAAGCAAGGAGCAGGGGGGTGTGGCATGTGGCTGGGCTTGGAGGGGGGGGGGGGGGATGAGGGGTGGTGCAGGGCCGGACATGGAGCAGGGGGTAGGGCAGTGGTGCATGGCTGGATGCAGAGTGACGGCAGTGGAGGGCAGTGGGTGGTGACAGTGACCGCCATGTGCAAGCTTTCCCCTGCTCCTGGGAGGCGGTGGTGGTGCAGGGTGATGGATGGCGGCGCTCCCCCCTGTTATTCTTGACGGGCAATTCGCTAGATAGTATAGCTAAGCACAACTAGACCCCTTCTTCACTTTGACACTAGGCATATGCCTAGTTTGCTTATGCATTAATTCGGCCCTTGCCCTGCCCGTTCCCACCTGGAGCAGCCCACACCATGCTCCCACCCGCACCTACCCTGTGCCTGCCATACAGCATCTTCCCAGCTGTGGCCCATGTGCATAGCCTTTCGGTGGGGCTGCTTCCAGTGTTGCTATATCAGCCCACATATTGCTCAACTTGTTCTGCCTCTAATGGCTTCTCCTTCTCCTCCTGCCGCACAGCTCCAGGCAGCAGGTAGTGCAGGGAAACTGTGGGAATGCGTGCCAGGCAGCAGATGCCCTGCCAGGTGGGGGAAGCTGCAGCTGGGCAGCCCACATGTGGCTCCAAGTTTCCGGTCCCAGCCGCCTTCCACCCACTCGGCCATGTACAAGTGGCTGCTCATCGCGCCGGGCAGGTCAACCACAATATACAAGTCTGGACCTTTTCTGTAAAAATGAGCTAGCGTAGTAGGAACTGAACAGGAAAATATGAATGTTTCTTGTGCCTACATTTGTAAAGGGTAGGTTGGCAGTGTACCATAGGTAAGACACTCCACTGAGGCAAGCTCAAAGGACTAGAAGTGACAAACAAAAAATAAGTAACAGATTTTTAACGTGAAGGCAGTTTGGCATTCACCAAATGAAGCTGTAGGTTCACTATCATTTGAAGGCTGCAAATCAAGACTAGATGTCTCTATTTTTTTTATTTTTAAAGGCATGTTCTAGCTCGGCTAGAAGCAATGGAGTTTATGCAGAATTTATTGGTGAGGTTATCTGGCTTGTAATGCAAGCAGTAGTACTGATCTTGTATATATTGCTAGATTTAATTCAGTGGATCCCAGGACTGCAGCCCCATCAATACATTGTGTTTTAAGAATTATGTTCTAAGTGTATTGCATCTGACATGCCTGAGAAAGCAATAGAAATGTTAAAAAGAAGTTGGTGCAAGCACTGGAGTATTGTGCTGATGGAGGAGAAACTGAGTCAAACTGATCAGAGACCAGACTGAAATGCCCATCTGGGCTTCCTTGCCCAAGCTGCAGGGGAATGTACACACTGGAAAATTATTTTGGGTTTAAGAATCTAAGATGCAGCTGGTAAAACAGAATTTAAAAACCCCATATTGTGATGGCTCAGCATTTTTCCTTCCCTTTATGTTATTTTTATTTTTTATTCTTGCTAAATCTCTTTCTTACTAATAATAGTACGCGAGACTGTCCCCTCCCTTGGTTAAACCCATGTAAGTGGTATGCCGTATGCTCAATGATCCCTTACTGTGCACAGTCAGGGTTTGCTAGGCTCTGTACATGGGGCCCTCCCCAAGCCATGGGATCCCCAGGGGAACAAACTTATCCTACAGGCCTTGTAGAAAGTCAGGGACATCCATACGGAGACTATATCTTCCAACCAGTTCTGGTTCCAAATTGCCACCCTACAATGCTTTCTGCCACTTCTCCCTCTCCTGCAGATCCCAGATGAGCTGAGTTCCCTCTGTGGGTACAAGAGGAAGAGAGCTGAGTTTCTCCCCATCCTCCATGCATGGATAGGGGAGAACCACATGTGGAATGCCCCCATTGCAAGCAAGCCTTAAGGGGGCTGATCTGGGATGCACTCCCTTGAAATAACACATCACAGTGAATGGATTACCACCATCTTGGGCAGGTTTCAGCTGCCTGTGTGCCCAGTCAGCCAGTCTTGGCTCAGTGAAATGCTCCTTAGCTGCTGCAGGCATTTTACCCTGAAATTGGGCTGCAAGAACAAACTTTAATTTGAAATAGAATGTAATCCTCATTGCTGCCTTTGAAATAGAGGGAGATTATCATTTTCATTACCAAAAGGCCTAGTCTGGCCTAGCCCCTTTCTCATAAACACATTGAAATGAATATCCCATTGTTGTGGTTGATTTCTTTTCCTGCTTTTCTACCCTTGAGGGCTAACTCCATTTAAATGGGAAAAAAATAGGGAAGCTGGGTTTTCAAAGGAAATATGGGCTATTTAGGAGCTCAGCTAAGAGGTAGAAGAATCCCCACATGGGGTGCGTCCAGACGAGCCCACATGTGCCTTTTGCAGTGTCTCAAGCCCCTTTGAGATCCTGCAAGAGGCATGTGCAGGAATGGGAAAAGGTTTAGGAATGAAATATCCAGGGGTCAAACAAAAATGGAGCTGAAAGAAGTGGGGCAGGACACAGTCCCAGACCGTGCCCTGAGGCAACCGGAGGCTGCGGCCTCCATAGAGATGCTCTGGTTTGCCCTTGCCCTGGTGCTGAAGCATGCTGCCTGCCCATGCAGCAGGGCTCCAGTGCCAGTAAGTAAGGGCTTTCGGGGAGGCTGGAGGAGGGGGGATCCCTGCTGGCCCCACCCACTCCCCCAACCCCCCCATCACTGCCCTGCCCGGCCCCACCCCCCACCTGCCCCCCAAGCCCTCCCAATCCCTGCCCCAATCCCTTCTCACCCGGCTGCATGCCCCACCTGCCCCCCAAGACCTTTCCTGCCCTGCCTGGCTCCCCGTCCCCCCGGCATTTACCGGCAGTTCTAGCTGCTGTCTGGGTTACTGTGTCCCTGCCTGTACAGCGGGACTGGGTGACAGCCCTGCTGCCACCCGCTGCCCTGTGCTGCCCAGTAGGGCTCTGCCAGGAGGCCCCAGAGCCCCCCCAGCCCCTGCTTCTACAGTGAATAGAGGCTTTATTTTTTTCCTTTTCTTTCTTTTTTTTAAAGTGCCCGTGCCTGGGGTTGTAGGGGCAGCCATCAGGGGGCTGGGGGTGCAAGCAGGGGATGGGGCCAGGCAGAGAAGCCATTGGGGAGATGGGGGGAGGGTCTGGGGGGGCAGCAATCAGGGCCCTGTAGGGGAGGGTGGTAGCGCCTGCAGGGGCCTTTTGGCCTCTGTTGGGAGGGTTCTTACCCCTGGTGGGGGGCTGTTTCCCCTGTGGGAGGGCTGTAGCCCCTCTGGGGGGCAGTAAAACATATAGGTATTTAGAATTCATTTTACGATGATGATAGAGACACTCCTAGGCATCCAAATTGTTTTAACACTGTAGATATATCAATCTGATACGATATACAAATATCAAAACATGCCCAACTAATAGCTGTCTCTCTATCACTTTCTCTCTCTATATATATGTAGTGGTCTTTTGTTTTAATTGTGGAAGAACATGGATTTTGGGATATTTTAGAAAGTGACTTTGAGATTTTTTTTATCAGGGATTTTTCAGTTTTCTGGTAGGAAACACCAGAATTCCTGCTAGGGAGCCCAGTGGCAGGACCCTGCCTGCTCAGAGCTGGCACCTTGGACCCAGCTGAAGGTGGATGACATTCCTGGCCAACTGGGGCTTGGAGGACATGCTTTGACAGTTCAGAGCAGGCCACCACACTGGGAACATCTTCCGGGTGATAGCTGCCCAGCTGGCTGGGCAGGGGCACAAATGTCAGTAGTGCCACATAAAGGCGATCCCTGAAGCCACAGCCCACTGGTAGCTGGCCCAGAGGGGCAGGTGCTTCTACTGGCTGTGCAGTCTCCATCCAGGTCTGGCAGGTGCACAGCAGATCACAGCCAGGCAGCAGCCCCCACTGCCAGACTGCTGCAGTGGGTAGAAGGTGCAGGAAACTCTCAGGGCTGCTTCAGCAGTCCAGTTGGCACAAGGGATAGTGTCCCCAGGTACCAATTGGATGGGTCCCAGAAGCTCCCGAGAGCAAGGAGTCCTAAGCTACTTGCCAGGGCAGCTTTTTGTACTGATGGAGCCAGGACAGGGCAGCTTTTTATATTGCTGGGGACAGCACAGGTGCTGGCCGTAGGCCCTAGCTCTTCCTGGCTGCAGATCCAGGAAGAGCCAGGCAGAGTTATTTTGCTCCCAGTGGCACAATTTGCTCCACAACAAAGTGCATGTCCAGGCATGCGTGCTGAGGCAAAAAAGCCCCAGCTCAAATTTGCACTGCTTCTATTTGAGCTGTAGCAAGCACATGTACTTGCATGTGTGGACACACCCATGGGGTTTTAAGCTTTTCTATGGCCATCTCTGCTTTCTCTGCCTGCCCCTCAAGTCCACTCCATTTGCAATAGCTGCAAAATTAAATTAGCCACTGGCTGTGCACAGCATGCTTCCTCTTTGATGTTTATAGTTAAATCCCAGACTGGATTTCTTTTCGGTTTTCCCCCGAAAACAGTCCATCTCTCTTGGGACAGGGTCTTCCTGTCTTACCTATGGTAGGTTAGGGTGTTATGTCTTTTGGTTGCATCAGGGTTGAATGTGTAGTTTTACCAATCAGTTGGACAATAGGTTTTGATGGGATAGTATGGATGGGGATGATCCTGCCTCTGGCAGGGAATTGGACTAGATGACCTCTGGAGGTCCTTTCCAGCCCTACTTCTCTATGATCCTGGAAGATATGTCCTCAGTTGTTGTGCCCACTAAGGTTTCCTGTTGAGTTCCCATGAAGATTACTCAAGATGAATTGGCTCTGAAGTCCCTTACTGTAGCATCAGTCAAAGAAAGGCAGCACGTCCATGAGACGTAATGCCATGATTATCTTTATATCTCTTGTGTACTGTTGTTATGTAAGGTACTGTAGTCTTTGCAAAGGCTGGAAGAATTTTGGGGCCTTATCTTCTCTTGCTGCCTTGGTTATGGTCTCTACTTCTGTCCTGGCATATTCAGAGGGTTTTGTGTGGTAACTAAAACAACTGGGCCACTCCCTCTTCCTGCACCAAGACTGGTTTAGCCCATAGAGGGAAGATGGATGAGAGACAGTACAGGAATTTTTACATCTACCTCTTTCACAGCATGAAAAACATGAGTTAGAGCAGTCTTGGGTATACTTTCTTCCACCAGCTTGCTTTGGGCTTTTAGGCTGCTTACAGACCTAAAAAACCCCCCAACAAACGGTACTCTAAACTGTGTGTGCTCCTGGACCGAGCCTAGCACATGCCCAGAAGAGGCATCGTGTTCGTTGGACCCAACTCACCCAATAGATTGGGTACTTTAGTGGGGCTTTCTGGGTGCTTTTATCTAATAACAGATTGAATCAGCTATTATATAAGTGCCAAAAAGCCCTGCAAAGCACCTGTTCTATACAGACGCTGCAGAGCCAGGTTGAGCAAATGCACTTCTTTTTCCAGTAAAGCATGTTTTTTGTTTGTCTGTTTGTTAGTTTTCCATATCTGTTAGCACCCTAAGTGACACTAAGCTATCCTAAATGGATTCCTAAAAACTGTTAATGCAAAAGGTGGGTGGGTGCTACTTGCTATTCTTTGTGACTCCATCTTTTAAGGCCAAGATGAAGGTATGCTGCAAAAGGGAACATCGTTAATATTTTTTCATGGACTCTAGCAGGGTGGAAGAGCATTGTACTTAGAAACCCAAATCCCACTGAAGTGCCTGATGGATGGAAGAGGATCTGGTCCTGTGCATCTATCAGCTTGAGAACTAGTGGGGCTCAGGTCCACTTTCCCATGTCACCCCTCACACCATATGCCAGGTAAATGGAGGCAGTGGATGTAGGAGATACCTATGACCCTTTGTACCAGAAAACCCTTCCTTTAACCTAGAAGAATTTGCCACTGATCAGAAAAATTAACAACTGGATTCTGGTTTCTTTGTATTTTCTGAGCTGTGCAACAGTCAGAAGAAGAGGCTAGAATCAAGTCCGCATTCACTGTTACAGGGGCAAAGAATGGATTATGGTACTAATTTGCCTCCATAGCATTGAGCTCAGCTGCAATTGTGGGTGCTTCCCAGAAACTTTTTTGTGTAAATGCAGGAAAGGCATCTGCTGTAGTATTTTGAGCCAGGCCCTGAGGAAGGAGGGAAGTCCACATCAAAGAGATTTTCTCAGTGAAAAAACCACTGAGGGTATCTGAGTGGAATCCTCAGTCCTGAACAGCTGTGCTGGGCCTCTGCAACATGGACAGAGCCACAGGTCCAGCTCATTATCCTCTCCTCCATAGACATATTTGACCCCCACCCTCCACTGTGCTTAGTACAGTCTCACACTTCCCTCCTCATCTCCTGCCAGGAAGACTGAAGAGATCTTAAGTTGTGATCCTGGAGAATCTTGAGTCCAATCCAGCAGGACTCCTAAGCACATATCTCACTGTCAGAAATTGCAAGTGTCTGTAATTGCATGGACGCCAATAGATCAGTCTGCATGCTTAACACTGAGCATGGATTTATGTGCTCAGATGGTGGGTGCCAGCAACAGATTTGAGTTCGTCATACCCGGAGGCTGGTTGGGGAGTGGAATACTTTCTGCTTACCTAGCTCTCACATTGCTACCCTCAAACATAGCCCTGAAAGTGCAGGAGGTCAAGAAAAAGGTCAGTAATTAGGCATACTGAAACAGATTGGAACTGAAAATAATGGATAAACTTGTGTATTCCAAGCATAACATTTGGAAGTAAGAAGTTTGGACATAGTGCTTTTGGGGGCATGCACTGTGTGTGGTCTCTCTTGAAGCCACAGCTGATAGGGAGGAAGGGGATAATGAAACAAGTGTTGATCTTGCCGTTTGTGTTGATGTTTAACATGACTAACATGTGGAATTTGTGTTGTACCTGAAGGTGTTGCGCAGTAGTACTCAGCATTTTTGGCCAATGAGCCAGATGTTTGTGGGCTGGATCTGGCTGATGGTCCCAGTCTGGCGCAGGGCTGGTGTGGCAGGGCCCCATCTGGCCACAAAGAGCAGGGCAGGGGGCATCCTGGCTCCAGCCTGGCCCTATGCGGGGCGTGGGGAAGAGGTGGCATGGCCCAGCCTCAGGAGAGAAAGGGGTGTGATCCAGCCCCAACTTGGGCCTCTGGGGGGGAGGGGTTATGGCCCAGTTCCAACCCAGCTCCACAGGGTGAAGGGGGCTTGAGCCAGTCCCAACCTAGCCCAGTGGGGCAGGGGGAACAGGGGTGTGACCCAGTCCCAACCAGCCTGGGGGTGGGGATGGGCGTGATGTGTGGTCCAGCCTCATTCAGCCACGGGCATGGGGGGAGGGGGTATGATATGGCCCCAACCTGCTACTCAGGGTTTGGGAATTTGTTGCTCCCCTGCAGTCAATTTTCCCAGTTCATGGGGAGCTCAGTGGGCCAGACACTTAAGGCTCCACTGGACACATTTAGCCTGATTGAGCACCCCTAATTTTATGTACCCAGGAATGTTGGTGCCTTTTTCACCTTACTCTCAGACTTTCAGAAAGAACATTTTCTCATTCTCTCTTCCTGTAATTTGCACCTGGAGAGGAGTAAGGAAATGATCTACCTTCCTAAATTTGTGTTAGTGCAAGATTAAGGGGTGTGCAAACACACACACTCACACACTTGCCTGTTACAGTTGCAAAGAGAACTATATTGTAGGTGCCATGGCTTTTCAAGCTCTCACAGAATGTTATTACATCATTTAATTCCTCTGCCAGGGATGTGTCAAGAGTTGCATCCTTTTTTTAAAGCTGTATTTAATTTGTGGTTTCATAAAAATGTTGGAGCTCATGAGCAGGTCCCCACAGGGAGTGGTCGTGTGAAATTTGTTAACAGCTGGATGGCACAGATTTGAAAAGCATTGCTGTCCTTCAACAAGAGAAATAAAAAAACTGCTGAGAGGGAGAACAACATATTTTCCTCAGTAACCCTTTTATTTCCATGTTACTTTGAAAATGTGCATTCTTTTGATAGTGTTGGAAAAGCTCCCTCTAGAAAAGCAGAAATCTCCCCAGTGCTGCCCACAGCCAGGAAGGTTCAGATGTTATGAATACCTCATTGCCTTTGATTTTTTTTTTTCTTTTTTAATGAATTTGGTCCAGAACTCTCTTGATAAATTAAAGCAATGCCAGCATCATTTGGATTGCTTTGTTTCATGGCAGTTTTGCGACTTAACCTGACCAACAACTGTTGGTTATGTGGAAAAAGTCAGTCCATTTTTGATTTTTCTCAAAGAGATTTGGGACAAACAAGACCGATGAAAGACTTTAAAGTTGTTGTGGAATAAACAGTAGTTTAAACTACCAAGTGCAAGACTACCATGAATTAGGAGGTAAATTCACAAAAGTGTTTTGTATCCACTAATGTTCTAAGCTTACAGCAGATAACTATATCCTATGTAAAATAATATACTTTCAGTAAACAAAGTTCTTCTGTTAATCAGGGGAGTGCATTATGATTAGTACAATTTCACCCTCTCCTCTTTTTCACAGTCTCACAAACTCATTAGGAAAGACCTATTCCCTGTACTAATCCACACCCATACACCAGCAAGCACCCTGACTTTCTCCCTTCTGCCTCTCACCTTCCCCAGGTAGGGGGGGACCAGGTGAGGCTCACTCACCAGGAGAGCCAAGTTATTTCCAAGCAGCCACCCAGGAAATCATGACTAGAGAATTCCTGTTCCTTATAGCTTGAGAAGCTTCAGGGTGACTTACCTGCTGCTACTGTGAGGTGCAGCTGATAGTTAGGAGTTGCCTCAAGAGAGCAGGTGGACGATGATCATCTCTGGTGTCCAGTAAAAGGTAGAGTGAGGGGCATAGGCTAGTAGGGTGTGAGCGGTGGGGGGAGGAAATTGTTGTTGGGGTGGGGGTTGTCAGAGGAGAGAGAAACCTGAAACAACAAAAGATTTTTTTTTTGAGGGGAAATGAAATGTATTATACATTATAGGGAATGTCATGCTTATTCTTGGTTGAGGGAGCCCACCCTTAAAATGCTGCCAGTTTCTCCCTGGTTCAGTGCTTTAGCCATCTCTGTTTCTCAAGCACCAGTCTCTAAATTTCCTCTGCGACTCCTTGCTCAGAGACATCGACACACAAGATTTCTAAAGGAGGGAGTGGGGGAAATACATGAGCTCATAAAGTTTTTGTGGAGTTGCAATTTAATCCCAAAACAGAATTGCCAGGTGCTTCTTCAGAGAGAGGCTGGAGTTGTATTTAAATATATCCCCTCTAGAAATCTACTTAATGCCAGCAGAGGATCAATTCCATTTATTCTTTAAATGCACATTTCTTTTACCATGGCGTAACTCCAGGAAGACATTTTAATTGATCAGTGAATTGAATTTAACAAACACACACACACACAAGTAAAAGCTAAGGATCATGACTTCTGATACAATACCTTTATAAGGGCATGGAGCAATAAACCTTTTAAAAAGCAATATGTTTTAGAGGTAGTTTCCAAAATTTACTCCACCCAATTACCTTCCTGGACAAATTGGTCAGAATGCCATAGTCAGCATATGACTCCAGTAGCATACCACCATGATGTAAGAGGTGCTTAATCAATACACTTTAATCAAAGAGTAGAAGCTGAAGAGCAATGACAGTGCTTTGGAAGTAGATGAAGTGTTGCTAGAATAGTTGGTGCAGTTGCATCTCAGGGGAAACAGGCTTTTCCAAATGGAGTGTATGTATGTAATATTTAGAAAAGGAATTGCAACTAAATGTGGATATGCTTGGCCACCTAGCACCATTCTCAGCTTTCATCCTGCTGGGGTGGCTGTTAAGTGTGCAGCATGGGGGTGGGGAGGCAGGTTCCCATAGTTGTATTGTATGGCAGCACTCAGCTACTCTGTTGTACCCACCTGGTGCATTTGGAAGAGGGTGCTATAATGTAAGCACCTTCTTCCACCAGGGGCAGCTCACTGTTGTTAGTAAGAGATGGCAGCCAGGGGGCTTATCTACACAGAAAGACATAGGAAAATCAATCCACATTAGCTTTGAAAGTGGATCAGTTGAACACTATTGAATCTCTGTCTGGATGTTCTTATTTAGAATTAGTGGCCTGAATTCAGGTTAGAATTCCAAGGAAGAGCATCTTCACTGGAGCTAAACTAGGTTTCAATAATTCACTTTAAATTTTTACCTTTTACTTAATTAAGTATGAATTACAGCACGATTAACTTTCCTGCATGTACAGGCCCTTAAATTCCATTCCCTACCTTCTCTGCTGATTTCCTTGCCTGGACCCCACAGCCAACTCTCTCTATCTGCAAGGGAAGAGGAGGGAAGTCTGAGTCACAAAGTAGCAGCGCCTCCAAAACACTAGAGAAGACACAGTCTCAGTGGAAGACAGGTTACAGGAACAGTTGGTTTAAGTTGATTGGAGAAGAAAGCAAGGGAGATGCAGGCAAGATGTGAGGAAGGGGCACTAGTGATGAGAGGCTTTTTGTGAGAGGGCAAACAAGAAGAATGGAGAAAGGGAACAAGAAGAGGGGAAACTCCAGAAGCTGAGAATTGAGGGCTTGTAAGAGGTGAGGATGGTGGAAAGGAAGAGGCTTGTGAAAGGAGAATGAAGGGTTTGTAGTGGGAGAGGGAAATGAAAGGGCAGTTTTGGGTGATGAAGGGATTGTTCCCAGCAGGGCTTGAAAGAGAGCAAGATGATTTTTTATTCCTGAGGCCTTTGGAGTATAGGCAAGTGGCTGACGGCACTATGAAGGTCTGTGTATTCCTCTCTCCTCACCCCCTCCACCATCACCACCAGCTTTGCTGTCAGCTGCTTCCCAGGTCATCTGCATGGTCATTTCCTCTATCCACATAGCCATACAGTCGCCATGCAGTGACCATGGCAACCCAAGTCCTTGATTGGGTCCAATAGGGTAGTAGCTGTAATATCTGTTGACAGAGATGAGGGAGGGGGGAGCAGCTGTGGAGCATGGAGAAGTTGCCTGACTGCACTAATCATGTTTGGCAGGTCAGGGGTTAGCCTCGGCCTTCAGGGATTTGTGTGATGCCTGGGGCTAGCAAAGTGGCGTTATAATAAACCCCAGATGTTTCCACTGTTTTTTTCATTGTATTTCTTACGTTTAAACCTTGAAACGCTTCCTAGGAGGGGAGGGGAGGGAAATGGTTATTAGCTGCTTGGAAATTACTTATTTGTAATCTGCCTTTTCCCTCTTGATACAAGCTGCTGCCTGTTTAAAATATAAATCTTTGGATATATATTGTAGCGACAACATTTCCTCTGTGTCAGTGGTTCCATTTGACTTCATGAGAACTTGCACAGTTCTCTCTGGTGGTTCGTGGGAGATTTCAGACTTTGCACTTCAGGAACTGGAAGCTACGGTAACAGCTTTTGTGTATTTGCATGGGAGGAGAGAAATGGTAAGAGAGTCATATGCAAGAGATGTAAAAGTTACAGGTACAGGGGAACTGCCATTTAATTACCCCAGACTAATTGTTTTAGAACTTGGAGGCATGACCGTTTGAGTATATTACTGGCTGCAACAGAATGATGGCAACATTGCACAAGCTTTTAAGGAAGGATTTGGTCTACTAATTTTTTATGTTAAATAAAATGGCTTTCCTCGCTAGTGTACTATAAATTCACACTCCGTAGCAGGTTCACTGTGTGAATTTATATAATGCTAGCTACTCAGTATTAACTTGCCATCTGGACACATTTAAAGCTTGTCTATTCAGGAATGCTTAGGAATTTTAGTCTGAATTAACTTTCAGAGTAGGTTAGTTGAATTTCTGTGTAGATGGTGTTATTCAGAATTAAAATTAAAGAATTAATATTCAGTAAAAGTATCTTTTTGTGAGGCTAATTGATCCACTTTGAAAGTGTAGTACATTACCTAACACTGGGTGCATCTACATGAGACACTTACTATGCAGTAGCCTAATAACACTGCATAGTACTGTGCCCGTCAAACTACTAATATGCTAGTGCGTAGTATTATTAGGCTACTGTGTAGTAAGCATCACAAAAAAACTGTATGCCAGCACTACTGTACAGTAACATGAGTTACTGTGCATTTAGTTAGTACTTCATTAAGCACGTACTAAACTAAATGCGCAGTAACTACTGTACATTAATGAACATGTAGACACATCCACTGACTATGCCAAAAGAACATAGTATGAATCAGCAAGTGCACTGTAAAATCATGCAGTAACTTTATACTGACTTCCCATGTAGACAAACCCAAAGTCTAGATGTTAACTTCGCTTTGGAGTTTAAGGTGCTAAACCAGTGGTCACTAACTATCGGATCTTGATCCACTGGTGGATCTCGGAGCCTCTTGGAGTCAATTTGAGGATGGGGTAGGGGGCTGAGTGCTTGTGTGCATGCATGCACATGCCCTAGCCCAGCAGGTGAGTCCATGGGTGAGGAAAGGGAAGGGGGTTAGATCGAGGCCCCCACAGTGGGGGATGGTGCTTCAGAAGCAGGAGGAGGGGTAAGTTGAGTGGGGCCGCAGCTGGGTGGGACATATGTACTCGGGAGGCACGCTCCCAAATATTGTTTTTCTCTCTGCCTTGGTCTGCCCCCACCCTTCCCTCCTCACAGATTTACCTGGGGGGGGGCTGTAGTGGCACACAGTAGACCACAGGTTGCTTTTAAATGCCAGAGGTGATCTCCTGCCTAAAAAGGTTGGAGACCATTATGCTAAACCAACTTCTTCCATACATGCAGAGAAAGTCTGATCTTCATTTAGGCTTTTTTCAACTAGCTTATTTGTGGTTGAGAAATTACATGAGAGTTTATGGAGGAGGAAAGCTGCTTTTCCTCTTCTTATCTGTGCGTACAAATGAGGTATGAGAGACTGAGATCTACTACTACTTAAATCTTGTAGGGCAGGGGTTGTCAACTGGGAATAAGCATACCCCTGGAGGTACTTGGGATGGCCCCAGGGGGTACGCGCAGGGAAGTGGTGCACAGGAGCATGGAGTGGTGAATGGCGGCAGCGTCTGCCATGTGAGAGCCCCCTGCCGCCACCATTCACCACTCTGCCTCACCACCGCACACCACTTCGCTATTCACCACTCCGTGCTGCTTCCTCACCCCCCGCCACCACTATTCACCACTCCATGCCACGTGCTGCTTCCCCACACCGCTTCTCTGTGCCACCAGCTTCACGTCAGGCCGGCCATGCTGTCAGGAGCTCCCCCCCTCCCCTCAGCCAGCTGCACATCCCGCCCCACCATCTGGAAGGGGATACACTCCTTTAAAAAAGGTTGAAAACCCCTGTTGTAGAATATAGGGACCAGAAACAATTAGTTCAGTTCACCAGCTACAACAATACTGCCTATGTTTAATAAACCAGTTAAGTTTATCAACACATGCTTTGTATTTAAAAACCACTCTTCTCCCTTATTTATCTAGCAGATTCGGGTAAAAACAATTATGCAATTCTATTTTTGTGAATTTTAATTGGAATTGATTTTTCTTAAACTGCATCTTGACAGAAGTCATCAGGTTTGGTTTTTTTTTCAAGAACTAATAATTTAGGAAATAAGGAAAGCTATTTACTATGTTACAACATAAGAAAATAAACTAAGATGATAATATTAAATTTTGAATAAAGATATGTTAAACAAAATTACTGCTTTCAGTGTATCTGTACATTTATTTGTCTTCATGGTCAGCACACAAATGAACAGTTTAGTGTAAAGTCAGTATTTAAAGTATTTTTTTAGACTGGAACATTCTTCTCTTCAAGGCTCTCTTGGAGAGGTGGAGAAGCTGATCTCACTAGTGTTTTCTGCAGGTCTTGGCACAAAATTCTAGCTTTCCAGGTTTCCAGTCTGATGATCAGCTAGTGGACTCACTGAACTTTTGACAACTCTTCTGAGGTTGCCAACTCAGGTGCCAAATAGCATCTGCTCTGACAGTTGCTGCAGAATTATTCATTTTGGGGAAGCATCCAATTGCATTTGACCTTCTCCATGTCCATATCAGGATTGCCTTATAGGAACTCTTTTTGGCCGCTTCTGTCCACCTCTGAAAAACTTTTTAGTATCATATACTCCTTCCCTCTGTCCCCAGTGAATAGCACATTTGCTGTCTGAGACTCCAGCAGAAAACCTGCTTGTAAGTTGTATTTACTTGTGAAGGTGTTTATGTAGTATGGGACTATTGGCTATATTTGTAAAACTGATGAGATAAAATGCTTTACGAAGACAGGCGAGTGAATTGAACTAATAACTTCCAAAATATAGATGCGATTAAAAGGCAGAAATAGAGTGTATGTGTGGGGGGAGGAGAGATTCACTTTAATCATGCTGTATTTTTGTTATTACTCTTAAGCCATGCTGTTTTATTACCTCTCCATGGGTGGGTAAAGATTTAGAATGAGGCAAAGTTTGGTTGTGGATATGCTACAGTTTTGGGACTTAATTGTCTTCAGTTTCCCTGAGTGATGTTGGTGACGTCTTTGGTAACTTCCTGCTGGAGAATTCCCCATGCAGCCAGCAGGAGGACTTGAGATCTCAGATCTCAACAGACATAGTTTAAGAAAGAAAAATCTGTGTTCTCTCCTGGCTGCCCCTGCCTGTTGGCTTTTCTTTGATTTTTGTTTTTTTGTTGGGGTGGAAGAGGTGTTGTTCTGCTTCTTCTGTTTTATTTCCTTCTTCCAGTTCTTCATCTCCTGCAGTACTGTTACCATTCATTGGATTTACTGTTTACTGTTTCAGCATTTATTGTAGTGGTTATTAGAAGTCCTCAGTCATACCAGGACACCCCATTAAAATTGCTTGCAATATATGATCCCATTCCAAGATCATTATGGGAAGGGCTGGCAGGCATCCTTAGGGGAGGTTACAGCACCCAAGCCAAGAGTTCCTGATCTACTGTGCAATCTTAACACTTTACCAATCGCTAATTTGGAAAACAGAATGAATGGGCATTGCTGAACATAGTTGCTGATTCTGCTACAGGGTTGTGGTAACAGTGATGTCAGCTTTAGAAAAGCAGTCAAAAGTGCCTCGCCTGAAGACATTCTATTATGTGGGCTTATTTTTCTCACAGTGGGACATAAGTATCTTAAATTCTGCCTGAAACCAAGTTTCTCACATGGCTGCCCTAGAAGCTGTGTATACACTGTGTTGTGGTTATGTAGATTAGTTAGGGAAGGACAAAGCAATTAAGGTGTTGCTGCAGATCCAGGAACATGAGTTTGAGGTTTATACAGTATGGTGAAGGCCTCCCTCAGTCACCCCAGCTTTCCGTGGGTAGGTGGTCATTCAGTTTACTTTGCTCCTTTGGCTACAGATATTATAGATATTACTTGCTTAGTGAGACATCTCTGCTTGGGACAGACCTTGGGTATTATAATGTACGAAGTACATGTGCTCTGTCATGCCTACTGTAGTCACAGTTGCAAAATAGTTCCCATTATAATTCCCTGTTTTCACAGACTACTCTAATATGAAATTTTTCTGCTGTTGTTATCTTCCTGACATTGCAATCTATTTTCCCCCTAATTGTCTTCCATGATTCTTATTGTGGGTCCGAAGATAGCTGACAAAGTTTATCTGGGATTGACAGACTTTCTTGCAACTTGGGCACATGTTTATTTGTGGGGTGGGGTGGGGTGGCTCTAGGCTCAATATGTGATACACTGTTTCTATCACTCCTGTTTTTCCATCTCCTGTTGTTGTTGTAAGGTTTCAAAGTACTGAGATCCTTCCTTCATTTGGAGTGATTCTGGGTGATAGTCTCCCATGAGTTGATATCCATGTTGCATTTTTTTTTTGTCTTGAGGACATCCTTGAAGTGCTTTTTCTGCCCTCCTCTTGAGCATAAACCTTGGCTGATCTGGGAGAATAAAACTTGCTTCAGGAGTCATAGAAATCATAGAAAAAATCATAGAGTGGATTTTGACATCCAGATGACATGTGCAGCCCAGTGAGGCTGTTGGATGTTCTTCACTTGAATGCTCATGGTGTTTGCTTGTGAAAGGACACCTAATGTTGGGTGCTTCTGTCTACTCCCTGGGTTTGAAGGATTCTCTGCAGGCAGTTTTGATATTGATGGTATTACTTTCACAAATTGAGGTGTCTCCTTGTAAGTTGTCCACATCTCAGTTCCATACAGTAAGGTAAGGATCATGACTGCTTGATAAACCATGAGCTTGGTTTCAAATTTGATGTCACAGTCTTCAAACATTCATTTCCTCAGGTGTCCGAAGGCTGCGCTTGCACATTTGAGGTGACGCTGGGTTTTTGTTGATGTCAGCCTTCTGATAGAAAGGGCATCTGAGGTACGGGACATACTCAGTGTTTTCCAGTCTCACCATGAATCTGAATTATCGGAGCTGGGGTCTGCTCATTAAGAGCTTGCTGATGTAGGATCTTAATCTTCCAAATGTTGAGTGTCAGTCCCATTTTCTTGTATGCCTCAGTAAAGATGTTAGAGATTGCCTGAGGATCTGCTTCTGAGTGAGGACACAGCACAACATCATCAGCATACTGGAGCTCAATGATTTGAGGTCAGAGTGGGTTTGGTTTTAGCTTGGAATTGGCCAGATTAAACAGTGTACCATCTGTGACAGGGGGCTGTCTTGCAGCTGGTCCACCCATTGGCCCAACCACCTGTCTAGGGAAGTCTGACCACCTTACCCGCCTGCCACACTTTTGATGCAATTCAGAAGTAGTTGTTCCTAGGTGGGAGGCTGCCCATTTAACGCCCTCATGCCAGTGGCTAATACATGGCTCTGTACTGTCCCAACACTGTCCCATGCCTCGTAGATGGCATTACTGTACAGCTCTAGCCCTGCACTGGGCCCTACTATATTCCAGACTGAACATTCGGACCCTACCCTGGATCCCTCCTACTCAGGTGGCCTAACCTTCACCCCTGTACAGGGCTGCAAACCCCCCTGGACTCCTTTCCCTTTTGGCAGCGGCCCCTTCTGGGACTTTTGGATTCACAGGCCCTGGCCTTGCCTGTAGTCCAGTCGGGACTCCAAGCCTCTAGCTCTGGCCATTTCTTGCGATGGGTGCTCTGGCCCTGTGAACCTCGTGGTCCTGGCCCCAGCATTGACCAGTTGAGGTTCCCTGGGTAGATTCTCAAGCAGCTAGCCCTCTCTCCCATATGGGTCCACCTTCTTGGGCCCCTGCAAACACTGTCTCCACTCTTTGAACTTGTGGGCCACATAGTTACTCTCTGGATCTCTCCTGGGCCCCTCTGTGCTGCCCTACTGGGCCTCTAGTCCACCACCTCACTGAAGCCACTACTTTGCCTCCTCATTGGGTCTCCTGGGCCTTATGCCCTTTGGGTCTTGGGTCTCTGATGACATGCCTGGACCCCTAGCTTGTCCCCTCTCCAGGGTTACCCACCAGGTCTTGGGTGCTGAGGTCAGAACCTTGCCTTTCACTGGGGAGGCACAGGTATGGCCTTTCCTGGAGACTGCCCCGCCACAGGCAGTCCCACCACATTATCCAACCCCAGCAAGCTGTAGTTTTAGGTCATGCCCCAGGACCAGGAACCTCCTCCATCCCCATAGTTCCTACCCTTGACCTCCAGGTGTGCTGGGAGCAGCTGCACTCTGGTGGGGAGATGTTCACCCTTCAGCTCCCCAGTTGCAACTGCCTGGCTTTTCTCTCAGTGCCTGTCTTATACCCTGACTACCTAGCCCTACACCAATCAGGCAGCCTCCTGGGTGCCATGTGACTTTCCTGATTGGGTCTGCTCCTACCTGCAGGCTGATCTGCAGCCTGCTGAATCCCTTAAAGTGGCAGGCACAACCTGTGCTCTGTCACACCATCCATTTGGTAGCTTAGCTCCACTCCGACTGGAAGCTTGTTGGTGGTCAGAAGACCTCTTTAACCATGTGGAGTGGGAATTAAATTGCATGTTCAGCCTGTTGGATTCTAGCTACAATGTTTATGAAAAGCCATAGTACACCAGCCAGAAATTAGAAACTTGTGACGATAAAGTCTTTCTTGAAGATTGGGACTCTTGCTTGCTCTATGAATACTGCTCATTTTTATTCAGAAAAGAAGAGATGAAACAGATAAACGTTGGGGTCTGAGCATTGCACAGCTGCAACAGGACACTGATTGGTGGGAGGTTGGTTATTGTTGCTGGGACCTCACTATTTGTACCTCAAAGCAGCAGTACATTTTGAAGAAGGATCATTTGAGAAAGTGCCTATGGGTCTGGCGGAAGTGAGTGAAAGGGAGCAGCCTGCCTTGCAGACAGCAAGACCTGGGTTGTATTAGTCATCATTTTAAAGTGAATTACATCCAGACACAGCCCTTTTGGCTGTGCAGTCCAGTGAAAACAAGAAATGCTTAAAGCTTTGAGATCTCAATGGGTCTCCTATTGATTCCTTGTTAGAAACAGTTTTGCTGAAAATAAGCACCCCATCGCTCCACAAAATAATCCCCTCCACTACATTGTCTGAAATAGAATTACATATATTACATTGGCTGTTGTGCATGTATAGTTCAAGACATTCATGACGGAAGTCCAGTGTCTCAGCCAGGAATAAAAGGCAGCAGAATCTCCAAGGGTGGGAAAAATAAAAAAGGAAGTGAAACTTGGGGTGCAAATGTCATATGGTATGCAGTCTATAAGAACCTACATAAGAGGCTCTCCTGTGAAGGGCTCCCATCCATGCATAGCAAATTAAACTGTCAACTCTAATGTTGGTGGAATCATTGCACTCTTTTTACAAAAAGAAAAGAAACCAGCCAAAGAAGAGGGAAGTAGAGAAGAAAAGGGTTGTGTTCATTAGCTCCATTAGTACAAATATTTGGAATCACATCAGTCCCCTCATAACTCAAATAGTATCTTCATATTATTTACACCTGTGTTAATGTATTAATTCACAATGTTGCAATGGGTAAAGTTATATTTTTAAATCAGTCAGCAAAGGGAGCAAAGCCTCTGTAAAGGAGCCTTTCCAACCAAATTGAACCAGGCTTTTATTGATTTAGCTTAATTTGGAAGGGAATTGATCTAAAGATACTTCAAACACAAATCAATTTTAAATCAATTTAAGAGTGTTCACACAGGAGCTTTACATCGTTTTAACTTAAATCAATTTGTATTTTAGTTAGACTAATGCAGATTTGGGGGTAGATGAGCCCTGTGAGTTTTTTTCCGTAAAAAGGACTAACACATTTCCCAGTCTTGTGGAGATACCCTGTCCCCCAGTGAAGCCAAAGACAAAACTTCTGTTGACTTTTTGTGGGGCCAGCATCTTAAATTGATGGCATCTCAGTCCTCTGATCACAGTGCAGTAAATAAACCCTTGGATGCTTTCATACTTGACCTCATCAGGCTTCAACCTATGATTTTAGCCTAGTCTACAAGGCCTGTAAGCTATATGTAAATCAGAAATTCTAGGTTTATTTTATAGTGTCTTCATTTTATCCCTTTAATCATTTTTAGAACAAGTATGAACTGCATTTTTTTCTCCATCCTGTATTTTCATTAAACCATGCAATATACTCCTAGCTCTGTTGACAGAAGCAGAAAGAGCTATGTGATTTGGTAACTAGTATTCCTCCTCTTCTTCCAAAACATGTGTATGTGACTTCTCAATGCATAAGACAGTCCTCATACTACAAAATCATTCAGACTTAAGTCTTACTGCTTTTCTGGTTACAAAGACTGGGCACGTCTATACGTTCACTAATGCAACATAATTATGGCATATTAAGTTTAGTACCTATAATGACAAGTACTAACAATGTACTGTAATCAGTACTACTGTCCATTAGCACAAACAAATGGTCTTTTTGTGATGTTAATGCACAGTAAACTAAATCTACTGTGCATTAACATGGGTTTTGCCCACTGTGCTAACGCGCAGTATATTAGTCAGCTGTGCTCAAAACACCTCATGTAGATGAACCCACTGTTGTTCATGTTCCTGTGGTGCTGCCATTTACAGCGTTATATAGGTAACATATTTAACTCAACCTGTATGTATTATTTTTCTCACAGAATCGTAGATTTTAAGGCAAGAAGGGCCATTATGGTCTTAGATAGAGTCTGACCTCCTGCAAAGCAGCAGCTATAGCTTTTACCCAGTGTTTCTAGTACTTAGCCCAAGAATATGTGGTTTGTCTACAGCATATCTTTTAGAAGACCTTTTAATTTTTCCTTCTGTTATTTTTTTGAACCACTGCCTAGAGGTTCAGAAACCATTTCTGTTTGCAGAAACCATCACTATATCTCTTCCAGGTAAACTTGGAACGTGGTGAAGTTGTGGAGTTTTTATTAACCCTGAAGTTACACATTTTGGAGGTTGATCTTTAAAATAAAATCTACTATATATCTTCTTCAGACTCTAAGTGGAGAGCATATCCATCCACTACTGCCTTAGCACTTTGTTTCTCTGCAGCTGAATATGCCTGCATCACCTGGGGATGGTCAACTCACAGTAAACATAATGACATTGCTCTAAATGATACATGTGGAATTGTAACAGGCTGCCTAAAACTGACCTGTGTTCCCTGGCTATATGCACTATCTAGCATGGCACTCCCCTTACATCAGGAGAAAAGTAGCAGGCAGCATTGACTGGCAGGTACAAGTCAGAAGACTACCGCCTGCTATATGGACATCAACCAATGCACCATTGCCTCTCATAAAGAAATAACTTTTTGTCCTCTACCTTACCATTGACCACATCACCAGAATTGGCCAGAACTACCCTCTGGCAAAAAGAAATGGAGAAACTAGGCAGCAAAGCTGTTGAATGGAGCTGGCGAGGAATTTCCTCCAGTGAGGAGTTAGCATCCAGCTCCAGTTACAAATGGCACTTATGGCCAAGCTTGAACAGATTGAGAGTGAGTCTCTGAAGATGCAACTTCTTCATGAAATCATGTGACCTCTATGTAGCCAACCAGTGTGTTTGTCAGGAGAAGCAAACCATGGATCATTTCCTGAGATGCCCTGTAGCACCACAATGCACCACACAAGATGTGGTAAAACCAATACCAGAAGCACCGGCCTGTGCAGAATATTGGGAACAAAACATATGAAAAGGGAGGGTTGGAGATGTAACAAAGATGACTATCTATCTAATAATATATTATTAGCTATATAGTATATAATAACAATATATAGATAACTATATGTAATAATATATAGATGTATATAATATATTTTATGACTGTTTAGTCAAGGAAACTGATTTTGATCAGAGCATAATGAAATCCAGTGTTCTTGGAAGCATGGTTTATCATACAGTCTCTTTTAGGAGTTAAATGTATTGTATTTATCTGAATCCAGGAAGATTTTAAATTTAAAACAACCCCTCTAATGATTGCCCCCTCGCCACTTGCCTCTTCCCCCCGTTTCCCTTGCCTGCATCCCAACCCATGCTGCTGCCCGCATTGCTGCCCATGCTTCTGGCCTGACCCACCACAGTTGATGCTGACTCCAGGCAGTAGCAGCAGCTCCAGTTCCAGCCCTGGCCTGGGTTGGGTCCAGGACTAGCTGGTATTCAAATTTAAGACAAGATTTTTTACACCCATATTGAATGGGGAAGCAGGCCTTCTCTTGGTATGAGGCGCAAATACTACACCCTGTTACATTGAATACTGTTTTCAGGCTATTAGAAGTATTTATTTGGTTCGTTATTGATCTGGGCTAAATTTCAATTGCAATTTGAAGGCTCTATGTTAAGGTTATCAATAAGGAAATACCCAGACTGCCAACTCCTAACTCTTAGAAGTTTTGGGGTGTTTTGGCTTATTGGTTTACACAGAGTTTGACTATAAATTTATTTGTAAATGTCACTAGGTGATAGCTACTTAAAACTTAATGAAAAGATCACAATGCCTCCAATACTATTGAGCTAACACAAGTGGTTTGCAATGCAAGGAGAACTTTCATGGTTTGGTTGTTTTTCCTAGCCTGTGTATGTAATGTGTACATAACCAGAGTAGTGTGAACCTAGTTTTCACTGGTAGTACTCTTATAGAATTTCCTGTGTGTGTGTGTGTGTGTGTGTGTGTGTGTGTGTGCGTGCACATGCACATATGTACTTGTGTATGTGTATAGATTCCACTGTCTGTTAGGCTACTGAACCTCTGAATGCAGGCTAGGATGAACCCCAGAAAGGGAATGCTGCCCCTCAGGCATTATAGAAGATTAAAAGGGGGATTAGCATAGTCTCCAGTGATCTAGGAGCCATAATCCATCACTTTTCTATTGCTGTGTGCATTAGCAAATCAATGACTTAAAAGCTATAAAGTTCTTCACATAGCTGTGAATATTTTATACAACCTGTAATGTAACAGCAACTTCTTCCTTTTGATGCCTAAATTAATCTCATTTTCTCTAAATTGGTTTTTACTTCAGTTCTGTTCGTGTCGAAGCAGTCAAGACTCTTTTACAAAATCTGTTCAGGTTTTCTTCCTGTACTATAATTCTTTCTTTACTATAATTCTGACATTACTTATTTCCCATTAATAACTTAAGACATGTTATATTGGAATAGACCAGTCATCTGCCTGTCATGGTGTCTCCCCCCTCAGTTGTTGCCCCCTGTCTTCCCTCCTCAGGTGTTGCCACCTGCTGGCTGCCCTAAAGGAGGGTATAACCCATCCATAACAAGCATTCAAAGAATAACAAACCTAAAGGGGACAATTCTTCCCTACTGCAAGCAGCTAGTAATTGGTTTATGTCTCAAAACACGAAGGATTTTTTGTTTACTTTGATGCATTTGTTCTAGCATGTGGGATTTTTAATTGTATTCAGGTTAGTACAAATCTTTTTTTCTGTATCTGTATAGCATCAGCACAATGAGTTGCCTATTCATGATTTCGATTTCTAAATACTGCTATATTACATTTAATTAGTAATGATGATAATACCATCTGTATCTGAATCCCACTGAGCTCTTTGTTTCAAGAATACCCCAGAGTTGTGAATTCCACAGGTTGAGTCTTGTGTATAAAATATTTTTCCCTACATATAGATATAATTTCAGTGGCTTACTTTCACCTGGCATCTCCTTATTTGTTTATAAGAAAAAAAATTACACAGGAGTACCAGTATGTCATTACACCATTCTTTATTTTACATATCTATGATTTAACTCTTGATTTGGGGTGCCAGATCTTTTAAATCTGTTCTTATACAGAATTATTTTTATATCTCTACCCCTTCTTTGGATCTTTCTGCTTTATCATTTTTAAGGTGGAGTGTAACACACATAGCAGGCCAGTCCTGGAGATGCAGTGGATGACTAGACACCAAGCCTCTATCTTTTTTATATTTCTGATGTATATCTTTGTGCAGTGGCTCAGGCCAGAAGCCAGGGGGTGCTGGAGTATGGCTCACTGGCTGTGTGTTCACTTCCTCTTCCTGCTGCCCCTGAGGTCTCTAGGACTCTGCAGGGCTGCTCATCAATTCCTCTTCCTGCTTCTAGGTGCCTCTGGGATTGGTAGTCCACAGTTGTAGCCAGCAGTAAGTTTGTGTGGGGGAATGGGTGTTTCACCCCAGGCCCCAGCTGGGGTTTGCCTGGGTGGTGGCAGTCCCCCTCCCCCTAAAACTAGGCTGCATCCCCAGCTGGGCTTGCCACCCCAACCCCCCATCAGCCAGCCCTCACTGCTCCAGCTAGGGAGAAGAGAGCTGGGGCCAGCCCTGCTCTCTGGAGCAAACAGCACAACCCAGCCCAGGACTGAAAAGCATGCTGGGATTCTGTGGGGCTGCGAGTTATCTTGAACCAGGAAGGGGTCTGGGGCAGAAGTTTCATAAATCAGTTTGATCCAAATCATTTACATCTGATATTACATTCAAACAGGTTTATCTTAAACCACTTTCAGCCATTTTGAAACTGGTTTATGTGTACTAAGCTTCTGTTCTGTTACAGGTTTAAACCAACTTCTGATGCCTTAAACTGGTTTATGTGTAACTTCTATCCCTAGCCCAAGGAAAAGTTTATAATAATTAGTGGCCCAATTCAAGGCTTTAGTTATATCATTACACACTATTTTCCCCCCAGAACTCCTACCTTAGTCAGTACATGAGACCAGTAGTGCAGAGAGATAAGACATGTTTTGGTTGAAAAAGCCCTTAAGGGAGACAAGCTACAACAGGATATACCTTAGGATAAAAGGGGAGTAGGTTTCTTTTTCATTTAACTCTCCAGAATGTGGACAGTAGCTGAAGTGAGGGAAGGGGGAAAAAGTTGCTCTGCCTCATAAAGTCTGTTCCTGTGACTTCCTCAGGTCCTGGAGAGAGTGCTCGCTACCTATGGGATACATGAGAAGCTTTACCGCGGGGATCGGCCACCCCCAGCAGACATGCCAGTTAGTGGCATGTGGAGACACTTTCCCCAGCATGCCAGGAGGCGTGCAAGGAAATTGTTTACATTTTTTTTAAAGTTGCTGCTCTGGTCTCTCCCGAGCAGTCACAGGTGCCAGCGACACAGCAGGCACCAGGGTTGAAGTCAGGAGAACGCAGACAGGGATGCAGCCTCTGTTCTGCTGACCCCGCCCCTTGTCCCTGGGCTGTGCCCCCCAGCCTGGCCTGGCCCCTAGAGGGAGCTGCAGGGGAGGAGGGCCAAGGGTCGGGCAGATGCTGCACAGGGCTGCTGCATTGGAGGCTTCCAGCGGGTGGGCGAGCTCTGGGCCCAGCCATGGCTTGAACAGATAGATGCCCCATCCCACTCTGGCGGGGGTAGCACCAGGGCACTGAAAGCTTAGAGCTGGGTCTGGGTGGTGTGGGTTGAAGCAGGTATGGTAGGAGGCGTTGTGAATAGACCGGCTTGGGTGGGCCCTTAGGAAGGTGGAGCCTGCCCTGGGCATCCGTGGGCTCGGGCTGTGGCAGGCGGGCAGGGGTGCCTGGCAGCCCCTGAGGTGGGTCCGGCCCATGCAGCTTTGTGGGTATGGGACACAGCTGCCCTGCCTGCAAAGGGATACTGCCTGACTGGGGCAGGACACTAGGCTGGGGGGGCTTCTGGCTCTGGGCTTGGCCTCTGTGTGCTGGGTACAGAACGAGCAGGGGGGAGCCAACACTAGTGCAAGGGCCAAGCCATGGGAGCTCCCAGGAACAGCTGCTATTTTTGCTCCTGCCTGCCCAAGCCCTGGCCTTGTCCACCCACAGGTCCTCTCAAGGGGCCAGGGCTGGTACAGGCACTGTGCAGGGTTGCTGCACGGCAGGCTTCTGATCAGCTTGGCCCCAAGCACTGCTTCTGGCGGTTGTTCCCAGAACCCAGAGGGCTCCTATCATGGCCCAGGCAGCTCTGCCTCACTTGTGTCGTGCCTGCCACACTCAGAGGCTGAGCTGGAAGCCCCCCAAGCTCGGTGTCCTGCCCTGGCCAAGTGGCGTCCCCTCCTGGGCAGAACAGCTGCACCTCATCCCCATGAAGCTGCACTTGCTGGGCTAAACCCCACCTCAAGTGCCACTGGGCACCCCCGCCTAATGTGCCCTGAATCTGAAGAGCCCTGAGGCAGCCCCTGCTTCCTGCCTGGCCCCCACTCTCCTCTGGCTGCCACCTTCCCAAGGGCCCAGCCGGGTCAGCCTGCCTGCAGCACTGCCCCCCAAACCTGCTTCTCCCAATGCCTGCTTCTCCCCGCACCACCTGGACCCAGCACTGGGTGCCTTGGTGCTGCCCCCGACAGGGTGGGACAGGGCATCGGTCTGCCCAAGCCCTGGCTGGGCCCTCTCTGCCAGGTCTGGGCCCAGGCTCCCCCTGCTCTGGGACCATCAGGGAGGCCTGAGTGCCCCAGCCCTGGTGGCTGCTGCTGGGGTGTCACTGCCTCCCTCCACTGGACATTTCCCTGGACCAGCAAGCCCAAGCCACAGCCAATAGTGGTGGGGGACATGGGCAGCAAGGGGGACACTCTTTTTTTCCCCATTTTTTTCTCTCTTCATTTTCTTCTCCCTCTCCTCTTTCTTTTTTCTCTCCTTTTTCTTTCTCTCTTTTCTCCTCTCTGTTTTCTTTTTTCTCTCCCCCTCTTTTGTCTTTCTTTTTTCTTTCTCTCTTTTTTCTTTACCTCTCTTTTTCCTCTCTTCTCTCCTTTTTTCTCTTTTTTCTTCCTCTTTCCCTCTCTCTCTTTTTCTCTCTCTCTCTTGTTCTCTTCTTTGTCCTTCTCTTTTTTCTCCTTCTAATCAAAATGTGCCTAACAAAAAAACAATACACAAGAATAAAGATAGTATATGAAGTTTTATTTATTGTCACCAGGTTTAGAACTTTTAGAAAACCTAGTATTTACCGTAAAAAAAGAAATGCACATTTTTAGTATTAACTATATTAATAGTGATTTGATTATTAATTATATTAATAGTGCACCTTGCCATACACTCCCCTGCCCTGGTTTTCTTTTTGTGGCATGCTAGCACTCCAGCACCTTACAAAGTCGACATTCTGGATTATTTGGCACTCCAGCCAAAAAGATTGCCTGCCCCTAGTATAGCAAAACAGTTGCAACATTCGCAGTGTTTGGGCAACAGACTAATAGCATGCCCTCCTGGTATCATGCTGGCTGTAAACCTTGATTTTCAGTCTCTCAGAACTCAGGAGCCTGATGGATTTTCATGAGGACAGTAAAAGGCAACACTCTGCCTCAGCTTCTAAACTGTCCTCTAGCCAGGTCTCAAGTACTTGCTATAAACCAAGAATGCCTCAGAGCACCTCAAAAAATGGTGAAGAGTACATGTAGTGGGAACAATACTTATGCTTTCCCTTTCAGTTCATAGTCTGTTTGTATTCATATAGGATGACAGTCAGAGACACAGCCCAAAGTCTAGACACAGCATAAGTTATTTTTTTAAAGACATAAATGGGACTTGAGTGGCATGATGCACTCTGTGGCCTGGCCCCTTGTCCAGAGGTGAGTTTTACCCAGAGCAACCCAGGTCACCCACAACACTGGGCAGACAGGCAAGAAGAAGCCATCCTGGACTTGAAGCATTAACAGTCTGGACACTGTCTTAAATGTTATGGTTGGAACATACCTAATGAGTTACAGTACTTAGGTAAATGTTCAATGGGTGGATAGTTTGCCTTCCAAGAATGCATTTTAGGGCAGTGGAGGCATTTAAACATGATTGATAGGCACTACAATGACAAATGATGCCATTTGGACTTTGCACCTTGATTCTGCACAGCAAAAATAGCAGTCTGTCCATTTTGTGCATATACAAGTAAGATCTCACTGGAGCCTGGGGACAGCTGTGGCAGTGACAAGCTTAATTAGGCAGATGTGTTGAACAGGCACCTAAAAATCTGCTGGCAATAATCCTGTGATTTATGGTGTCATTCATTGTCCTAAGACATGTTGCCTCCAGGGCCTCAGCCAGGATAGCAACGCTCCGTCAGCACTACTTGGGCACAGAGTAATCAGGGCTTCTGAGTGGAGCGACTCCTACAAATGAGCCCAAGCTGTATTGACCAGCAACCCATTGCAGTTTTTGCCTATGTAACATACTCAGTGTGCAGTATTGGGAAGTGTTTCAGGCTCAAGAAGACAAAAGAGGCAGGAGAAAGAAGAATTTCAGCATGAGATTCACATGAAAGAGGTAATTTATTTGCTTGATTGCCAGGGAAGAATTCCAGATCAATAGCCCATTTTAAATCTCAGGTCCCCAACCAGTTGCTCATGGGTAGCTCATTGGCTGAAAGACCCTCACTTGACAATGACTTTGAGAAATTTAAAAAGTTTAGGATGGAAGCTGACAGGGAGAGTAAAGCAGGATTCTGCCTCCAGCATTCACTGGCTCAGTCTCAGTGTCACTGTCACATACAGCCCCCAGCTTGAAGACCTAAAACACATCATTAATGAACTCCAACTCCTGCTGGAAAAGGGTGACTATCTCAAGGTGCCATTTGGGGACAGACCTGTCCTGGCTTAGAGAGATCTCCCCAACCTCAAGCAGCATTTCTCAAACAGTAAGCTAACAAACTCCCATCTTCATGGAGGCACCAGGCCTTGCAATGGACCCAATGCCTATTGTATCCCCACATCAATACAGAACACATCATCACTGGACCTAATAACAAAGAGTGCAACATCCAAGATTCATTCACCTGCAACTCTACCAATATCACATATGCCATCACCTGGTTATAGTGCCCTTCTGCTGCCTATGTTGAGCAGACAGGGCAATCTGTGTGTGTAAGAATGAACGTACACTAATCTGACATCAGTGCAGAAAGACACAAAAGCATGTGGCAGAACACTTCAACTTCCTTGGATGCTCCATTGCTGATCTCAGGATTGCTGTTCTCAAGCAAAAAAAAAAAAACAATTAAAAAACCAGTTTGAACAGGAAACTCTGGAATTGTGCTAAGTATAGTTTAAACAGTGACTACGGATTCTTATTTCATTACCTGGATTAGCTTTTGTGACCTAAAATCGAAATCCCTTGATGTTAAAAGCTTGTTGAGTATCTGTAGCTCCCAATGAAGTAATCGGGATTTTTGACTGCTCAGCACTTCTGAACATCAGAACACTTTTATTTAGATAGGGTTCAACTTTAGGCACTTAGGTTTGCAAAATCTAGACTGGAAGGTTTCTTTATTGACTGGTGAACAGTAGCCCCTGCCTTGTATGTTCTAATATTAAGTACTTCTATTTCTCTTCACATTTCAAGCCTGCATTATCAGAGTTTTGTATTGATAGTGTATTAGCAGCAGGATCAGAGTTTATCAGGGTAACAAGCAATTTTAGCATCAGAAGTCATTTGCAGTGCTTAGTATCTAGTGAATTTGGCCTGAACACAGTTGTGTTCTGTGTTTCTGTCTAAATAAGTCTTGTAAATTAACCATGTTAACCCTCACATTGCAGTGTTCAAGTTGGACCTTCTCATACTCATTTACTGTTACGTAACCTACATTAACAATTATTTCTGAATTTGAATCACTGTCTTCAGAACCTGATATCATGAGTGGACACAGCATTTGACAGGCTGGTGTTATTTTGTTAAGGCTGATGAAGGAACACTCTATGCCTCTTCATCATGGGCCTAATTTTGCCTTCAGTCATGCTAGTTTGGCATGTTGTGTATTCCCTTGGCTTCTTTGATTTATCCTGAGTGAGGGAGAAGGTAGGGAAGCTTTTTCTATATGTGCAGTACTTTCTTTTTTGCTTTCCTTACTATGGTCATAAAATAAAAAACATGTGCTTTGATCTGCATTCTGCTTGTACTTTCTAGTAAATGGCTGCTGCCATTTTGATGCCATCTTGCTCTTGCTTTTAGCTAAGTGTTGGTTAGCTCAGTCATGCTCTAAGTGAGATTTATTAATAATGGCTGTCTTCTAAAGCCATTTCATAAGAAGAGCTATGATTTAAGTGACTGCTTTTGGATGGGATTGCTTAACCTGTAAAGGAAAGAAAGGGAAGGTCTTTAATTCAGTTACAAAGGACAGCTCTGTTTCCATAGTTAAACATCCACAAGAATTTTCTGAAACACAGCAATTTTGTTTTTTTACAGAATTTGACAAAGTCCATCAAGTTGTTTTAAACAGAGTTTCTTAAGCCTGGAGGATTGTACCCATGCTGTGAAAGGTTTGGGTGAAATCCTAGCCATGTCCCAGCTATGCTTAAAACTACAGCAATATCCCTAAAGCTTCATTAGAAAGAATGTGGTCATGGGAGCCTCAGCTATTGATGGTGTTTGCAGTTGCTTATTGGCTTGTCATTATTTTCCCCCCTTTTTGTTCCTCTTTCCAGCTGCACAACTCATATCATGTCATAGAATTTGAAACATGAGGCCTGATTTTTCAGAATAGCTCAGCACCCAGCAATTCCCATTTAAGCTCTTAAATAAATGTGTTTTCAAATTCTCAGCTTTTGTGAAGTCATTTGATGGTGTAGTATTATCTTGCACAGGGGCAGGCAAAATATGGCCCACGGGCCAGATCTGGCCGGCCAAGCCATTCTATCTGGCCCGTGGGGCCCCTAACATTTTTTTTAATGATATTTATCTGCTCCTGGCTTCACACCCCCTTACACATCCCAGCCACCCTCCCCTCCAAACACAGCCCCCCACAAACTCCACACCCACTTACACCCCACATATCCACCCACATCCACATGCTCCCTCACCCCACATTCACACCCCCACATCCTCCCCCACATACCCACACACCAACAGCCCCCCCCATAAACCTGTACCTACTCCCCCATGCCCCCCACCCCACCACAATGTACAAGTATAAGACTTCATTTGAAATTATTGTGCAGTCACCACTATGTATACTACACAAGCACATGTAAATCAGGACAAAAATATTTTTTGAAATCAAATGAATGAATATTGTAGATGTTTAATTTTTAGTATATAATTGGTATTTTTCCGGTTCTGGGATGGCAAAACCCCTTGCTGAAAGGAGTACTTCTGGGAGCAAGTGGAGGGACTTCTGGTGGCAAAGGTCGAGAGTTAGGGAGTGGGACTTCATCACAAGATGCCAACCAAGGGGTGGGGCACCTGTCAAGGGGTAGGGCTACTGTTGCAGCCCTCGACAGCTTACCAAAACTCGGTAAGCGGCCCTCTGCCCAAAATAATTCCCCGCCCCTGCATTACACATAAACCAGTTTAAGTGATCAGAAACTAGTTAAACCTGTAACAAAACATATGTTCATTGCACATAAGCTAGTTTGAAAATGGTTGAAACTAGTTTGAGATAAACCTGGTTGAATGTAGTATCACACTTAACTGATTTGGGTCAAACCAGTTTATGCAATGACTGTCCCAGACCCCTTGCTCATTTAAGTTCAGCCAGACTTCTCCAGAATCCCAGCATGCTCCCTGGGGTGGGCAGGGCTCTCTGTTTCACAGCAGAGCTGGCCCCTCCCCTCTGCTCCTTGGCTGTAGCTCAGCAGAAACTGCAGGCCTCTCCCTGACTTCCCCCTGCCCTCTCTCTCCATCCCCTCTGCCTTACACAGACCTCTCAGCATTAGCTAGCAGACGACATGCGGGCTAAGGTCCATGCTGTGGTAGATGGAACAAAGGCAGAATCAACATGTAGCTGGTAATGTCCCTCTGTTGTTTTCTTAATGGGGTGATAAACATTGATTTAGGGATGATAAACACTGTGTTATCAATTTCCTACTGGGCAAGTCAGGAGGTGGGAGGACCCCTCCCTAATCAAAGCATTCTGCCAGGGCTTGGCCACACCATGCTCTCAGCTCAGATCTGTGGAAGGGCAGGGATGGCTGCTCTAGCGCTCCCCAGTTTCTAGCCTGAGCCACTGCAGGCATGTGTCTGCATGTCCAGGATGTCTGTACAGTTACAAACTGATTAAGTCTAGCCAGGTTAGACTAACCTGCAAAGATTGAATCAATTCAGGCTTGGGCTTTTTTAATGCCTATCCCTAGTCCAAGTGTGTCAATTCTCTTTTGCACTAGTTTCTATTTCCAAATCCTTGTAGTGGTTTAAATTGTAACTTTGCCTACCGACTAACTGTAACATTGAATAATGAAACAACAAGCCAGCATGGCTGTCTGATTTCAAAAAATGAAGACCGCTATATTCTTTTCTATTTTACATGGAGTAGATGCTTCCATCAAGATTTTGGCAAGTTTCCTTGATAATCTTGTGAAAAGCAAACTTTGGCACTCATGGAATAGGGAAAGTTGGGCCAGGACTGGAGCTTTCACCAGTGTGGCTGCCTTTTGAAATTTTTAGGTCATGTTCTGGTATTCAAAAATTGACCCCAAATATTCCTGCTTGCTATTCTAACCAGAAAGAATTCTAGAGAGAACAGGGTAACCTTAATTCTGACTCGCAAGACATTTACAAAATCATTCAAGATCTGCAGCACTAAGACTTTGGAGTGGAATCAACTGTGCTGTGATGCACCCTGGCACAGATGATTTGCCTCAGTGGCATCTGCAGATGTTGGGCCCTGGCCCTGCAGGATTGTACCCTTACTGCTCCTGGGGTGTTGGTGGTCCAGTTCTGCGAGATGATGGCTCTGGATACCACACCCCAATTCAGAGCATGCGTCTTCAAGTGGGGGACCCCCACAGAGGATCCTCTGCTTGAATACGTGTGCTTAGCATGTGCCAAGGGCCGGCAGCTGGGCATCAGCCTGACACATGCTCTGCAAGAATCTCTTGCTGGGAGATTCCCAGGGTGCATGTCTGCAGGGGAATTCTCATGGCATGCAATAAGCAAAAATGTGTCCTCCCATTTAAGGGGTTACAAATCGTGACTACCCTTGGTTGCAGCAGCATGTCTGCACACTTGGAGCATGGTCATGGGCTACAGTGTCTGTTTCTTGTAACTTGTGCAGCCATAAACATTTTTATGGTGTCATAAGGATGACATCTATTCGTACCCTAATAGATCCTAAATTGTATAAGGCAGAAATAACGAGTTAAAATTTTAACACTGATTTTTATTAATAAGGTAAAACTATTTCCTTAATTACTTATCTCAATACTTTTTTCCCCGTTAAGTTTATTTACTTGCAATTTTCCTATTCCATAAGCATGTAGAAAGGCTATTTTAATCAGTGGAAGAACCTCACTTTACATTCCCAATTTTATTTTTTGGCTTAGAATTTCCATTGACTATTCATTGAACTATCAACTTCTTAGTAAAACAAAAGAAAATGAATAGTACATGCCATATTATTACTTGATTTTATTTTAATTCAGTGTTCTCTATAGAAATTGACTTGCAGAATTTTTCTCCCCCCTTCAGAACTGTCAATGAAAAAAGTGTTAAATTAATATACTCTACTCTTGCCATAATTCAGGAGTTACCAGGAAACTTAAAAACATATCAATTGCAAGATACCCGACTCTCATTGTCTAAGCATTTGGTGCCTCCGAGGAAAGCAGTAAGATGTCCATGCAGACATGACAGAAAATAGTGCATCTTTTTCATTTACAGTATGTTTGTTTCCCTTCATCTGCACTTTTGCAAAAGTTAATCACAGACCTGTCAGGCATATGAGAGCCAACTCACTGATAAATCAGAACAGATAATTGCTTTTTTATTTTTTTGATCAGACAGAACTACAGCTGCACAGGTTGTAATTGCATTTTGTAACACACCCCTTCCCTATTTCTCTGGATTTGGTGCAGGACATAAATCTGTTTGGGAGGTAAAGGACTTTTAATGAGACACTATTATTTTTAATACTTATATTTCACTGCCTATTGCTCTTCAAAGCTTGAAAATATGATTCATTTCCCTGCCAACTCTAGTCAATTTTCATTTCTCCCCTCCCCCTCTCTTCCCTTGCTCTGAAGGGAGCTCATGCCACCATGGCTCTGTTTCATTTGCTGTTGTGTAAGTCAACTAGCATCATTGTTGTGGTCAGAAGAATTTGCCAAATGCTAAGTATAAAGTTGGTTACTGAAGTTGTATAATAAATAAGTACAGGAATGTGAAACCCCTTTGTAGGCTCTGAAAAAACTAGTGACTAGTAAATAATTGCTGGTGACTGAAAGTTTTTGACACTGAGAAGAAATGCTTGCATACACTCTTTAGTCTGAAAATACACTGAAGCATTAGGAAGCCTCATGCATTTTTTATTTTTTTTTAGAATTAAATTAGGCATGTTGAAAGGCACCCTGAGTTCAGTTCTCATCTTTTTATGACTCCTTGTCAATGACCATTCTGAGTGACCTGAAGAACTTCCCTGACATAACAAACTTCACAAAAACAGCAGAGTGGGAAATAACAACTAGAGGTGTGCAAAATGGGCCTTATTCCATTTGGATTTGGATTCGGCCTGAATCGGGGACAGTGATTCAATTTGTTGATTTGGATCACTGTCCCTGATTTGAATTCAGCTGAATTTGAATCTGAAGATTCGATGCTGATTTAGAGAATCAGCGATTTGGCCATAGACACAGCTTTAAATGTTTTTTCTACATACCTCGAAGTACCAGGTGCAGCTCATGAATGCTGCAATGGCGGGGCAGATGGAGTGTCCCACAGGAGCATGCGGGGCCCCCCTGCATGCTCAGCAGCAAACCCAGAAGTACTTCTGGTCCAATTCTGGGTCCACTGGGGATTGGGTGGGGGGGACCTTAGTTCCCCTCTGGCTCAGTGATCAGCTGCAGGGGGATCCCAGGTGCCCCCCCAGATCTGGGAGGCACCAGTCGCTGAGCCAGTGTGGTGGTGAGGGGGCCCCCACAGTGCTTCCCAGAGGACCTGGAAGTGGACCAGGAGTGCTTCTGGTCCACTTCCGGGTCTGCTGCTGAGCACACTGGGAGCCACCCACGTTCCTGTGGGATGCTCCATCTGCCCCAGCATTTCAGCATTCACGAGCCGCCTGGTACCTTGAGGTATGTAGAGAAAACATTTAAAGCTGTGTCTATGTCCAAATCATTGAATCTTTCCAAATCTCTCTGAATTGATTTAGAAGGTTCTGATTTGATTCGGAAAGATTAAAAGTTTTCCCGATTTGATTCAGATTGGAAGATTCGGCCACCTAATTGGGCCGAATCTCTGCTGAATTGAATCGGGGACCGAAGCTTCACACAGCCCTAAGAACAACAAGAGAGATATCACATTGTGACAAGTCTTGCCAATAAAAAAAAAAACCCTAAGAAAATCAGTGTCAGCAGAAGACCACACACTGCTGAAGAGCTATTAACATGTTTAACAACCAGTAGCAAACAAGATGTTAAAGCTTTTTTTATGAAATCTGAGTATCTATAGTTTTTCATTAAGTTATGCTATCTGTAGAAATGTACTGAAGAACCCATGTATAGTAGTTTCAAGGACAGATTTCTCCACATTTACTCTGCAAAAATATGTTGATCAGGTATAAGCTGAGATAAATAGCTAATTCCGGGACTTTGCAGGGTTTTGGCCCTGCATAGTTATCTCATCACCATCAGTGTCTGGATTGTATGGCTAATCTGCATGGAAACTCACCAGTGAACAAATTAAATAGGAAACCTGGAAAATATTGCCACACAGCAGCATGCCCTCAGCCGAAATCCACAAAGGTTTTGTTTTGAGAGGAGGTACAAAGTCTTTTGAGATGGATGCATTAGGCATTCTTGCCAGCATGCACATGTGTTGTATAACTTGATGTGCAAAACTGTTATTGCCATTTATGTTAGGAAAGGGAAGACACAAGAACATTTGTCAGTTCCCTCAGTAGAGTTTGCTGTCTTCTATACTTTCACTCAGGATAAAAAGGGAAAAAAAGAAAAAAGGGAAAAAAAGAGTCACTAAAGACATATGACATTACTTCCAAAATATTTACCACATCATATACACCTTATAGTCCAAACTCACATTTATAAACCACAAGGCACATTTTCTAAAGACTTCAATAGACATAACCAAGATCAGATTTTCAAATGATTCATACTCAGTTACAGTACCTAACTGCATGCTATAATGGCCAGATTTTCAAAAGCAGCCCTACTATTCTCTGTGGAAGCCACTAGGCACTGGCCACTTACTATCTAGATATGTGGTTTCAATGTGTTGAGGCTCCATGCAGATAAGTTATATGAAACCTCTGTGAGTGATGATGCAAGATCAGGGGCAGGCAATTATTTTGGGCAAAGGGCCACTTACTGAGTTTTGGCATTGGTAGCCCCAGCCCGCCCCCTGGTTGTCATCTGGGGATCAGCAGTCCCACTCCCTAACCCCTGACCTTTGCCACTAGAAGTCCCTTCCCTTACCCCAGGAAGTACTCCTTTCAGCAAGGGGTTTTGTCATCTCAGAACCAGAAAAATACCAAAATGGTATTCTAAAATGCAAACATCTACAACATTAATTCGATTTAAAAAAATATTTTTGTCCTGATTAACATGTGTTTGTGTAGTGTACATAAAGCTGATTACACAATAACTTCAAATGAAGTCTTACTCTTGTATGTTGTGGGAGGTGGAGGGCATGGGGGCGTGGGTATAAGTTTGTGGGGGGCTATTGGTGTGTGGGTATGTGCAGTGTGGGGGAGGGTGTTAGGGGTGTGAGTATGGGGTGAGGGAGCATGTGGGTGTGTGGATATGTGGGGGGAGTCCGTATGGGGTTTGTGGGGGGAAGGGTGGCTGGAGTGTGCGAGGGGGTGTGGGTGTGGGGGTCTGCTTGTATGGCAGCGCAAGTAGGGGTGGATACATGTGTATGGTGGGGTGCACATGTGGGGCTCACCATCTGAACACACACACACTCTCCCTCTCTCTCCCTCTCTCACTGTATATGCGTGTGCGCACATATACGCACACACACACATGTTCTCTGTTCCTCCCTCACTACACACATACACACATGCACATGCACACACATGCATGCGCACACACATGCACACTCTTTCTCTCCCTCCCTCCATCCCTCCCTCTTGTTGTACACATACACAGTCTCCCCCTCCCTCATTACTCTTTCTGTCTCTCTCTCCCCATCCCTCATTGCAGGGACATGCGCACACACATCTTCCCGCTCCTAGCCCCACAGTACCGGCACAGGCCCCATGCTCCCATGGTCCTGTGATGCAGCCAGGAGCCACATGGTGCTGGAACAGCAGGCTGGCATGCAGGGAAGCAGAAAGCTGCGGCAGGCAGAGGCCTCCAGTTAGGGAAGGTGGGGGTGGGAGGGAGCTGGGAGAGGGGTGCGGCCAGGCTGTCCTTGCTGCTGAGTCCTGCTGGCTTTCCCTGGGTCCTACTGCCCCTGTTTCCTGTCATCTTTGACTGGCAGCCAGGAGCAAAAAATATCATTTAAGGGGCCCCCAGGCTAGATAGAATGGCCTGATGGGCCAAATATGGCCCATGGGCCATATTTTGTCTGCCTCTGGTATAATGTCTGTCCCTATCCTTGAGGAAAGAATACATGCATCTTCTCTGCACTTCCAGTCTGTGGGCTTCCAGGTAGAGCATAAGGTGCTACTTTTGGCTTATGAAGCCCTTAACCATTTGGGACCAATCTATAAAGAAACATTGCTCTATATAATGGACATATTTTTGTGATCAGTGGAAACATTTCTGCTTGGGTACACTCTGTTTAACAGGCAAGGGAGCTGCCATTAGGGCATTTTCCATGGTGTGTCTGAGATGCTGCAGTGCAGTCTTCTTACCTTGGTGCAAAATACATTTCATTCTTTCATCTTCTGGCCATCAGAGCCCATATCTTTCCTCAGGTCTTGGGGAAAGGAGAGAGGTGAGTTGAGTCTTGGGTTGTGTATATTGTAGGCTGCGTTGATTGTCTCCCCCACTCCACCCCTCCCCCTCTGGTTTGGGAAGTTGCTGTGTTTGAATTACATCTTTGAGCTTTCTGTCATGACAGGAGTCTTTGGATTGCCATAGCATAAGACATGATAGAAAACACTTTATGCCGCTGCTTATATTGCCCTTGCTCTGGCTCATGGAGATTATAGAGCCCAGCATACAACCTTGCTTTGCAGATGCTCATGGTTATTACTTAGCTGCAGCTCTTGGTATTTGTAGGCTCCACATTCAATATCAGAGTAGCATTTTAGTTTTTCTGTGGTTACCTTTGTTTTCTGCAGGTTGCCCTTTTTGTGCCTTTGGATTGTGGAACATGGAAGAACTCCAAAAAAGGCTGAGCTAGTGAAAGTATTCTTATTGTCTTCTAGAAAAAATGTAACAATACAACAGTTCATATCTACTCTTTTTTCTGTACTATATGTCTTATCCATGCAAATGATTCTCCCTGGCTTTTTGTTTTTATTTGAATTTAGATTTATAGTTCAGATTATTTTCCCTTTGAAGGGCAGACTATTCATCAGTACCTTCTTCCATTTTTTTAGCTGCACCTCCCAAGTTGAAGGAGATGAAGAACCAAGAGTCTACTGTGGGTCAGACACTAGTGCTCAGGTGTGAAGCCAGTTCCGATTATCCTGCACTCAGATTCAAGTGGTTAAAGAATGGAAAAGAAATAACCAAAAAAAACAGACCAGAAAATATCAAGATCCCCAAAAAACAAAAGTAAGTACAATTGTTTTGCAAACTGGGCTGTGAGAAAGGAAGTGGAATTATTTACCAGACTACAAGCACCGAGATATTAATAATCTCAACACATGCAACCAAGTGTCATAAAATATGGAAAGAGAGAATGAATGGCAGTTATCACTTTATTTTCACTGGAACTTTTTTCTTTTATTACAACAATATCTAAGTCTCGTATTTATCTCATAAATAATATTCTGTTTTCTATTCCTGTTATTATTGGCAGTCTTTGTTTTAATTTGTAAATCTTGGGCACAGACCATTTTAGACTTCTGGCATAAGTGAACATGGTTCATGCTTGTTTTCAGCCATCCAGAACTGGAACCATCTCTTAACCTGTCTTCAGGGATTTGCAACTTTCATTGTCTAGGGATGCAGTCCTGGGAGGAGCCACCCACCTTCTGCATAGTTCTGAGTGTTTTAAGTATTCATGACCTTTACTGGAGGCACTCAGAACCTTACAGAAGAGTGTCTTAGTCTGGTTAATATCAGATGAATAGGGACACCTGGAAAAACCATGCTTCTGCCTGGATGGAAATGCTCGTAAGGGGTGGTTGCCACCAAGCAGCAAGGAAAGAATTTTTTCTGGTAGTGAAGATAAGTAATAATCTATCCTCTGATGCATAGGGAACAGCTCTGACATTCTGTCTTCACAATGATGTTTAGGCTTAAAAGTGCCATTTGCTACATTGTCTGTCTCTCTTCTGTAGAAGGGAGTCATTAAAATATGCACATAAGCTATCTTGATCTGAGACAAAAATTCCATTTACTTTACAGCATCAGATGTGGAGATGGGTATTTACATTGTATAAATAATAACTACTTTTTTTAGCGTGTTCTCCTGAGGGAGGGATAAAGGCCAGAATTTCTGCCATACTATCTTCAGAAATGTGTCACCATACTTTTTGTCTTGTCTCACCTTCTCAACCCAAATGAGGACCAGTAACTGTCCTGGATAGTAAACTCTGTCAAAGAGATGTTGTAACCACGAATAAAGCAGAGCATCTATTTTTGCTGGGTGGAAAATGTTTTCCCAACCTATGAAAGTTTTCCAGATTTCACACTTCTACTGTTTCACATCCCAGACTTGACATTGTCTAGGAGAGGGTATATACTTGTGAACGACTTATTGTGGGATAAAGGCTACTGCTTTACTGAACATTTGCTCTGCAGTAACTGCTTGTATGCATGCTTTTATCCCATGGTAAATGAAAGCTAACCTATGATAGCTTTCCCCACACTCATTGAAATCTAATTTTCCATGTGTTGGCTTCCACTTTCTGTGGGGTAAGAGCATACACACAGGCAGCTACAGTGGAGTAGTTGACACGTGATCCTTCCTGACACATGGTCTTTTGCATGTGTCTAAAGTAGAGCACATGGGAGCAGCCTAAGATTTGTGTTCTTTTGATGGAAGATTGTGAAAGGCTTGGCTGAACTAATGGCTCAGCTGAAATTTGTTTGTATGTTTATTGTTTGCATTATAAATGTACATAGGTTAGACCCATATTGGAAAGCCAAGTAAAAAAGCAGAAAAATAACAGTGCAGAAGCATGCATGAAAAGATGGGTATATTATATATGCATATTAGATTAATGAAGGAACATGAGAAATCTCCTAGCTCAAGCTAAACGAATACTAGTGGTTGATATTTTTATTTTGTGTGATTTCATAATATAAGATAATACATTAGGCAAATATTTGTGTCATTCATATGCTGCTATATTGTTTGCCAGTTTTAATATGGAATTTTTTAAATTATGAAGTATGGAAATGTGAACTAAAAGGTCAGTAAGCTGTCTTGAATTACTGTAATATCTTTTTTAAAGGGCAAATAGCTACTTAAATAGTACATTATATTGCTACAGCAGATGAAATAGAGGAGCATCATCAGCATTCACTGTAGCATAATCTTATTGGTTTCATCAATCCAGACAGTTCAGAAGAACACTTTCTACATATTAATAATGCCTTATTAAGTTTGAAAGCAGTATGCAACAGACAAAAGTGACTGTTAGTAATTTCAAATTTAACAGGCCAGCTCCTTGCCAGACTACAGAACAGAAAACACTAAGTCACTACCAGAAGGAAATTTCTCCCACAGGTGTGAGATTTCAGAAACTTTTTTAAAGAAAATGTAAAACGATCTGTGGGGTAGAATGGGGGTGGTAGACAGCTCATCCTCCTGAGAAATAAGCCTCACCCATCCCACACCCTCTCCCACAAGCATCAACTGCAGAAATCAGATGGTGATAATGCTGTGGGAGTGGTGCCTCTGGCATTGCACTCAGGACTTGGGTTTCCAGCGTGCTCAGGAGTAGCAACTTGAAGCACTGTCACCCAACTCTGATCTGACAGCCTCATTTCTGGGATAGTTGCATGAGGTAGAAGAGACGTTGGACTGGATTTATTTTTTCACTCAGTAAAATGATGAAGCTGCCAGTCCCATGTAGATATATGCTCTCCAGTTAGCTATTAAATAGAAATGTTAGCATCAGCTTTGTGTCTGCCCTTAAAATGGCAAAAATGAGTATGACCAGCAGATCACAGATTAGATACCAGTGCCAACATGTGTGGCATGGAAGAAATGAATACACAGTCTGGTACTGAGTGGTTATGATAGTTCCAGATACATATGATTAGTTAATGATATCTGTTTAAGTGCCACAGATGCAAAGCATTATCTTGGCCTGTCAGTTCATTTTAAAGGGTTCAGGATGTGATACTTTTCGCCTTTGCATAATTGGAGAAGAACCTCAAATGAACATTTTGAATATCTTGTTTCATCAGAAATAGCTCTTTGAAATGAGCCGGAATGGCCTCTGTCTCAAGCTTGTTTGAAGGCCAGCAGGCTGAGTAATAGGAAAGACTCCTTGGTTGCCTTGCTTTCAGTGAGCGTACCAGTTAGTGCTGCCCAGAAATATTTGGCACTGAACCATGTCTCTTCACCTGCTAGTAAATTATTCCTGCTTCTTCCCACTTCTGATTGCAACATTTAATTTCTTTCAGTGTATTTCAAAGCCATTGAGAACATTTTTATTTATTTATTTATGATTTTGGGTTGGGCTCAGCTGCCTAAGCCACTCTCAGGAAAAGAAATTTCTAGGTGTAGTTACTGTTACTACTTCCCCTGCAGCAAAACCACTGGAGGACCCCACGTAGCAGCACCTCAGTATTTCAGACTCTGTTGTTTGCTTTTCTTACGTGTCACAGATACCTAGATGCTGGGCAAAAAATGCCAGGCAAAGAACCATCTGCCATGGTGAATTGAAGCACTTAAATAAGCTGGGCTTTGATGCACAGTATTTTAACACAAAATATTTTTCCCTTTTTTGAGTATGCATACAAGATCGGTATTTTTTTGGATGCTGTTTCATTTAAACTATTAATGAGCTGTGGTCTGCTATCAAAAGTTTGAATTTGGTCCTAGTAAGTACCTATAATTCCACTGATGCTATGAATATTTCCTTTCTTATACTTGGAAACTATTACTCTGGATTTATACCTAAGAAAAATAGGGAAATACCAGGCATATTAAAATTTCGCAGGTAATTTGGCTTTTTTCCCCCATGTCCCTGCTTTCTTCTTTTCTTTTTCTTTTTCTAATCCTGGAATTACAGGTTTTTTTAATTCAATTATTTTTTCTGCTGGAAGTTATTATCACTTAGAAGTTATAAGAATTAAACCTGAAGTGCTGAGAGTTTGTTCTTCTCTGCTACAAGGGCCTCTCTGATTGTTCTTATTGATACAGAGAAAAGAAAATGTACCTGGAAGTTGAAATATGTGCAAACATTAGAGTTGACGCTGTGGTGGATGTGTGAAGGGGATCTTTTGAGTTCTAGTTTTTACAAAGCTACATAGGCCTGCATCATTCATGTTCAAGTGGTAGGCAGTCCACTTTGTGCAGGTTTCTGACTTGGAATGAACTGCTGAGTTGTTTGCTGCAGTTTTTACATCACAAGATGCTGCTTTCCTAATCAGCTGGATTTTGTAAGCAATCCTGCAGCTGATTGGAGAAGCAGTGCCTTTTGAAATAAAAACTGCAGCAGATAGCTCAAGCCAGCTTGGTGGTCCTACATATGGATGTCAGGAACGCAGTCCTGTGAAGTAGCTGGGTCCTACTGTGACCCCAAAGTACTGTACCTTTGCAGTGCCTGTCCGCTTTTGTCAGTTTTCTGTTCTCGCTTCCCCTTTCTTTCCTACCCCTCAGCCCCTCAGAGCCACTATCTACATACTGTGTGAACTCCCACCAGAAAGGAGGAATCAATGACTATATAGGTCCATTTCTTGGCTTCATCACAAGAACCAGCAATGGTCCATCTAATCAATATTTTGATTTACCTCAGCTAAGCTGTCAGCCCTTGTATCAGTCTCCCTTCCCTACAGTAGTGTCCAGCTTGCCTACGGTTCCTTCTCTTTTAAGTAACTTTGGTCGAACTCCCAAACGTATCTGGCAAAGCATGCTTTTTTGCTAAACCATGGATACCTCCAGGCAAGGGTACCTTTGTATGGAAATAGGAATCCTTGAGCTGCCTTCCAGCAGCTGGTATTTACCTGTGAAGTTTCTAGGCCCTGTCAAAGGGACCAGTATGACCCAAAAAAGCACTGAATAACTATGATAATACGAGCAGAGTAGCTAGAGTCTTTCACCTGTTATTTGCCAACATCACTCTAAATCTAAAGCCAGGCCAAAAGTCATTACTATTTGGTTCCCATTGTTCAGTGCCTTGAGTCTTGGTTCTGCAGTGACCCTGCCAGTGTAAAAACCACCACTTCACTTGGCATTAACTACAAACTGTGCTGGTCTTTTAGTTAAGAGCTCAGAGACCTTGTTCCTCAGGATGGTCCCCCAGATGAAAGGGGTGTGGCAGCCTGGCAAGGAATGGTTAGAAAACCTGTGTGTATTTTACCTGTGTTGTTCTTGTTCTGTGACTGAATAAAGAACATTATTATACAGGACTATCATGCCAGTATCCCTTGTGAGCAGCTATTCTAATGATGAGTTAGGCAGTAGTAATCTCAGCTATCACAGGACCCAATTCCTTGTCATTTCTCAGGACCAGGCAACATGTCCTATGCAGCTGGGGTCCAACCAGAAGACATTAGAGCGTGCTCCCACCAAATTACCAGACAGGGAAAAACTCTGCATTTTAAAATTTAATCTTAACATCTTGGAGATGGATTAAATTACATGTCCCTCATGGGGAACAGTATGTATGTAGCTTTATGCAAATTGTTCTGCTGCTGCCTGTAATTTTTGGTTCATGTTGAACAGTGATTTACTAGAAGGGTTGCAGAGGTTGTCTGAGAGTGTGACTTGTTCTTATCTCATGATTATGTAGTCAGACGTCAGAAACTACAATACTTGATCAGAATTCTGCGACTAGCAACATGACACTCTTAAAGGATAATGCTGTAATCTGTTTTCATAGTCTCTGAGTAGTTGATGTTTCAATATCTTGAACACAAAAGGTTTTTTTAAATATTTCCATTAACAGCACAGACTTCTTTTTAGCAGGAAAATATAAATAAATGGTTTTGTTTCACTTCATGAATGTGTCTCATCTTCAACAGCCTGTAAGGAAGGCATTTTACTTTCTTCCACACCTTTAGTCTTTGTTAATTAACCTGGTAGAGTCACAGAATAAAAGATGGATGTCTTCATTGGGGAAAAAATGTATTACGTAATGCTGTGATTTATTATTCGGATAGAGGATGCATTATGTGTCATTTCTGATTCTACAGGAAGTACTCAGAACTTCACATTTACAGAGCAACGTTGGATGATGCTGGGGAGTACACGTGCAGAGTGAGCAGCAAATTAGGGAATGACAGCACCAAAGCCACCATTATCATCACAGACACCAATGGTATGAGATGCATATTTATTTGACTGTTGTTTTGAGAAAGGTCTTGCATTAAAATGGCCATCGGGACAAAAGGGCTTGCAGGGAATGAGAGCTTTGAAAGGAAAACAGAGATGAAAGTGCTAAAGTGGTGATAGTAAAAATATATTCAAATAAATTAGTTTTGACATAGCTATAACATATTTTAGTGCAATTGGCCATTACTGCACAAACTGAGAATTTTACAAAGTTAACATGCAGAGGTCTGGACAGCATTCAGGGCCCCAGTGTGCCAGGTGATGTAGAAACATATAATGAGGCACAGGCCCAGTACCACTACCAATAGGCATTAGTCCCATGTATACAAATGGGTAACCATGGCACTGAAAGATTAATTATTGACATAGTAAGTATGTGGTAGTGCTGGCAATTGGATCCAAATAGTCCCAGTCCAGTACTGTAGCCATGTTCCTCCTCCCCACAAGCCCTATCCCTTGGTCTTATATAGGTAATATTGGTATGGCTACAAATTTGATCCGCTCTCCTTTCAGACATGCTTCAGTTGTCCTGATCACTGCCATATTAAGCAAATTATACAATGCAAGTTGCATGATCAACATTTGGAAATTATATATATTCTTTGCTTCCTGAAATCTACTATTCCTCAAACAAATCTATACTGCAGTACCTGAATGTAGATTTGTTTGAGGAATAGTGGATTTCAGGAAGCAAAAAACCTTATTGAAAGTAGTTTGAAAGTAAAAGTACTAGATTTTTCAGCGCTACTTCTTGCTTTATTTTTAGGACTAGCTACAAATGTTTCTGGCAGAATTCAGTTGGTTCTTTCACTATATAGAAACCTTTTAGTACTACTTTCTTTGGTTATGAATATGTGGACACATTGCACGTTGAAGTCTGTTTGTTGAATGTGGTATTTGCTAATGAACATGTTCACTTTCAGATAGACTGTCTATTGTAAGAAGCAAACAAATTGCAGCAATAAAAACAACTTTGTGAGAAAAATGAAGTGTTTGAAGTTGTCATTGCAATAGGAACTAGGCTTTAAGAATGCATATTTGTTCCACGTTGTGCTCTGAAACAGTAGGTATGTGGCAGGGTAACTAGAAAATGAAACTAATCTTTGCTGTCTTCATTATAACTCATTAGGCTTTTTGGTTAGTGTACAGTTGTGTACAGTAATTATTTAATGTACGTTCATATAGAATATTGGTATGCTGTGTTAATATGCATTAGCTAAAGAATACTGAAAACAAAAATCTAGTACTAAGGTTTTATATTAGGCATATAATGTTATAATCATATGTCAAGTTGCTGATTTACAAGATCAAGTAATGAGGTTTTTTTCCCAGAATTACTTTATAAACAAAAGTCAATGAACATTTTTGATTTTTGATTAGCTTGTACACTTGTTTGGTTCTCACAAAAAAAAATGTCTTGCTTTATAAATACTTATACAGGAAACATGTTTATCATTTCCCATGCAGCCTGAGTCAGAACTTGAGCACATGCAAGGCAAAACTAGAGACAAAAATAAATACCAACATGTATGGACATGGGGAGATCCCCCATTTCTTTTCTACACAAGGAATGGTAAAATTATTATGGAATGTGTGTGGGACCTCATTCCTAGACTTAAATTCATTCCTTTCACTTCCAGTTTGGCTATTCTGAATGACAGAAAGGCATTCCTACTGCAGTGAAACAAGATCTTGATGTTCAGTTACCATGTCTGTAAGCAATGGTGTGTGCATTTGTGTGACATGTAGTGTCTGCCTGATTTTTCTGTGTCTGTATGTATAATATAACAACGTAAAACAAAAGCCTAGACACAAATCCCCTTGGACTGGAATAAAGCTTGGACCTCTTCTAAGCTTTATGTCTGGTCTGAACAGGAACCATAGATCTAAGCCTATCAGATATTATGAGGTGATATTCAATTGATAAATAATTCATTATGCCTGTCTGATGCCTTCTCCTAAACTCTGTCTCTCTCTAACGAATGAAACCTCTGAGCTGCTTTGAGCAGCTGCTTGCTGCTGTTTAAAGTGCAGCATGTGGCTGAAATATTTTTCCTTTTCCCCCAAATGTGGAATTTTCTACCTGAAACTAAGGGCAACATGGACAACATCTGCTGGCTTAAAAGCAAAGGTTCCCTAAGGTCTTGGAGAGCAGAACCCATTCATTGAACATTAACAACCACTGTAACAGTGACCTTCTCACCCCTTCTTCCTCTGTATTCAGTGACCTCTCCCCCTTTCTAGCTTAATGGTAGATTTGGGATCCAAACTCTGTAATGAGCCCTGAAGGGGGGCTATTACTCAGCTCTCATGCTTATCTGTGGTCTTCAACTTGCATTATTAATAAGGATAAATATTAATAGTTAGCTTCTCTGTACCTTCTTCTACCTTAGTATCCCACTGTCATTGGAGAAGCCTGCTAGCACCCCTCTGTTGTAAGTTAGTGAGATCTATAGTAGCCTATGTATCACTGGGTGACATCCATGTATGGAGGCTGAGCAGAATTGATGCCTCAGGCTGAATCCCTGACTTGCTCACTGTTGGTGGGTGTTGATGGCAGATAGAGACTAAGGCAGCAGTGGCTAGGAGTTGATTTGTTTGTGCCAGCAACAGCATGTGTAAAAGTAACTGAGAACCGTTGCTTTAAATATCTACTTGAATAAAATTTTCACTGCTGGCATCTCTGTGTTTATACAGACTCAGTTTCCCAATCCTGTATTATTTTTATTATATTGTAAATTCAGTGATAAAGAATAGCCTTACCTATGTAGCCATGGTGGTAGAATGTGCAACCTTAATTTGGTCCCCTCACATGTGTTATGACAGTCTTTTATTATGTGATCACAGGCTATTAGTTTCTGTAGGGCCCCTCAAATTTAATAGATGAGGACTTAGAGCCTAATTTAAAATAAAACTGTGACGGGGCAGACTCCCAGGCCCGGTCACAGTGCCGGCGCACCCGCCTATCTTTGGGCGTGTCGCCCACCTTACTCTCCTGCCGCACCTTGTTGTAAAATAATTTGGATTTTCATTAGGCAGGAGGCTGCCCACTGAGCACCCTGCTGTTCGCGGGCAGTAAATGCACAACTCCTACCTCCCCTTTATCATGTCCCATGCCTCGCAGGTGGTTCTGTGAGTTGTGCTATGCTCTGGCCTGAGGCTGGGCCCAACTCAGCACAGTATTAGGCCTCTCTCACGCTGCCCTGTTCAGGGCCTCAGACATACTGCCCCTCTCACTGGGGCCTCTACCACTTCTGCTCTCAGAAGGCCTCTGTCATTTATGCCACTTACCGGGCCACATTCGCTCTGCCCTGCTCCTTCAAGCAAACATGTAGGCCATCAGGCTTGTCTCTACTCTCCTTGGCTAGCCCTGGTGCAGCCTTTTGGGCCTCTTCCGCAGCCCTCATCTGTATGGTGGCCCAGCAATTAATTAAAACACTGGGCTAACTCTGCCCCTGGCCCCTTGCCAGGTAACCCAGCACACTGGTCTCCTAAGTGGGGCTAGTGACTCGCTCCTTCCACTTGTGGCTCTCAATGATGCCTCACTCAGCCTCAGGCGCCTGAAGGCTTACCTGGGCTTCCCCACTTGCCCCTGTCTCCCTAGGGCCTCAGCACACTCTCCCCATCTCTGGGGTTCTGCATAGTTGCCCCCACTCTGGGACTTAGCACATTCATCCCTTCTCTGGGGCCTCAACTTATTTGCCCTCTCCCTGGGGCTCTGGGTTCTTCCATCCCTGCAGGCTCAGATGCCACTCTCATGGGTGCGCCTGGCCCTACTCCCCTCCAATGCCTGCTGCAGCACACATTAACTAGCGAGCACCCCAATTGTGCTGTGCCACAAAAATATTTAAAGCAAAGTCCCTGGTGGGAACCCCAATTCTTCCACTTCTTCCAAGCATTTGGGAGTTACCCTTGGTCAGGGTCCCTACCTTAGTCATACTGACAGCTGCATAGGAGAAGACTGTCAGCTGGGAAAAGTGTTCTCAGGTCTTTGCTAGAGAGTGAGTATGGTTTGGTGTTCAAAGACTGCACTGAGTGTTCAGGAATAGCTATTATCCATCCCACCTCTTTCTGGAAATTCACCACATACTTATCAGATATATGGCCTCACTGCTGGCATCTGTGCTTTACATGGTATTTTATTTTCTTAAATGTTTAAAATATCCCAGGCACACATGACATGAGTATCTATCTGAAAACATCCACAACATTCCAAGTGCCTGATACATCTGCCATTTAATTCTGTCTCCTATAATCTAGATTGCTGTAATATTCCCAATTTGGTTGCCCTGGCAATTAGTGCTCAAAAATGGGGCTATTTGCTTGTTTTATGGGACAGAAGTGAATGTGTCAAGTTAAGCCCACCTTTTGCAACCTGTCCCTGCTGTTTAGAAAGCCAGTGTTCTAGGTATACCTCAATCCAAGTGATAGAGCTATCTTCCCTTACAGTGGATCCTTGCCCAAGAGAAAAGGCTGGGTGGGATATGGCCTCTCTTAATTCTCATGCTCTTTCTTGTTCACTGATGGAACTCAGTTCTTGAGAAGGTCAACCAGAAATCCATTACTGGTTCTTTTTTCGGGAAGGGTTTGAAAAGCTCTTTTTATAGTACTTGGCTATTTTTAATTGATGCTAGGTTTACTCCTTATGTTTTTACAGACACTCTGTCTTTAGCTTTTCTCATTCACTTTTCTAGCTTGGAGTTAGTATGCTTGTATTTGGGTTGTTTTCTCACTGTACTACTTATTCCCTGCTGCCAGATTGTGCACTATATTTGTCTGGATAGGACTTCTCTTAGATATAATTTTTCTATTTTTTAGTGAAAAGAAACTGCATTCTCCTTTTGTGCCTTTATAAATAGATTAAATTAGAACAATAGAAAAAGTAAAGTAAAATTATAAGGTTTTTGTAAAAATTACATGCGTTTCTACCAGTCATAATGGCTTAAAACATCTATTCTGGTCTCTTAAACTTTTTAATTAATATAATTTGCTTGCAGGATATAAACTACCTTCTTATTTTGCCACCTTCCTTTTCATGTGCATTCCCTTTAGAAGGACTATAATTGAGGTCAGCAGAGATGCATGAAGTTATTTTGGAGATGTATAAATAAAGAACATTGAGGTTTGGCACTTTACATTAATTGCTTTCCCCATAGTCATTTGGTCATTTTTCACATGTAAAGGTGTTTTGCAGCATGTTTGTTTTGTGAATTTTATCATATTTTTAAGAAACTTATTAACTCCAATGAAGGGCATCTCCAGGCTTGTGTAAGCTAAGGCCAAGGTTTTCAGCCGCGTTGCGGTACTTATTTTCCAAATTCTCCATCTCTCTCTCTTTCTCATATATATATATATATATATATATATATATATATATATATATATTAGTGACCATATTTCTTAAGGTACAGAACCCTCGTCATATTCCATTGACTTTGACCTTAGTCCATCACAATTTGAAAATATTACCTAAAATCATCATTTCCTCAAAGTGCTTCATTCTTCTCCAGCTAGCATAATTTCAGCTTTGACAGCAGTGTTGGCAGGAGTGTGAAATTTATTGCATCCCAATTGAATCTATTACCTATCCTTCTTTTGATGTTAGTCAACAGTAGATGCCTGAAAGGAAGGCAAATAAAAACATAATCAAAATCTTCTCAATCAATATAAAACCCTATGATGCACTTGGCCAGCTGTGCAATACTTTACATGGAAGAAAAATCCCTTCCTACCCATCTATTGATCTGTTTGAGATTAGATTAGAGGAGGAGATGAAATTATCTGTCCTTTTTCATAAATACAGTTACCTTGCTCTTCAGTATTTTTAAGATGTCATCCTAGGAATTATGGAACAGATTCTTAACTGTGTGCATCAGCATGCCTGTATGGAAGCCATAGGAATACAGCTAAAGAGTTGAATCTAACTTCATAAGGATTTTGTTATGGTGCAATTTGAGTTGGAAGAGGAATAGTACTACCCCAGCAACTCTTGAGAATGGATGAGGTAGGAAGAGAACTATGAATATAGTTAAGCAGGGTGAAGAAAATGTGAGAGAGGAACTTATATTCCTTTGGACGGCTTTTCAGTGATTAAAAGATTAAAGAGTGACCACAGCAATAACATCTGTCGCAGAAATTTATCTAGGAGCTTGGATTAGGAAGTAGATCTTTACAAACATCAAGAAACATGATGTCAAAAGAGCAATTAGAAATAAAAAGATATAGTATTTGTTCCATTTTGGATCTTCTAGAGACATATGACTCACATTAAATATGACTGATCTATCAATCCCAGAGAACTGCAGACAAACCCAAATGGATGACTAGCTCAACTTCTCAATAATAAATAAAATGAAAATGTGAACAGAAAGGTCATTACGGTGGTAGATGAGTAATAAATCCACCATTAATCATTTGAATAAAATATTTAATAACAGTATCATTTTGCTACATGGTCCATGAAGGCCAACATGTGGAAAGAAAGTATCTGAAATATGACAGATGGATTCAGAGTAATCCCTGAATGTGTAGCTATTTTCCTTCCTATCCATTAGATATTGTTTCACATTTAGGGATATGTACTGTAGCTGTATGAGAAGAGGACAACTAAGAGCCGTCTATTTAAAGTACTTGCATGGCTCAATTCTTAAGCACCATATGAACTTCTTTGTAGATAGCTTTATCTACAGCCTTGTAAGATTTAAGGCCTGTTACAAAGACAGGGGATTTCTCCAAATACCTAGTTAGCAGCAAGTCTTTGGTTGCTGCTTGGTCAGTCCTTCCTATAAAAATTCTGTATGTTTTTCCTTTTGGTGTTATTTAGGGGATGAGGGGAATCCCTGAGCTGCTTCTTGGCTCTGAATAGTTTTACAGAAATGGATGCTGCTCTGTGAAGAATAACAAAGGACATTGGTAACTTAGCCTGCTGACTGCCCCTTTCATTGTGATTGCTAGCAGTACTCTTGTTCTAAAGCACTAGAATTTTATTGGGGAATGGAACAAGAGAAAAAAGGTAGTATCTTACAAAACAGCAGATGAGTGTACCATCAGCACATCCTATGCTGATGGCCAGGCATTCTCCCTAAGGCCTGAGAAATTGACTCCAGAAAATGAGGCCTGTGCCTCACTAAATGGAGCACCAACACATATGTAATAGTTGACAGTGGTCTGACATTTGTGCTGGTACTAGCACATGGGTGTGCCTGAAAGTGTGGTCATTGGATAAGGCACCATCTTAAACCTCTGCAAAACAGGGCAACAGAAAGCTGAGTTAGTGTTATAAACACATCTCTGCCTAGCACAGCATCTCTTGTGCTGAAGTTCAGGGACTTTGAGTCCTGTCAATAGCCAAGACTAAGGCCCAGGCTGCCTCTCCCCTGAGGGCTCTCGCAGCTTACTTGCAGGCCTGAATCAATGCCAATGACATTAATGGAAGGCTTTCCACTGAGTTCTGCAGACTTTGCATCAAGTCCAGATAAACTAAATAGATAGTGGCTGCCAGGGCATGCTGAGAAATACTCAAAAACTGAAGCAATACTTTAGGTCAGTTAAGAGTCTCTGAAAAACAGGCATCGCAAGAGCAGCAGCATCCAATCATGCCTCAAGAAACAGTCCACTTCAGCTCTGCTCAAATGTTACAACAACACTTATTGTCCATACAGAGTCCTCATACAGCAGAGTGAGCTCTCTTCTTTCAGCAGTCCAAGTACAGCTTCTATGGATGCAAATATTTATCTGGTTCAGGGCAAGGCAGTTGCTTGTGCTGTTGTGTCCTTTCTGGGCTCTTTACTTTCTTACTAAGGGGAGCAAACCTGGGCTGGAACTAATTGGAGAACCAGGAAAATGGGAGTGGTGGACTGCAAAAAGCTTCTCAGAGGGACCTCAGAAAAAAATCATGTACCCTTGCCTTGGCAATTTGACATGAGGAACGAGAGCAGCAATGGGCAAACATTTCTACTTCCACTCTCTTAGAAGTTAGGTGCTTCCTAAAAGAGAGGGCTGTGAAGGCTGGGGAGCAGGGGGGTTGGATACATTAAGGATGTATAAAGTTTGCAGCTTTTGATCTATTGATGTTGATGGAGACCAGGATTGGGAGAGGGCCCAAGGCTGTTTATCTCCAGATCACCAGATTCTTACAGCACTGAAGGTACCACTAATGGAAACTTGTTGCTGTTCTTCTGCCTTAGGCAAGTGTTGACAGCCGTCTTGAAGCAGCCTCTTTCCATTCTTCCTCAGCCAGCTGTCTGTCAGTGTTTTATTATGGGATCCCAATTCTTCTCTTGCTGGTGTAGTGTGCAGTACTTAATAAGCAGTAATAAACGTGTGACTAGGGAAAGACATTCAAAAAAGCCTGAGGCTGAATTGATTCAGTCTTTACAGGTTAGTCTAACCTGCAGAGAGTGAACTGGTTTGCACGTGGATAGACATTCGGCACATGCCTATAGTGGCTCAAGCCAGAAGTCTGGGAGTGCTAGAGCAGCCCTTCCTTCCACAGGGAAGCTGAGCTGAGGATGAGGACCATGGCCAGGCCCGGGCAGGCCCACCCCAGCGGCTTCCTGACAGCTGGGAGCAATCCAGGCACATGGGGCTGCCCCCCGCTCAAGAGGGGAACTCCCTCTTCCCTTTCCCCCACCATCGTGGTGCTGGCAGGGGGGCCATGTTTGGTGCTGGTGGAGACTCTTCTCCTTCCTCCTCCCCCACCTGCAGTGGGGTGGGAAGGGGGGCTCTGTGAGACTGCCCAGCCCCAGAGAGGGACTCTTCCCCCCACTCCTCCCCAAGGGCAGGGGGAGGCTCTGTTCCATGCTGGGGGGGGCTCTTCCCCCTTCTCCTCCTCCTCCCCCCCAGAGGGGCAGCGGGAGCATGGAGCTCAGCTGGGCCAGGTGTGGGTGTGAGGGAATGTGGGGGGTGTAGGGACCCCCACACATACCCCACATGGCATGCAGCCCTCACTGCCTGGAAACAGCAGCAGGCAGGGTAGTCAGGGTGCTCATGCCCAGTGCAGGCACAGCTCTGGCTACTGCTGCATAGGGAGAAGAAGTGGAGCCTGCCTTATCCCTCCAACTCTGCTCCCTGAGCCTGCGGTGGGAGAAGCCCTGCCCTGGAGCCAGCTGCTGTCCCCATCTCCCCATTGTGCAGGTCCCGCACTCTGCTGGGAGGGGAGAACCCCCACTCCCTGCTTCCCTGTAGAGTCCAGCACCAGGCTTCTCAGCTGCAAGTGCAGACCTGCATCAGGTGATGCACACCATGGGGGGAGTGTGTGGGGGTCCCTACATCCTGCACATTCCCTAACACCCTACACACCCATACCCTGCCCAGCTGAGGTCTGTGCTCCCGCTGCCCCTCTGGGGAGAGGAGGAGGAGGAGGGGGAAGAATTCCCCACCAGCATGAAACAGAGCCTCCCTCTGCCCCCCGCCCATGCTCTAGGGCCTGGCAGCATTGCATGGAGCCCCCCCACCCACCCTCCCCTTCCGAACCCCACAGCAGCAGGGGGGAAAGAGGAGGAGGAAGGGTCCCCATCCAGCACCTCACAGAGTCCTCTTCCCCACCATGGGAGGAGGAGGAAGAGGGGGAAGGGGAAGAGTCTCCCCTGGCATGGAACAGAGTCCCCCTTCCCGTACTGCAGGACAACCATCCCAGCATGGTCTTGTTAAGGTGTAGGGGGCAGGGAGAACGGTCAATTCCTCCCTCCATCTCTTCCCTGCATCTGGGGTCTGGCAGCTCTAGGGGCCATGGCTGCAGCCCCCTCCCCTCTGCTCCCTGGCAGACAGGCTGACCCTGGCTGCAGTGGAGGAAGAGGGGAAGGAGGGAAGAATTAACCCCCTTCCTGTCCACTTTGTCTTAATGGGGCTATGCCAGCTGGTGTCTCAGCTAGGGCTGGTCCCTGCTCTGGCTAGAGAGCAAAGGGATGGGGTCAGCCCTGCGGTTGGAGCAGAGAGCCCCACCCAGCCCAGAGAGCATGCCAAGATGCTGGGGGTGTCTGGTTTATCTTAAACCAGCAAGGGGTCTGGGACAGACATTGCATAAACCAGTTTTAGCAAAATCAATTTAGTTTGATACTACATTCAGCCAGGTTCATCTCAAACCAGTTTTGGCCATTTTTAAACTGTTTTATATAGTACTGAATGTCTGCCCTGTTACAGGTTTAAACCAGTTTCTGATCACTTAGACTGGTTTATGTGTAATGTTTGTCCTTAGCTATTATGTTATACCTTTGCAGATATTAATGCTGCTAACAGTACTTGGTATCATGAAACTTTTCTCCCCATTTGCTGAACATGTTCTCTGAAGCATTTCTGAGGCAGGAGCCTCAAGATAAACAGTCTGCTTCGAATGGAACTTGCCATCTGCATTCTTGCAGGCAGGCACTGAGCTCAACTGCGGCCATTGAGCTGGAGGCAGGAACAATGAGACACGCTCCATCAGCTGAGCACAGTCACCAAGTGGAACAGTTTCTTTAAGAGAAAAAGAAAATGTTGTTCCAGTACTGCCTGATGCTGAGACATCTCAGCTGCCAGGCCTGCTTTGTCCCATATTGTGATTGAGAGGTTAATTGCTATACAGCAGTGCACTGTCTTCATCCCTGGCAAGCAGCATAGGTCCTTACCAGTGTCCAGCTATGCATCTCCAAATTCCATGACCTGCTGCACTTAGTTTTGACCCTCGAATCTGTGTTATACCGATTTTCAAATTACTCACTGTTACAAGAGAAAATCAGCATAGTTAGGGTTTGGGGTTTTTTTTTAATTAACAAGATAATGCTGGGCTAAATGTCCAAATAAAATCAGTACATTTCCCAAAGAAGTCTAGGTCAAAAGAAAAAGAAAATCCAAATAGAAGAGGCTATGTTGGGGTGAAAGATGAATGGTTGTGAACACAGAAGGCCTTACAGTATACTTAACTGGAGGCTACTCTGAAGTAAGAATGAGTGTGGTCAAATTCATTTCCAGCCACAAGTTGGAAAACTGAGTCTCAGATGCCTTGAAGGAACATGGCGGAAGGACATTTCTTCTGCTAAATAAGAGATTTTTACCATTTCTTTGCTAAGATCTAGAATCAGAGAATGAAGGAGTATTCATTTTGTCGGAAGGACCTGAACTTGCAGATAATTTTTTGAGCAGCATGACAAGACTGACCAACTAACAGGAGAGGGAGTGACTGCTGATCCTTCAAGTCATTCAGAAAGATCTTACTCTGGAAGATGCCCTGCAATAGCTGTCTGAGTCCTTTCCTCAAGCACCTTATGGAGCCTTCTGGATTTCTGTCATTTGATCTGCCAGAGCTTTTGCCTTAAACTCTAGGCCAGGATGTTTCTGTCACTTCTTAAAATGATGGCATTTGTGACTGTTCTCCTTTTCTGAGCTCTCTCTAGCTACTGTGTCACCAATAGAATTGTAGCATGTGATCACCCCTGTAACTTGGTGCATTTAGCAGAACTGTGAGATCAGTACTGAAATATGGGCTGAGAGATGTTCTGCTGTCCATTACATAGTATATGGACCCCTGTGCCTACAATGCCTGGACTGTGTGGTTTCATTGCAATGAAGAAGGTTTGCATAGACACTTTATTCCAGTTTTGTGCAACACAAATATTGTCTTTCAAAGGAGAGCCTTCAGCATCTGTACAGCAACAAATATGATTTGGTTTGTGCATGTGATTTAAGAGATTTCCATGAAGTGGATATATTTATCAGTAAGTCCAGTAGAATGACTTTTGAAAATTTGATTTCTTAGAAGCATGAGAAGTAATACCTATACTGAAGTATTTCATAAACATGGACATTTGCATGATTTCCTGCTGCAACTGATTCATTAATCCCAGAGAAGAATGCAACTTCACCAACAGAGTCATTATAGTACCTGGGTCAGGGGGACCTGGTTTTCTCCTTCAAGCCTTAGCTATAGATTGTCCTGCATTTCTTCCCAAGAAGAGCTTTTCATGAATAGGTCAGTTGCAACATGCCTCCTTATTCCCTGAGGCTGAAGGCTGAGCTTGTTTTTTAGAGCTCTATTTTTTTTTTTATCTTGGTCCTTTCTTAACAGATGAAACACTTTTATGGCTTAGCATGAGTTCAGGATCTTCGGAGCCCAACTTGTAATTTCCCTGTGACCCTTTATGTTTTGCAGAGCACATCAGCAAGATAACAGTTTCAACAGAGGGGACAAAAACTTCCTCACGTAAGTTGAGTTAAACAGACTGTCTCTCTCTCCCCTTTCAGCCAGATCTTTGGATCTTGGTCTGCTCTCTAGCTCATCCTGTATATAATATACCTGCAACTGGAGCATCTGCATGTGGGAGTAGCACTCCAGGTGCTGGCCTTGCATTAGGGATGATAACACTGTGGTAAACTGTGTCCTGCTTGCCCTTCATTTCGTGACTTAGAAACACTCACAAGCAATGAGCAAGAGGCTAAGCTAGCTCTTTTTTTCCATCCCTGAACTGTATATGTTGCCCTGCTCACTGCAACAGTTCAAGTGACCATTTCTGGGGTCACAGGTTACTCAGAGAGATCTGAGCATGCCCCAGTGTTGCCTATTTTCCATTTTCACAAAGATGGTAGTCCTAGCTATCACCTATTTCAGCTCTGTCAACCATTACAGAATTCTTTCACTGTTTTAGAATATTTAGAATTTCATGCACCATACAGAAATATTCATAGCTGCAATTATCATTTGGCTAGCACACCATTTTTCCTCTGACAACTGGAGCTGGATTGGTGTGCAGTACTCCTGTCTGCCCTGCCAAGATCTGGTCACCTAGAAAGATAGCTTTAATAGCTTTGGTGATGAAAGAATTTGCAGAGTGGCCTTAACATTGAAAAGGTTTTCCTCTGCATGATTATTCCTTTGGGACATGTCATGAACAGCAGAAGGATGCTGATTTCATCTAGTTTTGTAGTGTGCACCTGGTATCTAATTTAAGGTTTCTATGAGGAATATGGCAGCATGTTAGCCTATATCATGGTCTATTTTGAACCTCCCTGATACATCCTCAGGGCTATTGTTAACTGCTAAGCGTTCCTTGGTTCTGTCTTCTTCACTTTGATTGCATGGCACTTTGTGGTGCTGTCACATATAAAGCACTCTGTACAGGTTTTGTCATCTTGCCTTCTAGCTGATGTTGCTGACCTGTACCCTTTGTAGCTGACTTCTTTGCTCATGTATGACTCTATTGCCTGGGGCCCTGGAGAAGTAAAACTCTTGCAATCCCCAAATGCACTCTGTGATTTTGTTGCATGTGTTCTGGTTTTGTACCTTCTGGCTCGAAAAACTCAATCTTGATTTTTTTTTCCATTGAATTGAATACAGTATTGGTATAAACTTACATTTCTGCATACTATCCTAGTATGACTCATCTCTCAGCTGGTTGCTTTAGCTGACCTACACATTGGCAATTCCTTTCAGCCACTTTTGAGTCTGCTTTTCTATCTTCTTTCTTTTCACTAAGAAGACTGTCCTGTCACTGAATAAAGTTTTATTCCTGAGCATATCCATCTTTTGTCACTTCATGGCTATGCTTCCTTTCAGTCATGGATATGTCTAGAACTGGCAGAACTTCTGGTCTCTGCTCTTTCAAGTCCCTAAGAATAGGTGTTATTTCACTTAGCAGAGTCTTGACAGCCCATTTGGCAGTGATCTAGAGTACTTGCATAGAGTGATTCCTTGTTCAGTATATGGGACAGAATGGCCACTTGCAGATCCATGTGCTTTCTGGCTTGTCCCTGATGATGTAGGAAACAGCTGAAAACCCTGTAGCCATCATTGCCAACTTTCTCTTTGGCTTCCCTCTAAGGACAATGGAGCATATTTTGCAGTGATTGATTATTCACAGTGTGCCCAGGACATGTTGAACTGAATTTGAAGTTCTCTGCTCTCTGGGGCTATCATTCATTATTCTTGGCTTTAGTGGATTTCTTCTTTTTCTTTTTTTCCTGAAGAAGGCAAACTCAAGATCTCTCACTACGATGTAGTACTCTTATGACTTTGTTGTTACCTTCTCTGTGTTGCAGAGACTATGCCTAGGATACAAGCTTCAACAGAAGGAACAAACACCTCCTCCTCCTGTGAGTATGGATGAGCCAATTTAAAACTTTACTTAAAGTTGCTGTCCAGGTACATATTCTGCTCCCTAAGGTCATGTCTTCATGATTCCCTCCCACTCCCAGTTCTGGGTCTATCACTATAAAAATGAGCCCCACCTGTCCAGGTGCCCCAGAGACTGCAGATTAGGTGGAATAGGTAGCTCAATATGCTTGCTCCAGGTTCTCTGATTTCAGAGACCTTGAAAGCGGAATGTGATGGAAGGTTCAGGTACACGCTGGGCCACTCAGGCCTGCCACTCAGACATCTACTCTAATTGCCAGTCATTGGTGGACCTACGTGAGAATGAGCAAGTGGGGCTTATTCTGTCAGGTGGTGGCCTGAGATTGGGGAGATGCCATAGACACATGGTGTAGTTCACTAAATGTGCAACTGTGCCTGCCCCCAGATAAGGGATTGCTGATCTGCAGCGTCACCTACTGCACTTGCTATAAATGCATCTGGTAGAATTAAAGCCTACCCAGCCTAGGAGCCAATCCTGTTGTTCTGGATTCGTCAAAAGGCCACAGGCAGGCCTAGGAACCCTGAACTCTGCAGCAGACAACCTCACTCGCCAACTTCCAGTAGACTACCTGAAAGTTGGATGGAATAGTTCTGTGGGCCAGATCCAGCCCATGAGCCACATATTTGACATCCCTGGGCTAGATGAACCAGTGGCCTTATCTCTCATGACTGCTCCAGTGTTCTGACAAAATGTACTTTACATTTAATGACTATTGCAGCAACAAAATATGGAATTTTCAAAGCCAGCCCCTGGGTATGGAACTCAAACTATCTGTCATTCTTAAAATGATGAAACATAAGATTTATGCTTGCAGATTTTTCTAGCTATTAACTTAATTGGTGCTTTTATCTCATGGGTCAAGGGAACAAAAGAAATTAGGATCTAGTAAAAAAAACTTTCTGCCTGCCTTCAAGGTGAGAAGAATACATGGATCTTGCCTATTTTGTTACATAATGGCAAGGTAAAAGGCAACTTACCTGAAAGTCACTGTTTACAAATCTCTGTTCCTCAAGTTCTTTGGGCTAAATATGCTCTTTTGTACAGTTATAAATCGGGGCTCTCCCTCCATTAAGGTCAATAGAATTATACAGTGTTGAGGTGGTGAGAGAGCTGAATGAACCACTGCCTTGCCAAATGGGAATGGAAGCATTTTACCCACATTTTTGTACAGATGTGAAAGTCTGTACCAGAGCACTGGGGGAATTAAGCCCCATTCATGTGAAGAAACTAGTGGGGGCTCTTCTAGATTCAAATGTGCCTTTTTTACAGCAGTTGTTGTGAATGTTGTACAATAAGAGATCTTTGCTTCCACCACTCATAAGGAGACTTGATGCTACTTCAGAAAACATGCCTGCAATGTCATGAGCAGGAAACACATGGAACAACCTCAGACCAACAGAAAAATTATATAGGAGCCCTGTCCTAGATTTTCACAAGAGACCAAGGACCTTGGGGTGCTTCCTTTTTTGGATCCCATTTTGAGATGCCTTTACAGACCTGGGTATTCCAGCTGCCAGGTGCTTTCTAAAAAATTGCATTCCTTTCAGGTGTCCCAGTTTCAGACACTGAAAAATTGAAGGTCCCCTCAAAGTCTAGTCCTTTTATCCTAATGTTCATTTAGAGCTGTTGGAAAGGATATGAGTGAAATGACTGTCATGATAATGAAGTCCACAAGCTTCTAGAAGTGGCTGACAAGTGAATGGTCAGGAAATCCAAGCAGGGAGGAGGAAATTTATATCTCGGACCTGCTTATGTTGTGTGTCATCATATAAGGCTCCATGGGTGACAACACTTACAAAATGGAGTAGTTGCAAATACCGGAATGCAAAGTATATCATACTTTTAGGATGTCTTAATACTGAAGCCCAAGTGAAAGCTTACATATTTCTTGTTGGGGAAGTATGTGCCATAGAATTTTCCTTACTGAATCTCATGAGTGAAGTGAGCAGACCACTAGTAATTGAAACCACATATGCTATCATTAGCAAGAGCTGCAGAGGTTGTTCTTAAGCATGTCTGAGCAGCAAGTGGATAGAAGTAATTTTTCTTCTGTGTCTAGGACTGCAGTGACCTGAAACAAATCCCTCAGAACCTGCAAGTCTTTTCTGTGCAGCATAGCTGAGAGAGACGTAATTGCAAACTTTACTCTAAGATGACTCAGTCCTTGGTTTCACATGCATTTAAACAGAGCACACAAGACTAGAATGTGGCCATCATAGTAACATTAAAGGAATTGCTAAAAAAAAAAGTTTTTCTTCTTCACTGTGACAGTCAAAAATGATGTGCACGTTTGCCCTGATTTTCTAGAGTAGTGCCCAAAAAGCGATTCTTGCTCATAATACAAATGCTGTAATTCTAAAGTAATGGATTGGCAGGATGCTGTGCCTTGGTATGCAGAACCTTGCATGAGAAGGGGTTCTGCAGGGATGCAAATGTTGCTAAGATCTGTGCAGAAGGAGGTGTGGATGGTCACTGGACACTGCATGTTCCTTTAGGGGTCTCTTCATATGCTTTATCAGTGGTGAGGAGGGATCCTGGTTTTCTCTGTTAAAAAATTGCAAATTCTCTGATTTAAAAAATCCAACATCCATGATTAAAATGAAATGTCGCTTTATATATATATATATATATATATATATGTGAGTCAATTGAACACAATGTTTTATTGATATATTTACAATTTTAAATCAATTTGGAAGCCTACCAGTGCCTCAATCGTTATAATAAAATAAATTCTAAATGCCTATACATTTTGGTTTTTATTTTGGGTTTTTAATCATGGAAAATAAGAGCTCCCCCTGCCCCTTTCACTCACAAGAGTGCAGGTCCAGGCCCCTCACTCCCCACCCACAGCCCCCTACTTCCCAGCCTGCTGGAAGGGGCCCCCAGCTGCCAGGGCTATGGGGCCAGGGATCCAGGTCTACAGCCCCTTGCCCCGCTGCAGCAGTGCCCCCATGGGAGGCAGCAGCTGTTGCAGCAGAGCAGGGCATGGAGCCTGGCTTCCCCTCCCCTGTGGGTGGTACAGCCAGAGCAGAGCCTGTTTGGGGGCTGGAGGAGGGAGTGAAGGAGGGCAGCCAGCTCCACGGCACTATGGTGAGGCATCCCCTTCCCACCTGTCAGCAGTGAGGGGCACAACTCTGCACCTCCCTTCTGCTGCTGTTGGGCAAGCAGGGGGTACCTCGTCATGGCAGCATGGGGCTCATGGTGACAACACCAAGCTTCCCCACCCTGCTCTGTTCTACCATGCTGGGTCCCACCCACTGGGCTGGGGGGACCCTGGGGGGCAGTAGGGCGGGGAGCTTGAGCCCACAGCAGGCAGCCTGCAGGCACCCCATCCCATGCACAGATTTGGGGGGCACATGCCCCCCAAGAATGTGCATAGCAGTGGAGAAGTCAGCACCCCTCCCCTACCTCCAGGACAAGTTGCCCATGGCCTCTTCCCACTCCCCCACCTGGGCCCTGCAGCCATTCACTCCACCCTGGGGCCCCAAGCCCCATGCACTACCCCAGCTGGGTAGCAGCCCAGCCCCGGTCATGCCCAACTCCCTCCCTCCTTCCCTGCCCCCACACCATAAGGGCCTCAGTCTCCCCATAACTTGCCTGCAAGGGAGCTGCTCTCCATGCTGCTTGCCTGCCACATGCATGTGCACATGCACATGGTGCCCCATGTCTGCCTGTCCTCCTCCCACTCCCCCAGCCCCTTGCAAGCTGGAACTCTGCCAGTTCGGAAGGGGAAGCCCACCATTTCCTGTGTGTTTCTCCTTTAAAGGAGAAAATCTGGGTTTTTCTCCTTAAAATGAGAAAATCTAGGCTCTACCACATTTTTCCTGTGGCAAACTGAAAACCTGGATCCCTAGTGATGAGGAATACCCTAGAGAAGAAGGGGAGGACACTTCTGTGAAGTCCTTCTACTCATTATCTTGAAGAAGACTGGGGACAAGGTGTTGGAAACAGCTGACATTGGGAACTCAGATGCGATTGTTTGGGAAAATAGTTCAAGGACAGAAGAGGCAGATGGACTTGTGACTGAGGGGATGAGGAAATGGGCCTATGGAAAGATTTTGTTCAGCATCATAGTGATAGAATAATATTTTTTCAAGAATGAGGGATTTGGGGGAGTGTCTCGGAACCGATGTGAAGATGCAATGTAGTGGTGTGAGGAAGCCAGGGTCTCTCTTGGTTGGGAAAAAGAGAAATTTACTTAGTTCTTCCTTTTTGGTTCCTCCCTGTTATCCTTGATGCTTTTTCTCTAAGTCAGGCTTGTGCAGCTTCTGGGTGTCTGTGGGTCCCTGGTGTGGGCAGTACCCTCCTCCTGGCATGGCTTCCCCATGCTCCCGTGTACTGCACCTTGCTGCCAAGGGTGGATTAATGCATGGGGCCTGGGCCCAGGGGCCCCTGCCAAGCAGCATGGCCCAGGCAGACATCCTGGCCATGGGCATCTAGGGTGGGCAGCACATGCCTCTTCCCCTCTGGCCAGGAGGAGAGATATGCAGGGGTGCCATTTATATGTGTGCACATCTCTGGTTTCACTCTCCCTCCTTTGGCACAAGAAGCTGTAATGGAGATGGGTTAGGAGAAGGCACTCCAGCACCTGAGACAACTGGCACAGAAGGACTGAAGTTGCTGCGTCAGTCTGTATGGTGGCAGCTAAAGCTGCTGCTGCTGCTTCTCTGCAGTTCTTCAGCTTAGTCACTTATTCCCCAGTCAGTATTTGTGCATGCAGTTATTTCATGTGCAGGATTTTGCACTTTTCTTTGTTGAATCTCACTTGGACCAGATGAGTACTGAGGTCCTTTCCAATTCTTTGATTCTATTGTTTTGGGACTAATAATTCTTGCACAGAGCCCCACTGCTGCCTTGGTTAGCAGTCATATCTGGTGCCCCCTGTACTTAATCAATGATTCCATTCAGTGCCAGATTATGACATGCTGAGGTCCTAAACTATGTCCAGTTTAAGAGGCCCTATATGATAAAAACAATCCAGGAAATCCACGAAAATAGATTTTCATTAAATTTTAAAATTAATTATTGTTATTTCTGTACATATTTATGAACTCAGTATGAATAATAACTGTGGAGCTATATATATCTATTTTTGTCATATTAGAACAAAAATGTCCATTTTTTTTCTTATTTAGAAGCCCTAAACTGTAGCTTAAGTATCTTAAGCGTAAATCCAGCACTGACTCCATTGCATCTTGGACACTCTTAAATGAGTTGTGTCTCTTCCTGTGAAATGTGAGACTTGGGGTTATGATAGCTGGAATCTCCTGAAAAGAGCTGTACAGATCATGGGAGCTGGCCTTCCTGGTTCCATAGGTAACAACTGAGTTTGGAGAGGGGGAAGACAATGATGTTTTGGAGGGAAAGTCGTGTTTTTTAGGAGGAAATGTCCTGACTCAAGGTGCCTTTACAATGCAGAGTTGCACTTAAAAATTATGTCCTGGGCTTTGGGAAATGTCCCCTCTCAGTGACTTTCAGTTCAAATTTGCTTTATTTACAAACAAGAAAGCATGTCTGTTTGTTTTCCTTAAATGAAGCCAATCTTTCTCTTCTTACCAGGAAAAAAAGATTCTGGAAGTCAAATTATGCCTTCAACAGCACGAGTGCTTACCGTATTTCCTCCCAGCAAGTGAACCAGGCTCTTAAACCAGTTGCATAGATTAAGGAGGGCCACGCTGTGGCATGGGCAGCCTCTGTGTATGATATGTGTCAGATCATGGAGGGGACAGGCAGCACAGCAGCGGATAGGACAGAAAGAAGGAGGTAGAGCAGGAGGTTAGGCAGGGAGTATAGGGCAAGAAGCAGAAAGCAAAGCAAGAGATCAGGCAAAGGTGGGGAAATTGAAGTGGCAGTGGAAAAAAGGAATTCTTATTGATAAAAGAACAGTAGCATCTGGAGTCCCCATTATGTTAAATAGCAAATAATAAAACATATAGTGAGAAGCAGTATCTGTCTCTACAAATCTAAATAGGTAGACCAAGGATGGGAACAGAGGGAGGAAGTGATTTTTCCCAAAGTCTTATGGCAGGTCAATGGCAGAACCAGGAATAAAACCCGGATTTCCTGATTCCCAGTCCAGGGACCATTCCATCAATCTTCACCATCCTCTTAATAAGAATGAAAGAAAGGACCTGGTTTAAATGCACTAAGTGGGCAGCAAAGTGCCAGCTAGAAAAAGAAGTTTGTGCTTGTGAGTCAGACAAACTTTAGCTGGAATCGTCAGGACACTATGAACATAAAACTCTACTATGTCGATGTTATGGCTGCTTTTCAGTGTAGAATCATGCCTTAAAAAATCTGCAGGTTTTGAGAAGTCTTTGGCTAAATCAGGTGTTCTGGCTACTTTACCCAACTTCCAAAGACATGATGGCTGGTTCAGTGTTCGTTTTTATATACTCCAGACAGTAGGCTGCTTTTATTTGAAATAAGCCATTTAAAGATGATCATGCTTTTCTGCTGAGTGGTCCGAGATTTTTACTTGGCACTGGTTTTTTTGTTTGTTTGTTTGTTTTTTATTTTTAGTGATTCCAACATTTTTTTAAAAGAAAGCCAAAAATCACTTTTCAAAGGGACCCTGCAGTGATGCTCATGTTAAATCTCTGACTGAAATGCACAAAATTTGACTAAACGCAAAGCTGAGAATGAAACTCACTCTCTTTTCCACCCCTACTTTCTCCCTTTCATGTCTAAGTATTGCAGCATATCTGATATGTAAGATGACCTGCTAGTTGGAGATCTTGTAACCGATGGGCTTATAGTTGTGCATTCAGTTTTGGATGGAATTTCTGCATTGGTTCTGAGTTTCCATATTGTATTTGACCAGACTGTATTCTAAGCTTAACAGATGTTTGTTTTTGCAATAGGGATCCCAACAAGACATCTTGGCAGCCTCTGCAGCACTGAATATGTGCTCAGAATAAAAGTTGGATATAATCACAACAATAGACTAATACTTATTTAGTATCTTTTCTCCCCAGAGTGTTCATATTGCTTTGCCATTTCAGCTAAATAGATTGGTACAAGTTCAGTTACTTCTGAGACACAGGTACCTCTGGGTGAAATCTGGGCAACCATTTTAACAGTGTATAGCAACACTGCATAGCCAATTTAGGCTGGAGCAGGAAGTAAAGAATAGTGTATCCAGCTGAAACAGCTGGGGGAATTTTGATAGGCAGAAGGGAGTTACTCTGGCTGCAGTTTTTTTAGCATAGTGGGACTTGCAACCTCTGTTCTTGTAAAATATTACTGCAGGATCTTTGGCCACAAATATTTAGATCTTTAATTTTCCAGATGAAAGGCAACACCACCAGGATATCAGTGCCTACTGGTATCATGTTGGGGCATGGGATTGGGGAAATATTTTTTCTACATCATGTATTTTATTTAATTTTTATATTTAATTTTATTTTTTAGATTCAGCCACTTAGTGTTTATGATTGGCTCTGCTTTAGGGATCTAGTAGATACATTTGGTGGGTTAAGAGGACTAATTATCGTTTAATACAAATCTAATTAAATCATGTATTAATTAAGTCAGATTTAGTCAATTGCTGGAATGATCAAAGACAAAAAGCCTCCCTACCCTCAACATAAGCTATGCATGCTTTTTTTCCCTCTCTTCTCTGTAGTAATATATATATTGACAGCTACCAGAGACAGATGCTAGCCCTGATGGGCTTATGGTTTGATTTGGCCGGACAGATTCTGTTTCCTGGTTTTAAATTCCCAAGATATGGACCCTCAAGCCAAGGTATTAATGCTTCTCCTTGCCCTCTGAGAGAGAGACAAAGTCTCATGTCCTTTGGTGATCCCCAGTCTTGGAGTAGTCCACTTCCAACCTGCTTCATCTCATGATGGTTCTTTAGCCCTGCCCTTCAATGTTTAGTCCCATTTTAATAGAAGGGATTTGGCTTGAATGGGATCAGCCAGTACTGTTAGAAAGGGTGTACAAATCATCCTTGTGAGCCCAGATAATTACTACAAAGCCCATTCTCTTCTGGGTTGGACGTTCCAGGGGAGATCAAGGGAATAAAAGGCAGTGATGGGTCTGAACAGCACTGCAATCTCAGAAGAAAAAGTGGAAGAGTTTATTATGCTTAAATACAGCTGGCAGAAGAGAAGGGGTATTAAAGAACATTAACTTTATACATCTGCATATTTCTGTGTGAGAGAGAGGGATATATCTATGAGACCAGCACTTTCCTCAGCATGTGAATGCAATTAGGTGATGTTCGGGGGCTCAGAACAGTCCTTTTATATTTTCTTTGCAGAGTAGGAGGGCATGATTGGGGTCAGCTTCTTCCAGACAGAATTCTCCTCTCTAGTCCCTCTTCTCTCATGGTGTTGAAATGCACCACAAAATATATGACAGGTTGTCCTAATGTTTGACCCTTGAGACATTTTCATAGCCCTGCATTATCTCTTGATAGGATTTCAAGGGCAGCCTCCTGTTGCATTTGTAGTTGTGTGGGTCATCACCAACTTAACATTTCTGTGACAACTCTTGTCATTGCATAGGCAGAAAAGGATTTAAACATGTGTATTTTTTTTTTAAAGCTGGTTCATATATTTAGGCACCAAGACCCCTCTAATGGCCTAATTTTTAGAGGTTTAGAATGCTGACAGCTCCTCTTAAAAAGCATCAGAAGTGGGAGATGTTCACTTCTGTGAAATAAATTTTTAGAGCATCTGAAACTGGAAGCAACCACTGGCAGTTTACCATCTGACCTTATACAAAGCACAGGCCCACAGCATCTCACTGCATCCATTGATGAAGTATCTAACTGTCAGCACCCACTTGGAGAATTTGGGGGTTGACCTATTTTATGTGTCTCCTAAATGAAATCTAGCATCTGGAAAGAGTGGCAAGCCAGCAGGCCCCCAGCAAGTGTTCTGCAATTCACAGATTGGAATCTCTGCCTCTTAATCCAGTAAATAAAACTCTGGAAATAGTTGGAAAGGTTGGCCTAGAAGATCATTGGAAACTGAAGATATAGTAAAACAGAATATGCAGCCAACTGGGTAGCTTCCTTTTAATTACTGCATTAATTGGGAATCTTATGTAGTGAATGAGGTATGACTGGGTGAATTGGTCTGATCATATCTGTTCTGTTAACCATATTAGTTGTATGATATGTAGTGCCTGCAGCGGGTATTGCTGCAGAAGCTTCAGGGCGTGGAATGCAAGAGACTGAGGTCCAAGGGAGTTGTAGTGTGGAGCTGGCTTATAGCTTAGGACATCTGGGTTCAGTTCATAGCCTTGCCAAGACTCCCTTTGCAACCTCCTATAAATCAACACATCCATTGGAGTGGGTGGGAAACTCCTTTTGGCTGCAGCAGGCTTGGACCTGGCCTTTCAGTTCTCAGGGTGGGATTTTTAAATGTTTCACCATTAGCCCAACTACTCCCATTAAGGCCAATGGTAAAAACTTGTAGGGGCTTCAGTGGGAACAGAAATGATGAGCATACTTGAAACCCTCCCTGTTTCTTTCTTAACTCTCTACCAACTGCATTTTGCATATTGGCTTAAGCTTCTGTTCCATCCAGGAGAGTACACAAACACTATTAGACCCTCCCTATGCCTGAAGAAAGGTGTTTGTGCCTGAAAGCTTCTAAAGAACAATTTTTCCAATATTTCATTGATCTAAGAAAAGATATCACATTTACCCAAAGAACCTTGTCTACCTGCAAGATGGTAAAACCACTGCTTTTCTAGCTCAGAGGCAGGAGATGAGTTTGGAAAAGTTTGAGGCTCCTGGATGTAGATGTGCTAGCAGGAGAGCCATTAGTTTACACAGTGAATGTTTTCAGTTCTCTGGAATTTCATCTAATATATGGCAGCATGAGACTAAAATTAGCCTCTTTTCTGTTTTTCCAGCAGTGTCAATTCATGATCAGGCAATGTGTAGCAGTGTGATATTTTGTCAGGCTTGACCTTAGCATTTCAGCTGCAATATTACTGATTTCCTGTGAGGAAGAAATCTGATGCTATCACCCTGAAAGTAATAAGTAACCAAGGTCACAGGTTTTCCTCTTGGCTATACTCCTTAGAATAGCAATGATTAACTTATTTAGTAGTATTGGTTCAGCCTTCTCCAGATCTTCTCCCTTTTCCATTTCATATCATTTTGAAGGCCCCAAGGTAGTTTAGACTGAATAAAATTACACTGGCACAAGTGGCATTAGCTTGCCAGAGATCTGTAGGGTCCAGTGAAATATATGCCCTTGACAGGATACAGGCAATGCATCGACATCTTAGTGAATTGAGACATGTCATTAAGCATGTTGAAATAAAAAATGCATGCTAAGAAAGTGTTATTAGAGCCAAAGAACTCAGTTAAAGACTGTGAAAGAGGGGACAAAGTAGGGAAATATTAACATGGAATTGCTGCCTGTGTGAACAGTAATAGGGGTATTTTAATTAAGGAAGTAATTGCAAATTTGCCATAAAATTGAAACAGTCTATCCACCCCAATAGCTTATGTATTGATATTCACCACCATAATATACAAATAATAGACTGGCAAAACAAGTCTGCTCTGCAGTGTTTATAAAGTCTTCCTTTTCTGTTTAGAAGAGGTTCCCTTTGCAGTAAGCTTTCTTTTTAAGACAGTTGTTAATATTGTTTTGACTTTGGATGGAAAGCCTTTTTTCAGTAGCTTGCAGTATTTTTTTAGAAGGATGGAGGTTCTGGATTACTCTAGTGTTTCCTGGGAGTTTGTTCCACAGCTGGATTCTTTCTCCTTGATATCCAGTTCTTACTGAATTTGTTGCGAGTCTTCTCATCCCCATTGTCCCAGGGGGTTACAACTGCATCAGCAGCTCATGAAGAAATGGACTCTATTGTAGCTGGGACCCATTAATGATTTTCTGAGTTCAGCATCAAGGTTTTGGACTGGTACTGGAAGAAGATGAAGATTACATTCTGTAGAAGCTGGAGCCATCTCTGTTTTCACACTGAGTTGCAGATAGAGGAACTTATCCTCTTGCAGTCTGGAGGCAAAAAATATCACTGCTTGGGAGAAAGGGGCAATGTTCTTGACAAGCAGAAAGTGAGGAAGTTTATTCTAGTTCATGTTATGCTACCCATTCATATTGGCTGTGTGATGAATCAAGCAGGGCTTTGAGCAGCTGCACTGCTTTGAAATCTGGAAATGTCCTGGCTTCTCTTTCAAATTAACTTCCAGTTTGCATTGGTTAACTGAGAAAGCAGATTGAAAGTGAATGAATGGAAGTATGTGGAAGCTAGTACCTTTGGCAGGGTTTGTAAAGTTCATTTTTAAACCAGTGTTTAATTTTTCAGAGCAACTCCTGAGTTCATTATTGCTTTCTTCTAAAAATAAGTTACTAGTTGGGCAATCTGGGCTGTTTTCAAAGCCACATGCTGAGTACTGTAGATCAGTTTCTATTCCACAGTTTCTATTCCACCTGTTTGACTGTGCTCAGGGCCCGGAAAAACTTTTAATGCTAAAGTTGAGTCGGGAGAGGAGGGTCCTCTTTAATGCTTTTTTTGATTCAGTCTTAAGGGTCAGACAATGGACCATTAATAAAATTAATAATAAAAATTATAGTGGACTACAATAATTATTATATAATACTATATATATTATATAAGTTATATATTATATAATAATATATTGTATTAGATTAATTGTAAAACTATTAAACTAATAATTAATTAAATTAATACAACTAGATGCATTAATGAATGTTCAAGGCTTGAACAGGGTAGAATAGAATCACATTTAGGTACCTAAGTTCACTTAAATGCCCAGTAGGTGATATAGAATCTGGCCTTATATGCATAAATTTCAGTATTAATAGATGCACTGCTTTATGATGGATCAAAGTACAGCTGTTTACTTTTATTAACTCGTTACCCACAGCATGGAAATGCTAAACAAAACAGTTGAGACTTGACATGGCTTCCTTTCACTTTACATGCAACTGGAAACAAGAGAATTAAAAGGATCCTTTTATACTTGTACTTCTGGTCTAAGAATGTTAAGCTGTCTTGAGGTAAAAATTGTCATCACATATGTGTCCTGTAGAAATTGCCTCTTGTTAGTCTGTTCTAATAGCATGCAAATGAGAAATGGTGCCATCTCCTGTGACTTTAAAAAATGTTCTTGGTGGTTCTCAGTGGCTACTGCTATTCATTAAATTCCTTTTATACAGAGTAGGAAGAAGCAGCTGTACTTCAGGTACCATTTAAAGTGCCATTTTTTAAAAATTACAGTACCATTATTTCCTCCCCCCCCCCCGGTTTTTGTTCCCTTCTGAATACTTAAAGGCAGTTTACTAGTTGGTAAGTAAAGCTGTATCCGGTATATGTTACAAACTCATAGCAAATAGACATGCACAGCCCATTTCAATTGTCAGGAAGTAAAGTACTGCCCTGAAATAATTTTGGTTTTTGAATCATGGCTCTGTGCGTGTGTGTATGTGTCGGTCGGCCTGTCTGAGGCGGAGTTAATGCTTTTCTTCAATTAATATATGCATATGTAATGAACTATGTGTTTCATAATAGAGTTTTCCTTTCTTCTGACTGCTCTTTAGAGTAGATATTTCAACTTTATTATGGATAGCTAGATAAACAAATCTAAGGTCTCTGCAGGCCTTAGTAGTAGTTCAACAGCAATCCCATCCCCATTGTTTTAAATCATATAGTCTGAGATGTATTAACAGTAGAGGTCCAGATTCTCTCCTGTGCCTGGCTGTGCTTGCTACAGGGTAAGAGAGCTGGTTATAGCTCCCAGCTTCTCAACATTCCTTGGTTTTGATGTGGCTTAGAGCAGCGTAGGGGCTGCTCTAATTTCTGACAGTTCATGTGGTCCGTAAGCAACCAAACACCCATCAAGAATTAGTCATTGTCATACCTCATCCCTCCCTGCTATGACATCTTCATAGGTGTGGGGTTGTTTGGCCCTACACAAAGGACTTGTGAGATATCTAGTTATAACTAGGTGCTGACCTCTTGTGCTACTTAGGAGAAGGGAATCTGACTTATGTTTTGTAAGTCCTGATTTCAAGGTAGGCCTGGACTGGATATTGGCAGTTTTCCAGCCCTGAGAATTAGCCTTTCAAGATTCAGCATAGCAATGCTTTTTACACTAGAGTCATAACAGTTATCAATACTCATCATAAACAGTGAGTATGGAACTGTTTGGCTGGACATGACTCTTGTGTTTTGAAATATAATTGCAAGCCCCTTAGGCCAGAGAAAATGTTATCTTAAATTTAGTGTTTTATGTGGAGTGGTTATTAGATACTGATGTGGGGGTGTCTGGTGACTTAAATGAGATAATAAAATCTTTACAGGGTCTGAAAAATTTAGCGAGTGGAAAAAACACCTTGAACTTTAGCAGTGACATTTATTTTGTTAGTATTCAGAATTATGTGAAAGACAGTTTTTAATAACATGCTCAAGTGTTTGACAGCGTATTTTGAGACTCGCTCCTGCTTACAAAATGTCAATACATTTGTCAAGATGAATTACTGTAATGGTGGATTTTTAATAGAAAAATGAGACGGCAGGAAAGATGCAGTGAAATAATAGGTATATTTTAATGGCCTTGTGTCCACGCAGGCTTTGACTTAGAGAACATAGGGATGCCCCCTACTAAGATAATTGGTTAAATATTCTGCCTCTGATAGTAGTCAGTACTCACTGCTGAACAGGTAGGTACAAAATACCCCATAATTTTGATTGCATAATAAGATATCCTTGTTGGGGTTTTCTTCCAAAATCCTTAAATTAGAGGTTGGGTATAGCAGAATAACAATCTACATTCCTTTTAAGTATCTTTTAGTCTATGTAATGTAACTGACAATGTCGTTATTGTTTTTGTCTAATATTTTATTGTATCTGTTGCAGGGCGCCAAGGGATGCCTGCACCTTTAAGGGCAGAAGCAGCTTAGTAAAGGAGCCTGGCAGGCTACACAGAGCTCTGTAGCTGCAGGTTGCCTGAGTAACAGGCTAGCAAGGTAATTAGCCAGCACCTGCAGGCGGTCAGCTGAATGGAAGAAGTCAGAGCCCAGGGCACATATGAGCTCAGGGTTGGGGCTGGCTGGGATGATTCTCTCTTTGGCAAGTACCAGGAGAAGGGGCTCCAGCACAAGAGAGCGGCCTAATGCATCTGACTGCCTGCTTTGTTACCTCCAAATACAGCAAGACTCTAGGGGCTCACAAGGTGCCCAGAGCCGAGGGATCTGGTAGTCTAAGGGTGGGAGTTTACCCTCTTAAAGAGGCAGAATGCTGCCTTTATCATTAATGTTATGTTGTAGCCCAGGGGCTTAGGTTTGTGTTGTTGTTTGAACTAGTGCACTGGGGAGAGGCTAATAGGGGAAGAGGAGGGCTCACTGGGGGCTCACAATTGTATAGAGCCCAGAGGGGTGCAGTCTTAGGAGCTATGGAGAGCCCAGCACCAGACAGGCGTGAACTGCAAGGGGCCAGAGAGCCCAGTGCCAGAGGGTCACAAGCTGCAAGAGCCAGGGACCCAGTAATAAGAGGAGTTTGTCGGCTAGTGCCTCAAAGGCAGGCCTAACACAGCGGGTCTAGGCTAGAAGGCTTAGCTATATCTAAGGGGCAGAGTCCAAGTAGGCCGAGGCCTCAGTGGAGCATAACTGCACTGTAATGCCTGCGAGGCATGGGGCATGGTAAAAGGGCAGTTGGAGCCATGCAATTGGCCCATAAGGCCTGAGGTGCCTCATGCAGCACCATACTGAAGAGTGGTCTGCAAAAGGCCTACACGTCAGACAGCTTGAGTAAGGTGCAGTGAACCAGGACTAAGCGAAGGCTCATGGGCAGCCTCCCGGGTTAAATTTCCATCAAAGATGTGGCAGGTGAGGTAAGAGGGAGCCCTCAGGGCAGAGCTTGCATGGTTGCAGAGCCGCCAGGGGCATCACAGCCACCCCTGGGAATCTTGCTCCGTGACAGTATCCTACTAAGTACTGACCTTCAGTATATAGTGGCATCAAATTCCACATGTTAGTTCAGTGTTGCGTTAACAAAATCAGGCTTAAGTGTTTACTGTTCCAGTGTAATTGAATGTCTCTCTTGTTTTCTTTCATTATAAGACAGGAAATAAGCATGTCAGATTTATCATTCATTGTTTTGTATTCCTTTAATATATTATGTTACTGAGAGCAGCATAAATGTGGAGTAATGCCACAAATCTCCCTGGAGTCATCTTGGATGTACATATTTGTCATTGAGATCAGAGGGTATGAACAAATGTAACTTTAAACCAATTTAAAAGGGGGTGGCTTGGGAGGGTACATCAGCTGTTAGGTTGAAGCTACTACATCTGCATGATCCAAAAATGATACAAATTAGCTAAATCCCTATGAGTTTAACCCTGAATGAAATCCCAGTTGTTTTGCTATACTAATAGTACTATGTAAACATGCAGATGTAATGGTTGCATTATGCCAACAAATCAGTATCATTTGCTGTTATGTAATTGTTATATCTGTTTATGCCTAGAAACTAAACCATAGTCCTTTGGGTTGGTTGTCTTTCTGTTTTTGTCTTTCTGTTTTTATTTTAATTTACAAAACTCTTGCCTTCCATTTCCCTTTGAAATCTTTCTTTCGCTTAAAATAAGCTATAAATTAAAATATGCAAAGTACTCGATATGCAGGTCACTTCCATGATGCTTACTGCCCATATATAATGATAACTAATTGTCAAATGCTAGAATACCACTTTTTAGTTTCTCATGGTTGCTAGATGTCAGAAGTGTCTTAAAAACTACTTACACAAGGAAATATGTATTATGTCCCTTGGGGCATAATTCAAATGCATTAGTGTGTTTCATGACCACCAAGTTTGTGTCCCTGTTCTGAGATCTGAATCAGATTTCTAGACCCAGCCAGGGCACTTTGATATATTTATACCGTTATATATATATAACAGAAATACTATTAACTTCAAAAACCTAAAAATTATTTTTAAATTTATATAAAAAATAATTTTTAGGTTTTTGACATTAACAGTACTTCCAAAAATGAGAAATGTTGCTAACATAGGTTTTAGGTAGATCTGAGGCATTTGACCAAATATGTAACTGAATAAATTTAGCTGAGAGCTCTAAGATCTGGGAGTTAACCCTAAGCTTCACATTAGGTGATGTAGCCAGAATCCTCACAGGCCACGTGTTTGTGCTCAGTGTAGGTGCAGCAAAGAAGTGAAATTTCTTCCCTCAGACTGAGATGAGTGGAACAAGTCATTGCGTAGCTTTGGGCCCTTACCTTCACCCAGTCCTATCATGTATTTCTGTGACGTAAGATTATAGGCTCCTTCCCACGGTCTTTCCCTGCAGGATCTGCTTGGGGAAAGACCTGATTTTAATGATACCTGACATGACTTATGGGTAAATCTTATCCTATAGCACAGGAGCCGAGGAACAGCTTGCTGGTGACTCAGTGAACCAATCTGAAATTGAGTGTTAAAGGGGTGTGTATGTGTGTGTGCGTGTGTGTTCCTGAGCGTGTGTGAAATGAGCAATAAAAGTATGGGTACTTGGAAACTAATTGTGCATGCAGTTTTTATGTTTGTTGGGTAATACATACACAATAATGATCTATTGTTCACCTAACAAGAGCAGTGACGGTGGGCAGGCTTTGGGGTGAAGCCATCAATTTAACTATGGAACATATGGGCAAAAAAGCACTCTCCCACTCAAGAGAGGGATTTGCATATTGAAGGAATTATTAATTTATTACCAATCAACCTGTTTTCCTTTCCACTATTTACCAATCCACTACTTTGATCTTAGCTGTATGTGAAAAATAGTTTTTATTGTTTTTAAATGTCTCGTTAGCATATTCAATTGTTGTTCACAAAAGCTGGCAACCAGTGTTGACAAAAAAAGGGAAGAAAAAAGTTGAATCCTATTTGGGGTTACCAAACAACAAAGAACAAAGTTATAATAGAAACACTGTACCAGTGTGGACTTACATGTTTACTTGTATTTCTTTAATAAATAAATAAATAAAAGGTATAGTGTCCCAGGCATTAGGATGACTGAGCACCGTGGAAGTGTTGATAAGGGGGTAAAAACATCATGCACACCCCAGGCACCATATACTCCTGATAAATAAGCCAAAGAGGATAAGGAGAAGTAATAATAATATTAATGAAAAAAATAGATTATTTACATCCATGAATAATCACAAACCTGGTGAAACAGGGAAGAAGTCAGAGAAAACAGATTTCTCCCTGTTGAGGCTGAAATATCAGTGGATTTCAAATTATAGTTCCAGCTGTTTGGCTATATGTCAACCCATCACTGATCAGATTTGCATCACTCTCCCATAAACCGGTCATACTCTTATATCTTGTCTACCTGGCAGGAGACAAAAGTAAAATTGACCAGCTGTATAACCACTATTGTGCATAATTTCTGACATCAGCAAAAATAGAAAAACAGACTAATCAAAGACAGATAAAACAACAGAGAGCATAGGAATCATTAGGCTGGATCAGACCCAGGTCCATCTCATCCAGTGTCCTGTCTGACAGTGGCCAGCATTTGGTTCTTTGTAGGAAGAGACAGGGAACCCTGCAGTAAGATGTCTTTGGTATATTCTGCTCATTTGACAACTGTCCTGCTAACACTAATCCATAACAGATAGAGATTGGCTTAAATGATCATTTATTTTTTTATTTTGTAGCATTAGAACTTTGGATTTACTTGTCAGCTGCTGAAATTTCATCCCATTTTAAAGTCCTAAATCCTTGGCCTCATCTACATTCCTTGGCAGTCTAATTATACCTTGTGTGGAGCTGCTTATAATGAACGCTCTCAGTTCCTATTGACATCAGTTATAGTTGAGGACCTCAGTATCTTACTGTGTCCTACAGAACAGGATGGGACAGTGGAGAAACAGAACCAGGGTTGATCATTAATCCAAAGTGATCAGATAAGTTTCCAACCTTCCCTTTGTATCCTAACCCCCCTCACCCATCATTCAGTGTAACCAAAAGAAGCAGCAGCACACAGTCTTGCACTATTACTAAAATCATGTCATTTTCAAATATCAAATATACTTTTGAATGATAAATACCAGAATATAGGAGTTGCCGTACCGGATGAGATGAGTAATCCACTGATTCCAGTATCTCTTGTACAAACATGGCTGCTACCGGTTGTTTTAGAAAAAGGTGCATTGTGGTCAACTATGAAATAACTTGTCAATCAGGAAATAACTTACTACTCTTACCCCTCAGGTCATGGCTCACTTATGTCCTGGAATTTGAGACTATATACCCCTTCTGTTAAATTTTTATTTTCTGCCATGCAGCTGTGGACCAGATAGTCTCATTTTCCATTTGAATGTTCAGTCTTTTTCCAAATCCTATGAGGATCTGGGTCAGAATGGGCCTACATAAACAAGCATTGTCAATGAACTTTTATAGTTCCTCCTAGAGGAGGGCCTGACTATAAGGACCCAGGAAAAATTCTGGTGAATTAGCGGGGCATGGTTTTCTTCTACTGCTAACATCTGAAAAAGGTCCTCTCTTAGCTTCAAGAACAGGCTGTCATACTTTCTAGGAAGAACTATTACTGCATAAGGTGTGATAGAAGAACTTAGATATATAGAGGATCCAAGTTCTCATCCCATAGTTCCCATGAAGTACTGGGTGACTGGGGTGCCTATTCTAGTAATTACGAGGTTCCTAGGGGACAGTGGATTAATTATAATTATGCATTTATTAATTCTACATGTTAGAACTGCACATACAACTAGAATATAGTTTCAGGAGTATCTGTAACCATATCTGTTTAAAGTATGGAGTATAATTTTACTGTGGGATAATGCATAGATTTGAAGATGAAGGTTTGTGGGAAGGAGAAGGAAACAGTTTTACAAAAGCTGTTTTGAATCTTGGACAGTGATGTGGGCTGCTCCACTCTGGAATGAGGCTCTTAGAGAATTACCTAGGTTTTTTGGTTCGTGTGAATTGCTGACAGCACTGATTTGCCCCTCGGTTGTAACTTTCTAATTTATATTCTAGCATCTCTCACCATAAGCCTAAATATTCCCCTTTTGTTTTTTGTTATGTGGGAGGCTGCAAAGAGAACTTGCAGCTTCTTGTGCTTGATAAACAAATGGAAGAAATATTTGATAAGGTCCTACCATGAATTTGCATACCTTCTGTGCTCTTTCGCACTCCCACTCATTATGAACATACCTTGCTGCTCTTGATTCATTACCATGCACCCCTTCTTATATTTTTAGTTTCTATTAGAAATGTTCCTGTCCTTAAATTTTCCCAGATCTTTCAGTAAAGTTATACCCAAGCAAATGAAGATGTATATCAGAGGATAAATAAGAGTACAAAAACGCATTGATAGATGCTCAATCAGGACAGAGGATCTGACGCTTCTGTAGTCTAGGGATAGGCTGGGGTCTAGTACACCCCAGTTAGTTTCCTCTGCTATTAAGGAATTCCCATTTGACCTTGGGCACATCACTGAGATCCAGACCCTCTCTGAGACTTGGATACCAATATACTGAACACAGTACAGCCTCATTTTTAAGTACCTGCTCCCAAGAGAGGAATGCCTAACCCCTGAGTTTGACACATAGGCTCCCTTAAACAGTGCATGGGGAGAGTTAGATGCCTCACAAGAGGATCCGAAAATCAGTGTGCTGAGTGAGAAGTTGCCTACACCATTCGGTTAGAAATTTGGAAGACAGGGTTGTGTGTTCCTTCCCAAAGACAGACAGGAGTTATACAGGTACCTATTTGGGAGCTCCAAGGAAGCACAAACCTCCACTTGGGATTCTCAACCCAGAGCTCTCCTGTAAAGGGAACCTGAGCCATTTCTTTTGAAAAGAGAGCAAAAGGACCTCCTTTCTTTTGGAGAAGAAGTTGGAGGTGATTCTGTTACATTAAGAGTCAACAGCCCCATGGGGGAGGGAGGCAGGGCTTGGGACCCAGTTTTCCCTGTGTTCAGTAAGTGTCCAGACCATGAGACAAACCAATGGTGCTCACTTCTGCATTCTTTGCTTCTTTGGTCTAGTGGATTTTTAATGCTTTTCTGCTAAGTGGAACAACTGAATGGGGAGATGTGTGTTTGGATCCTCTCAGGCACAGGAGGGTCTTAAATGAGTGCTCCAACCACCCACAGTACTGAGGATAAGTAGGAGGTATTGCCCCTGCCACTGTATGCAACTGTGCTTTAAAAGAAAGCAGTGGCTTCATCTTCATTTGGTTCCCCCCAAAAGTAGGGTTGCTCCAAAGACAAAGATGGACAGAGTGATGTATTGTTTCTGGACCCTGATCAAGCTTAGACATGAGCTGGATGCTGAACAACTCAGCCCCATCAGAGCCAAGGTGATTGTGGACATGCACAGCAGCATATTGTTGAGCATTTAGAGGAACTGTAATGTCAAAAATGGAATTGCTTATGGAGCTTAAATGCCTGTAGGGTTAGGTGGCTGCTGAGTGGGGCTATGAAGGGATGCAGTTTTGGCCTTAGGTGCTTAAATTTTGCCTATACCCTGTTTTAGGCATTTAAGTCCTTTTTTGGGTCTGGTCCCTAGCTCCTCATGCAGTTCAGGAAGGACATGTCATTCTCCAACATTACCAATTTTAAGTGTAGCTTTTTGGCTTTATGGAAATAGTGTTACTGCTCAGGATGTCAATTTTCTGTCATTTTAAACTTGAATTTTTGATGAGCACTTGAAAAAGTTAATTCTTGGAATGAGAATATATATGACATCACAAATATACCATTATGATCTCATTAAAAGAACAGATTTGCTAATCACAGCTGCACTTATTGAATATTGTGAAATCCTCCATCTGCTGTAAATATGTGAACACTTTACTTAGATAGCATTGAAGTTTTTAAAAATGAAAAAGTGTCTGTATACAGTCACTGCTTTTTTAAAATTTACAATAAGGAGTGCAGAATGGCAGCTTTAGAATCTGCAGGCATTTAAAACTGCAGTATGTTTTTTAATTTTTAAATTATTAAACAGTTCTTGATGTAGGTAACGGTTTTTCATGCACATAAGAGTCATATTATTTGGCATTCTTTTTTTCTTTCTTTCCCTTTAAATTCTGGAGGTATTCTCCTCTAAAAGGTATTTGTTACATGAACAAATGAAAGCTTTTTTCCTCCTAATAGAATTAGTGCCAATGACTACAAACGGTTCTCCATATCATCTGAGCATAGTTCCCCGCAAATTGTGTGGAAAAGGCCTTCTATCATAGGAATATGTCTGACATTAGGATATAGTTGAAGAGGTTGTGTTTAATATCACTTAAACTGCCACTTGGGACAGATGGAGCCACCTTCCAATGGAGGGCTGCTGTTCTTCCAGCCATGATCTCCATTATAAATGGTCAACAGGAAAAGGAGATGGCTACTTAAGCCTTAGCAATACCACCAATAACTAATTGTTTAACTAGTAAGTTTTTGCTGAGGGATTGTAGTTAATAGGGATTAAAATTGGTGGAGCAACACTGACACACAGTTGTGTGGTTCAAGGTCTGTGGGGTTTTGGCAGGATCCACAGAATTCCTGCAGTTTGCCAGATGTTTGCCTTATTAATCCAGTGTTCCCATGCTGTGTTCTTCAAGAGCAGTTTTCCTACTGCATCAGGATCATTAAACAAACAACCCTCTTTGTTACTACTGCAGGTCACTTCCACTCCTTCCTACATAGGTGTAGGGAGAAGTCCCTAAGCCCAAGGTCTTCATTTTGACAGGTTTTCCATACTGGGTGTGCAGGAAGAGAAAGTTCTGTTAAACACCATCTCTCTCGGGTATTGAGTGCTGCACAAGCATTCGTGTATTGATATTCCCTAGAACCTTGGTCAGGGTAGGTACTGTCCCCATTTTATGGAGGGGAAACTGCACTAATGGTTAGGGCCACAAAAGTTTTATATGCCAGAAATGGAGCTTAGGCAAATTCAGATGCTGAGGTCCTAAAGTGTGTGATCATCAAAACAATTGTTTAACCCCATTAGGGCTTACCTTTTCATTGGTAAAGTTCCCAAGGTGCCTAGCATTCTGCTTCTGCACCATGCTTCATGCCCAGAAGCACCTCAGCCTTGTCCGTACTGAGCAGCTCAGAGCTGGTTTTGTACCAACCAGTCATTTTCCTGTAAAGGGCCCTGGCAGAGCCAGATCCAGTAGGTGTGTGTTGGGTATACCCAGTGCATGCTGACAAGATTAAGCTTTGCACAAAATGTGGCTGCAGCTGTAGTGGGGGTAAGGCTACTTTCTTTTCATAATAGTCTAATGCAGGAATGGCCACCCTGCAGCACAGGCACTACAAGTGGCACAGGAAGCCTCTGTGTGCAGTGCCAGAGGCCCACCGCAGACTCCAGGGCAGAGCAGCAGGCCAGAGTGACAGAAAGAGCAGGGAGCAGAAAGCAAAGTAGCTAAATAAAGAGGGAGCACAAGGAGAGAAGTAAAAAGTAGAAAAGTAGATAAGACAGGAACCACAGGGCTAGGAGCAGAAATCATAGTACATTGGAGAAGGGGATCAGAGTGGCACTCTGGGAGGGTGTGGGGCTAATTTGTGAAACCCCTGCCAAAAAGGTTTGGCCCTCACTGATTTAGTGTTTAGGCCACTCACCCAAGACATAGGTGACCTGAGTTCAGCTCCTCCCTTTGCCTATGGGGATTCACATTCACATCTCCTGCTGTCAACTCCTGAAGCAGTTCTTGAATGGCATAAAATAATTCTAGATTCACAGGGCTGAAGAGGGTTTGTGCGTGACTGTGTAGGCCAGTGATTAGGGCAGTTGCTGGGTGTGGAGAGTGGAAATGACTGAGTCCCAGTCCCTGCTTCAAGGATAGATTATGACTCTTTAATGTCAAATATATTTTACTCCTTGCTCAGAGGGTTGGCTGTAGTGAATCCCATTCTGAGGTGCCTGATTTCGCCTTTAAGCCACTACAGGGTGCTTAAAACTAGTTTCACTAGTGTTAATTTGTAGACAGTCCAGGTTTTAAGATGGGGCAGGCAAAATATGGCTTGCAAGCCGTATCTGGCCCACCAGGCTATTTTATCCAGCCCACAGGGCCCCTAAAAAATTTAGGAAATGAATATTTATCTGCCCATGGCTGCAAGTCAAATATGACAGGAGCCACAGGTAGTAGGACCCAGGGGAAGCCAGTGGCAGGACTAAGCAGCTGCAGCAACAAGGCCAGCCTAGCCCAGCCTCATCCCACCCCCAGCCGGAGGCCTCTGCCTAGCAAAGGTTTCTGGCCTGGGACCCTGGAGCTGTTCCTGCCTCCCCACACTGGCAGGGGTAGTGGGGTGGAGGAGCAGGGAAATGGTTGTGGAAGGTGAGGGTGGGGAAGGGACAATGAGTGGGTGTGTGGAGCACACCAACAGCTGGGCGGGAACATAGGGCCTGCACCACTGTCCTAGGGCCAGCACCGGCAGGGCCCAGAGCATGGCAGCAGGAGCAGGGCTGGGCCAGCAGGGGCTTTCTGGAGTAGGGCTGGCTCCCCATTCTCTCGGCTGGTGCAGCCTAGCCTGGCTCCATAGAGCCCCTGCTGGCCTGCACCCTACTGTGTGTCCCTGACAGTGCTGGCCTTGGCATACTGGCATGGGCCCCATGTTCCTGCCCAGCTGTCACTGCACTCTGCTGCCTGCCACTGCCATTTCCCTGCTTTGCTGCTGCTGCTTTGGCACCGCGTGGTTCCCAGATGCAGCACCAGGCTGCAGGAACCAGCCCAGCCCCTGTGATTCTTGGTTGGCTCCATGTGGTGCTGGCCAGGCTGCTCTGGTTCCTGCTGCATCCTGAAGTCTTGGCCATGCAGCTGGGACGTGGTGCCGAAGCAGCAAGTGTGTGTGTGGAGGCGGGGAATGGAGCAGTGACATGAGAAGGGCAGCAGTGGCAGACAGGAGAGGAAAGTGGTGGCGAACAAGAGCACAGGGCCTGCGCTGGTGCCTTGGGGCCAGGAGTGGCAGGAGTGCTGTGCATGCTGTGAGGGGTGGGGGGGACTGTGGGCAAAACCTCTCCCTCCACACATGCCACAACCCTCCCCAGCCACCGTCCCCCCACACACTCACAAACCCCATGCCCACCCACACCCTACACATCCACACACACACACACACATCCACACACACACATGCTCCCCCACCCCACATACACACAACCACACACTCCCATCTCTACTGCCCCATAAACCCCACACACACCCGTGCCCTCCCTCACACTCCACCCACGCACAATATACAAGAGTAAGACCTCATTTTAAGATATTATACTATCACTTCTATGCACACTACACAAACACATGTAAATCAGGACAAAAATATTTTTTTAATGAAATTAATATAGTACGTTTGATTTTTAGACTATAATTTGGTATTTTTCTGGTTTCGCGATGGCAAAGGAGTGCCCCTTACTGAAAGGAGTGCTTCCAGGGGCAAGGGGAGGGACTTCTGGTGGCAAAGGTCAGTGGTTAGGGGGTAGGATTTCAGGTCTCAGAACAGCAACCAGGGGGCAGGGCACCTATCAAGGTGCGAGGCTATCCTTGTGGCCCTCGATGTCTTCCCAAAGCTTGGGAAGTAGCCCTCCACCTGAAATAACTGTTTGCCCCTGATTTAAGAGCTCTAAGAGGTGCCTAAAACTAACCTGCAACCAGGCCCTTACACCGTTGAAGGCGGCTGCTACCATACTGCTCCCCTGCCTGTCTCCCCATGCAGTACTGAAAGGGACCATGTTAAAGATATAAAAGCATGTAAAATTATGAAGGGAACCTAGGTGTCTCACTCTGAGCCATGGATTTCACTATGGGGGCTAAGCACTACAGTGTAAACCATTGTAATGCCTAAGGCTTTTTGCAGATCTAACTGTGGGTGACTGGTATCATCTTAGTTGGGGGGGATGTGCCCCCGCCCCATGACCAGTCAGCAACCAGGGGTGGGAGGTTCCCCCTCGTGGCCAACCTGACCAACTGGGGGTCCCCTGTGGCAAAACTCACCACTGCAGTGCTCCTGGAAGTGGCTGTGACACTACATCCAGCACTCCCACTCCCTGGCCAGCGCTTAAGACGGGGGCACCAGCACTCCCGCCTGCCCCCCCCTGCCCATCGCGTAAGCGTGGAGTGCAGTCGGCCAGGGGGTACACCAGCACTCTCAGGGGGTGCATGTGCACACCTGTGCCCCCCTATGCATTACCACTGGATCCAACCCATGTTGTTATGTTCAATCCCATGCAAAGTATCTGTGGCATAGCAGGACATCCCAAATCCCATGCTAGCTTTCCAGCCCCTGGGCTCCTACTGTGTCTTCTTGTGATCCACCCGTATCAGTTGTTAACAAGGTACCACCCTTACATTTATGTGAGATCCCACTAACATTGTTAAGGTTCTGAAGAGTCTGTGCAAGTGCCTGGGAGCCCTTCAGCATATGTGGTGGCCTCGTGCATTCATTAACTGCTATTGATAGATTTCACAGATGATACACTTATGTCCAAAAGTCACATATTTCATACAGAGATGAACCTCTTGGAAAAAGAAGGTAGAGACATCTTGGGAAAGCACAAATGCACCTTTCCAGGAGAGGATATTTGAATTAATGTTTATGATTTTAATCATCCTGTATAATCCTATACAGCCTTATTATGTGTTCTGCTCACATGACATTCCTCTACTGTCACTTAGCCTTCTTGTCAGGGAATCAGCCTCTGCATCCATATTTGTATGTGGCATAGTTTGTTACCTGTGATCAAGTAGAAAATGAAATTTGAAAGGCATTTCTTCAGAATTGGTGTTTGCAGATGTCAGCTTCACAGATATGTGTCTGCAATGACAGGTCTTTGCCTAGGATGGTGGGATGGTTTGTTTGACTATGAGGTTAATATTCCTTGAAATCCCAGAACAAGTGCAATGATTCTTCTGGTTCATTGAAAAGTGCATTATTTTAATGGAAGGACAAGAGAAAAAATGCATTTTGGACACTTAGTTCAGTGCTGCCATCTGTAGCTAGACCCCCACCCCCTCCACCTCTACCCATCCCCAGCCTCCTCATGCACATTTTCTGGAGAGTTCTGGCTTGAGTAAATACATTTGAATTTAAACGCATTAATAGATCAAAGAATATATACAGTCTTTTTCTAACAAGTTAATTGTTACTGGAATACTTCTTGCTGTCATTTCCTACAGTTGTCTCTGCCATCAATTCAGACCTCGTTATATCCCTAGCACTGTTCTTCTTTTTTTCTTTTTAATATTGTTATTACTTAGCTATTTTATTTGGCAGGGTTGAACTCTATCTCATTACGTAATGCACTAGCAAGCCTCCTATTGCCAATAGCTATAACTTACCACTGTAGTGGTAAGCAGCCTACCCGAACTTTCTAGCCTCTGCATCCACATAAATAATGCATTCAGCTTCCTGTAACTACATGAATCCACAGACATTTTTACTGAGGGAAAGATGGGTGAAGGAAAGTGGTGGCAACAGCTGCAAGAAATAGTTATGGGACCCCAGCTGCATATTTTTCAGTTAACGAGGATCTAAACCTAATGGTTATACTGTGAAATTGTTTGTGCATGTTAAGTAGGGAAGGTTAAAGAAAGATTTTTGGTCTTTGTTGACACGGCACACATGCAGTTCTTTAAGGTGTGCTAGCTGCTGAAATTCTGAAAGGCAGTACTTGCCCAAATCAGCAGCATGGTTTAAAACATTATATCCTGCCATTCCTTAATTCTCTTTGTTAAATCCACGGCATTTGAAAAGCATCTTAGGAGATTGTTTTGCATATTGAAAAAAATGCATGTATTAGCAGCTCTTCTTTCCCAATCAACCCTCAAAAAACTGTGTAATGAAAGAAAGGAAGATGGTTAGGGTTGAAGGGGACCACGGGCAGATCTAGGATTTCTAAAAGAGGGGTGCAGGCTGTGCAACTGGCACTGCAGGGGTGGATGCAGACACCATCCTTCATCCCCAAAGGCAGATTATGCCTGCTGCCAAGGACAGCAGCTGCTTCCAGGGACTTTTTTGAGCCCCTGAAGCAGGTATGGCTCCCCAACCCACCAGCCCTCTTTGGTCACCCCCTTCCACTCCCACTCAACAGCACTTCCCCTCCTATTCCCTCCATCCTCTCTCTAGCAGGGATTGCCTGTGGGCATAGGAAAGGGGGATCAGCCTGCTGCTGCTCACTGACTTAGGAGCAAGAGAGGTGCCAGAGTCATGCCAGAGTCAGGGGTTGCAATGAGCAGCTGCATGGGGTACTAGACTCGGCTGGGAACAGTTGCAGCAGTGGATGGGTCCCCCACTTCCAGTACTTGCTCACTGTCCAGTCTCCTGGGTATTCCCCCTGGCTAGGAGCAGGTGATGGGAAGTTTGGACTGTGCATGACACCACTGTCCCTGGCCCAGTCCCACACTCTGTGTAGCCATTCCTTGCAGCTGAAGCCCCTGGGCTGAAGGGCATGAGCTCCCTGGGGTTTCCCCCACCCCAAGTCAGCTAGGTAGTCAGCTGGGGACAACAGCAGTGGTGGGCTGTTACCCTTCCTCACTTACTCCCTGCTCCTCACAGCTCATCCATACCCCCCATGTTTCTCATCTTACTTGTGGCAGCAGTGGATGGACAAGCAGGGTCCCCTTCCCTGCCTGCTCCAGTGGGGCAGTGCTGGCAGCCACAAGTAAGCCAGGACAGGTGGGAAGGGGAAACAGGGATCTAGGGGGCTGGGGACAGTGGGCCTGACCCAGAGGGGGTGAGGAGGGGCAGTGGGCTGGGCTGAGCTGAAGTCTGCTTGCCCCACCCCCATCCCTCAGGGTTTCCACCTGATTGTCCCTGCCCACCCCAGTTTGCGTTTGGCTGCCAGCATGCTTCCAAGGGAGCAGGCAGGGAAGGGGGAACCCAGCTGCCCCTCTTCTCAGGGCTGAACTCAGCCCAGAGAGCAGTGATGATGGTGGTAAGGGCTGGGTAAGTGGGTTCCCTTTCCCTGTCTGCTCTCCAGACAGCACTGACAGCCAAAAGTAAGCTGGAGGAGGGAGTGAGCAAGGTTCAGGGGTGCTGGGGGGGCATGGGGGGCAGCAGTCTGGGCTAGGCTGGTGGGGGGCAACAGGCCTGATCTGGACCAGCAGGGGAGGAGTGGTAGAGTGGGGTTTTTACAGTAATGGGTGTCCTGGAGTAGCCACATGTTAGTGTAACAATAGCTGGGTAACACAGAACACAAATAAACCTGCTCTGGTGTGACATAACTTTAGGCCACTAACAGATGCTTAAAACTATTTTCATTGTTGATGTGTAGACAACCCAGGGTTTAAGAGCTCTAGGAGATGCCTAAAATCAGCAAGTAACAAGGCCCTAACACTGTTGACAAAGAATGCAGCCACACCACTGCGCCCTCCCCCTCTCCCCTGCTCCACCCCTGAAAGGAACCATGATAAAGATCTAAAAACACATAAAAATATGTGAAGAGTACCTCCAGGTTATCCCTTTAAATTGATCATTGAGACTTGGGTATTTTCCCTGTAAGTATAAAAGATTTGAAGAGACTTTCTGCTCACTCCCTTCCCTGAGGAGTGAAGAGCCATATAAATAACTGGAAAAAATGAGCCTTCCCTCGCTCTATGCCGCCCCCCATGTATCTTCCCCAGTGCACAACCTGGTTGTTGGGCTCTGCCCTTGAGGCAGTTTGCTCCATGCGGTTGTATACCTAGAGTCTGTGCCATTTTGTTTGCATAACTGATTTATGCGGATTGCTGACAATACATTATAAGAAGTATGAAGAATACCAAGCCTGATGGAGAGCTCATTGTGAATGAGAAACACAGAGCAAATATGTTGTCCTTTAGCAGCACTTATGTTAATTGGAATTAAATAACAACTGGTTAGCGTGTGGATTTTTCAAATAAAGCAAGCTGTGCAACCATCAAACTAGAGCAGGAATGTTGTCTTCCTGCAACCCTGGGTTTAATGGACTGAATTCTTTGCTGGCTTAATTCTGTTGATTTCAGTAGCCCAGTGCTTGCAACGTTTAGTGTTTAAAGCTAAGTAGACAGTCAAAAAGCCTGAGGCTGATTTGATTCAATCTTTGCAGGTTTCTCTAAACTGCATAGATTGAACCCACTAGCAAGGGAACAGACATTCACTTCTGATTCCAGAAATGCAGCTGCATGCCTGCAGTGGCTCAGGCCAAAAGCTTGGAGGTGCTAGAGTGTGCCTGCAGGCCACTGCTGAAGGCAAGGGAGGCAAGCTGGGAGAAAACCCCTCAGAGGCTTCCCCCACCCTGCTTGAGCGAAGAGTGGGCCATGGTAGGTCCTGGCCATCCTGCTGAGTATAATGGAGGGGGCTTAAACCCCCACCCTGGCCCATACTGACCCCAGCTGGGGTCTGCCATCCTGGGAGGGGAAGCAACCCACCCAGGCTTTTCTCCCACCTCCATGATCCAATAAGCAAGTGAATAGACATTCACTTTTGATTCTGGAAATGCAACCACATGAGTGCAGTGGCTCAGGCCAGAAGCCTGGGGATGCTAGAGCATGCCTCCCTACTCAGCTGCAGCAGACAGCTTGGGTAAAGGCTAGCCAGCCCATGCTGAGAGGGGATGGGAGGGGGGGGATTTCAGGGAGGTACAAAGCATCCTGGGATGCTGGGGGACTGTGAGTTAATTTGAATCTGGAGGGAATCTGGGACAGAAGTTCAATAAGCTGATTTAACCTAAATCAGTTAAGTCTGATACTATATCTATCCAGGTTTGTCTTAAACTGGTTTCAGCCATTTTGAAAGTGGTTTATGTGCACTAAACTTCTGTTGTGTTACAAATTTAAACTGGGTTCTGATCACTCATACTGGTTTATGTGTAATTTCTGTCCCTAGCCTGTGAGTTAACTTGAACCAGGAGCGGGTCTGGGACAGAAGCTCCATAAACTGGTTTGACTTAAATCAGTTTTCTGATACTACATCCAATCAAGTATACCTTAAATTAGTTTTGGCCATTTTGAAAGTGGTTTAAGTGTACTGAACTTCTGTTCTGTTACAGGTTTAAAGCAGTTTCTGATCACTTAAACTGGTTTATGTGTAACTTCTGTCACTAGCCCAAAGGACTGTCAAGGTTTTACTGAGCGTTGATATCAAGTGTTTGCAGCAACCCATTCCTGGTGTGTAGATCTGTATTATAATTGTGCTACCTATTTCAAATGGACCATTTCTGTGACTTGAGGTATATCAGCAATTGAAATGGTATCTAGCTTTTCTGCTATGAGTGATCTGTGTGTAACATGGCAATCTGGCTTGAACACATTAGTTTCAATTATTAACCACAGCATCATGGCAAAGGTACTAGAGGAGGTATGTGATTCCCTGCTGCAGAACGTGGTATGCAGTTAACATATGCCTCTGCAGGGTGCCTCCACAGCAGCACTGCAGCAGCCCCACAATAATATGCTACCTCTGAAACAGCTACACATGGCCATCATACAGGAGGGACAGGATAGGAAAGAGAGGTGGGGGCGTGGCACTCTATATTAAGGAGGAATACACATCCTCATCAATTAGCAAGGAGTCAGGGGAGGGGCACTCTGAAGTGCTTTGGGTTAGAGTACAAGGCAGTTGAGGGGAAAGAGACTTAATGGTGAGAGTTTACTACAGACCTCCCAACCAGGGAGAAGAGCTTGACCAGGAATTCTTGGGTCAGCTCACAGAGGTAGTGAAGGCTAAGGATGTGGATGAGGTCCCAGAGGGGAGGGGAGCCAGGTGTCCAAAGAGAGTGGTCGCTCCTTAAGGAGACAATCCTCCAAGCCCAAAGGAAGGTAATCCCAACAAGGATCAAAGGGAGCAGGAATGCACATAAGCCTCCATGGCTCACCAGAAAAATCCGGGAATGTCTCCTTGCTAAAAAGGAGGCTTACACCCAATGGAAAGAAGGCATCATCACCAGGGAGGACTATTCTGTAGTTGCTCGGGGATGTAGGGGGGTAGTTAGGAAGGCCAAGGCAGAGATGGAGCTGGGACTAGCTTCCCAGATTAAGGACAATAAGCAGTCCTTTTTTAAATACATAGGGAGTAAAAAGAAGGTCCCAGGTAATGTGGGGCCCTTGCAGGATGCGATGGGAAACTTGGCCGTCACACCAGACGGCAAAGCTAACATGTTCAATGATTTCTTCGCCTCTGTCTTCCTAAGTAGGGACCAGAACAGCCACCTCCCTGCTGGGCCCCCCTCGGGCCCCGGGAGAGGCACACCTGGGCCATGGGTTAGCGAGGATTTAGTTAGGGAGCTTCTGGAGGGGCTGGACATATTCAAGTCAGCCGGTCCGGATGATCTCCACCCTAGAGTTCTAAAGGAACTGGCCGAGGTCATTGCAAGTCCCCTGGCACGACTTTACGAGCATTCGTGGTGCTCTGGTGAGGTACCGGAGGACTGGAAGAGGGCCAACATGGTCCCCATCTTCAAAAAAGGCAGGAAGGAGGACCCGGGAAGCTATAGGCCGGTTAGTCTTACCTCGATCCTAGGTAAGCTGTTCGGGAAAATTATGCTGGCACACATCCAGGAGGGGCCAGCAGGGGACTGCATGCTTAGGGGCAACCAACACGGGTTCATCAGTGGCAGGTCCTGTCAGACCAACCTGGTGGCCTTTTACGATCAGATCACCAGATCATTAGACGCAGGGGTAGCAGTGGATATAATCTTCCTGGACTTCCGGAAGGCTTTTGACACTGTCTCTCACCCCGTTCTCATTAAGAAACTGGGGGACTGTGGTGTAGACACCCACACAGTCAAATGGGTCGCCAACTGGCTGGTGGGCCGCACCCAGAGGGTGGTAGTGAATGGGTCCTTCTAAACCTGGAAGGACGTGGGCAGTGGGGTTACGCAGGGCTCGGTCCTCGGGCCCGCACTGTTCAACATCTTCATCAGTGATTGGGACGAGGGGATAAAAAGCACCCTGTTCAAATTTGCTGATGACACTAGGATGTGGGGGGACGTGGGCACACTGGAAGGATACAACTGGCTACAATCGGACCTAGACAGGTTACAAGGGTGGGTGGATGAGAATAGGATGGGTTTCAACACAGACAAGTGCAAGGTGATGAACCTGGGGAGGAACAACCGGCACCATACCTACAGGTTAGGGAACTCCCCTCTTGTCAGCATGGAGGCGGAAAAGGATCTGGGGGTCATTATCGACTTCAAGATGGACATGGGCCGGCAGTGTGGGGAGGCAGTGAGGAAGGACTAGATAATCATGGCCTGCTCAGTGACCCCCTTTCCCAGCATAGCCAAGACTTCCATACTATTCCCTATTCTCATGCCCAGAAAGGTGAACCTACATGCGAGGACAGTATATGAGATAGCAGCTCACAGATCCCAGCACATCCTTCATCACTTTTCACTGGCCAAGCCCTCTTGAGCCTCATATATATCATAAATTAGTTTTCCTCTTTAGGGACCCTGAGGCGTCTGCCTTCCCACAGTCCAATTTTCACACTGCTAGGAGTCATTTGTTGTCACTAGCAACCCAGAATTTGGAGGGGGGCGGGGGTATCACAAGTACGCTGACCTGAGTAGATCTAGGACTCCAACTTAGTCAGTCAGAAAGTACTACTAGAAGAATACATCCATGTGATGAAATGATGTTTCTTATTAGGTTTGTCCTGCTATGCAGTCTACTTTAGGAAATCAAATTGTTTCAAATCCTGCTACTGGCCATCACCACAAAAAGTGTGTGTCTGTGTGTGATATACATATAATAGTTTTGTTGTTGTAGTGGTCAGTAGTTTGTATATAAAATACTGAATTCTGTAGCAGCAGAATTGTTTATTTGTGCCCTAAGTTCATCAGAAGCTTTCTTTCAAAGATCCGTGTTTCTCTGTCATGACCTGGAATGGGGTCCCAGTATCTTTCATGTATTCTATTCATAGATGCATAACGCTGAGCAGAAGTGTTTTCAGAGCAGTGAGTCTGCACTGCACCACTGCTCCTTGTACTCCGTGCTGTATAAGGTGCATAATCTATTGCCTTGCACTTCACATGCTCATGTAAAGTAGGTAAAAATGCTAACAAATTAGACTGCAAATGCTTTACATTCACTGCTGTAAACAATACCGTGCAGAGGAATAGAGTCAGCTTTTGTATTTCCATTTCACTGTAAGAGAGAGAAAACCAAGTTGGATAGAAATGATTATGAAGTAGGCTTGTGACACAGATGCATGTAACCTTCCCCTATTCCCTGTTCCATTCTCTTTTGCTTGCTTTAGTAGTAACCTGAGAGTCCTTATTTGCAAGAAGGATAAATGCCTCTCTCCAAATGATGCTCCTGACCTCCCTGTACCAGGCTATATACAGGAAACCCTTGGTATTCGTGGGTTCAACATTCACAGTTTCAAATATTTGTGAATGATGAACCCACATTTTAAATACACTTCAAACACTTACGAGAGAGCTCTGTGGTTGCTGCCAGAGAGGCATCAGAAAGCAGTTTAGACCTTCAAATAAAGGTTCTGGATTAAAAACAATTATGAGCAAGTTGTTAGGACACAAAGTTTTGAGTAGGCATAAAATCACCTTTGTCATTCTTATTTGAACATATCTTAATTACTTGCTGGGAATTCAGTTTTCCATCCAATGCTGAAAGAAATGATTCATGCACTTCTTGGCTTTGTAAATGAAATAAGCAAGTATCAAATATTGAATGTCTTTGATGATGCTAAAATTCTAAAACATGCTAAGGTTTGTTGTTGGGGTTTTTGTTTGGTTGATTTAGTTTGGTTTCTTTTGGGGGGTTTTTGTTGTTTTGTTTTTAGAGATTTTGCAGTATAAAGTGCTACACTGTTTTTTTTATTTTTGTAAGCAGGAGAAATTTGGATTCAACCACTTGCCTCCAATACCATAAAGATACATTTGTGTAGACAAGGCCAGAGCTGAACCAGACAGTATAATTAAATGAAGAGTCTGATTCAGGTTATTATAGTTTAAATTTGAATTTTGGTGGTATTTGCACAAGGCAATACGTCAAAGTAGCTCTTGAGTTAAAGTTGTAATACTGAAGCTTCTGCATCCTGAAAATATTATTTTATGGGAAAACGTATCCCAAAAATATAATCCTGAAATATGTTTATGTCCTATAATTTTGTTTGTTTATTTAATGTCATAAAAATGCCTCTTGTCTTTTACTCTGGCTGCATAACTTTGAATTTTTGTCTGCCCAGGGAGTAATAACACAGTGAAACTACTGAATGTGCTTATAATCAGGCAAACATAAAAAAAAAAAATACTGAATATACAAGACCCTACTTAGATGGAAGTAGTTTTGAATTGTCATTTTAAAATAGCTATTACCTTTTTTATTTTCTTTTAAAGCAAAAGTTTGGGCATATGGGGAAAATAAGACCCCTAGCTTTCATTATAAAATAATTGTAACAATGAAACATCGTCAAGCCAGTAGTACTTTAGGGTGAAGATTTTTTTTCTAATAGTGGCTGCCTAATTTAGGCTTGCATTTAAACTGCCTAATTCAGCTCAGATGAAGAATGTACGTAAGCACGTATGTAAGCCCATTCCTATTTAAGGGAAGTGTTTAAGCATTTATTTAACTTCAAGTACACAGTTATTTACTTTCCCAAACCAGGGGGTCGATAGGGGGAAAAACCCCTTGAATCAAGGATTTAGTAATGAGTGGCCAAATTTTCAGCAGCTAGTAACACACACTAAAGCAATGGGATTTTTCACATAAGATTACTCACATGGCTATTTCCATGTGGACTCTAATATGATACTTAACATGATATGATAGCAGTAATACAGAGTAATGATATTTTCTCTGAGTTCAATCTTGCAACTCCATAAGCACATGAACAATTCATTTGAACCCATACGTGTATGAGTAAAGTAATTCACTTGAGTTAGTGCTTGAAAGTTCAAGCTGCATCACTGATTCTTAAGAATTCAGACCAATTCTTGGCCCTGAAAATGGCTGCCAGGAAAATCCCCCTGCATTTAGATGGCTAGCCAGGGTCTCCAGAAACCCGGGCTGCCTGTACATATGCTCAAGGGGAGGGGGGCAGCATTTTAATTAGAGTTGTTCCTGGAGAGCTGATCTAATTAAAACGTTGCAGCAGCATCTGTATTAAGCCCCTGCACATTTAAAAATTGCCGTGGGATGCTTTAGCTAAAGCTTATTAGACACAGTTTAGTTAAAGTACCACTGTGGCCGTTTTAAAACATGTAGAAGCTTAATACACATGACACTGTAGCATTCTAATTAGAATGCGGAGCAGATTTGATTAATTAGAATGCCAAGGAGCATGTGTATAGGCAGCCCTGGGTCCAACACCTTGTTCTGCCCAGCTTAGTCTCTGCCCTTAGGAAAGTCACTTAAGCCCATGTTCACAGAGATATTTAGGTGTCTAACATCACTTGGAGCAAAGGGTCTAAATAACTTTGTGGATCTGGAACTTGGTTTACCTGTGTGGTGTCTGTTGAAGGGGATAGATTTTTTTCTAACTTTTGGGGGTGCTGGGAAGATTAATATGTCTAAAACCATCTAGATTATACATCAAAAGGAGCTAAATAACCACTTTAGATGAATGAAAAGAGTGCTGCTTTCTAGTAAAATACCAGCTTTTTGCTTGTGGTTCCATTGCTTCTCCTCCTCCTGAAGGAGCAAACTGAACTCTTTGTGTTTCTTATATTGGGCTGGGGTTTTTTCCCCTTGTCTTGAATACTACCTTATCATGTATTCAATCTAATTATCTTTTGCATTGGCTAGTTCCAGTATTCCTCCCATTCTTTTTGACCAAATACATGCCAGGTGCACAATTTATTGCATTGAGTCATCTCCTGACATTCGTGGCCCAATGTCATGTTTTTGCGTCTCAGCAAGTGCCACAAGTTCTGCTTCTGACTGGAATAAGGAAAACTATCTCACGTTTCAGCTAAGGATGAAAAGAGTCAAGAGACCTTTCAGCTCACATGAAATAACAGGCCCTCTTACTGCAGCTTTCACTTTCAATTACCTGAAGCAGATATTTAAAAAATAAGCATGTCTTGAGAAACCTATTGTTCAGGTTTTTTTCAAAAGCACCATTTTTGTAAACCACAGTGATTGTGTTCAAGAAGTCTGTATTTTGCCTCTCAATGGTAGAGAAAAAAAGCAAAAGCAGTTACAAGGTTTTAGCATGCAGAACAACAAGGGAGCTGTCTACGTATATGTAAGAGAGCAGGCTCCATGGTACACCCACCTCAAAGAAACTCCTGCACACCAGTGCCAGAAGTGGACAGAACTGTTCCACCCCCATGAACACACGAAACAAAAGCAGTCTGATCCAGGCAAGTGGATGCCACGCATTTATAGCCTCACCACTTCTCCAGAGCAACGTCTCTTCCACCGCCTCCTAGATATTCTGCCATCCCTCCCTCCATAATTAACATAACTAATCATGCCAATCAGTCAGAAGCCAGTAATTTTTAATCAGCTCTAAGAACACCACCTTCCTTAATCATTTTTTCCAATTGTCTGGTTAGCCTTGAGAGTTTTCCATGGAATTGTACTATAAGCAACAGCCCCTCTGAGGGTCTCTTTTTTAACAAGTGCCATTCCAGTAAAGGATTTGCAGAGAAACTGGTTTTCACCTTAAGCATGTAGAGTATGGAGTAGAGGTAGAGGGTGTATAATGGCAGCACTTGGAAGTGCTCAGCGGTTCAGAATGGGGATGTTAGTCCTTAAGAAGATGGGCTAATGAACAGAAGGCAAGTGAGCTATCACAGATTGGGTAAATTAATATGTTATATAGCACTACAGTTTATCGTGTATTTTGCTAGACACCTACACACACATGCATGCACACACACTTGCATACACACACGATGGAATGTCTCCCCAAAACATAAATGTTGTTCCTTTTGTCATTTGCCAGGCATGCTTGCTTGCTGTCACTGACCTCCACGGTTTGTTTTTTTTAAATATATTTAATTTGGAGAAAGTGCCTATAATCAATAAAAGGGATCCTGTTATCTTAATCATCTTCTTAATGAATGGGCACATTTTTAGCCTTTTACTTATTCTACTTTTAATTTCCCAGCATATGGAAGAAATGAAATAAAGTCAAAATTGATGAAGTGGCTCTATGTAATAATACTGTAAGGGCAGATTTTTGCTATCATCTCTAGGAAAGTTGCTCTGTGTGGGAAATGGTCACTTTGCTTTTACTAATATTTTGCCACTAATTGTTATTTCTCATCCCTCTCATTCAACATACTGTATGGTTTACAATATAACACATAGTACCATCCATCCACCAAACATCCATCAACACGCACATTGTCTTCTAGGGGCTTGGTGCTTCCTAGAACATGCTGTGCTCTTAGAGAGTCATGTCCGGAAGTACAGTTAGTTTAATTTAAGGCACAGAAACGGATACTTGAAATCTGATGGCTTTAGCACTGTAAGTAAGGTTTGAGTAGGTTGAGGTCAGGGTAATACATAGATGTGTGATCACCAGAGATTAATATTACTCGTTGCTTATCATGGAGGCAATAAATACTGTTTGTGATGATATATTTATTTTGAAATATCGCCATTTTTTTTTTAATGTTTATATTTGTGGCTTCCCTGAAGATAATCCTCCAGAGCACTGTTTGTAAATCTATAGTAGATACTTCTCAACCAGAAAAAAAGGTACAGCATCCAATAGGCCTGCAGTTTACAAAAACCCCACCCCTCAGTTTTTTCTCTGTGCCAGGGGTGACCCAAGGTATGTCCTGTGGGCCATGAAAGCATGTCTTTTGGCCCACAGGGCTCGCCACAAATCTGGAAATTTGACAGCAGAGAAGTGGCAGCATTAATTGCTGCAACTCCAGGAGCTCTGGCAATTAACACTGCTACCACTCAGCCCATCATCAAATGTACAGGCCCTTGGGGAGCCTTGCAATCCAAATGATGTAGGTTCATGTGCTGCATCAGGCCCATAGAGCAACCCCTTGCTCCATATCTGGTCTGTGGACCATCCCTGTGCCATTCATTTAGCCAGTGGGGCCAGATACTGTGTACTTGAAGTTGGGTATCACTGCTTTATGCCAAAGTAGCCTAACGTGTTATTGCAAGTAACTCTTTGCATAGAGGTTTAAACTAGTTACAAACAGTTAGAACACTTTCCTTGCTGTCTGTTACTAATGGGTTAGTCTGGTTAATTTTTTAATCTGTGACTTACAGATGAGTATGAGAGACTCACTCCCCTTTCTCTTTAAGGGTCTCTTTCCATTCATCAGGTATTGGCTTGTCTCCCAGTCTGAGACAGAACTCATGTTTAAACATCATACATCCATAATAATATATTAATCTGGGAGTTAAAGGCCAAACCTTCCAGCTTCAAGAAGAAATTACAAAAAAAAAAAAAAAATAGAAGAAGAGGAAGAAAAGGAAACTAAAAGCAATACAATCACCTTCAATAGCAAACAGCACTTTAAATGTGTACCTTGACAAAAGGTCAGCAACCCAGAGACCAGTCCCTCTGAAAATCAGTCTGTGCATGGCAGCATGCCCCCAACTGGCTGAAGCAGGACAGAGCTTTGCCTCTTTTTCCAAAGCTGCCTGTCAGGTATCCAAGTTGTAGCTGTATTGGTCTAGAGGAAAAAGCAAGCAGGACTTGTAGCAGAGATGATATATTTTATTAGACCAACAAGATTTTTGCAAAAAAAAAAAAAAAGTCTTTAATTACAAGCTTTCAGGCACAAGTACCCTTCATCAGGCATTGGAGAAAAGATTGTAGAAGTTTATGTAGCTGGGCAGTTTCATTGTTTTGGCACATTGGCCTTTGTTCTCCTTGTGGAACAGAGCTAGAGAAGCATACTGGAGGATGATGCAGCATTTCCTCCGTATGCTTCCTTCCCCCTGCAGAATGTCCCTGGCACAGAAATGGTGACTAGAGCCTTAAAGCCCTCTTCCCCTGAAAAGGTAGACCCTGGTCTGCCACAGATGAGGAAGGCCAGCAGGAGGTATTAAAGCTCAGAACAGAATGAAGGGTGTTACTGGGTGGCAAGGTGAGAAACGGCTCTATGCTGCATGGCTAGCTGGGAAGAGGGTCATGGGAAGGGTGATCTAGGCCACTTGGAGAGGAAGGGAAGGGTAGTGTTGTGCAGGCAGACTGTGAGCCCTGTCTGCAAGTGCTGGGAGGGAATGGACCTGCAGCAGACAAGGAGGCCGGGAGCTGCAGAGGAGGGTACTGCAGCTTGGAGGGAAGCCAGGCCTGAAAATATCCTGCTGATGCAGGCAGCAGGAGCAGTTAGTTCTGGATGAGGTGCAAGGCACAGGGCTTGTGGCTGAGCAGCTCAAACACATAAGAAGCCACAGTCAATCCCTCTGGTTACTACAACTGTCATGCTGTAAGGCAGGCTTAATTCCTGTCATACCTCTAGCTAACCTAGCCAGACCCTTGTCCTCCCTGCTCCACCCACATGTAGCCCTGTCTTGTAGTATCACAGAAGCCCAGAGGGCCTTGCACCAAGAGGGCCTATCTAAGGCCAGTATGTACCATGTGGCACGACACTGTTAGGCAGCCCCTTACTCAAGAGAGCAGCACAGGAGTTGCCTTCCCCAACTCTGATGTTATATCCAGTTCTTGTGGAAGTATAGGATAAAGTCTCACAATATTTGTCCTAAAGATAATATTGAATGGGGTTGGACATGAGTGTTGTTCCATGGGTTGCAAAGTTGAAAATAACTGTTAGTGCTGAGTGTCCTGAGCAAGAGGGTGACATACAAAGTGTTCCTGAAGCATGGGATCTTGCAATGAAGTGTGAAAAAAAGAAACCACGTAATTTTTTAGGCTGTACATGCAGAGGTATCACATCATGGTCTACCAAGCCAACAGTCTGTCTCTACAGGCTATGTAAGAGCCAGGTAAAGTTCTTATAGCTGCATTTATTAGTTTATGGTGCTTGTGAGGCTTCTCTTGTCATCCCATATTCATTTCCACTAATCGTAGGACCAGGCAGATGTTGACAAACTAGAAGCAATTCAGAGAATAAGCTACTGAAATGATAACTGGGCTGGAGGCACCAATTTACTGGAAAAGATTAAAAGAACTGAATGTACAGGGCTTGCCAAAGGGACAGCTGGAGATAGGGAGCATGATAATCCCTTACATATACTGTAAAGAGTTGGTTCGGCCAGTTCGAGTGAGTGAAAGGGGTTATAGTTGAGGATACCAAAAAAGGAAGAGAAAGAAAAAATGTCAGGGTGAATAAAAGGATGCCATTGGACAGCTGCATCAGTAAATGTGTGCACTTGGAATTTGTGATCTTTCATCTAAAGTATACTCATACTTTCTTATCTTATATTGGTAATGGAAAGGTTGATTTATTGATGTCTGTAACATGCCTGAAATGTGCTGCATGGAAGAAAAATATGATGCAAAATATGATTAACGAACTAATAAGGGAGAGGCGTGCTTTATAGCAAGAGAAAAAAGATAAGTAACTATGTAATCAAAGACTAGTTCTGTTATAGGTTTCTCATGAGAATGTTAGCCTCCGGACTAGATCCTACAATGGAATGACAGGCTAGATTGCATGTTCACTTATCTTTTTTTTATTATTTTTTTTATTTAATTTTGTTAAAGCATTCTTAGGAAGCATGTCTATGTAAAGATGGCTGGACTTCTGGATGCTGCCATGTAACTGCCATGGTGTTTTAGTTGTCAAATTTACTGTTCATAGATCTGTTTCTGGGGGCATCCTCTCCCACTGGAATCATCTGGTTTAATTTTTCAGCCTTAATACTAGGTTTGTTAGCATTTTAATGCAAATATTTTATAAAACATTTATTTTGCACGTACTCCTTTTGGCATGGTTGACTATAATATGCCTAATTCATAATATTCTTTGGGAGACAAGGAAGCAGTGATGATGTTAAGTCTCAGTGGCCACGTCTACATTAGATGCTGACTGCACTGTAGTGTCATGTGGCAGAAAGTATGATGCGACGCTAGTGTGCAGCAGTTTCAGGGTACTGCACAGTCAGCATCACAAAAAAGTTGTTCCTTGTCACTCCTGTGCAGTAAGTTGGGTTACTGAGCAGTCATTTAGGGCTTGTTTATACAAGTCCTAAATGACTGTGCAGTAATGACTGAGTAGTCAGCATCTTGTAGAGATGTGGCCAGTAAACAGCAGATTAGCAGTTAATAAACTTCCTGACACTTCTGTTGACATGAAAGACTGTATAAAGCTCCATAGGAACTACTATGCTGTCAATAAACCTGGCTTATACAAATTGTACATATATTTCTGGGGAGATCTTTGAAGAGGGAGGTGCACATGGGGAGGACCTAATTTTTTAACTACTATTAATAAAAAGGGAACTTGCTGTACAGTACTGATACTGAAGAAACAAGCATAGGACAGTTCAGAGGGTGTGATTCTGTGTGCATTTTATAGTTATTTGCTCCTGTGCATAACAAGTGCAAAATGCTGCAAAGTCACAGGGGCAAATTTCAGCATGGGGTATATGGGAACAATGAATCATGCCTCTCATCCCTCTCTTTAATGTTTATGTTAACATTCTGCCATGATATTCCCATCCCCAATCTCAGTTATTCTCTCATGACTGATCTCAGCGATGCTGTTCTCCTGATTTACTCAGGTGGGGTGAGAATAGGTCCTTATAGTATGTAACAGATCTTGCCAATACAGAGGAAGAATGGGCTAGACTAAAAAAGATAGTAGAAGCATTGGTATTTCTGGATTCTTTGGACAATTAGTATTTCTGGATTGACTTTGGACAATTACAGAGAGGACGTCAAATGTTTAAATCTCCTGTGTCTGTTACAAGCTGGCTCCTGATGAGCATGCTTATGCACCTGCAGGTTACTTTTTAGCTAATTTATTTTACAAGAAAATTCAAAAGATGGTGCTTGTCCATAAGAACTTAAAGGCAAATTTCTTAAAGGTTAGAATTTAAAAACATGACTTGACCTAAGATGCATCATAGCATTATCTTCAGTAAATTAAACGTATTAGGGTGTTGGGAAAGGAATGCTATCTCTAAGCATCAGGCAGGAAGAAACTGCTGTTGAAAAGCCTGCTTCCCTTGGGAGAGATCAGATATCAGACTTGCAGAGCATCAGGTCCAGCCCAGAAGGCTGCCACCTACACCCCCATCCCCATCCCAGCTTTGTGAGATTGCTACAATCGATTGCCATCTTCTCCGGGCGAAATACTGAAAGGGAGAGCGAGAGAGAGCGCACAACTCCTGCCTGCCTTGGCTCCCTTGATTTGATGGCCTTTATTCTTTCTAATTGGATAAAATAGGAAGTCACTGGCAGTCCTGTGTTGCTGGGTGTGCTGATTTCCCTCAGACCAGCCCTGCGGAGAGGTGGGGGTGGGGAGAGAAAGGAATGAGCGTGTCCCTGTATCGGAGAACCGTGCTGTTGGGGGAGAAGAACAGAGGAAAGTGAACGAGTGCTCAAGAAGGACAAAGAGGGAAGGGGTTGGGGGGTGGGGACAGAGAGAAAGGGAGTTACCATCTTCTTGGCATTGCTCTTCCTTTCGAACCTCTGTGTAATGATATTGTTTGCAGTGATGCTCAGAGAGCCAGCACCTGCTGCTCTGTAATGATTCAGCCTCTTTCAGCCGTTGCTTTAATACAACAGGATGCTGTTGCTACTGTCGCTGCTGCCTCTACCGCTGCTACTGTTGCCGTTGTTACTGATTTTGCTTTTGCTTCTATCGCATGACAGTTGTTTTCCTCATCTAAGCAGACACCAGCCTCTGATGCTCAAGGTGAGAAGCCAGCCTTTCAGTCTGGGCTACTGGTTCACTTAGTCAAACAATTTGATCCTTGTTTTGGGGGTTTGGGGGAATTTTTGTTGTTGTCTTGTTGCTTTTTATCCCCCACAGAAGAGCTGGGATGGCTTGAGAGGCATTTCAGGAATTATAAAAGTGGTCAGGAGACAGGAGCTTGATAATTACTAAGCAATTCTATGTCTCGGGTAATAGAGGAGAGGTGGTTTTTTTAACCTTCTGGAGATTTGGGTGATGATCCTGAGCTCGGACGCTTTCCTGGCTCCCACTCTATGATTTTGCAGAGCTGTGTGATTCTTCTTTTTCTCTGTCTCCTAGTAATGGACTGCGATAGAGTTACGGTCTGTCTCTTGGAGGTGAGCTGGGTTGAGCATTTATGATTTAAATATGTCTGAAGTAGCTGCAGAGACTTTCCCCAGCCCCTCGGCTCAGCTGAGCCCCGACGCATCTCTTGAGGGGCTTCCCACTGAGGAGGACATGCCAGGGACCCAAACGGAGGACAGGAGGGGCCAGGGCATAGCAAGCCTGGCTGTTACCTGCTGTGTATGCCTGGAGGCAGAGCGACTGAGGGGCTGTCTCAACTCAGAAAAGATCTGCATCGTCCCTATTCTGGCTTGCCTGGTCAGCCTCTGCCTCTGCATCGCTGGCCTTAAGTGGGTGTTTGTGGACAAGATTTTTGAGTATGACTCACCTACCCACCTTGACCCTGGAAGGATAGGACAAGATCCAATGGTTTCTGTGGATCCTACTACACTGTCTGCCTGGGTGCTGCATACCTCCCCTTTCCCAGCATCAAGCCCCGAGAGCAAGGTTGAAGTGACAGTGCAAGCTGACAGCTCACTGGTGCCCTCTGAGCCTTTTCTCCAGCCTTCTCTGTATAACCGTATCTTAGATCTATCCCTGTTGTCCTCCATGGCACCTTCACTACCTCCACCCACCCTGGAGCCTGAGGGGAAAGAGACAACCACAGCGTCTCAGGCACAAGCCACAGAAACTAATCTCCAAACAACTCCAAAACTTTGTAAGTAGAAGCTCATTTTGGATTGTTCTGCATCTTCCCTTTGCACATGATGTTGCATGTTTAAGTTCAAACAAACTGAGGTGCGACTTGTGTCATGCTCTGAGGAGTGCCCCAAAGATCTTTAACACTTGTGCTAAACAGGCATGTCAGGGAATGGTGTTTGGTGGTACTGCTATGCCCGGAAAGTGCATTTAAAAGATGTGTCCAAGGGCAGTTCTAAAGAGGGATCTTTGCAAGTTGTTTCACTGCATACTCCATACAGAAGGATCAGCTGATTTACATTTTCACTGGCCTCTTTTTTACAGGAGCAAGCAGGCCATTTCACTGATGAATTCTGGTTGCATATGGCACTGAATCCTGTGCGCTTGCTAATATCTTTGCTCTGTCTGCAAAGCACTCCTGCTTCCTGTGTTTTATTGCTGACAAATGTCCTTGTCATCTTCCTGGGGAAGTGAGGGATTGCAGAAGAGAAGGGTTAACTGTACATTTGTAACAACTCTAGCCAGTTCAGAGTTAATTTAGCTGCCCATTGCAATTTTCCTTCTCTCCAGATCACAGTACAAATCTACACACATTTCTTTCCCTTCTTAAGCAGGTGATCCTGCTGAGCAAGGCTCATGAATGTTTTCTCACTGAGTTTGATGGGATGACTTTTAAAGTGAAGCACTTGTGCCTGCAGAGAGATGCAGAATGGGGACCCCCCATTGAGCTTCTCTTAAGCCCTTTAAAAATCATAGAGCCAGATAATTTTCAGCAAATGAAATGATCAGTTGCTGGGAGAGAATCTGTTTGGCACTCATCTGTCTATCCTGTTAGATCAGAGCAAGTCCGGATCCCAACCCACAAACTGCGTAAAATTGTGCAGCTCTTGCTAAAGGAAAAACAGCATACTGCTGTGCTAAAACATGGAGCTGGTGCTTGAGAGAGAGTTCTGCAGTGGTGAAAACTGCAACTTTCTCTATTGTAAAATTTCCCATAAAGGAAGACGTTTCATCTTATTCCCATGATGTAACGTAGCAGTGCGACTGTGTGGTGATAGATACATATTGGACCACATCCTGATACTACTGTAGTCAATATCAGTTTAGCCACTGAATTCAGTTAGGGTCAGTGATTATTTTGGATTACTTCTGCTACCTTTTATTTTATCTTGTAATTGATCGTGAGTCAGGTCCTCAGCTGGTGTTAGTGCTCTGTACTTGAGCAACTTCAGTGGAGCAACACCCATTCCATCAGCTAAGCATCTGACCTAAATAATTTAATGCTAGATGTTATTCTAGCATTTTGGAAAGGCCATTTTAAAGATACACCTTCAGAATTCTGCCACCTTTGGCTTTGATAGCATACCACCACTAGCTGTTAGGTGAAAAGCAGCTTTTCTGAAGATACTGGTTTTATGAGAAAACATCACTGAAACTTCATTTGTTAATTTAAAGGTCAGCCAGCAGACTGTTGCCTGAGGTAGGGGGACCACATAGGCCCCTGTGCAGTCATGACAGTTATATGAAAGTTTTCTTTTTGTCTCTCACAAGTAATTAGTGCAGAAACTCTTCTTTGCAGAGATATCATCTGTGTGTCTCTTAAGTGTCATTAAAGATACCACAGATGTCTATGAAATCACACCCCCCCCCCCGCTACACCTGGTAAAATGGCTAGAGACTACCATCCAGCTGAAATTATTTGCCAGGGGGCAGGGGAGGACAGGGAAGTACATCAAGAGCACAACTGTGTGCACACACACAAAAAAAAAAACCTACAAAATTCTGTATGTTAAAAAAGGTCTTTTCCTTCCCTTGATCATTCAAAGCCTGAAGAAAATGAAAAAAGATCACCTTTTGAGCAGCCACAGGCAAAAAGCCATTATCTGCATTCAGGTTTATTTACATGTGGGAAATAAATGGGGATCCAGGAATTCTTTTCTCTTTTTCTTTTAAAGATAGATATCTACTAAGTGACTTCCAAGCAGATACTGATAGAAAGGAAGAGGGGGGTGGCAGCTGATTTTATTTGGGTTCCATTGTATGGGAAAGAATTACTACTGCCTAAAAGCCTCAGTGAAGCAAGATTTTGGGGCATCAAACATCCCAGTTTTCTTATGGAAATAGGGTTAGAAAAGCAAGTTGCAAAAATATTGGCTAGAGAGTTTGAAGGGGCATAGAGAGAACTTTTTGGAAACCTTTATAATGTCTCAATAGTTTTACAGCTGTATTTCAAATATGTTCTTTTTTATGAACAGAAAGGATTGTTGGAAAGGTTGACAGATCCTGATCTATGCCAAGTATAAAATTCTGGGAATGATATCCTGAGATGTAACATTTGTAAATTGGATTGCCCTATTATGCATATCAATCTTTCTCCCTTTTTCAGACATCACTAAGTAATCTATTTGCAGAAAGTGCATGAGCTTTCCCTCTTGCAGTGATAATTTTTTTGTCTGGAACGAAGCAAAAACTGTCACAGCTCATGTTTGGTCACTTGCATATCATTTCTCAACCAGACAGTCTGTGGGTCTCAGAATCCAATTCTCTTCTTCTCTTTTCTGTCTAACTCAGCATATTTTGTTTAAAGCCATATCCTTCAAGGTCACAGTCAGTCAGTTGTGGGCTAATTGATTCTTTTTATCCTGGAGTCTAGGATGGAAGGTAGGAGAGAGACAACCCTAGGAATTGTTTCTGGTTGTGTTAGTCCCAAAATCAGTTTAACCTTCTATTATCATACTTTGTATTCTATTGAAACAAAAGCAAAATCTCCCTTTCTTCTTTTATGGCTTTACAGTTTTCCTTTGCTGAACCAAAAAAGTAAAAGCTGATATTTTTAAGAGTTCGCATATGTAGGAGGCATGCCAATCTTAGCTCAATTATATACTGGGATGTTTAATTTACATGGGTGTATATATATGTATAAGTATGCCTTAATAAACAATCTAAACTGGTTAAATCACATTGATCTTAAAAATGCTAATATGATGCAGGAGTTAAATTAACCTTGTTCCCCCCACCCCTCTCATTTTGAATGCAGTCCTGCAACTATACCTCAAGTACTATAATAGTTATGGTTTTCATAGTACTATAATTATTATGTTTCTTAGTACTATAATTATTATGTTTCCAACAGTAGTAATTGTTACTTTGTTTATGTAATATACAAGCCATTCTCAGATTTTAAGATGGTTTCACTTTCTATTTAAATGTGTCCAAGCCATTTTAAGTTTTTAATCTGACTTGGAGGAAGCAGGGAATGGGTGGGAGGGCGTGATGCATATATGTAGAGGATAAATAGAAGATAAATGATATCCTTGAAGCAATGGTGGCTTCCTTATTATCTTGGTAACATTAGGCTTGGCATTAAAGCCAGGGATTGTCTAGGTTCTCCTGACAGTCACAAGGCTTCATTAGCCTCTGCCTTTACACCTTGGGTCTGACTCAATGACATGAGTGCAAAGTGAATATGAAACGCATGCTCTGGCTTTTCATTAGGAACAAAGACAAGGCTCAGTGCAGCAGAAAACTGCGCCCTCCTGCTCTGGCGTGCTAGCATTGTGTATTTGTTTGACTGGGGTGTAATCAACTGTCTAGGGTGTATGGCCAAGGATCAAATTCTGCTTTCGGGTTGGAACACTCAGGACTTAATCCATTTCCCTGGAGCAACTTAGACTCTTATCAGTGTTGCTCAGTGCTGAATTTGGTCCAAGGGCATGGCATTGGTAGCCAGGGCTATTGCACAGCTCTGGAGTGCTGTTATGGTTCACCCCAGGCAGGCCCAGCCTAATCCTGCAGTCAGGTTAGGCCGTTAGTCTTTGTCATAGTAGGAGCCTAATTTGGCATTTCTGCCTGTCTGTGAAGGAAGAGTCGGGCCATACCATGGTGGAATGACTCATCATCATTGCCTCACTGCCAGGATGTGCACATAATGAGATAACTATGAGTTCCTCTCCTGGCTCTGTCAGGTGATGGTTGTCACCTTGAGCCAGCCAGTCCATTCTCCCAGGTTTCATTTCTGCATAAGGGATCATGGAGGTGATTATGCCTTCCTGCATTGTGCAAGTTGGCTATCATTTACGATGTGTTGTAAGGATGAAAACTATTAAGAACCATGGTTATTTATCCTCTCTCAGCTTTGATGGTGCTCTTAATATTTTTTTCCTTTCTCTGATTCCTTCGTCCCAATGAGTTGCTGCCTCTTTCTCTGTCTCTCTTTGTGAAGAGTGTCAGGATAATCACTATGGTATCATTTTCACTAAGAAAGACACATAAAAGCAAGCCAATCCAAATCTGAGAACCAAACTGTATAGCTCAAAAACCAATCCTAATTCCATCCATAGTAATCCATGCATGATGGCATAATTTTTAGTGTAAATGCACCCATTTTAGGGTTGTTTGTTTTTAAAGAATAAAAAACTTGCCTTAAAGTGGCTTTGCAGCAGATTGCACTTAATTTTCATATTTCTACTCTGTACCTTGTTTTCTGTGCTCTTAGCCTCTCTGTCTTTTTCCTTCTTTCTCATTCTCCTAGCTGTGTCTGCACTTAATTTCTTCCTTCTCTGTCTGTTCCCTAACCTCCATTTCATTTCCCCTTTCCAGTAATTTTTCACTTTGCAAAGAACAATCTGTCTGAGGGAACAATACACTCAGGCCTACTATTCCACAACAGGTCAGCAGGGGTTCCTCAAAAGATTGGGAGTAATGGCAGAATGTGCTGGGAGGTGGTGCACTGCCATTGCTGGACCAGGTCGCCTGCCTCCACTTCTGTTCACAGGACAAGAGTAGGGGTTTGGTTCCATGACTATGAAAGTTTGAAAAACATTGCTCTATTCCATGCAAGCCAGGGAGTTCTGCTTAAAGATCATGGGCAAGGTCTTATATCTAATAAATGGGTCTTCAGGAGAGTGCTTGTTTGTAAGTTAGAGGCAGGAGGAGTCTTCCCCAAAGCACAGAGTTAGATGTGCTTCACGTCCCAATGAATAAGGCTTTAGAAGGCATGAGCTTTTTTCAAATAGCCTGATTCTTATGTCTATGGACATCAACAGCTACTAATCAAAAAGAGGTTCTCACGTATGCATATGATGTAAAGCCTTATTTATGCATACCAGGTTAGGCCCTAATCCTTTAGTTAAATGTGATTTCAGAAGAGCATAAGATATCAGCTTTAAAATGTGCAGTAAGGAGACACAGGATATTTGTCTGGCTTTAGAAATCCTGAGGGGCATATCTTCTTGGGCCTCCAGAAACCAGGGAAGGTCAAGCAAATGCTGATATACTGAGCCATCCAGTCTCTGTATAACCCTTAGACACTTATCACTCTAGTAGCCACTAGCCAAGTGCTAATAAGGACTTTGCAGGTGTGTGAATAAGGGGAGTAATACTGAAAAAAACCAGAGCTGTGCATACATGCACTATGTGAGGGTGGGGCATGTGCATGTGAAATAGGGGAGCACAGTGTTTTGTGATGCCACAAATTGTGGATGTTTGTATTAGTTTCAAGTAGCTTAGCCATGGCCAAAGTGCTCAGATCTTCCCAAACATATAATAAAATCTTTCTAGATCTTTCTGCAATCACACATTTGATTCATATGACTCATTTTGAGCAGTTTTGGTTCCTTTAAAGTCTCTCTTCCCTTTTAAAATTTGTTAAAAGCATGGAAATAGTGATTCCATTTGTATGTGAGAAGACTACAAATGATTTAAAATCAATAGGCCAAATTCTGTCCTTAGTAACATTGGTGTGATGCCCCAGAGGACTGCAGACTGTATCTATAGACACTTGGGCCAGAATTTTTCACTGTATTTCGTCAAGAAAAGCTCACAATGTTAGAGGAAAAAAATAGTTTCTCGAGTCTCTGCTCTTAATTTTTTCAGCCTAACATAATAGATTGTGAATAACCATTAAAAAAAAGAATAGCTTGACCTTAACATTTCATTATAAGCCTAACTGAAAATTAGTTCTTTGTTCAGACTGTATTGAACTTAAAGAAGTCCTTGGTATTTTTATTTATACGTGTCTGTGTGATATTGATACGCTTACACACAGATGATACGTTTTTATATATGGTGTGATGGACATAATAATTTACTTATTAAAATAAAGTCTGGGGCTGCATTATATTATACATTTTGAAACCACAGGCAGAATTCCTGAAAAAATGGATAGGCCTAGTATTTGGATTTTCACTGCAGTGGATGATAATTATTAGTTTTCTTTATCTGTTATACTTCTTTTTACTTTTTTTAATAATAAATCCAAGATACAAAATAACAGGTTTGTTATTCAAAAACATATCCAATCACCCAGAATAAAGACGGACGGACACTGATCTTCTATCAGCTGTGCTAAAGAAAGTTCACAGAAGTCATGTTCCCTTCCTCTTCTCCCCACAATCTCCAACAGTTCCTCAATATTTCCATTATCATCTCTATATAATAATTCATCCCCTCTTTTTCCCTAGCACTCTGCATAACATAAATATTATTATCTTCTTCTCATCTCTCTTTTAAATTTTTAAATATATTCTAAATTTATTCTTAAGTGTTCAGTCATAGAACTTGCACTTTGATAGTCGAAAAAGTTCCTCAAATGTTCTGGTTTGGAGGTAGGAGAAGATTCCTTTTTAGCAAATTCCAGAAACACCCATCAGATTTCTAAGTGAACATATTTTTGCCTTCTCCCCTGTAGAACGCTGACTTCATAGGACAACTTTTGCATTTCTAAAACATCCCAAACTTTTCTAAAACGGGTAGTGATTTTAGAAGGTGTGTGTGGGGGGGTGTCACTTCTCTTCCAGGCTTTTGCAACTGTAATTCTTGCAGCCATTAGAAGATGAGTGATCAATCCCTTATATCACTTATATGTTGCAGAGCATTCAGGAAGGTTCCTTCAGAGACTAAGGGATTAACTGATAATTGGCATCCAGTTATTTTTCTCACTGTCTCCAATCTTCTTCCAGAGCAGTTTATTTCTATGACACATCCACCACATGGCAGGATCCTCCCAAATGCCCTCCAACATTTGCCTGTTCCTATATAATAAAAGCATTTAATTTTAGGTGGAGTGAGATACCATTGATACAGGATTTTAATAATTTTCTGTTATTCTTGTGCAGATGTACTTGTGAGGACCATTGTTCCAGATGGTCTCCCATTCTTCAGCACTGATTTCTGTTACAGTGTCATTAGCCCACCTTTTCATAAATAGTGTTTTTTCTTCTATATGGCTATTTAAAATTGCTTTATATAACATAAACAATAGGCCTCTGTGTTTTGTCAGCATGACCAATACTTTCTCTAATTCGCTCAGACTTCTGCTGAGGTTACCTTCCTTTGTACTTTTTAGTGCAACAGTAGTTTAAGTGCATTTCAGTAAAGTACACGTAAAACCCACTTCAAGCTTGCAACGCCAACATAATTCTTTGTTTATAAAATGCATATAGTACTTTCCTGACATCAGATGAGAAGGCAAAATTTGGCTTATAAGAGGGCAAGTGTCAGGTTAGTATGTATTTGTGCATTTGCTTTGTGACATGCAGCTAGAATTATATAAGCAAAGCCTTTTATATTTTAATAATTTGCAGTCTTGCTAATGGAAATGTAATAGATTTGCTGCAGAAACCCAACTCTGGATCAATACCGATGTAATGAGACAGCTAGTTCAGGGAAAAAACATGTGATAGTAATCTACCTGAGCAGAGGCCACCCTGGCTTCATGGCAGAAAAGGGCAGACAGGCCTGATCAAACAGCTGATGTAGCAGGTGATGGAGTGTTTCTTGGAGAAAGAATGTATTTCATCAGGGACATACAGGTGTTAAAAGAAAAGGCATTAAGAATGTATTGGTTACAATTGTGGGATGGTACTGTTTCTTAATGCAACTAAAATACATCTTTGGGGAGAATCGCTTTATGGAAACTGCATCTTTTATAAGATGAAACTATGCAAAGTGAATAAGGGAGTGTTTAGGCTCTCTTTAGCAACCATAAAACTTCTTAAAGGAGCAGGAGAGAAGTCCTTAAATCAGGGGGATCCCTAGGTGATATTAAACTGGTATAGCTGACTGTTCTCTCTCTTCTCCCTATTCCATGTAGGTAAAGGATACCAAATGGGGTTGAACAGGGGCAGGATGTGACGGGGCAGAATGACTGGTACAGTGGCTGGCTGACTCTAGTATAACCTAGAGCTGCCTTAAGGCAAAGCAACTTTAAGGTAAATCAGAGGCAATTTGGGCCTCTGGCCAGTGCAGGATAATAATGCCAGAAAGGTGGCTATACTTCCTCTTCTATTGTACTTTACTATTATCAGTTTCCTCCTATGTGACATTTCCTAGCTAAATTCTTTTTGCTTTTTATAATTCTTTTCTTAAAATGTCCTGGAACTACTTGGTAGTGGGTTTTCATATCTCAGACTTTAAAAAAAAAACAGTGCATAATGATTCAGTTTTTAAGATGAAAGGAAATCAATAATGGCTCGGTAGTCACATGATGCTAGGTAATGTATATGAAGCAAAACTCTTAAGCATGATTAGTAACATTGTTCAGTTTCGCTTTAGAAGGGCAGAAAGAGATTTGAATCTTACACTTTTACTAGTCAATTAATTCTTATGATTATACATATCAAAAGGAAAAAGAGTATCCCCCACACTAAAAAAAAAACTCTCTTTATTCAAGAAAAAGACTCCAACTTTATGACAAATTACTTGACTCTTCTAAACTGTTGACTAAAACTCAACATGAAGGTGCCAGAAATAGATCTCAATTAAAAAAAACCCTACCTTTTTGCTACAGGCAGCTACTTTAGTGATGGTAATTCAGGTTTTCAGCCTTACAGAGAATGGCCTAGATTTTGATTAATGCTAACACTCTTTTGTTAGAGCACTCTAAAAAGGCCTTAATATAAATTAATTTTGGGCCCTAACACACAGAACCCTTTGTTGGCACTGCAAATTCAGGGACATGGTACCATTTAGCCCTCAGCATTGTTTATGGTTCTTGTTCCTTTAAGGGGTGCATTGATGTAAGCAGGCTTAATATTAAATTGTGTGAACAGTTTAACCTTGCTACTCATAACTTTACAAATTTCAGTAAATACTTAATAGGGGTCTCTGTGTACATGCAAATGTAATTGCATCTATCATAAGTGGATTGGTTCCTTAGGAATGTGCATTATTACCTGTGCTATTATAAGGCCCCCTAAAGGCTAACTGCTGCCTTGTCTTGTCTTGCCTTGCCTCTCTCTTCCCCAGAAGACAATGTAAAAAGGCACCTGGTTTATTTGCAACAAAAGTCATTTCTTTGCGGGTCCTTGGTAACAAAATACAAAGAATGGGTGGTACGCCAAAATGCCAAATATTGGTGAAGACAATGTGAATCCTGTTAAATGATTGATAGAATTGTTCCTGTTCACCTTTGATATCATTATGTCATTACTGACTTAATGATACTTCCCACAGTTTCCACTGCTGGAATCAGTAGCACTGTAGTGAGAGTTACAAATTTTAAGCTGCGATCATAAAATCAAAGAGAAGTAGGACCTCTAGAGGTCATCTGGTCCGTGCCCCTGCCTGAGGTAGGATCTTCCCTATCCAAACCATCCTTTACAAACCATAATCTAAATTCTACATAAATTCACAACACAGACCAAATACCCTTACTTGCCACAGGTAGAGCAGGGTAACCACAGTTGCCAACATCCTGCTTCTATGCAATGCTGTCAGTATATGCTGAAGGGATCCTGGGAAGAGAGCCTTGCCCCTGCTACAGAGGAAGGTAAAATCCCACAGTCCATACCAATCTGATCATGGAGTAAAATTCCTTCCAGATCACAAATATGCTGGTCAGTCTAACCCTAAATGGAGGGGCAAGACCCTCTAGTCAGGCACCTCTGACTTTGTTCCCAGCAGGAACATCGGCACACCTATCAAAGTCCTCAGCCTTGTTGGCTGTGGCCAACACCCAGTGCCACTGAGGAAAGCTTAAAAACACTCTGACACATGTAGCAGGGAAGGGAGAGGAGGCAACCAGCAAAGCCCAGAAGCATGGAGAATACCCATAGGAGAACATAGGCATAGCTATGCCTAGATCATCCCCAACCAGTGGGTGTCCAACCTCATCTTGGACACCTCCAGTAATTGGAGAGTCCACAACTTCCCTAGGCAGTCTGCTATTCCATTGCCTCACTATTCTCACAGTGAAGTAATTTTTATGGATATCCAATCTAAACTTACTTTGCTGCAACTTTAAGCTATTCGTCTACATCCTCCTCTCTGCAGCAAGAGAGAAAAGGTGCGTCCCTCCTTCTTTATGGCAGCCCTTCAGGCGTCTGAAGAATGCTATCATGTCTCCTCTTAAGCACCTTTTTCGCAAGCTGAATATGCCTAGCTCCTTCACCCTCTCCTCACATGCCTTCCCTTCCAAACCCGTGATCATCTTTTTTGCCCACCTCTGGACCTCTCTAACTTCTGCATGTCCTTTTTAACATGTGGAGCCCATGGCTGCACCTGGTGCTCCAGATAAAGCCTAGCCAGTGCCAAGTAGAAAGGCCGTATCACCTCCTGTGTCTTGCACCAGCGCTTCTATTGATGCATCCCAAAACCACATTGGCCTTTTGTATGGCTTCATCTGCAGACTCTTATCAAGTCTGTAGTCTATAAAGGCATCAAAGTCTTTTTCTGTAGGGCTGCCGTCCAGCCAGGTGTCACTCTCTTTTATTATTATTATTATTATTATTCCTTCTGAGGTGTAGCACCTTGCATTTGTCTGCATTGAATATCATCCTATTACCTCTAGCCTAACTTTCCAGTCTGCTGAGATCATTCTGAATTGCTCTCATCCTCCAACATGGTCGCAGTCTTGTCCAGTCTTATGTTTTCTGCAGACTTGCTCACGGAGCTTTCTACAACAACATCCAAATCTTTAATAAACACATTGAACAGCACTAGGCCCACAGCAGACCCCTGTGAGACTCCACTTGAAACCGCCTGCCATTCTAACATGCGCCATTTAATAATTATCCTTTGCTTGCTACTGTTGAGACAATTATCAACCTACCGTATAGTATTTTTATCTGGCCCAAATTTCTCCAATTTGTTTATGAGAAAATTGTGTGGGACCTTGTCAAAAGCCTTGCTGAAGTCCAGATACACTATATCCACAGCATTCCCTTCATCCACCCAAGCAGTTACTGTGAGATAGTGCTTATGCTAAGCAAGGCCTAGCATCAAGAAAAATGCAGTAAAACTCCCAGAATGCTTCTAGGAGGTTGAGAAGTCAGAGATTGACATTCTGGTGATCACCATCTGACCCTCGAATAGAAATACTGACAATGATATAAATTGCAAGCAAGCAGCCTCTATCTTGAAATACGGAAACCGCAAGGCTAAACCACAGTGACGAAAGATAACTACATATCATGCAAGTAAGGTCTGGTAAAAATTATAATAAAGAGCGTATCACCTGATATTATAATATAGATGGGTTAACTAGTAACTAATAGAAGTAAAAATTAGAAATACATATGTATAAGTGTTATCGTATATAAGTAATAGTAAAGTTATGTTAGAGGCATCACTCTTAAAGTGGGGACAGTTTTGTATCTTTTGTCTAAAAAAAGATAAGGGACTCCTTTTAAATGAGCTATTGACCAATTCTGAGACTACTGAATCAGGCAGCCGCACCTAGCCTTCAGGTTAGAAAGCAAGGGCCTTATTTGGGAACCTCATGAACCAACAGACCTCCTTAGTTTATGACTTTGTGAAACAATAAAAGTTTTAAATTGAACATCCAGGTCTCAGCCTGTGCTTAATTCAGTCCTTACATAATTCGGCACGAACTCACACAGTTACTTTGTCAAGTTTGTTCAATGCATTTTTTTTCATAAATCCATGCGGACTGCATGTGATCAGCCTTCCGTAGGATATGCTTCAGTAATTTCCCAGGTATTGAGTGAGGCTAACCCATCTGTTGTTCCCAAATCCTCCTTTTTGTCTTTTTTTAAAGAGGGGTACTACGTTGGCCCTTTTCCAGTCCTGTGGTACCTAATCCACATTGTATTAAAGAGCAAGATGCAGGTGTGAGCCCAGGTTTTTGTTTAATACCTTTAACTGTAAAGTAGTAACTGGAGATACTCAGGAACAAGAAGCCTACCCCATATACACAAAGGCTACTCAGATGACTAATTCTTGTGTTACCCTGGAGCTCATGGACTGTGTCTTCCTAGAACAGAAAACATACACTGGAACCACATGTGTGCCACCATTGCTTGGCAATGCTGTATATATGTGCTTCTCCGTCATCTCTGTTGGGTCAAGGGTGTTTACCCACAGAGCTGAATGGCCTCAGTTCTTTCAGGACTGGATTCTCCCTCCTAAACTTCCCCTTGAGCAAAAAGAAGCTACATAGTCTAGACACACACCCGAGGAAAGACTTTGGGATCTATCCACAGTTTTTGTCCACCTGCCTGTCCTGCTTAGGAGTATAGTCAGGACAGTGAAGGTATCGTGCTATGGCTCCAGACCTGTAATTTTAAACCTTGCTCCAAACTCTTGCCAAAGGCTGTTCCTAGTGTCACACCTGTAGTCATTTGAACTTGGGTGTCAGGGCTCTTTGGATGTGATACCAGCCACATCACTTGCCTGCCATTAGTTAGAGAAGCTGGTATGTTTTAACTGCAATAGCCTGATGGGACAGTAGGCTGAGATGATCCTTTACTTTTTTTTTTCTTATGTGGTGGGTTCTTCTTGGCTTCTATCTTACCACAGATCTCTCCAATGATGGCAGCACAACTGCATTGGCTCACCATGCTAAAGTTTCATAGCCTCCAGTTAGTCTACATTTCAGTAGGCCAACAATTAATTGTATGAATTCAGGAGCCAGGTAGTAATAAGAATAGCAACTGCTGGTGCCATGGTTCAAGAAGATAAAACAAGCAGGTTGTGATACATATGCAATGCATCACCGTTGTGATTTCTAACGTCTTGGAAGGGCATGGTACTGGACAGTAAATTTAACAATATGGAGACATTGCAGTTTATTAGAGCCTTAGAGATTAGACAGAGGAAAAGACAAATTATACTAGCTGCCATGAAGACAAAATGTTGCCAACTGTGGCTGCCTAGGTGATGTCAAAGATACCAAAGTTATTTTCAGTACCTGTCCAGGAGGGGAGTTTGGTTTATATTGTTGGCAAATGTCAGTTTTTTAATAGTTCCTCTCTAGGTCCACAGCGTAATGACCAGGGATCCTGGTTTTCTCTGATTTAAAAAAAATCCCCCATTTTCAGTCCAAAAGAAGTAACCTCATATCCACATTTTCCATGATTTAAATAAAACACCGTGTGTGTGTGTGTGTGTGTGTGTGTAAATGGTATTTCATTTTAATCATAGAAAAATGTGGATTTGGGGTTACTTTTTTTTACCAGAAATGGGGGATTTGTTTTTAAATCAGAGAATCAGAGTCTAGTTCCAGCTCCCACAAATAATGGATCTTCCATTATTTCCTATGGGAGACTGTTCCATAGCCTCATGCACCTGGCAGCCAAGATTTTCAGGCTGGGTTTTTGCTCACCAGGCTTAATATAAAACAGGAGTCTGAGGTCAGAATCAGGTCCACAAAGAGCCCCGTGGGTCAGATCCAGACCCAGTAACAGTAGTATGGCAGTTAACAGAGCCATTGCTTCTCCCTCCACCCCTGCCAGTGACATGCATTCCCATCCGAGCTTTGCCAGTGGGAATTTGACAGCAAGTCTCACAAACAAATTCCCAGCCTCTCTACCAGTCCTACAGTCTGGATCCACCCTAACGGTCACATCTTTAACACCCATGCTATGAAGTATTACAGCAAGCTTCAGAGATTGCTGTGAATCTTACCAATGCAGTCCAACAATGCTAGTTTCAAGAAAAACAGAGATGATAATACTTTGTAGGTTATTTTGAGATTGATTAATGAAAAGTCCTATGGAAGCTAGTTGGTTTTGGTACCGTGACTAGGGACAAAAGAGAAAGAAAATCTCAATTATTTTTACCTTGTATTATGTTATACTATACAGGATAAATATAAATTTGATATTCTGTTAGAGAGCATCAGAGAGCAAGGCACAAGAAAGATTGAAAGAGCATGGAGTTGCTGAGGCTCTGAGACCTTTAGAGCCAGCATAAGGAGGATCTTTGGCCGGCAGTGCAAGGGGAGAGTGAGAGAGAGAGGAGGATTGGAAAAGTGTTCGTATTGTAAGAGATATGAAAGCAGGACACAGAGGAGGGAAGAGATGGATCTGCCTAGGAAATCTGAGGGAGCACAAGTGTGTCCCCCTACCACACTGGAAGAAAGTATGCAAGGCCTGGTCCTCAGTACCATAAATCAGGGGGTTTCAACCTTTTTAAAGAAATGTGCCCCTTCTCAGGGAGGAGGGTGGCGGGGCTTGCACATGGCTGTTGCTGCCGCCTGGAACTACCACGTATGCCTCTGTGGGCTGCTGATGGGCCTCGCACCTGGCCAATTGCTCGCTGCCCATCAGCAATCCATGTAGCCACATGTGGAACCAGCCATGTGAAAGTAGCATGGAGAAGCGGCAGCATTGGGTGGTGGTGGCCACTGCCGCATGCAACCTCTCCTTCATCCCTCCCCCCACAGCCGGCTGGCTGGCTGGTGCCTGCACGGCCTGCAGAGGGATGCTGCTGCCTTCCCCCTGCCCCCCCTCCATGGCCCTGCTTCTGGGAGGTGGCAGTGCGGGGCGGGGCGTGGGGGTGACACTCTATCCCCACTTGCCTGTGCATACCCCCTAGGACCTTTCCAAGTACCCCTGGGTATACGCATACCCTCAGGTGACAACCCCTGCTATAAATATTCTGAGGAAGTTGCAGGGTAAATAGTCCTCCTTGTAGAAGTCTTTGCCTTTGCAAAAGTTCCAGCCCCACTCCATGGGACTGGCTCCAGAATCCCATTTTCCAAAGCGTGGATATTTGAATGTCCCAAATTTTTTGGCTATATTCAAGTTCTGAGGAAATATGCTGAGTCCTTAAAGATGGGAGAGAGGCGTGTGCCTCACCAACTCTTTGCTCTTCCACCTCCAGCCTTACCCACTTACTGGGCAACCAAGAAGACATGCACCCTCTCCTATGGGAGCAGTGAACCTGCAGACTAGCAGTCACCAAGGATCCATTTCTTAATGACCTCTTCCAGTCATTCCCCTGGAAACTCACAGTTCTTTCTGAAGATAGTCTTATGACATTTCACAATTCCAGTTGTGCCTTTATTCACATCCTAGCTTCATCTCAGGATTCAAATCAACATTGGTAGATTTTTTTGTGTGTAAGTTATCAATAACAGTATTCTCAATTTGTAGTTTCTTCAGCCAAGTAGTTTATAGATACGTTCGATTATGAGCAAAGAAATGCCGTGTTTCAAGATCCAAGAGGCAATCAATATGTTAGTGCATGGAGTCTATTTTTCAAAGCTGGTTAACCAAAAGATACTGTTTCATTCCCCTTTTTCTCTATAAAATAGTCTATGAATAATAAAGCCAACATATGTGAGCCATTTTTTAACATACAAGCTTTCAGGTATATAGCTGGCAACCTTTCCGGTAGTTTTTTCTTGCTTGCTTCAAGGGTTTAAATTGACCGTGCCATAGAAATTAGTGGAGGTCTCTTGGATCAGTAGCTTTCTCAGTAACCCTATAATTTTACTAAATTGCTGTTAATCAGCAGTTTTGTGTTTGTGCTGTTCTTAGCCATGCTATCTTGAAATTTCAAAATATCTTTTTTTTATTGTCTACTATGAGCATATGCAGAGAATGAATTAATAAGAAGCTAACAAAGTAGAATTGTTTAGCTGTGTGTTTCCAAATGAAGTATAAATTCACTTTCCTCCCAAAGGGCAGAAAGTGGGGGGAATTCTATCTAATATTGACAGCTTGTGGGGGAATATTTTATTTTCAACATATACTGTGGACCCAGCAATACTTTTTTATGGCCATTGAATAGTACTGAACTCAAGTGGATGACATAAAGACACAGTGAAGCTTTGCTGAGTTATTCTTTTACAGTCAACCTAGAAGGATAATATATTCCTGGTAATTGGTACGAAATTATAACCCAGTAGAAAAATTGAGCAGGGCTCAAAAATTGCTACGGGCATCAGAGAAAGATAGCATATTCCTAGTAATTAGCACTAAATAATGCTGTAGTAGAAAAATTGGAAAGGGTTCAGAAGAGTCACAAGTCCTGGAAAACCTGCCTTACAGGGAAAGACATAAGAAGTTCAGTCTGTTTCATTTTTCCAAGAGAAGGTTAACAAGTGACTTGATCACAATTTACAAAGTTGTTACAGGTCATTGCATAGATGAAAGTCTTCAGATAGTAAAAATCTCTCATCCAAACTGTAGTAAATGAAGGTATGACAAGGGGCAGAAGCTGAAGTGGCATAAATTTAGTTTAGAAACAAGTTGGGGCGGAGGGTAGAGGAATTAAATGTTGGAACAAGTTATGGAGGGGTGTGGTAGATTCTCAGGGCTCAGACAGAAGTTATAGTTATTGTGTAATCAGTCCCTTGAAAGCACTCTATAGCTGTCCCCCCAATCACACAACAAATTTCATTATATGAAGGTTTAAATAAAGGTGCTCCAAACTAGAGCCCCTTCATTACCTTCTGTTTGATTGGGTGGCTAGACTGATGCAGTCCAGCCACACCCCTGGTTCTGTCTGCCTGATGGGAGGGGGAAAGGAGGGAGCTTGGGCTGGGCTTTGCCCAGCCTGCACTAGAGGGGGGTTGGGTGGATTGAAACTCCCTGCCATAGTGGTGCTCCAGTTCACTGGCCCCCACATTGTCCAGCCCAAGCTCCATCCCCTGTCTTCCCCCACTCCACTTGTGCAGACAGGACCAGAGCTGGGATGGAGGGGGTGTGGCTAGTGGAGAGAAGCTGCAGGTCTGCACTTGTGCCAAAGTAGCTCAACGCCCCCCCTCTTTCCTCCCCCCCCAGGACCATTGTGAAGGGAGAGAAAATGGGTGAAGCAAAGAGATCAGACCATTCTCCTTTTATAGCTTTACCATTTCCTATTGCTTCCTGAAAGTCATAGAGTGGGGCAGTAGGAGCCAAACCAAGTGGCCAGCTCACAGCCTGAAAAGCAGGTGAGGTGCTGAGTGTTTCTGTGCTACCACAAGGAGGAAGGGAAACCTCCATGCCAAGTTCAGATCCCCATCCATTCTACCAAGACTACTTCAGCCCAGTGGAACAGACCAGATAGAATAAAGATACTCCAGGGAGAGTGGCTGCAGTATATGCTCCAAACCCATCCTTACCTTATGGAAAAAAATGTTCATTATAAGCAGAAAATTACCTTGCTTCTAGTGGTTCTGGTACAGTGGGAATCTCAGTGGCTGTTGATGGCTGGGTCTGCTCAGTTGTGCACAGATTGGGCAAATGTACTAGGTTATCAGTCTTTTTATGACTTCACTCCATTCTTCCCAAGGCCCTTTTTTCCATGAGAATGCATGTAATCAGGGGAAGATCCAAAGAGGGTGCACTGGTGTACTTATACCCCACTTTGATTCCTGTTACACCCAAAGTATAAAACCAGCTGCCTAGTACTAGTGGAGCACTTCTAGTCAGGCAGGGCTGAGGGAGTCAAGTGACTTCATGGCTCATTATAATTTACCTGATTCCTCTTATAAACTCTTCATTCCACAGGTATTAATGGCAAGGGATGCTGGTTTTCTCTGTTTAAAACTCACAAATTCTCTACTAAAACTTGCAAATTCTCTGATTTAAAACCCTCAGAATCTGCATTTTCCATGATTAAAATGAAATACTGCTATATAGATATCAGTCAAACCAAAGTTTTGTTGATATAGTTATAATTTTAAAGCAATTTGGAAGCCTACCAGTGCCTCAGTCACTATAATAAAATAAATTTTAAATACCTATACATTTTGGCATTTTATTTGGGGTCTTTTATCATGGAAAATCAGAACTCCCCCTGCCCCCTTCACTCACAAAGATGCAGGTCCAGGCCCCTCACTCCCCACTCACAGCACCCCGCCCTCCAGCCCTGCCAGAGGGGGCCCCTAGCTGCCAGGACTATGGGGCCAGGGACCCAGACCCACAACCCCCTGCCCCACTGCAGCAGTGCCCAAGCCCTGGTTGCCACCCACGGGAGGCAGCAGCTGATGCGATGGCGCACAGAGCCTGGCTACCCTTCTCCCATGGTCAGCATGGCCAGAGCAGAGCCTGTTGTGAGGGGGTGGGAGGAGGAACAGATGAAGGCAGTCCACTGCAGGTGCAGGCTTCCCTGCCCCGATGCCTTCTGCCTGGGAGCTCTGCAGCCCAGCAGTCAGGACCCGGTGCAGCTGGCAGAGCAGGACCAGACAGGGAAGTTCGGTGCCTCCACTGGGAGCTCCACACTGCCATGGTGAGGTATCTGCTGCCCACCCGGCAGCAGTGAGGGGCACAAGTCCATGCCACCACCCCCACTACTGCTGGGCAGGCCAGGGGAGCCTTGCCATAGTGGTGCGGGACTTGTGGCAGTTGCACTGAGCTTCCCCACCCTGCTTTCACCTGTTGTGCTGGGTCCCACCCTCTGACCTGCAGAGGCCCCAGGTGGAGGGCAGCAGGACAGGGAGCCCATGTCTGCAACAGGCAGCCCACATCTGCGCCCACCCCACGCACAGATCTGGGGGTCATGTGCCTCCCATGCCTCCCCCAGGTGTGCGTGCAGTGACAGGGAGCCAGACTCTCCCCTGCCCCCCAGATAAGCTGCCTGTGGCTCTGTCCTCCTCCTTCTCTGGGCCCTGCAGCCACGCATTCAGGCCCCAAACCCCTTGCACCACCTATGCTGGACAGTAGGGCTGTGCATTGCTTGGGTTGCTGATTCAGTTTGGAGGAGATTTGGCCCGATTCAGCTACCGAATGTCCAAATCCAAATTAAATTGGGAGACCAATAAAAGGTCCAGATTGATTCGAAGCTCTCCGAATCAATTCAGAAAAGATTCGGAGAGCTTAGGTGATTTGGGCAGTCCCCACTCGCCACTGCAGGGAGCTGACCGGTAAGTGCCGGTAAATGCAGCAGGGGTTGGGGGAGGGAGGGGAAGGGGGGAGAAGGAGTGGGGTGGGGACAATAGGGGGGCCCCTGCCAGGCCCCACCCCTTATGTGCCTTCCCAGCTCCCCTGAGCGCCCCCCGACCCCCGCCTGCCCTCCCAACTCTTTAAAAAACAAACAAACCCCCCCCCAGATCACTGGCTGCTGCCAGGCAGGGGGTGATCCCTGCTGCCTGCCACTGCCCTGTGCTGCGTGGGGGTCTCTGCCATGAGGCCCCATCCCCTGCCCACTCTCCCAGCACCCCCCTTTCCCTCCATGACTGCCCTGACCGGCTCCAGCATCCCAGTTCTTTTTTTAAAAGCACACAAAAAAAGCCCCGCACTCACTGGATGCTTCAGTGGCCATCGGGGCTTCTGGGGGCTCGTAGGAGCCCCAGCCCTGCTCAACTCCCTCCCTCCCTATGGGAGCTTCATTTCCCCCTTCTTAAAATGAGAAGATCCAGGTTTTACTGCATTTTTCCATGGTGAACGGAAAATCCACATCCCTGTTAATGATCCTCTCTTCTTTTAAATGGTCTTTATGTTCCCCCAGTTAAGCCATCCTTTGTTCAATCCTGCTGTCTGTTCACTAATCCTGGTAATGAAGCTCCTATTTCACAGCCCTACAGTCTTTTTTTCTCTCATTCCAATGATGTTCTATTTGCTTTTACTTCACTGTTAAACTGAATAGTACAGCCCTGTCACCTAGTGTATTTGTAAAGCTTCTAGTTCTTTTTTAACTGGAAAAAAATATGTGTTGTGTTGTGTTATATGCAATTATGCACCTCATCATGTGCACTCCCTTTTCAAAATTTTATATCTGCCCATGCATGCAATGTACAGCAATTCACTTTCTCCCTGCCATTTTTGGCACTACTTTTGAAGTCCTTAAACAAGCTGTCATTGGCTTAGGCCAAGCTAACATCTATCCACTAATCCATATATTTCCTACAAGAGTGCATGAAGGACAGCTCAGCTTTTAGATGCTTAGTGACTTCTGGTTACTCAGCTGCTAGCTAGCTATCCAGTGGCATCTCTTTCAGCCCATGAAACTAGAGAAGTTTCATCACTACATTGCTAGTGATGAGGGAAAGCTATAAAACCTTTGTAGTTGTTGTTGTTGTTGTTGTTGTTGTTTTTATTTCAATAGTAGCAAAGATCCCTGATAAAGTAAATGCAATATAGGGAACTATGATATTCATTTCTTTACTTTTCAGCCATGACTTTTTTAATACACTGACATATTAACTATTGATTTTGATTAAATGAAATACCTTTCAAGATATTGCCAGTAAGGTCAACAGTTTGAGCCTGAATTACTTTTCTTCAAACAAGGAGAGGAGTGAAAGCTTAATGAAATGAAGAGAGACTTGCACAGGTGAGCGTTCTGAGGCCTCTCCCCTTACATATCAGATATTCTTTTAGAAAATACTTTTTCTTATTGGAGGTGAAGAAGGGATAATCTATGAATATGGTAATATTACCAGAATTGTTCCTTAATTACTATGATTAAAATAGCTAACTCTTGCTTTTCCTCTAAAGTTTGTCCCCTTTTCATTATAATGACAAGATTATATGAAGAATAAAGACTTAGTCAAGTCAAAACTTGTTAACAGTCTCTCTTTAGTTTTCTATTACAAGTATAGAAAAAGGCTGTAGTAAATTCTCATTCCACTTTCTGGAAACTGCAGACAAATGCTTTTTTATTTTTTTTGCTGCTGTTGTTTAATAATGGATCGTTGAAACTACTGTTTATTTTATTGCTGACTCTAATTTGCCTTGAAAAATAATGCAGGTCATTACAAACAGGGTTTTTGTTCCAGCTGGTACAAATGCAGAATTCACATTGGTCTGTTCCGTTACAATTATAGTGGGGTCCTTTATGTTTTCTAACCCACAGATCCCCTACCCCAGCACTATCTATAACATACTATTTGTTCTGTTCATTAAAACCAGAAGTTCCTTTTACATTAGTAGTCAGCACGAAAGGTATTTGTGAAGTATCAGGGGAAAATTAACTGGAAGGGCAGATATAGGAGGTTGCCTTATGCTATGAGTATGGGGGGAGAGTAAGGCCCATGTATGCATTTTGGTGTGAATCTCTTCCCACCTTAGTTCAATTAATGGACAGCAGAAGATTTTTTTTCTTCTCCGATTCTGTGAGCGATCTAGGAAGGGGTTTTCAGGGCCATCAAACCAAACCTTAGCATTTTATGGGAACCGCTGTCTAAAAGGACCCACAAGATGTCTGTACTCGTCCCTCTTGCACACCAGAGATATAAAGGGACTTACAACATGGTAAGCACCTGAGAAACAGTAGCAAATGCCTTCCCTCTGCCTGGAAATGAATTAAGTTAAAATGTGCTTTAATGTCTTAGAAGGCGGTGGCCCTGGGAACAACCCATAGAGAGGACTGTTGAAGGCAGGGGTTAATGCAGTAGCTTAATTGAAAAAAGAAAATAAGCCTTAGTCAAAAGTGAGCTAAGAAACATCCTAATATAACCCAGTCATTTGCCCATAGTGTGTTAGAGTTAGGCTGCTGCTTTATGAGCTTCCATTTCTAATGATCTCAACTTCAAAGGCTCAAAATTGTTTATGCTTCATTTTCCTGCACTGTACTTAGCCATCTTCTTCCTTCTTTTGAAAGCCTTCAGACGTGTGCTGCTTGGCATTCTCAACGTACATAGACCTGTGTGATCTCCTCCTAAATACAGTTGACTTTTTGAATTATGCATAAAGCTGTGATATAGGGACAGCACTTCATAGCTCCTATTTGGGGGTGATGATGGAAAGAAGAGGAAGGAAAAGTAATATACTGCTGCTTCTCATTTTTCAAGTTCTTGCCGGGTTAAAAGCAACCCTTGAATTGTGTCATTTTTTTCCCCCTCGCCTGACTATTTAATCACCTGTGAGAGTAACAGCTAGAATTCTGTAGTAAGATTTATTATGCTGCAAACTGTCAGCAAAGTGCTTCTTTCAGTCAAGCACTGGGAAGTAGCCCGGTTTAGAAAGCTAATGCACTTCAGTACAGAATAAAAAATAAATAAAAAATAGTGATTGTGATTGAAATGTTACAGTGGCTTTGGCCCTTTGGGCTCCATGCTAAATAGTACTGAGATTCTAGAGAAATTGTTCTGATTAGGGATGCTCTTGAGCTGCTAGCTACACTGTTCAAACATGTGGTATGACAAATGTTTTGAAAGGGGAAAGCAAAGGCTTGCAAGCATTTACTTTGCAAAGAATGATCTAATTGTGGATGTGACGAAGTTTAAATATTAGTTTTAACTGTTCTTGTGCTGGTGCTACAGAATTCACACTATTATCGTTCTTGTTATGTTTAATTGTGTGGTAGTAGCTGCAGCTATAGACCAGGATTGTATTGCACCAGGCCATGTGCAAACAGCACAAAAAAACAGTCCCTGCCCCAAAAAACATATTTTGTTGCTGAATAATGTTCAAATTTCTTTGAAAATGAAATGACAGCATCAGTAAATAGTCTATATATCAATGTAATACTATATTTTGTATTGCTATGTATATTTTATATTGGTATATATTGTTACATTTTATTTTTTTAAATGTAATGCAAAGTTCGTAATAATTTGCTGCCAAATCCTGGTTTAAAGGAAACGCAGGTTCCTTCTGTCTCCTCCTTGCCTCTGTGATATCATGTCGATTCTCCTTGCCAGTTTCAAACCTAAAATTAAGATGGGATGACTGGGTGGAGGGGGGGGCCTTTAAAAAAAGAAAAAAAAAGACATTTAATGGTAGTAATGCACAGTATTTCCATTTGTGGCATTTAAATGTTACAAGGCTAGTGGATTAAATCTATTTGTAATTCTAGGAGGCAAATAAGTTACTGTCATCAGTAGTGTCCTTAATTTACAGATGAGGGAATGAGTCATGATGAGCTTGTGGGTAACATATGCAAAAGTTTTCTTCTAATTTTGCATGTCCCAGTTGAGAGCTGTGAGGACTATTATTTTTCAGATATGCTGAGCACTCGGAAGTCTAATTGCATAGGCCCAAATTTACAAAAGGTTTCAACTAAGTGACTTGGCCAGGGTTACACTGGGGCTAGGGACAGGAGTTGTATATAAACTGGTTTAAGTGATCAGAAACTGGTTTAAATCTGTAGTAGAACACAAATTCAGTGTACATAAACCAGTTTTAAAATGGACAAGACAAACCTGGTTGAATTCAGTATCAGACTTAACTGAATTGGGTCAAACAGGTTTATGGATCTTGTGTCCCAGACCCCTTCCTGTTTTGAGTTAAATCAGTGTTCCCCAGCATTCCTCCAGCCTTGGGCTGGACTGGGCTGGGTAGTCTGCTTCAGAGAGCTCCAGCTGGGTGAGGAGGCGACACAGGAGTCGGCAGGCACAGCAGTGTCTCCTGGCTTCCCCCTGCCCTACCTCCTTTTTGCCACTTGCTACTCAAGCAGGGACACCGCCCCCCCCCCCCACTCCTCTTCTTCCCTCTCCCATGGCACAGACCCCAGCTGGCATCTGGTCATGGTCACATCGCCCCCATGCTAGCTATGCTGAGGTGTCTGTGTGCCTGTGTCTCCAGTTTCACTGGAACAAATGCAAACAGAACAGTGTCCACCTAGGGCGCTTTGGAATTAATCAGCAGGTCAGCTGGTAATGTCCCTCCATTCTGCCTTACAAATGATTTGGAAAAAGCTGTTTAAGACGAGCTTGAACTAATGAGAGAGGTGCTTTTGTTTTCTTGATGGGCTGATAAGCTTTGTGTTCTGATAAGCTCCCTCCTGGCTGCTGGTTTGTTTCGAAGGAGGCAATCCCACAGTGTTCAAGAGGGGAAAGAGAGTGGTGTGAGAAACAACCGGATCTGCAATGCATGGGACCTATGCATGCCATCAGTTTGCTGCAGACAGTATGAAGAAGCAGCGAAGGGGAAATTTGAAAGGCTCAGTATCATCAACAGATGCATGCGCTGCACACAAGAGTCCTCCCCACCTCCACCTTTGCCTCAGAGTACTAGCTGCAGGGCCAGGCTCTGGCAATACTCCCACCCCTTGAGCAGTGAGCGGCAGGGAAAAGCTTGGCAAGTGCTGCTTCCCCCTCCTTCTCCAGGCACACCTCAGCTGGGGACTGTGCAGGCCAGGTTGGGGGTTTAAACCCCACCCTAATCATAGTGTCCTTCTGGAGCCTGGCCATGTCTCCCCTTAGCTCAGCACTGAGGAAGGGAAGGGAGAGCTGTTCTAGCAGCCCCTGGCTTCTAGCCTGAGCCACTGCAGGCCTGAAGTAAAAGTGCCTGTGCATTCCCTGAATGCCTGTCCACTTGCAAATCAGTTCAATCTCCGCAGGTTAAGCTAATCTGCAAAGATTGAATCAATTTAGGCTTGGGGCAGAGCTGGTAACAATACCCAGAGAGATCTTGGATCTTTCAGTCTCAAGTCTTAGCTACATCAACCCTCCTCTCTTTGCAATGTAAAAATAGCAAGTAAAACTACAAACCATAAATATTATGGTTGTGAAAATATCAAGAAATAAGGAAACACAATTCCAAAATACTCTGATCCGAGAAATTATCTCTGTTGGTGGAAAGTAACATTAAAAACCCATAGCTAAAAATGGGGCTTCAAAGCAATATTAGAACATGTGCAGTTCTGGAAGTCAGCATCACTAAAATGGATTAAATATATGTAAACAAAATCAGACCCTGACATTTTGAGGTAATCTTTTTTTTGTCACTGCCTCACTGGCATTTGAATGTGATAGATTGTTTGCTAACAGCTTCCTCTAGGAAGGAAAAATGCTTCAGTTCAATGACGTTTTGCAAAAATGCATTTAGCTAAAGTTTTTGGAGAGAGTTTTGCAATGTTGAGGGCTTTAAACATCATGTGTGACACATGCCTGCATGCACACCCATGTGCACCCAGACACACACACTCCCCAGCTGAATCTCACCCAGTTGTAGCTTGAAGTAGTTCATTGATTTTGTTTCTGTTTTGTAATTTGAGGCAGATTGTTGGTTCAGCCTCTAAACCTGTAATGTTCATGTATTGGCAAAATCAGTGCACCAGCTAAACAGCCTGTGTGTTCGAGGGCTGATTGTCACTGATTTGCAACTGCTGATTTCTGTAGCCTGTAGTCATTCCAGTAGCTCCATCAAATGGAATGATCTGACTGGTGCCAGAGAAGGTTGTGGAGCAAAACTCTAAATCAGCATCTTTTCAAATGAACATTCAGAACCATAATGATGCTTAGGCATAGGGACTAGGACAGACATTACACATAAACTGGTTTAAGTGATCAGAAGCTGGTTTAAACCTGTAACAGAACATAAGTTCAGTGCACATAAACCACTTTCAAAATGGCTGAAACTGATTTAAGATAAACCTGATTAAATGTAGTATCGGACTTAACTGATTTGGGTCAAACCGGTTTATACAATGTCTGTCTCAGACCCCTTCCTGATTTAAGTTAAATCAGTCTCCCAGCATCCTAGATGTTTTTCAGCCTTGGGCTGGGCTGAGCTGAGCTGAGCTGGTCTGTGCCATCTGCTGCAGAGAACAGGGCTGGCCCCACCTCCCTGCTCCCTAGCCAGAGCTCTGGGGGAGACTGAAGCCACAGCAGGGTCTGCTTGGCTTCTCTCATTGCTCGCTGCTCAACCAGGGATTCCCTTCCTCCCATCTCCCACAGCACAGACCTCAGCCCCACGGACCCTAGGCATGTGATATGCTAGCTAATGCTGAGAGGTATTTGTGTGTGTGCATCTCCAATTTCACTGGGACAGGCAGATAGGACAAAGGCACAACAGTGTCTGCTTAGGGCTTTTTGGCGCTAATCAACAGGGCAGCTAATAACATCCCCACCTTCCTTGGAAAAATCTGTTTAGTAAGGGCTTGAACTAATGAGAAATGCTTTCCTTTTGCTGATGGGGTGATAACACTAGTTTTTTCAGCCCCCCTGCTGGTTTGGAGCCCTGTCAGGTTTTTAGACAGGGAGAAGGAGATTGAAAAGCTCAGTATCATCAACAGATGCCATGCACTGTACAGCAGTGCAGTGCATGCATCAGAGTGCTAGTCTGGGGCTGGGGGCTGTCAACACTCCCACCCCTTGAGCAGCAAGCAGGGAAAAGCCTGAGATGGTGCAGGCCAGGGTGGGGTTTAAACCCCTCCAGAAGCAAACTGTCCTGCCCAAGGCCTGGCCGTGCCCCGCCTCTGCTCAGCAGTGCAGAAAGGAAGGGAGGGCTGCTGTAGCGCCCCCCGAATTCTGGCATGGGCCACTGCAGATATGTGTCTGCATTTCTGGAATGAAAAGGGAATGTCTATTCACCTCCAAATGGGTTCAAGCTTTGCAGGTTAAATTAACCTGCAAAGATTGAATCAATCAGGCTCCGGCTTTTTTAATGTCTGTCCCTAGCCAAGGAGGAACATCTCCATCTGTCTTGGTTAATATGTAGGCATGGAGCTTTCCACTTCCAGAGGTTCCCTTATGCACAAAGAGCAGGAACCAGAGGAGTAGGATTTGTGGGATCCAGGTAGGTGTTCTGTCATGTTAGGTGGAGAAGTATTTGAGGTTAGAAAGCAGTGATGTGGTTGGGGCAGTTATCAGTAGCTTCAGAGCTATTGCAGCCATGTGACTGCAGGGCAGTTCTGGGAGGGAGCAGCTCCTGCACATAGGTGACACATAGGGGAGGTATGGGAGGGCACGTGCCCCCCCTGACAGGGCCACCAGCAGCACCTGCGGGTGCCCCCTCAGACTTGGGAGCCAGCAGTTGCCCATGCTCTTGCACAAGCCTTCAGATTACAATTCAGCCCTTCAGGGAGCTGTGGTAATACAGGGTCTTGTCTGGCACCCTTAACAAGTACAAGGCAAGAGGAGACCAAGGTAGATCAGAGGGTGAGGAAAGAGAATCGACTAGCTGAGCAGTATAATATCTCAGCTGGAAACTATTCCTGCTCATCAGCCCTGACCAAAAAATCTTTTAGCTTTGCCCTTAACTGTTTTCTTTTATAATAAATTGTGTATAATTGCTTGGCTTCAACCACCCGGTGTTCTGCTGTGTAGGCTGAGAAAGCAGGACAAAAACAATCCTTTCTTCTAGCAGTTTGCATCTTTCTCTGCATCATGGATGCTGCACATCCTCACTTCAGTATTCTACTGCTGTTGTTAGCAAAAAGCAACACAAACACTGCCTCAGCTAGAAACTCAGAATTGATTGCATTAGGGCAGTCCTTTTATTCCCAGCATCCTGCACCAAATCAACTCTGAGCTGGTTAGTTTGAGTATTTCAAGGCTAACCAACCAACCCTGTGCCAGTATAATGCTGTCTTGGGACAGACAGAGCATCATGGCTCAAAACTGAACTGAGATATGTGGAGGACATGTAATAATATGGTTTTATATAGAAACCTAGGGCCAGACTGTGTTCCAATTATTAGGCATATAAATTATCTTAGCCAATGGAGTACAGTCCTATTCCACCTTGTTCAAGTCCCTGAAAAATAGTTAATGCAACATGTGTCTGGGTCCTCCACATCACTTTTTCTTTATGATTCAGTATTAAGGGTTAGATGACAGTATGTTACAAAAGAAGATGAATAAAGGGATTTTCAGGATATGGACAAGGGGTAACACAGGCAAATCCGTTTATATATATTTAATACATACACTTATTGGCAGGCTGGTGTTGCAGCTGGCAGAAACCCTATTTTAAAACAGCACAGCATCCTAGTATACTTCCTGTCCTTATACTCCATATAGGGCATGCTTCTTTCTGTGTTTCTTGGGAACCAGGATACCCAGAACAATAGCAGAGGAGTTGTACCATAGCAAGCACATGCATTCCAGGAGAAGCACACCATTCCCATGGAAGGGGATTTTCCTCCTTGGTTTTCAATCTGGTGTGCCTTTACCCAGTCATAGTCCATGATCCTCTTGTCCCAGCCTCTGAGGAATGCTAGAAGAATAAATCAGATTTCTAAGCCAGCAATCCCATCACTAGCAATCATTTTCCTTGGTATAGGAATGGAGTAAGAGAGCCCAGCACTGAAATGCATCATATCCATTTTTAGTACAAAACAGTAGTGAATGGCTTAGCCAACAACCCTTGGAAGCAAAGCATTGGTCTTCCATTCCCCACATCCGTTTTGTATTCAAATCAGAATTAAATGAAACTTATTCTGGGCCTTCCTTAAATTCTTAGATGAATTAGTGGTGTTTTTTGGTGGGTGGTTTTCATACAGGTAGGGATACTTAATAAAAGAGCTAAAAAAATAATTATTCTTTAAGCATTAATCCTTTGGGTGTATTATCAGTGTTGATGCCCCTAATGTAGCCTTTAGATTGTACACCAGAACACCAAGCTATTAACACACCAAGCACAGCTGCTACCATTTGTAGTCTTAAGGTGATTGGCAAAATCATTGCAGATTTGTTGCAGGCAATACATCTCCCTCTCTGAAATTTCCTGAGAAAAAATCCAGACAGACTATTCCATCCAGCTCACCTCTGCTCCCCCTATCCTTTGCAAGGTGATCTGACAAGCCCAAAGCTAAAACAGCTAGTTTAAACAGAAGTTTATCGTCCTGATGCTGTTGCTGATATTCATGATTGACTATGAGTCTTGGTACTTACCTAATCTGTTTAGCATTTGAAGGCTTTTTAGAGTTCCCCTGTATCATTCAGTATATTGGAGACATATTGTTTCATAATCTGAATGCTTTATATCATGTTCTGGTTATCTGACACTTCCACAGAATGACAGTGAAGCTAAAGGCTCTTTATCTATTGCTGTGGGACATGGCAAAGACCTCCTTTCATTTACTGATTTAAGGTCTTCTCTGGAAAGAAAAGCTGTCAATGCTTTTTACAAGGCTAAAGTTACTGTATCACTATGAAGATTAAATAGAATAATCTTGACTACCCTTAATGTATAACCCTTGCCTGATTTGAACTAAAAGCTAACAGAACAATATTTCCAAGGGAACATCTATTATTCATCTCTCTTCCTTCCGCTAAATGAAAGATTATAGATACTGAACGTTAACTAGTTTTACTTTGGCTCCAAAAAAATTCCATGCCATCTCATCTGAGTGCAGTTCAATAAAATTCTTTAGAGAATGAAGAGAGAATCTTTTTCCCATGGCATAAGGTTGGAAAAACTCTGCCATCCTTTATCTTACTAAAAAAAATGACCTGTCCAAAGGCATAAGACATTAGCAGAGAGAAAGCCAGAGGTTTAATCAATTTCTGGAGATTGACAGAAAGCTCTCTGGTACACAGGAGAATTATGTGTAATGTACTGTGTTTTTATTTTTTTCCAGTAAGTTGCCAATTTTAGGGAAAATTAAACAAATTGGCACAAGTAGAAGCAATGGCATTTATTTCATTATTAACAGACCTTTGTACTAGTGTTTCACTCAACACATTATCTTATAGTTTTGTTGGGTTGTATAATTGTTCATAATGAGATGCAGTTTGTATGTAACTCCTGCTTTGTCATTCCTGCAATACTGGGCTTTTTTAGGCAGCAGGTAGTTTCCTCCTCCCTTCCCCCCCAGTCCCAGAAGACTGGCAACCAAATTGTGACTCAAAAATTCAAATTTTATTTTTTGATAAAATATTTATAGACAGATAGATATACACACATCTGTCCCTCTACCCACTTGTCTCATGACCAGTAAGGTTCACTTGACAGCCTAGTACATACTTTTACAGTTCTACCATCCCATTCCCATTACAATAATTGTGTTTCCACATGCCCATGTGCCCATCACCATCACCTTTAAATCACTGCAGTCGCACAAAGAACCGCCTCAGCGCCCTTCCCGTTCCTCCCTCCCAACTTCTCCTTATTCCTCAGTTCTTTTGCTCATCGCTGTAAATGTCATTGGCATCATAGGTTCATAAATTATAGAGTTGGAAGGGACCCAATGGATCATCGTGTCCGACTTCCTGCCCCTGGCAGGAAAAAGGACCGAGGTCAGACGACCCCAGCCAAGTGATTGTCAAGCCTCCTCTTGAAGACCTCCAAGTTAGGTGATAGTACCACCTCTCCTGGAAGCCCATTCCAGATTCTGGCGACCCTAACTGTAAAAAAAAATGTCTTTCTAATGTCTAACCTAAATCTACTCTACACTAGTTTTCACCCATTATTCCTAGTTACTCCCTGGTGCACTCTGGTAAACAGCACATCCCCAATTCCCTGCTGCCCTTCTCTGATAAACTTGTAGGCAGCTACAAGGTCACCCCTCAGCCATCTTTTGTAAAGGTTGAAGAGATCTGGATCTCTCAACCTCTCCTCATAGGGTCTTTCACGGAGACCACTAATCATCATCATGTGCCTCTCCATTGTTGTCTTTGTTGTTGTTGTTGTTGTTCCCTCTGGCAGTCCCACCTTCAACCAGTCTGTGCCAGTATTTTCTTTTCCATATGGTCTGATGTCCCAGAAGCCCAATTCCAGCTGCCTCCCCGAGGCAAACTGGTGACCAGGGCAGAATCCAGAATTGACTGTCTTGTAGTACCTGTGTATCTCAGTCCCATTTTGATGCAGTCCTCGACTGAGAGGTTAATGTATCTATTCATGAGCAGATTTTGATCTTCCACAGGGCATTCCTGAAGCAGGAAATGAACTGCTTTAAGTGGGTTGTTGGGGTCCCTTGCTGTTTGTTCAAGCTACCAAACAATACTGCCTCTCTGGTCGGGGTCACCATCAAAAGAAGTATGATTACTCTCCTCCACATCCCCCATGCAAATAGACAGTACCAGAGGAGGTAGTTGATTGTTTCCACCTTTCACCAGCATATTTGCTTGGCGCAATTTGATGGGCCTCTCTACCTCCTCTGTTTTTACCTGCCTACATGGGAAGTTCCTGATGGGCTCCCTGTCAGTTCAAATCCCTGTGCTCCTTCTGCAGGTTCTTGTGAAAGATTCATTCCCACACATCCTGGCAGCTGTCACCAGATCGTAAGTCCACGGTTGACAAACTGTGTCTTGCCCTTACCACCTCCTGCATTGTCAGGGTTGCTGGTATCTCATTGTGCAAATCATATTTATTCCAGAAGCATTTCAGGACTTCCTAGAACCATGGCAGGTCCGTGGGCCTAAGTTGGACAGTGTGTACGCCTGCCAGTGTCACAGCAGGTGCCTTGCAAAGTATCTTACAAGACGGTCAATTTTGGATTCTGCCCTGGTCACCAGTTTGCCTCGGGGAGGCAGCTGGAATTGGGCTTCTGGGACATTGGTAGTTCTGGAGCTGTCACTGCTGTCCCTGCATGCTTCCTCTTGTGAACAGCAGATTTCAGAGTGGAGATTCACCCATGAATAATGCTGCTTCCTTGTGCACCTGTAACAGCAGTTTTGTGAGTTAGCGCCAGACTTTTAGAGGAATATATTTTTAAAACACCGCTGAAAATTAGGCCTCCAAGCTCTTTTGTAATTTCTCTGGGCACCTGCTTGCAGGTTTCGGAGCTTAAATAGTTTTGAAGTTCTGGCCATTAGTGCAAAGTAAAGAGGGCCAGTGGTTGCATTGTTCCTGATTATCTCCATGCTGCAAAAGAGAGGAGATGTACTGACAAGTCTCACAAAACCCTACCCATTTAGAAAAGGCAAGGAATTACACTCAAAATTTTTGAGAACCTTCCACTGTTCCACTGTTGGCAGTTAGGAAGGCCAACCGCACCTTGTGAAATCTTCCCCTTTCTTCCAGTTCCTTCATGTAAGTGGGGGGTGACTGAGACAAACCGTATTTTCTCTCACACAATACCCCTGACTAAGATGTGCATTTTTTAAAGGCAGAATGAAGGAAAAAAGGTCTTTCCTTAACAATTCTGGCATGTAGCAGTAACTGAGTAGAAGCAGCTGGGGAGCCCAGCATGTTCATTGTGCTGCCCTGTGGAGCATGTGCAATTTTACTTTTAAATGCTTGGGTCCAAATTCTCCATGCTATTTTGCCAGCAGGTAGGTGGTGGGAAAAGTGATTACAATTGATACAAGGAACATGGAAGTGTAGGGAAGCAGGGAGGCTTACACTTCTGTCTCCTCACTTGTATAGTGTGCACCCACTTTCCAGCAGCTGATTTTTGGGGAAAAGGTATATATAGTGTATGCAAGAAAATAGAGTAATTCTTTCCTTATTAGCATGTCACTAAAATGTCTCTAAATCGCTAGAACATTTTTAAAACACTTTGGATAATTTTTTTAACATATGAACTTTTTGAAACTTCTCCAAATCCTTTTCCCATGGGAAATTACTATTATATCCTTAGCAATAAATATTCTTCCTTACACCCCCCGCCCCCCAAATGACATAAAGCTGCTGAATTGTAAATTTGGTTTTCCATCATTGCCACTCACACCCACATACCCAAATACATGTAGTATGTTGTGCTGGATGTGACAGAGAAATGTTTCTGTGCTTATTAAATGCCTTTGCTGTTTCAAGACATGCCTTGTCTGTGTTACACTGGAGATCATGCTACTTCATTGCAATACTCTCTAAGGGTCTTGATCTGTGAGCCTATGAAGAAGCTAAAAACCCAAGGAACAGTTTTATCAGACAGTCCATTTAAAGGTTTCCCAGTGGTCATTTTTTATGAATATTAGTCTTCTCATTATAGACATACACTTCAAGCTAAATTTCTCTTTGTCACTTAAGTCACTTTCAGTGGTTTTCACGTAAGAGTTAAAAGGTTAAAGTAGGGTTGTTGAGTGTTAATTCAGTTATTTGATATCCTTCAACTGGAAGGGAAGTGGATATAGTCTTCCTGGACTTCCAGAAGGCTTTTGACACTGTCTCTCACCCCGTTCTTATTAAAACACTGGGGGGCTGTGGTGTAGACACCCACACAGTCAAATGGGTTGCCAACTGGCTGGAGGGCCGCACCCAGAGGGTGGTAGTGGATGGGTCCTTCTCAACCTGGAAGGACGTGGGCAGTGGGGTTCTGCAGGGCTCGGTCCTCAAGCTCTAACTGTTCAACATCTTCATCAGTGATTGGGATGAGGGGGTAAAAAGCACCCTGTTCAAATTTGCTGATGACACTAAGATGTGGGGGGAAGTGGGCACACTGGAAGGATGCAACAGGCTACAATCAGACCTAGACAGGTTACAAGGGTGGGCGGACGAGAATAGGATGGGTTTCAACACAGACAAGTGCAAGGTGATGCACCTGGGGAGGAACAACCGGCACCATACCTACAGGTTAGGGAACTCCCCTCTTGTCAGCACGGAGGCGGAAAAGGATCTGGGGGTCATCATTGACTCCAAGATGAACATGGGTCGGCAGTGTGGGGAGGCAGTTAGGAAGGCCAACCGCACCTTGTCATGCATCCACAGATGCATCTCGAGCAGGTCCAAAGAGGTGATCCTCCCCCTCTATGCGGCACTGGTCAGGCCGCAGCTGGAGTATTGCATCCAGTTCTGGGCGCCACACTTCAAGAGGGATGTCGACAGCATGGAGAGGGTCCAGAGGAGGGCCGCTCGTATGATCAGGGGACAACAGGGCAGGCCCTATGAGAAGAGGCTACAGGACCTGAACCTGTTCAGCCTCCAAAAGAGAAGGCTGAGGGGGGATCTTGTGGCCTGTTATAAACTAGTCAGGGGGGATCAGCAGGCATTGGGGGAGTCACTGTTCCCCCGAGCACCGCCAGGAGTGACCAGGAATAACGGTCACAAGCTGGCAGAGGGTAGGTTCAGGTTAGCTATCAGGGGGTGCTACTTCACAGTCAGGGCGGCTAGGGTCTGGAACCAGCTTCCAGGAGAAGTGGTGCAGGCTCCTACCCTGGGGGTGTTTAAGAGGAGGTTAGATGAACACCTTGCTGGGGTCGTTTGACCCCAGTATTCTTTCCTGCCATGGCAGGAGGTCGGACTAGATGATCTGCTCAGGTCCCTTCCAACCCTAGAAATTATGAAACTATGGTATAGAGTACCTCTCCATGGAGATCCTGCCTCCTGGACCTTGCTGTTCCTGTTTCTCACACAGACTATAACCAAACCCCCCAAACTTCAGACCTCCCAATACGTGAGCTTGTGACAAATGACAGAAATCTGGAACATCCATGTCATATTGTATATCACACCATAATGGACAAACATTTTTCCTGCACACCTTAAAACTATTTTACTAGTAGCTTGCATAGCTATTTGCAAGATAGCTAAGGAATGTTGGACACCAAAGGTGCTTGTACATGCCATAGGGGTTTAATTCAGTTTAGTTCTCTCTAAATTGAAATGGTGGGCTTTTAAAAACACTGCTTCAATTTACAGAAAATTAAACCAAACTAAACCCCCATGGCATGTACACAAGGGTGGGGGCCGGATCCTTCCCTGCCCCTTTGGTGGCAGGAGGTGGAGGAGCTGGAGCTGCCAGCAGGCCAAGTGGTCCCTGAGCTGAGTGGGTCCCCCCCCACCCGGCAGCACCTGCCTGCTGGCACCTGGCTTGAGTGGTCCCTGGGGGCGCCACAGCTGCAGAGGGAAGCACCGGGCCCCTGCACAGCTGAGGCATTAAAGCAGTGCAAAAGGGCATTTAAGCTGCTTTAAAGGCCAATTTTGTGGCATGTACAAAGGCCCCAAGATGTTTATGTTCTTTTTCTGGCTGTGGCAGCAGAGTGCACCTACCGATGAAAGCACGGGTGATTGCCAACATAACCAAACAACAATTGTGGGGAAAAGTAGAGACAGGAAAGCATTTAATGTGGTTGAACTGTCTTTTGACGTGCTTTCAGAGCTGGAAATGGGAAATGAGCTTTCTACAACTAGGCTGTCTTTAGTTCACCACCAGCAAGTGGCCTGAAACCACCTGTGGATTTAAACATGTATGCTTAGAAAAATACCAAGGAATGGTAGCGGGGTGGCTAAGCCATCATATTGGAGCTGTAGAAGTGTGAGTTGAAGTGCTCCTCTGGGTTTGGGCCAAAGGTCATCCCCAGGTTGTTCCAGCTGTAAATGGGTCCCTGATTCTTTAGGCTGTGGAATCAAAAGTTGCCAGATGTGATGGGAGTCACTTTTACTCCCTCGTATGCTGTTGGAGTCACAAACTGCCATCCCTTTCACCCACTGAGTCATTTGTCTTGGGACAAAGACATTTAACTCTTTCTTTTTCATACTTAAGAAAACAGTTTCCAGGTTCCTTAAAGAGCAACTCCCTACTCCTCAACTCCCCAGGCTGATAAAGCAAATCCAGCTAGTAATTCTGTATCACTAGCTAATAGTATGCAGCATTAATCATATTAACAGCAGCTTTAGTCCAACTCATTTTATTCTCAATCTAACACTCTTATTAAAAGCTTGCCTCATTAACATTCAGACCAAATGGATGATCTTTCATAAATATGTTCTTGATAAGGCATTCCAGAAAATGTGATACCCTTTTTTTTAAAGAAATGAAGGCATTGTCATGTTCTTCTTGTACTCAAATATATATTGATTTTGTTTACAATCTTTTAGCAAGGACTTTCCCAGTTAACAAAAAAGTGAAGCAGAAAGAAGTTATGGGTTTTATCAAGAATGATAACAGGTGATTTTATTGGCAAATGAATCGGTGCCTAGAGTCACCAACATCAGATGTTTATGTATTCACGTCTTTGGCTGTCTGGAAAACTCCTTGTGATTCTCAGTTGTACCAGACACAGGCATTAATCTCCGTTTTGTGACATGAACAATTACTGCCCAAGGAGGAAATAGATGGCCAAAATTGACTCAGCAAAATTAGACCTCCTTACCCCATGCTTTTTGCTGGTTACTCATCATGATTGGAGATGCAGAGGTTGCACAGGAGTCCTGAACTTGTCCCCACTAGTGAGAAACTATGGACATGAAAACACATAGTGCAGGGATTTGTACTTCAGCTCACAAACTAAGAAAAAGCAAATAAATAACTTTGCACACAGATGTGTAAAGTGCAGAGACCTGCAGCTACTACCCTGTAATCTGTGTAAAAATAAAGCCAAAAAATCTAATAAAGAATCAGATGCTGAAAGGAACCCAGCTTACTGCACTGAGCTGCTCTCTGCTGCAGTCATTCCTACAGCTGTTTTTGCAGCTGTTGCAGTAGAACCCTTCACATTCATTAGTTGCCATAGTATAATGAAGTGCCAAAGATGTAAAGAAATAAGGAGGTGACCCAGCTAGCCATCTAAGACTGTTTTATAGCTGCAATTTTTTTAAAGCATCTGGCAGTTAATGAACACCAAATTAGACAGCTTTTCAGTTGCTTGGTAAAGTCATATGTAAACCTATTGCATAATAACTTCTAAAACAATGGTCTTTTGCAGGAACCCTGTAGTTCAGGCAAATGTTTGATAAACTTTCAGAGCCTGATCATTTTAAGGACATAAGTAGTTATTTCACACTGAGGAGGTATGGGATCAAACAAAGACATTCTCATTAATAGTCAGGGTCTTAATGTCATCACAACAATTCATCAGTGGCAAAGCCTTCCTAATTCATCTGTACTTAATCATGCTTCATGCTGCATTTATAACAGCATTTTGTTTCCTGTACTCATGTACTGAAGAAGTAACAAAGAGCCCCACAAGATTTCAGCAAACTTACTTAAATGCTTTATAATGTGTCTGCCCAAAAAGGCACCACTTCTGTCTGGTGTTACAGTTGTATCTTGAGAAAACAAAAAAGAAAACTCTCTCTTGAAGAAGGGGAGAGGTATTTACAAAATTCAGATTGCCAGAAAAGTAAACAGACTGCGAAATGTTAGAGAAAGATGCCACCTGATATGGACACATCTTAGTGAGCAAAAATGTGTACTTTTGGACCACAGCCTATATACACACCTCAGCATTAGGCTTGATCAGGGAAGGGTGCATTTTAAGGAAATGTCATCATGAATATTTCATTGCGCTGCTCCTCAGTGAATTATCAGTCTCTCAAGTGAATTAGCAATAACTAACCAAGCCTGAGGGCAGACAAGCTTGGTCTTCCCCAGAGAGCAACGCATCACATGGGTGCGGTCTGGAAAATGGCAGCTCACAGAGGTTTTATGCATTCTACTAAGCAGGTGCTTTCACAGGAAAAAATGTTATGCTGATGTATCCACCTTTGTCTCTCCTGCCTCTTTAGACTGTAAACAGGTGGCTCCCAATCTTTCTGGGCTCATAAGCCTAGCTTTTGCAACAGAGATTTCCTAGGACTTGCAACCCCACTTACAGGTGCCATGACCCTGCTTTGGGGTCATGCCTGCCTAATTAGGGGGGCCCTGCTGTAAGTGTTTCAGGGCTGTGACTCTCTCCTGGTTTGCATTTATACAGTGCCTAGCAGGATGGGGCCCTGGTCTGTGACTGGGCCCCATCACTTCTCACTTGCAGCAGGGACCCAAACGAAGAAGTAGCCTTCAGCAGGACTGACAATGGTGCCATCTCTAATGCCTTAAGAAACACTGTGCAAATCTTGCCACTGATCCCATTGTATTTACTTCTCCACTGTCACACATTTACTCTAAGTCATCTGCCTCAAGTTTTAACCAAGTTAAGAGCACTTGTGCAATGCAGTGCCACACAATTATCTTGAGCAAGACTTTTAGGAGAGGGACTCTTGCTGCATCATCAAAGGCTCCCATCAAATTGGGATTCCCTCTGGGAATTACCCTGCTGATTTATATATATTTTGCCTTAGATTTTATGTCCTCTAGGAGACTTTTTGCAGAGAGTCTAGGTTGACGGCTCTTAGCAAGGCAGCAAGGGGTTGTTAACCAGAATATCTCCTAATGTGCAAGGCAGGAGAGTAGAGTGCATCTTATTTAACTGCCCAGGCTGAGACTCCCTTCTTTCAGAGTTTTCAAGGAGAGACTGCTGTGCCACTCCTGAAGGTGCCAAGAGATGGAAGTGGACCTGAAACTCCTGCCACTTCCTTTTAGGAATGGAAGAAGGTTTTTCCCGCTGCCAGTTCAAGTGGGGATGAAATCTCGTGCAAGAGAGGGACCTTATGTCATGGTGTTGCCAAGGCCTCCTGGATTAGGGCTGAACAGACAACAGGAATTTTATTTTATTTTGGGGGAGCACCTGAGGTTTCATAATTTGTTTTTGTTCTGTATCAGAGTAAAACTATGATCTTTTTTCAGGGGGGGCCTCCAGAGTAGCGGCTATTATTCAAGGTTCTGACATGCACACAACACAGGACCACAGAGAATTGAATTTAGCTCCTCCACACCCCTCCATCCTGGAACTAAGAAATCTTCCCAAGGAAGGTTACATCCAAGCAAATGCATTTCCTAGGGGGGGAAAAAATTACCATTTCCTGGTGAACCTTAGTTGAAAATTACTTCCATCCAGTTCTTCTCCAGATTGCTGGAATCCACCTCAGAGACGTGCTTACTAGCTCAGTTTGTGACATCAACCACAGGCTGGATGACCACAGATGCACTTTGTCCTTCCCCAATACTTGTCACTTGTTACCATCCTGAGGCCTACGTTTGTGTGAGCCCTGGAGCCAACGTTGTCATTCATACAGGATGGGATCCTCATAGAGTCAGAGGAAGAAGCAGAGATAAACAGAGTGTGTATGTGTGTGTTGGGGGGGGGGAGGAATAAGTGCTTAGGAAATGATAGAACTGAGTCCCCAGTAGAAGGTGGAAAATGCAAGAGAATAAGTGAAAAGCACGGAAAAACGTAGTCACTAGGATAGTGCATATTTATCAGTTTTGGGACCAGCAGGAAAGTGAAAAGGGCAAGTCCTGTCTCCTGCTCTCCTCATGCCCTCTGGCTTTCATTGGTTCTCACAGTTTCCCCCCATGGACATCTGCCTGACCCTGCAAGAAAAAGGCAGGGAATGCATCTTTTCCTTTTGAAACGTGGGCCATTCTGTTCCAGGAAAGCAATTGTTTTTGCAGTTCATCTTAAACAGGACTCGGGGGGGTTTTGAGCAGACATACTGCATTCTGGTTCCTGGCAGTTGATGTAATCAGGACCCACAAGCCAGGGTTGCATGTGTGTGGTCGAGAGAGGTGCTGAAAATAGTTGGGATTTGTACACTATCCTTCCCTTTGTATAAGTACCAGGTCTTGGCAGCAACACAAGTAACTTGGTAATAATCACCCCCCTCTGTAATCCAGCCATCCCCAAAAGACAGCCCTGTAGATATTGTTCCTGCACTGCCTTGTTTTGCAGGTCAATTTATTCTAAGATTAGAATGGTTGTATGAGGTCACCAGTGCCTTCTTGACGCTTAGAAGTGATTTATCTCTGTTTCAGTGCACCATCCTCTTTACATGCAGATGGTAGGTAAAGACTACAGTTCAGGATCTGTTTGTCAGCCCGGCATTTGGCTGTAGAATGAAATCTCTGGTGTCCAGCAGAAACCCCAAAAGGAATTTCTCAGTTCCACTTGCAAACATCTCATTACAGAACGGAGTCTCTGCTGCCAGCCTGAAGCAAAGCACAGGCTCCACTATAGGGAAACTGTGCAGCAATATTAGTGGTAGCAGGGAAAAGGCAAATGCCATATTCATGTCACTATATTATATTCCTAACACAGCATTTGTGGCATTGGTTTTTTGGAGAAGAGTGATTTACAGCCCAGAGTGAGTGAATAAATATTTCATGAATATTTAAAAGATCCAGTAAGTCAAAAACAGCTTAGTCATGAGTGAAATAATCTTGTGACACCCCATTAGCCCTCTAATGCCCAGTTTTTGGTGTGTTAACCCCATTTTGTTGTGCTGTCATGTTGTTTCGGTTGTCTTTTATTAAACTCCAAGGAAACCTGATACGCTGCAGAAGGGTGTGTTGCCACTTAAGAGTTTTTCAGTGACAGTTGGCATGGGAAGGCAGCAGGTGGTATCTCTCTCCCCTGTGTACACAACTTTTATTGTTTGACCTGCAGAATAAGGTGATATAAACTCTCACCTGCTGTGATGAATGCGAAAACAACTTGGCAGTATTTGGACAGCTGGTGAGATGCGTCCATTGCCTATGACGTAGACTAGCATTGTCCTGTTGTTTTGCTGTTTGACTGGCTCTTACTTGTGTTATGCTTAGATTGTAAGATGTTGGGAGAGGGTCTGTAGTTTTGTTCCACATTTGTATAGCACCTGCCATGGGGTTCTGCTCTGTGACTGCATATCCAGAGTTCTACTAGAATGGAAAAAGGTAATAATAATAGTAGAACCTTGCTATCTGTGACTCTTTTAGGCTAAATGCCTTCATATTTGCAATTTTGCAACACACTAGCACAGTACAGACATGTCAATATGAGCATGTATTTTTGTAAACTGTAACCTGATTCAGAAGAAAGTATAATACTGTTAAAATACCCATTGAAATTCAGAGAGACCGTTGGGCAGGTCCTCAGCTGTTGGAAATTGTCATTCGTTAATGTAGCAATACTGTTTACACCAGCTGAGGATCAGCCCCCCACATAAATCGCAGTGCATCTGATTTTATTTCACAATAGCTGCAGAACTTGAGGAGTTGATAGAATGATACCACTGAAAAATTAAGAGGACATTACAAACAGGCCCAGTGTCTCCATCCATGGAGATAATTCTGCCCTGTACAAAAAGAAATCTCTTGCTCGCTGACTTTTTTAGTGCCTTTAGGTAAGTGCAACCCTGATTTCAAGGGTCAGTGTTTGGATATTAAACATAAAGTTCTTATGTTTGGCTTAACATTTCTGGGCAAGATCCATATGCAGACTCTTATTTTACACAAGCTTGGAATTATTTGAGCTGTTTCATAATGCCTGGCTTTATTCAGTATCACACAAGATCAATTTCTGTATTAGTTCACTGACCTTTTCATTTCTTTCTGGCAATTCGCAACACTGAACTATGTGTTTTGATATAAATGGCCATAAAACAGGTATTTTGTTATGCTGAGCTCTACTATAATGTCCTACTCAGTGCACTAAGTCAGGGGTGTTCAGCCTTTTTTAATAAGTGTACCCCAGGCAGGTGGGGGGGTGGCATGCAGCTGGATGTGGAGCAGCAGCAGCAGCATGGGGTGGTGGGTGGGTGGCAGCAGCAGCCACCATGTGCAAGCTTCCCTGCATACAGGCGGCACCTGTGCAGCCCACAGAGGGGTGCCACTACCCTTGCCCCTCCCCCGCCCTCTCCTGCAGAACATCCTGTGACATATAAGCCAGGATATTTTATAGGGGCCTCACCCCAAGCAACAGTCATCAGTGTACAGTACAGCAATGCATGCAATACAATTTCCTGTCTTTAAAAGATTGGATATTACTCTTAGCACAGCCCCTAGAGTGATGATACAATGAAGTTTTGCTGTTACCCAGCCATGGAATTGTCAGTGGCTTTTCAGCATTGTGAAATACCACAAAGTAGGCAAAAAAGTTGAGCTGATTCACTGCCAGTCTTTTGGGACTGAATATAATTGAATCTAAGTGAACTGACCCTTTCCTAGTTTCTAAAACCAGGAAGAGGCAGGGGTGTGTGTATGTGTGTGCTGGGGGGAAGGTGATAGGAAAATTACAAAGGTCTGACCACTTTGAACACAATGCTGCCAGATACTGTATAACTGCTTTCCTTATGGTCAAGAACAGGCTTCATTTGTGCTATAAAAATCACATGCAGTCTGTCTTAAAACTAGGTTAGGTGCACATTTACAAAATCTTGCTTTTCCCCAAAAGAAAATAGCCCAGCCAGCTTGTTTAATTCATTTAAATATTCCCCTCTGTGAATTTAGGCACAGGTCATGTCAAGAGGCTCTTAGGGAAATGGGAATCCTCCCTTAAATTTTTACGAAGGTTTGCACCTGAGTTGAGTTGATGGTGTGCTATTATACCTATTCTACTGGCAGCAGTTTATAGGGCCATATTCCCATCTGGTGTAAAATCAGATTAGCCTCACTATAGTTAATGGTTCTGTGCCAGTTTGTACCAGCTGAGAATCTGGTCCTTAATGTCTGGTGTCAATTCACCAATTGCTGCAGCAGTGAAAATACGTAAATCTATGATGTAAAATATACTGATGTGTAATACTGTCCACAATAAATTCTTCAATTAAAATGTGACCAGAATGGGAATGAGCCCGGTTTCCTCACAGTTCTGAAAAAAAAAATAAAAAAAATAAATAAAAAAAAATCAATCCTTACTTCAGGCCCCTGCTACAAAATCTGGGTATTTTAGCACACCGGAAGTGGGAGTTTTAAAAAAGAGAAAATACAAAGCCTTGAGTACTTCAAATTTGATGACCAGTTTCTTTTATCTGAAGCTTTGGCAAAACACATCCTGCTCTTTGCTTTAGGAGGAAGATTTCTTTCCTTACCAAAATAAAAACTAAATTTTTGGCTTTGAACATGGGCTGTGCTTTTGTTGTGTCACTTGTAGTAGCACCCGGCTCTTCAGAGTGCCTCCATATAAACAAGAGTCATGCTGTACTCCTGTGTATGAGCAGTGCTTGTTGTCAGACATTTTAACTTTCACCACGCATGCATCCATGCATCCGACCCTAGCATCTATGAATCTATGCTCAGCAAGGAGAGGGGGATTATTCCTGGAATAAGCAGGCACCCAACTACAGCCCTTCTGCTCAGTACTTAAAACCAAGTTTCCAACTGTGTCCAGATCATGCACAGATTTCCTCCTGCCTTGCAGTAGCCACAATGGCTCATGGGAGTCGTATGTTGCCCATTCTCCCAGCCTGCTGCCCGGTGACCCCTAGAGATGTTGTGCCTCTCCAAGTGCTCTGCCCCCCTCTTGCAGGCTGCCCAGCAATAGCACAACTAAGCCCCAAACAAGCAAAGCAAGGGTCTTTTTACTACTACTACTGTTATTATTTCCTGCTCTAGTCAATTTGAGCCCCAGATAAGGAGAAAGGAATCCCCAGTATTGATTCTTCTCTTGTTCACATCAGTTGTTAACATTTTCCTCTAAAAGGAAATACAGAAGTATAATGTATAGAGAGGGGGTAGCTGCTTTTGACAGAAACAGCCAGGCAAAACTGTTTTTTTCCTAAATGGATCTTTGGGGCAGGGCTCTCAACTCACCTGGGCAGAGTTTCTTTCATAAAAGGAAGAATTTTTGAAGAACGTAAGCACTGCTTTAGAAAGGCAGCACCAGGACTGTGCAGGCTGGAGTCTGGGTCAGTACTGACTGCTGTGGGGCTTGTTTTTATTTGCTTGCTTTGCTTTTTGGTTAAGTACTTACTGTGACACCTTTTTTATGAGCAGCAGAGCTCACTTTCAGGCCAAGACATGCAGAATGGGGTGCATAGCTGAAACAATCTGTGTGGATCCCAGAGGGATGGATAGCAGTTTCTGGAGGAAGGTGTTTAGGGATAGCATCAGGAAATGAAAAGAGATCAAATTATGAAGAGAGGGCTGAATGATATTGTTTGAGTTGCTTAGCAGCTGAAACATTGTGCTGACTAAGAGCAATTAAATAATAAGTAGTGGACGCTCCTGTCTGTATTGCAACCAAGCATGAGGTGCATGAGACATGATGGCAACAGTGCAGTAAGAATGAAAAGAAGCCAAAAAAAATGAAGTAAAGGAAGTAGGTATATAAATGTGACTTGATCCACAACCATTTGAGTCAGTCTAGTGAAGATACTGATTGAATATATGCAGTCATGCTGGTTGTGCATGATATCATCCCGTAGATGTCATTTGCCATTGACTTCAGCATGGCCAAACTTTTACCCTCAGAGTTCTTATACAAGCTTCAGGCCTTTGGATCAGCCCCACGTCAAGAAGAGAGTTTGGAAGGACTAAAACCACCAAAAACTGGGATTTCCAAAAAAATAACTACCTGTAGTAATGTGTCTTAATATGCCAGAGAAGTAATCATGGGGACAGAGAGGAACAAATGAAAGTACTGCTTATTTTATTCTTAGTTCAAAAGGCCAGAGGGCATTTGGAACACTGTTGCCTGAGACAGTGCCAACAAGCATAACCCTAGGCCATAAGAGCCAGAACAAAGAGATTTGGAGAACAAACCCCAAGAAGCAGTAATAGATGTAGCTGTTGGCACGCAGAGATTTCTAGAATGCATGTGCAACTGTAGGGCTATTAATCCTGAGTGGATTTATTCAAAAAGAATGAAAGAAGTAGGCCTGAACCTAAGGTTAAGTGCAGACAGTCAAAAAGCCTGAGAATGAATTGATTCAATCTTTGCAGATTAGTCTAAACTGCATAGATTGAACCAATAAGCAACTGAACAGACATTCACTCAGCCACATGCCTGCAGTGGTCCAGGCCAGAAGCCGGAGGGTGCCAGAGCATGCCTCTCTGCTCAGCTGGAGAAGATAGCTTGAGCCAAGTCTAGCCTGTCCACCCTGCAAGGGGGGAAGAGGGGTTCTTGGGAAGATGCAAAGCATCCTGGGATGTTGGGGGACTATGAGTTTAACTTGAATCTGGAGGGGATCTGGGACAGAAGTTCAATAAAACAATATATATCCATCCAGGTTTATCTTAAACCAGTTTCAGCCATTTTGAAACATTTATATATACTGAACTTCTGCTGAGTTACAGATTTGAACTGGTTTCTGGTCATTTATACTGGTTTATGTGTAACTTCTGTCCCTAACCTAAGTAAACACTTTTCCCCCCCCAATGAATTGACTGTTTACATTCAGCTAGGGGACAGCAGAAAATGAATTCCCCCGCCTTGTATTAGGGTTTGTAGGGTTTGGAATATCCCAGTGGCTGAGTAGGGCATTTATGCAATCCCTAATTAAAACGCTTCCTTTGGCTTCAATGAGCCAGGCATTGTGTCCGAATTGGAGACTAAAAGGAAGCAGAAGGCAGCAAGTGACATGGTAAAAGGAGGAGTGTCACAGAACTTGTGGCATCAGTGGGCCAACTGCAAAACCAGGACCCAGGAGCGGGTTGTGTATTAGATGACTCTGGGCATGTCTACATGTGCAATTAATGCACATGAATAAACTCCCAAGAGTTTTTTGCTTCTGGGCACAATGTTTGAACATGCTTCTGGGAGCAAAAAACTCCAGAGCTTATTTGTGCACAGCAAATTGAGCCTGGTCAAAGCAACTCCGGTTGGCAGAAGACCAGGGCTGCTCCGACTGGGCCAAGTATGCCATGGAGGGGCTGGATAGGGCATAAGGGTGCTTCAGTGTGGGGCTAGCTGGCAGGTAGTCCCCAGACTGAAACATCCTCTTGCCCCAGCCAGCCTGGACAGCAAATACATGGGCAGCGTCTACAGTACTAGCCTACTCCAGAGTTTATTAGTTTCATGCCAAATAGGGGCACATGTGTAAATGTGGAGACATTTGCTGCAGAGCTAATTAGGCAGCTCCACAGCATCATCTCATGTAGACATGCCCTATGTCACCAAAGAGGAATTTGCATGCATAACCCAAACTAACCCCATGCATGTAGAGTGGAAAAGGGAAGAAACATGGATCCAAGTGGCTCACTAAGGAAAGGAATTTTTATCTAGAGAAATGTCTGGAAGTAGAAATGGGTTTGAGGTAAGCAGGGGTTGAAAGAGCTGACTTGAGTTTTGTGCAGCTGGAACACTGTTGTGGATGCACTGTAAGAAGACCTAAATCCGTGACCTGCTTGATAGTTTAATTTATTTCATTTGTATTAAAAGCATCTTAAAAGGGACAATTATCATTAAGCTCTAAGGTTCAGTTTTTTATTGCACCTTAACACAAAATGCACAAAATAACAAACTCTTTGTTTATCACACGAGCCTCTTTAAAGGAAAGCAGTGTTGCTTTTTATTCTATTCATAGTTTATTAATTGTAAATTGCAGTCAGCATTTCAGGGTTGTAATATCCCAGTCTGAAACACAACATGTGCCTTATGTTCCATCTGTCTTCCAAGAAAGCATTGTGCAGTAAAAAAAACCCCACGACAGTGTCTTGAATACACAGAAGGACCCAGAGAGAACTAAAAGATCTGCACATCCTTCCTCATGGTAGTCCAGCAAAATGTCAACGTTCTATTTGTAAAAGGCATGATATTATTTTTTACTAAACTTGTGTGTGCCTTTTTCAGTATTTCTTTTTGTAATAAGATCTTTTGCTTCCCAGAATATTCTAAATGTCTCCATTTCACAGGAAGATGATGGTTTTGTCATTTTACAGATAAACCTTATTTTATAGAAAGAGAAACTTTGGGTGCTCATGGTTTTGTTGGTCCCATCAGCTCATGGCCTGGGCTAAAAGCATCACAGAATATGACTAGCAGTTCCTTCTGTGACTCATCTCCATATTAGATTTTGAGCTGGTCTGCTTCTGTTGACAATAGTATGCATATCTGAAATGCAGTAAGGAAGGATCCTATCATTAAGTTTGTGCTACTTTGTCCTGGCTATGTTACCCTGTAGCTGTATACCTAAAATCATACAGCAGACTAGAAAGATGAAGCCTTGTTAGTAGAATTATGTCTATGCCCAGCCATGTTAGTAGAATTATGTCTTTGCCCACAACCCAAATTCCCCCAAATTAAAAAAAATTACAGTGTGGGTCACTGTGATTATCAGTAAATACATATGTCTGACATTACTGCTATGTGGTATTTTTCTTTAACTGCTCTACATGGTGTAACAAATTGCTTCTGCATCCTGCACTGCCTCAGATGCTTATAGGAGAATTCTGCTTTACATAAACTTAGTGCTTTGTAGGTAATATACCGGATTTACTCAATTAGAAGATGAAGTTTTCTCCCCCGTTTAACTGAGGAGAAAAGTCCCTTACTTTACAATTGGGCATGAGGCAGTGGGGGGAAAGGATTAGGGCTGCCTACTGCCTACCCCTGCTGCCTCTGTACACTCAGCCACTCATCTCTTGCAGTGCCCCCCTTCCCCCTTCTTCCCTCTCTCTTCCTCTCTGCCACACTCCTCCTTACCTTTGTTGTGTGCTGGCAGGCTCCATTGTCACTGCAGCCTAAAGCAGAGGCATGGAGCATGCGCTCCAACTTGGCCCTGTAGCAGTAGTGCTAGCTCTGTGCCACTGCTGTGGGGCAGGGATGGAGCCATGCTCCATGTTCCAGGCAGCAGGGACAGAGGCTGCCGGCATGGACCAAAGGTAAAGGTAGGGGGGGAAGGAGGGGCAGGCAGAGTGGGGGGAGATGGGAAGAAGGGAAGGGCTAGGATCTGAGCTTGCAGGGGCTGAAGTAACATGGAAGGAGAAATAGAAGCGATAGGGGAAGATGGATTGGAGCAGCCTGAGGCTACAAGGGAGACAGGTACAATGAGAGTAAGTGGGGCAGGGGGAACGACAGGTAGCCAGGGGGCAAACTGCCAGCCTCCCTCACTGCCTCCCCACTACCAGCTGCTCCCCTACTGCCTATCCCCACTGCTCCCACTGTTTGTTTGCCTCCTAACAGACCCCCATCACCTGCCCTATCACATGTCCCCCTACTGCCTATCCCCCACAACTCCCTACTGCTTGCCTGTGACAAGTTCATAGGCTCTACCTGGCATCTGACACCCCACTAGTGGTCAGACCTGCCTGCCCCCACTCCCTGGCCTTCCCTTATCTTCTGTCTCTCACCTGTCACAATTTGATCTTAGGGTTTTTAAACTAGTGAGGCTGCCTCCAGAGGTTGGGGTACCCTCTTCCTAGGTTCGTAGTCTTTGGGGCTTCTCTGCCCCAAATTCTATGGGGTGGATTTTGCCTTTAAGGCAGCCCCAGTTGTGCCTTAGGGGCAATAATGTGATCTCCAGCCACCCCCGTAGTTACAGCCATGCTTCGCAGATGTTACTCAATGTTCAGATGGGAGGGTCTTGAACCCTAAGTCCACACTCAGCCCCTCAAGCCTCTAACTTTTGTTGGATCTTTCATTTCTCTGGCTTCAACCCCTTTTCCCTACCTCAGTTCCCTACTCCAAGGTCCACTGTCCTAGGCCTCAGATTCTGGGCCCTTGGCCCCTGTTCTTAACCTATGGTAGGGAACTCCCTACAGGTATCCCTGTGGGCTCCAAACCACCTAGTAGGCACAATCCAGCCTTCCTTCTCAGCACTGTTTGAAAATCAGCGTCCTTTGAGGCACCATAGTTTTGGCACTCAAATAAAGGAGAAAGTCAGTTTTGCAAAAGTCCTTCAATGTTCTTTTGAAAAGGCAGCAGGCTACTAATAGCTGCACATGTGCCCTGCTGGCTCAGGGACAGTGGATAGAAAAATGGGCTGAGGAGGGTGCTTACATTAATAACCTGGATAAAGGGCAAGCCACACATTTGTCCTATTCTTGCACTGTGTGTACTTGTAAGCTGTCTAGGCCTATATCATATAGGGACTGACTGCCCGGGGGAAGTTTTCCAGCCTCCTAGTTAGACACTGCATAGCATTCAGACAAAACAAACTTTATTTAAGCACTTGTTTAAAGATTAAGTGCAAAACTATTTTTTCCTGCTGAGACCTAAGCTCAGGGCTTTCTGTTTCCTCTGCAGTAGTGGATGACATCATCAGCACTTGCTGCCCCTGTATTAAGTGTTAGAGAAACCATTTAGTATTGCAGCAAAACACAAAACCCTACATGCAAGCCCTGGAATATGAATAAAGAGAGGAGTGATTTCTTTTAACTATTTCATTTTAAGTTGTATTATACAGGGAGCAGGTAGCAAATATCTGTAGCCAAGGTTGCTTAACATTTTCCATTATAATCCTCTTTAGCAGCATATAACTTCAAGTGACTTTTAAGTATTCAGGCTGACATTGTCCATGCCTTCACCTGCCTTACACTGAATTATTCATGGAAAATCTCAGCAAAAAAAAGAAAAGAACAGGAAAAAAAAGATTCAGCCATCTCTGAAAATGGGATTAGGGAAAAACATGTCAAGGATAAAACATGGTGTTTGTGTCTGTGTGTGTACAGACACAGAATACAGATACAGGATATATACACATGTAGTCTGGTTTGTCTTTACACACTGCAGATTTAGTTGATGTAGGACCACAGGTTGTTGGAGAATGTGCATCTGCAGTATACCATGAACGTTATATTTAGGATACCATTAACTAATTAATTATTCAAGTTAAAATATAGCACGATTTTTATAGTCATAGCCAAAAACTGGTTCTCCCAAGTCTAATGAAAATGTGAGTGTTAATGTTTGTGCTTACCTCTGTTCCTTCTACCATCTATTTGTTTTGAAGTCTGGTCTGATTGGAGCAAGACTACACATGATGCAAAACATCAGAGCATTCTGTATCACACCGCTGGCCTCTGGCAGTGGTCCTGAAAATCTGTTCTGTGCAGCTATTTACCAGCCTATTGGACTGCTGCCAGCTGCCTAATGGATCATGAGTGAGTCAGTTCCATTCAGTCTCTTTGCAAAGTCAGTTCACCCAATGGCACACCATTTGCTTTCGTGTGGGAGACAAGGGTGTCCCTGCTGTGACAAGGATATTCAACATGATTTTGCCTCCAGAGGTAACAACTAGGCTTTAGGGCTGGGAAGGTGAGGGGAGAAGCTAGAGGTGCATAGAGGTGGGAGAAGAATGAATGATTTAAGGAATGCCTGCTAGGAAAAATGAGACATTATGCTCACTATAATACCTCTACTCTCAAAAAAAAAAAAAAAAAAAAAGAGCAGGGGTGGGGATTCAGAGAAAAATTAACAGCCTAGGAGCTAAAGATAAGATAAGTATTTAAGAAAATATTAGGAAAATATTTTTTCTGACAGCTTTTGATATGTGAATGATACCCTCCTGGGAAAATAAAGGCAGGGTGGCTGTATGATGGATAGAGAGGATGTGTTTCCCTTAGTGAGTCAGCACTGTACAAGAAGCTGAGAAATGAGTCTGTAGGGCGTTCCTTGTCATTTGGATGAATAACTAACCAAGATTATGACTGGATGCCATATTGCCCTGCAGCATTGCTTTTATGAATGATCTGTTTTATGTTTAGATGAAAGATGCCCATTAGCTGATTCACTTGCTATGGATTTAAAGGGCGGCCAATTAAAAAATTAGCAATAGTGCCAAAAAGTATTTGTGGATAACAGTTTTACACAATCAGTGGTCCTTCCGATTGCATTGAGAGGATGTAATGCAAGCCTTGTTTCTCCACCCCCCCCCTTCCATTTCCTTGAAAAGGATGTGTATGGTATTAAACAGCTTCTGCTGCTTCACTTCTCCCATCTGTTTCACTGAATTCCTTGGCCTTCTAGGATGATACTCTAGAACACTAGCAAAACTTGGCCTTTGGTGTAACTGCTATTTATGAAACAGGTTTGGGTGGTATTTACTAAAAGAAGAGTCTCCTACTTCTCTGAATCTCAGCCATCTTCCTCCAACCTCTTTTTCACCCCCCTCTCATGTGGTCTTTGTTTTGAAAACATCATAGGAGGTTGGTATTATGCTTTATGCTATCCCAAAATTTTAGCCTTATCAGTAATTTTAATTATTGTACAATATTTCTGGCATTAGGTGGAATTCTTGATTTAATCTTTTAGGTGTTCATTTATGTGTGGGGGGGTGTCTTTTTTCTTTTTTTTTTTTTACCCATAGGATTAGAATGCAACATACCTTGCTGAAATTAAATGCTAAAATTTGTATTTGACCTCAGCTGGGGTTAGTGCACTTAGTTAAGTGTATTCTGGTTGCTATATTATCCCCCGCAAGATTGTATCTTAACTGGCAGAACAAAAGCAACACACAAAGGCATCCTTTTGTGGCAGCAGATCTGAGGAAGGAGAAAGTAATATCCCCAAGATGTCTTCCTTAATATAGCAAACGCTCATGACCCAGATGCTGAACATTCCAACTGTTCAATGCTTGATCAACCTACTTTGTTAGGGTAGGAACTGGGAACCTCCTCACTCAAGCTTGGCAGTTCCAACAGATCCAATCCCCATCCTCATGGTTTGATACCTCATTCATGGGACAGGACATTTACCCTACTTTCCAATCTGTAGGCTGAGGAGACCACAGTAATCCTAACCCAAGCCAAAGGAATCTAGTTCTTTCTGTCAAACACGTCATCTACAGTTGAAGACATACATTCACTTAAATAATAATATCTACATTGACATACCAAGGATTCTTAGTCTACACAGCTCAACTCAGGCAGTTGCTTCCAAACATAGAACATGTCATGTATATCAGACTCTCAGCAGTTTGTCCACAATTGGCTGAGGCCTGATAACTCAGTCACCCACAGACAGAAGACTTTGACCTCAGTACTAGGGACAGACATTCAAAAAGCCTGAGCCTGAATTGATTCAGTCTTTGCAGGCTAGTCTAACCTGGCCAGTCTAAATCAGTTTTGTAACTAGACAGACATCCCAGAAATGCAGGCACATGCCTGCAGTGGCTCAAGCTAGCAGCTGGGTGTGCTAGAGCAGTCCTCCCTTCCCTGGCACATGGCTGAGCTGAGGGGGGTGCAGCCAGGCCCTGGCAGGACACTGTAATTAGGGAGGGTCCCCCACCTTGATAACAGAATATTTGTCAGCTCTGTTACTGGCATTTAATACCCCATCAGAAAGCAAAGCCTCACTCATTACAAGCTCTTCTTAAACAGCTTTTCCCAAAGAAAAATGCATACCAGCCTCTGACGGCTTCTTTACTCTTCATTCCATCCAGGAAGAGCACACAACAACTGCAGATGCTTCCGCAGCCTGATGAAGGGTTTTTAAACCCAAAAGCTTGCTAAGAAAAATTTTTCCAACTATTTAGTTAGTCTAATAAAAGATATCAGATTTAACCAAAGAACCTTGCTTTCATTTTCCAAAGGAAGGAATGCAGGGACATTACCATTTGAGCTGTTGATTACCTCCAAAAAGCCCTGAGTGGATGGCCCTATCTGCCTTACACAGCATTAGCTAGCATACCACGTGCTGGCTACAGTCTGTGCTGTGGGAGAGAGGAGGAAGGGATCTCCACTCAAGCAATGAGTGGTGGGGGAGGGAAGGGGAAGCCAGCAGATCCTGCTGTGTCTGCAAGTCTCTGCCAGAGCTCCAGCCAGGGAGCAGAGGGGAGGAGCCAGCTCTACCCATCCCAGAGCCATGCCCCGCCCAGAAAGCCTGCCATGGTGCAGGCAAACCAGCTTAGCTTAAACCAGCAAAGGGCTTAGGACAGACATTGCATAAACTGGTTTGACCCAGATCAGTTAAGTCTGATACTATATTCAACCAGGTTTATCTCAGACTGGTTTCAGCTATTTTCAAACTGGTTTATGTGCACTGAACACCTGTTCTATTACAGGAGTAAACCAGTTTCTGATCACTTAAACTGGTTTATGTGTAATGTCTGTCCCTAGCCCATGTGACTGTTGTCCTGATAAAGAAAGAACTGGTACCCTATACCTGTTGAGTTGCTGACCATGGAAAACGCTGCTAGGACTAGTAATTATAGCCTCCAGATGGTGGATCACATCACTGGCTGAGCAGGCCACCACAGAAACGACTATTTTAAGAACATGAAGTAGCCATGAGATAACAAAGCCATTGAGATTTAAAAGGAGTAAGTACTGACAGATGTCCCAAGCCCAAAATTCTACTCACCCCATCTCTGTTTGTGTGTTTTTAATTTAATGAGGGGAAGCAAATGGGAATTATATGCCTCACTCCCATTGAAAGCCATTGGGAACTGGGTACTTAGCTGCCTTCTGTGCCTTTGGAAATCTCTGTGCATCTACCTTGAACTGGGTGCATCTATATGTGCAATTAGCACGTAGCAATAAACTCTGTTGTGGTTTGTGCTAAAGTTTATTGCTGCCGCTAGGCTTGGTGTTTACACATGCACCTGGGACCACAGCACATTGAGCAAGGGCACAGCACCTCTGGCTGGCAGGGGGCCCAGGAGGTCAGCCTGCCAGCCCAGAACCATTCGACCACAGCTCAGCATGCTGCAGAAGAGCTAGCTGGAGCACAAGGGTGCTATAGTGCAGGGCTAGCTGGCAGGCAGCTTACGTTACTGTAACACCCTCATGCCTCAGCCAGCCCTGGTCACCGTCTACATGTGCATTTTGGTGCACTATATAACTCCACTGTAGAATAGTTTTTGTCCCAGACATTACTATCCTACAATGGAGTTAATGAATTGACTTCACCCTAATAGGGGCACACATGTAGATGGTGACATTTTACTGTGAAGCTAATTAGTCAGCTCCGCAGTAAAGCGCACATGTAGATGCAACCACTGTGTTTGGTGCTATGCCTTACATAGCCATAGCTACTAGAAACTGTCAGTTTTGTAGCCCTGGGGGCTAGGGACAGATCACAGATTTTGGCCGTATGTAGACTTGCTCATTGTTTTCTAAACTGTGTTAACTGATTCACATGGTGCAATTTGAAATCAAATTTCAATTTGAATTACGAGCTAATAGATAATCAAGGGGGTTTGCCCCCTTCTTCACAGCCCAGTAGCCCATGTGTTTGAGCAGGGCTGGGGGCTCAGTCAGAATACTGATACTTAGTCACCATGAGGTGTTGTTGGGACTTTTGACTTTATAAAGGTGTTATTTAGTGCCTGATAGCCTCTGTTGTATTGCAAAAACCCAACTGAGTTTCCCTTGAGGGGATTGATATTTGCAATGCTTTTCTGCATTCGTAAGGCCTATTTTTCCTAAAAGCAACACCCTATATACATGTTTCTTAATACAGTTTAAATTGCCTAATTTGGACTGGCCTTGTCTGCATTAACTTTAATCTTCATTCACTGAGGATTATTGATTTGGACAGGAAACAATGTTAGTTTGGACTACAGATATCCATATGTATATAGTGACAACTATAGTCCAGATTAAACCTAGAGAAATGAAACATCTATAAGCAGCCTTAATTTCCTTAGCAGTAGCATCACTGGCCTGGGTTTATATACTGTAACAGGGACCTGCTCAGTGTGGGTAAAGGAAAAGGAATCCAAATTACCGTTTAGGAACTCTCTTGGTTCAGAGATTGTGGTATTCTTAGGAGCTGGTACACAGCCAAACACACTGTCCAATTACTAGATAGTAATTAATAACTACATTTTACATTTGCCCCCTGATCAAAATAATATACAGTTCTTCCACCAAACATCTTATTTTCTTTTTGCCCTCAGCTTGCTTCATCAGGTTACTTTTCAGTAGCATATATTTTCTGACAGCAGAGTCCTTGGATGCAGTTCTGTACTACTTTGGTACAGGAGAAATGTCTCACTCCTTAAAGAGGCAACATTTTAGAAATTCCAGCGATGTCCAAAGTCTGTTTTAAACACCTTTCATGCACCTGATTCTTTTTCCCTTGAAACAATTTCAGCATCTGTTCATGAGTACTTCTGGCTAGAAATGAGAAAAATGAGTCTTTGCTCTTTTAGACACAGTCTTTCTATACTTACAACCATGATTAGCTTTGCATTAAAAATGCATAGGCTGATTTTAATCTCCTACCCCTTAGTTTTGCTGAGGCATATCAGTCCATCTGTGATTTATGTGTAGTAACCTACAAAAGATGCATTATTTTAGAATGCAAAGGGGATGAGTAAACAGGGATGGGTAGATAAATACAGAAATCTGAAGTTGTCATTTCTGCTTTTTGAGAAGTGTAATAACATACAGCTACACACAAACCAGTTGAACTAGAAACTACAGATTTCCTTTATTCTGTTCTTACTGAAGGCTGGTCCATCGGGCTGCATAAAGAGTAAACTGCAGCAACTCTCAAAGAATATATAAGTCAAATAAACTACCCAGAATCTCCAGCTGGGCTGAAAATAGGGTTGATAAATTTTGCAGGTGAAGAGATATCTGTTAGCTCTCTATAGTCAAGGGACTATATAAATTCTTTCAGAATCAGAAATGCCTAAGAACCACTTTGACCTTGTGACACCAAGATAAATATGGTAGTTCTCTTCCGTTTCAGTCTCAGCTATTGAAATTCTCCCTGTGCCTGAAGAAGGGTACTTGTGCCCAAAAGCTTGCAAAGAACTTGTTCCAACTCCTCAGTTGGTCTAATAAAAGATATCACACCTACCCAAAGAACCTTGCCTGACTAAACGTTTAGGGCATCTTTACATGTACTTTGGTGTGGAGGGGAGGCATGTTTTAATTAGAGCATCTCTGAGAGCTGCTGTAATTAAAGTGCCCACAGCATCACGTGTATTCAGCATCCTGTGCTTCAAAATGGTGTTGGGGCACTTTAACTAAAGCACATTCAATGAGCTATAGCTAAAGCACCTCCTCCCCTCACCCCCCCATAGCCAGCTCATATCATAAGCTGGATATGAGTCAACAGTGTGTTGTTGTTGCCAAGCATTTGGGCAGAAGCAGACATAAATCCTCATCACAGCTTCTCCCTCTTTAATTAAACAGTAGGCGTTTCATGCTTTATGCTAAAGACTTAACATCCTTTATTTCCTCCTGCGTTCTCAGTATACTAAAGGTTTCCAGCAAGCACAAGTATAGATACCTTGCATGCCCATACAGAAATGGATTTCATGCTTAAGTCTGTTTCAGTAACTATTAGGAATGTAAATAAACTCTTTCTTCTTTTATATGAAAGGTGATTGATGATTTATTAAAACAACATCAATATGTTAATATAGCACAGCTGTCTCCTATCCAAAGCTGTCTTCCTCCAGGGTCCTCTACCTTCAAGTCCAAGGTTAGTCTTGAGCCAAGGCAGTGCATCTGGCTAGCTTAGGTAACACACATCAAACTGTGTAGCCGACAGAACCCAAAGGAACAATGTAGCCAACAGCTCATCCATCTGCTTTTGGTTCTCCAACTTGATAGCCAGGTACTTACTCACAGCGTGGTCAACAGAAGGCATGCATCTGGAGTGAAGCTAAAGTACGCAACTCCTGATCCATAGCAAGACTTCCTAGCCACCCAGCTACTGTGCCTACCCCTTCTCCTTACCCCACCACATATAATGATAATAATAATAATATTAATAGTATTGTGGTAGCATCTAGAAGCCTTAGGTAAGGACTGTGATCTCATTGTTCCATGAACTGTACACAAGCACAGAACAAGGAGATATAATCTCACATCGCCAAAAAGTCTACGGTCTAAGTAGTGAAAGTGAAACCTCTCCTCTTTACTTTCAAGACCTGACACAACTCTGCCCCAGTCTCATATTTCAATGGGTCCTTCTTTCCAATCTTCTGGTTTGTTTGCTGAATCAAATATATAATAATATATGCTCTTGGGGAGCAGTATCTCTCGTTTAAAAAAAATGCATAGCATATTTTGGCCACTGTATAACTAGTGTCTTTCTACTTTTATTCCAGATAGAGGATTTAGGAGGTTGCTAATCCCTACAGGAGTGGAGCAGCCTGTCTCCTGTAGCAGTCACACAACTCCTTCAGAGTTGTTACTATTACAGCCATCAGAACAGCAGACCAATGAAAGCAACTTGCAGTGCTCAGTGAAAGATTTTTCTTTTTATCTGCAGTAGCACCCATGATATGCCAGACACTTTGCAAGATATTCAAGAAGGAATTGTTCCTGCTCCAAATAACTCAGTCTAAGGACAGCTGATAGACTGAGGTCACGTGTCCCTGTTTAACATGTACCCAAGATGGGAGGTCAGCGAGGTCTCAACTAGGTGATATTAAAGTCAGTGGCAAAACTTCTATTAATTTCACCAGTGCTGAAGCCACGGGGAGGCACAATGTAGTGTAAATCAGTCTGTTCAGTTCTGTGACTCTATCATGTCAGAGCCATCTGGTGTATTGGCATGAATATCCCAGGGGCCTTTGGGAAGTCAGTGAATGTCTCTTGTAGATGTGCATTAACACAAGCTGGCTGAGGATCAGTTCAGATTAGATGGAAGTGATGTTAGTTTGTATGAGGAAAGCAATTATAAGGGTGGGTGCAAATGATGGCTGCCCCCTCATTTCAGGGTTGCACCCACCTTTTGTGAGTCATCAAAAATCAGCCACCAGCTACAGCCCTACAGGCATCTGTTCATCTGCATCCAGGTGGAAAAGTATGACCTTAACTCTTCTCTGCAGGTTTTGCTACCATCATTCAGATATTTATCACCTAGAGGCTAGACTTCTGTGTGATGCCTTTTCTATCTACCACCGCCCTCCCTTTTCCTAATCATGCAGCATCCCTGGTTAACTGCAGCAGGTGTTTGCCTAGAAGGGTCATAGTAGGGAAATGCTTAATGTATTTTAAGCTAAACTATCGTTTAATTGCTGGAGAAACCAGCATCCTGGGACTATTCAGATTTCTTCTCCCATGACCCACACACTGCACTTTGAGATCCATCAGCTCACATCCTTCTTTCAGGTATTACCCATCTCTTGGACATTTTGTTTGGGTATAAGAAGGGTACTTATACCTCGTTCATACAATACACCCATTTTAACTCCCACTTGCCTAGCACACTTGACCCCTACTATTGTAGAGATGAATTGGAATTCTTTCACAATTTTGTGTTAATGCTGGTCTTAAATCCACTTCCTCTTGCCCTCCTTGAAGTACCATATGTACAGCTTGCAGTTCAGCCTGTCTTCCAAAATGGGATCTCCACACAAGTTAATTCTTACAGAGCTCATCTACGAGAGACATTTACTGCACAGTAGACTAATTAGCTGCGCAGTAAACATCACGCATCTATACACGTGCCCCAATTAGGCCGGATTAAACTAATTTACACTGCAGCAGGACAGTACTTGTAAATACAAGTACTATTCTGCTGAGGTGCTTTTTACTCTGCAGCAACACATGTGTAGACACTGCCCTAGTTGGCTAGGCATGAGGGTGCTACAGTGTGGGGGCTGCCTGGTAGTTAGCCCCACATTGAAGCACCCTCATACCCCAGCCAGTCCCTCCGCAGCACGTTGAGGTGGGGGGAGCAGCCCCAGGCTGGTAGGCCAATCCCCCCAGGTCCCCTGCCGGTGCATGCTGCTATGATCTGGCTCAACATGCTGTGGTCCCGGGTGCACATGAGGACACAGTGCCCAGGAATTATAAACTCTGGATCAATAAGCTCCAGAGTTTATACACATGCATTAATTGCGCATATAAATGCGCCCACTGATGAACAAATCAATTGATTAGTGACCAGGAATGTTTTCTAGTTGCCCCTTCTACTCTTTGTACATTTACTTCAGACCAGGCAGATGGAGATTGAGGGACCCATGGTACTGAGTACAGGAGAAGTTAACCCATGAGACTGATCTGACAGATCTTGCTGTGTTTTCCCATTTGATTACTTGCAATTACATCTGTATTCTGCCTTTGCTCGATGACTCACAAAAGATAAATCTCTTCAGCACTGAAAATTGACTCCTTTGTGTGCAAGGAAACCTGTTCTGCATTGTTAGGGTAAAAACAACTGTAGTTATAAATGAGGAAACACATTGGGAAAGAACTTATTTTTCCCTCCTAACCCCATTGTATTTTATGTGGTATGTAAAAACAAGCTGTAATGTGAGAGGCTGTAAGAGCTGAGACCCTGGAAGGCAATGTTTGTGATTCTTTTTGAATGCTCAGCCCAGAAAAGTTATGCTGCATGATGTATATGTATACCATAGACCTGTTTTTGGATGGGAGATGGAGTAAGATGCACACACTGTCTTTTCATTATGGCAAAACTCACTCAGTAAAGTAATGATTGTGGTCTTTCTTTGTCTCCTAATTTAGAGCCTGGGGCAGGGTGGGAAGGGTGATAAGATCTTTGGGTTGCTGGTTGAGATTAAGGGATTTTGACTCTTTCAGTCTCTTTATCTTTAGGCTTTCAGGATCTGGGAGAATTTTTAAGACAGTGTGTCCAGCCTATGGGGGAAAACTAGAATGCTTCTGTGTCTCTTTGTTCACGCAATGGCCATTGTAAAGATCCAGCCTTGCAAGCACTCTCTGCGAATAGGCCTGTACTTCTGCTCATGTGCCGAAATCAGTTACAGGGTCACAAAGAAGATCAGGGCCAAAGAAAGGTAAGATTTCTTGGCCACAGAAAGTTAGATTCCAGTGCAGGGATTGTCCCTGGCTGAGCACCTAGATTCTTTTGCAAACAAAGGAGAAAATTAATATGCTGCCTTTAGTGAGTAGTAAGAGTTTATAAATACACCAAAATTTGAAGGCATTTATAAGTGTCTTAATGGAATCCGTATAGGACTGTAGCAGGAGGTAATTTTCATACAAGCATGCCCTGGAGAAGGGAGCTGCGCAAAAGGTGGGGGAGGTGTTTTGTTTTGTTTTTGCAATTTGTCTGTAGTTTTCTGGGTGTCACTGAACATGATTAAGGGGCTGGCTGAGGCCTTTCCTCTTTACAGGTTCTCCACTTACGGTTGTTTGCATTGTTTTTAATTCGTACTGCTTGGTAACACCCAATCCCTGAAAAGCGTATGTATATCCTTTTTTTGATCTTTCCATGAAGTTGTACACCTGTTTATACTATTGCAGACTGTTGCTATGGAAGTGAGTGGCACATCAGAAATTCAGCATTATGACTTTATGATGGAGTCAGACGAGTGCATGAAGGCTGCGAGAGAATGCTTCTTTAGGACAAACTAAAATTTAAACTTTGGCAAAAATACTGGGGAAAAATACAGTAAAGCACACCCAATGGTCATTGTATTTCTATTTGAGTGCAGTGTTTTTTTTAAGTTTCTTCTGGTTTTCTAGTCCTACTCTAAGTCCTCCATTCCATAAGGTGCTGTGAATCTCTCAAACTCAGTGGGAAATGACATTACCTAGCACCCTTATGGATGCTCTCAGCCCTCACAATAACAGGTTCATCATCTCAAATGCCATTTTCAGCAATACCAGTTTATTTCTGTAAACTTCTCCCTTTCCTTCTCCTTATTTCCTTCAGATTCCCCAGGGCCCCTGAATGGTATGGATATGCCTGGATGAAACTGCTGTGCTGCTGCACCTTTGCATTTAATTGAGTAGTCATTAAAAATGGAACTGTTTTACTTTCTTCTGTAAGTGACAATGATTGAGAGACTCAGTATGCCCATGATGGCAGAGAGACTGATTCATTAAATTTGAGCAGTTGTAAGACCCAGATTCTGATTAGTTAAGCAACTTGCTTTGGTGAGTGATTAATGCAGGGGCAAGAGTCAGATCTGGTTTCCTAGAAGATAGAGAAGACATCATCTATTGGAAAAAATGAATGTATGGGTTGGATGAATTGACTATAAGGTGGATAGAAAGCTGGCTGGATCATCAGGCTCAGTGGGTATTGATCAATCACTCAATGTCTAGTTGGCAGCCAGTATCAAGTTGAGTGCCCTAGGGTTCAGTCATGGGGCCAGCTTTGTTCAAAATCTTCATTAACAATCTGGAAGATGAGATAGATTGCACTCTCAACAAATTCATGGATGACACCAAGTTGCGGGGGGTAGTAGATATGCTGGAGAGTAGGGCTGGGATTCAGAGTAACCTAGACAAATTGGAGGACTGAGCCAAAAGAAATGTTGTCATGTTCAACAACAAGTGCAAAGTCCTGCACTTGGTATGGAAGAATCCCATGCACTGCTACAGGCTTGGGACCAACTGGCTAAGCAGTAGTTCTGTAGAAAAGGACCTGGGGGTTACAGTGGACAATAAGTTGGATACGAGTCAACAGTGTGCCATTGTTGCCAAGAGGGCTAATGGCATACTGGGCTGCATTAGTAGAAGCTTTGCCAGCAGATTGAGGGAAGTGATTATTCCCCTGTATTCTGTGTGGGTAAGGTCACATCTGGAGTACTGTGTCCAGATTTGGGTCCCCTACTATAGAAAGGATGTGGACAAGTTGGAGAGGGTCCAGTGGTGAGGAATGAAAATGGTTCGGGGGTGCTGGGGAGGGGGGGCAGTGGGACAGGAGTGAGGGGCACTGGCAGGGCTGGGGTGGTGTGGGTTGGGAGTGAGGGGCAGTGGCAGGGCCAGGGGGCCTGGGTTAGGAGTGAGAGGCAATAGGATGAGCAGGGCACCAGTATATCAGGGCTGCTCAGTGCCACAAAGCTGTGAGGGGGTCTCAGCTGGACCTGAGTCCTGGTGAGCAAATAAGGGAGTGGGAGCTCTTATTTTCCGTGGTAAAAAATCTAAAATAAAATGCCAAAATGTATAGGTGTTTAGAATTTATTTTATTTATTGAGATTGAGGCACTTGCAGGCTTCCACATTGCTTTAAAATTGTAAATATATCAACAGAACATTGTGTTCAGCTGATACCTTTCTATATATATATAGTGGTGTTTCATTTTAATCATGGGAAAACACAGATTTGGGAAGAGAAATCTACATTTTTATCCAAGAATTTGCAATTTCTAAACAGAGAAAACCAGGCTCTCTGCATAAACAAGCTGCATTGTTTTCCAAATAGATTTGAGACTCTAAAAGCTCCAATCCTGGTAGTCAAAATTTAACTTTTCATTCATGCTTTAGACTTGAACAATTCTCCTAGTGGTTATACAGCAATTTATACCCATGTTTCATAGATTTCATAGACATTAGGGGCTAGAAGGGACCTCACAAGATCATCAAGTCCAGCCCCCCCTGCCATAGGCAGGAAGTTTGCTGGGGTCAAATGATTCCAGTGAGATATGCATTCAAACACCTTTTGAATAAGTCCAGAGTAGGTGCTTGCACCACTTTGGGAGGGTCTGTTCCAGGCCCTGGACACTCAGACTGTAAACAAGTTTTTGCTTATGTCCAGTCTAAATTGGCCTTCCAGACATTTGTGGCCATTAGACCTAGTTATCCTGTAAGGAGCCCCATGAACAACTGTTCTCCCAGATCCTGATGCACACACCTTATATACTTACAGGCTGCCACCAAGTCCCTCCCAAGCCTTCCCTTCTCAAGGCTGAAGAGTCCCATGTCCCTCAGCCTCTCCTCGTAAGGCTTGCTCTCTTGGCCTTTGATCATGTGAGTGGCTCTCCTTTGCACTCTCTCAAGCTTATGCACATCCCTCCTGAAGTTGGAGGGATGTTGTGGGTATTTAAATTGTTTACACATTGTACGTAATGCACATATCCAGGTCTTCTGCTCTAGCTCTGAGTGGAATATCTGTCTACCACTGACAACAAAAAGTGAGCAAGGAAGTAAAAATAGTAAAAGTATTTTTACTAAGACAAAAAGAAACTGAAAGGCAATCAAAGGATTTCTTTTTCATGCAAAGCAGAATTAGCTTGTGGAATTCGTTGCCATATGACTTCATCACGGCTAAGACCTTTGAGAGCTTCAAAACAGGATTAGACAGAAGATGGAGAGCAACTCTATCCAGAGTTATAATAGTTTATGCTTCAAAAATAAACAAGAGATTTTGGAAAGGATATAAATCCTCAAGCTTCAGGCCAAAAGCCAAACTTTTCTAACAGGCCTTGGGAAGAAACTTTCCCCAGGGGTCAATTTATTCCATCATTGTGTATTAACAGAGTTTCTTGCACCTTTCTCTGAAGCATCTGGTTCTGGCCTCTGGAGTCCAATCTAGGCTGGCCATCCTGGTGTTCCTTAATAAATGTGCATTCAAGATTAGGACATAACATGAGAAACCTTTGTGTGGGAGGGTCACATAATGTGGGGGTGGGGAGTAGGGGGCAGAGTTAAGACATCCCCTACCCAATTAAAAAAAAAAGTGGGGGATTCCTTCAGGGCCAAGTTCTTCTTGCTGCTGTTCACACAGTTCTGTTGAAATCTGCTGGATTCAGCCTCATGCATCTTCATGGACTTCTTATAACCTTCTATATTTTCTGCTTAAGGAACCAGGACAGCCCTCCCCTGCACAAAATATGGATGTGTCAAAAACCCCTGCCTTTTTAGTGCATTACATATCCATGGGATCCTCCTGCTGAGGGTAGCAGCAGTACAAGTTGTACCTCCAAAGACTGGAGTATTTGCATCCATGTATACTTTTTGACACTATTCCATTTTTTTGCCAAGGGAAGAGAAAAGGGACTAGGTGAGGTTCCATAGTGTGGACAGTCCACATAAGATCCCAATGATGGAATAATGAAGAAAAAGGAAGAGAGTGAAAAATTAAAAGGAAGAGAAGGGTTCAAAAAGACAGAAGGAACTGGAGCAGGGAAAAGGAAGGCAGACTTTTGAGTCATCAGCACAGGAAGACAAAGGAAATGGATAAGACTACCCAAGGGACATAATTAATGACATAGTCTGAAGAGTCTGGCCTGTCTTACTACAAAGCCAGATATGTACTGATTTTATGAGTAGGCCTGGGAGATAAAAAATTATGATAGATTAATAGGAAGAACTGAAGAAAAATCTTAGGGCTGGTGACTGAATTCTGCAGTGGGAGGAAGGTTCTTTCTTGACCTCTAATATTTTTTCTGTCCTTGCCAGTACGAATGGAAACAGGCACAATTATCTTCTAAATGTGTTTTCTGTGGCGCAGACACACCCTTCGCCCTAAGTATTCCAAAGAGTATGTTCTTGTTATATGAAATGCCACTCAAAAGCACAGACCATTATAAAGAGTGTCAAAGTTTTCCTTCCAGGCTCTGAGGAAAAGGTTCAACTCTGTCAGGCTCTGACCTTAGTGGCCAAGTTTTCAAATGGACACAACATATTAAGTGCTGAGCTTTCTGATAATCTGATCTTTGGTTGCCACGTTTGGCATTGCTGTGAGCTAAATCCTTAAACACTTATTTAGGTCCATAAATAGAAGCCAAGCTCTCTTGAAAATATGGCCTCAGTTCTAAGGGCTGGATACTGAAAAATCTGGTCCTGGGGTCATTAGAAATTTTGGCTTTGATTGTTTTGTTAGGACCTTTTATTTATTGTTTCCTCACCCTGCAGTGAACTAGCAATCTCTGCCTGGATTTCCCATCTTCTCATACTATTATACTATGTGCAGTTACTTCTGAATGGCAAAACAATCTGCAGATAAACCCAAAGAGAGGTTGATATGGATGCCGGAACCTTTCCCTTCTGAAATGAGGCATGAGGTTGGAAATATATCAGAAAATCAATGAAGGAAATGGGAAAATGGAGGGTCTCGTCTTCACTTAGCATCATATGTGGGTCAACAGCATGAGATTGATTACTGGAAAATTGTCATGTCATTGAGGGAGTTCACTAAAGTACACAGCATTTCCTGGTCCAGAAACCATTCTTATGCCAGATGTGTCCATAAGAAAATGATAGAGAAAAGAAATGCTGCTATTTATATCTTGGACCAGCTGTAGAACTAAAGACCCCTGAGATATGTCATATATAACTTTTAATGGCAGGGGGGCAGGAAGCTGATTTTGCTTTTAAAAAGATACTGTCACAATGTTATGTCTTTCAAGGATATGTAGATGACTTTCATCTTCAGTTTTCTTCCATTGTCCTTCTTAAACTACATGGATCAAAGCAGTTTTTTATTTCCTTGTTGAAAGTTAAACTTGGCTACAACTAGGTCAGTTAAAGTTTCATTGTCTCTTGGGTGAATATCTGCACAGATATGTAAGAACAGAGATAGCAGAGGGGATAGGTTTTTCATACTTTGTATTAAACAACTGACAAATAATATTCAGCCAAAAGAAAAACTCCACAGGGGTTTTGGAACAGGTAGGACCTTGACACCAAGAAATAGGTCACAAGATGTAGATGTGTTTCCCTTTAACGACGCGTTGTGGTTTCTTTTCTTTTGATTTGATGTTTTGGGATGATGCAGGGAACAGGTCTCATTAACTCAACTATCTGTTTTCCAGATAGAGCCAAATGCAGCTGCATGAGATAGGGATCTGGGCTAGGAGCAGGGAGTGCTAGTCCCAGCTTTGTCACTGACATGCTTTGTGACTATGGGCAAGTCACTTTCTCCAGTAGCATAATTATGTGGGAGAGCCAAGACCTCAGACATCCACTCTCTATAACTTCGACTCCTCTCCCACGCTTTGCAAGAACAAAAATTTTGGGGATTGTTCTTAAGCCTCCTGCTTCTTCATTTAAGCCAAACTTTGGCTGTTAGATCTGACAGGATGAAGCATCTGCCCTCTGTCTCGAGCACTTAAACCACTTTATGGGGTAGGAGGTAGTGTTCAGTGTCTGAGACAGCAAGTGTGGGGCAAAAGTGACCAGCCTGGAATCCTCACACACAACAGCCACTGCCTGAACTGGGACTTGAAATCTGGACCTCAGTCTCCATTAAGAGGCTGAAGCTGAACGTGAAAACTATGTTTGATACAACATTTTTTATAAAATGTAGAACATCCTATAAAGTATTATGATATCAAGCTGAGGGGAGTAGTAGATATGCTGGAGGGTATGGCTAGGATTCAGAGTGACCTAGACAAATTGGAAGACTGGGCCAAAAGGAATCTCACTACATTCAACAAGGACAAGTGCCAGGTCCTGCACATTGGACAAAACAATCCATACACTGGTGCAGGCTGGGGGCTGACTGGCTGGGCAGCAGCTCTGCAGAAAAGGACACCAGGGTTACACTGGACAAGAGCTGAATATGAGCCAACAGTGTGTCCTTGTTGCCAAGAAGGCTAACAGCACACTGGGCTGCATTGGTAGGAGTGTTCCCAGCAGGGCAAGGGAAGTGACTATTCCTCTTTATTTAGCACTGGTGAGACCACATCTGGAGTAGTGTGTTCAGTTTCAGCCCCCCAACTACAGAAAGGATGTGAACAAATTGGAGAGAGTCCAGCGGAGGGCAGTGAAAATGGTTCAAGGGCTGGAGCACATGACTTAAGAGGAGAGACTGAGGAAACTTGGCGTATTTAGTCAAGAGAAGAGAAGCCTGAGAGGGGATTTAATAGCAGCCTTCAACTACCTGAAGGTAGGATTTGAAAGAGGATTGAACTAGGAGGACAGAACAAGGAGCAACAGTATCAAGTTGCAGCAAGGGAAGTTTAGGTTAGAGATTAGGAAGAATTTTCTAAACACCACTAAAACACTGGAACAGGTTACCCAGAGAGGTTGTGCATCTCAGTCTTTGGAGCTGTTTAAGACCTGGCTAGACAAAGCTTTGGCTGGGATGATCTAGTTGGGGATGGTCCTGCTTTGACCAGGGAGTTGGACTAGATGACCTTCTGAGGTCCCTTCCAGCCCTCATTTTCTATGATTGTAAGTAAGTGATATCCAGAAAAACAGAGCCAGGAATCCAGCAACCTGTCTTTTCACTGGTAAAAGGAACAAGTGGAAGCTGTTAAAAGTGGCATTGTGGCAAACCTTGTTAATGATCTTTATAGTCACTGAAGAGAAGAACCATGCTTCTGAAAGGCAAATCCCAAACTTAACCTGGCTTTCCTTTTCAACATGACATTATTACTCATGGGATGAGGCTTTCTGGATTTTAAGTCATTCTGCTCTCTTGACTGACCAAAAGTAGCAAAATTGTATGTTACCTTTTAAAACTAGGGAGCCAAAACAGTGATGGAACCATGAGCAGGTTTCTGGCTAATGTGTGAACAGAACTGTTAAATAAATCCAGAATCTTAATCACTGGAGATTAACCTACCTTAAATTTCAGATTGCAGACCTGAGTTTGCAGGGCTGGCAATGAGAAAAGTGTCTTCCACTTGTAAAGCAATCAGATTTGATTTGGGAATAATTGACAAGCAATAACTGAACTGTGGAACTCCTTGTCCAGTTTGACATGGAGACTGCCTAGATCACTACCCAGGAATTATTTCTGATTCTTTAGAAGTCTATGTCCTGGCCTTCATTGATAAAATGAATGGATTTGTCAGGAATCTGATTCCACAGAAAGGAACCAAATTAAAAATGCCTGCCTCTGCTGTGGAGCTACAGTGGGGCTGCTGGTGTTGAGTATCTTTGCAAACAGCATGACTTTCACGTAGGTGCCATGATGCAAATTTGGAGACTTACATTGAAGTTCACTGGACTCAAATTTTCAAAATTATTCTTTTTATTCATGTTCAGACCTTTAGGCTAATATCAGCCCTAGTGAAAATAACTCATGCTGGGTGTTCAAAAAGAGATTTCATTTCACTTCCTATCAAATTATTCTTGCTTGTGGTTTTTAATGGATTTTTCAGAAGAATTGGTGGTAGGGGGGATTCTAATAAGCTTTATGTACAGCTTTATTAACATGAGAAACAACTACTATTCAGAAGACAAGTAATGAGACCAAGGAGGAAAAACAAACACAGCATGGATAGTTTCTAACATATTGTACCCAGTTTTCTGATGTGAACAGGCTAACACTGATAAAACATAATGGGGCGGCAGAGTGATACAAGAATAGACAAAGCTTCCATTTACAAACAGTTAACTGGACAGCAAACTCCAGTGCATTTGTTTTTTAGTACATCTGCAGATGGCCAGTAAAAGCCAAAGAAAGCCTCATCAGTGAAATCAGTAATCTATCCTTTCCTCTGGTGGGGAAGAGATGCAGTTAATGCCAGTGAGTTACAGATTTGTAGCTCTCCTGTTGCCTTCTTCATGGTCTTAAGATTTACTGGCTTTGGGAAAGTTTTTTTTTATTGTTATTTTAATAATGTATCCCTGCTATTGTAGAAAACCTGTCATCATACAGACACTTCCATGTGCTAGAGAAAGAGTCTTCACCAGAGGGACTTAGAAAAATTAAGAGAACAATCAAATCCCCAGTGCTGGTTTGTGACAGAACAGATCAAAATTCACACCCAGAGTCACTACCATTTGTTTTTGTAGTGAAAAGACTACTCTGCTTTTTCCCCCCTGAAGGCTTTTTTAAGCCACTCAGGATTCTGCTATATAGAAAGCAAAAAAAAAAAAAAAATCAAACAGTAAATAAAAGTACTGTATTTATGCAAAGCAAGGTTTTTTTCCCTAGCCAACATGGGGGAGAAGCCCATCCTTTTAAAATTGCATACAAGAAACCCTCATTAAATATACTATCATTAAACTGGTGCCAAAAGCAGCATGTGCTCAGCAATGGAAACCAACTATGAAGCTGATTATATTCAGCCAACACTGAGCGTGGCTATGAAACACATGGCCCTTATGAGGCAAATATACTGATTTTTTTTAAATCCCATTTCAATGGCCAAATCAGTTCAAAATTCAACTGGGCAAAGCCCAAGTCAAGTCCCAAGATATGACTGAGCAGATCTCTATTATCATGTCTGTGTGGCTCTATCACTGGGCAAGTATCCTTAATCCTAGACCTATCGGTCTGGGGCTTCAGGCACTCCCCCAAATCCAGGCAGGCAAACCCCAGACCTAGAGACCTTGCAGTTCAGATGCCCCCAGGCTTACTTGTTCTAAGCTAAAAGGCTGAGAAGCAAGTATACTGTTGGGCTATCACAAAGATAGGTTAATGCAGTCCATTGCTTCTCAGCCTCTTGTAAGCTAAGATCAAGTGTAGTCATTGCAATGGTCTGTTGCTTGGGCCGAGATCACATTAGCATGGCACTGTATAGTGATAAGTGGAGATCTGTCCAGTGCACTTCAGAAAGGATACCTTACGAGAGTCTACTATAGACTTCCAATGGGAGGATCTTGGCTACATGCCCATTATATGAAAATGGAGGATTACTCCCCATCTTATTCCTTTGGCCCATAGGCAAAGGGCAAGTGAGACTCAGGGGGATCTGAATCCCAAGACCTCTGGCCTTGGACCTGCACATAGGATACCTTCCAATGGATTTGGGAGTGTCTAAAGCTCCAGGCTGAAGAGTCTGGGATGGAGGATACCTGCTGGTTGTAAAGCCACATGGACTTGAGAGATTGAGTTCTTCTCAGTTAATAGGATTTGGAACTCATTTGGCTAATTTGACCTGGAACGTGAAATTTAAAAATATATAGTTTTTACTGTATCTAAGGAAGTACACAAGTGCTACTTAAAATTATGTTTATGGAACACTTGTTATAACTTGCAGCCATTTCAAAGAAAAGGTAAAATGCGTCAATTCTGAATTAACTTTATTTCAAGGTCAGCGTTCTGAAATTTGCTTCTCACTTCCATGTGCTCATAGAGAGCAGGTCTGACAGTAAGGAGTGGGGGAAGGGACTGCAGGGGAGGAAATTGGTGGGGGACAGAGGCCAAGGGGCCACTGGACCCCCCAGATTTATTTTCCCTGCTGTAGCAGTGGGGGGAAGAGAAATCCAAGACAAACCTCCAATAACTAGATTCTATACCTGGAAAATTATAACAAATGTATATGTTTTCCATACATAGAGAATCTAATTATTGGGAGGTTGCCTTATATTCAAGTAAATATGGTACTTATGAAATAACTTTTTAAGGGGACAAGACTCATATATGACACTAAGCCATATTTTCAGTTTCATTCTACAGCCTTTATTCTGTATGCTATTAGTTAATAAGTTATTGCCCAGGTGTTTCAACATTGTGTGTCTTTTGTCTGTAATTGAGAGGCCAAGGGAGAGACCTTTAGCTGTAAGCTTAGTAACAGGAAAAGAAGACGTGTCAGTCACCAGAACTTCAGTCATTTTATATATAATTAGGACAGGAGGTTAGGATTCTCAGAGGAGCCTGAAGTAGCTAGTTGTTCAGGTCCTATTGAAGTTGGACACCTTTTAGGCTGCTTTGGAAATCCTATCCAGAGCTGACTGAAGTGACCGTAAGAAGATGGTTTGCTTTATGAGAAGGCCTTTGTGATAATCCTTAGGAGCCTTATCCTGTTGCATGCACTGAAGTCCATAGAGATGATGTTGTTAACTTCAGTGAGAGCAGGAGGAGGCTCTAGGTGCATCATTACCACTAACAAAGTAGAGTTAGGCCATTACACTATAAAGGCCTCGTTTCCTGGAGGCAGTTGCTGCTGATAATGTTGCACTTCCCAGCACTCAGTATCGAGTCCTTCTGCCTGGAAATGGCCTCAGGGAAGTAGGTGATTTCAAAAGCCTCAGCTTCTCAAGAGACCCACATTGCTGCTGATGATTTTGACCGCTGTCCAAAGACTTCCTGGAGCACACTTCATGAGTAGTCCTCATGGTGGCCCCCAGGTTACCCACATTCAGTACCCATTGGCCGTTCTCTCCCTGTTACTAGAAATGCAGAATAGTGGTCCTAGCAACATAGGTGGATTAACACATGGGCCAGCTGGGCTGGGGACTCACATGGCTGGGACCACAGTGCTGCCAGGTATACAATAATAATTATTAAATTTTAACCCAGTTCTCATTCAGTCACTGACAGGCACAATGAGTAATACAAAGCAAACAAGAAGGTCCTGCGGCCATACAGCTGAGGGCAAGTGAAACTCGTGGGCATCGGAACCCTAAGCTTCTGGGCTTGAGCCTGCATGTAGGATGCCCGCCACAGGATTTGGAAGTATCTGAAACCCCAGGCAGGGGTGGAGGATGCTTGGCGGTAGCAGGGTCACATATGGTTCTTGAATGATTTACATAGATTTGGAATTGATTTGGCTGATTTGACTTGGGATGTGAAAAATGTTCCTTAAAAAAAAAAAAGAAAAGAAAGAGCTCTTTGCAATCCTTTTCTTGCCCGGGCCCCAAAACATTTTAATTTGCCTATGTCTAGTGAGTCCCTGGCAGCAACTAGTTGTTTTTTTTAAATTTCCTTCATGGCAACCATTCTTGTGGACCTCCTTATGGGTCTTTATTATACATTTGGTCTGACAGAGTGAGAACCCTGACCCAGAGGATGAATAAAGGGCAAAGAAGACAATGAGAAGGTGCTAATGCTGATGCTGCCCTTGTCATTAGTCCATGTTCCTCAGGGGATGATGGGGTGGATTTGAACTTTGTCTGATTCAGCGTGGCCTGCTTTGGGCAAAGATGATGGCTTATCGTTTCTGCTAGGCAATTGTACAAGTTCCTTATCTTCCCTTAAAAGAGGCATGATTTGCATATCCCCTCATGGATCACCTCTTCCTTGTTCAACCACGTTTTAACTCTGAAATGGTATATGAAAATGCAAAAACTGGCAAAAAGAAACATGGTGTTTCACCTGCTATCAGAAAATATGCGTCTTCTCTTCTGCTTTCACAGTCCCATTCCCATCTGGTTCTGGTAGCATTGCTTATTATAAATGTGACAGGTAAATTGTTGTATCCCCCCTTGGTTTCCACTGACTTCAGAGATTACAGTTAATGCTGTGTTTTCTGCAGTGATTTGATTTAACCTTAATTAGTCTTGTTGAGTCATAAGGAGGGTTCTCTAGAAGAGCCTATTAAATGAGGAGAAAAAACAACTGATTGCAATCACAGTACAAGGTCTCCATGATTCTACCTGTAGTCTTGCTAATCACACCTTTTCCATGCATGAGGAAGCATCGAATTGCTGCATCTATAACCATTTCATCCTTTCCTCACACATGCTCTTCTACTGGTGCTTGGCACAGCTGAAGCTCCAGAGAGTTCAAAGGGGGAGAATGTTAAGCAGATATTCTCCCTAAGCACCTGCTTTCTGAAAATCGGGGTAAGTGAAGGTCATTCAGGTTGGATACGCACCAGTTAAGTTGCCCAAACCCACTGGGCGCCACTGAAAATGTTGGCCTGCATTTGTAAATTCCAGCAACTGCAAACCTTGGGCACAAAGCCATCTGAATGCCCCAGTTCCTTGACCCACAGGTCATTCACAGAAAGCAGCATCCCACCTTTAGAGCTGGAAAAGGTGCCAGGCTCAGGTGTTTTCATTTTGCAGAATTTCTGATGAGTTTGTAACAGATTAATTAAAGAGAGGAGCTGTGCTTGAGCAAAACCCATTGATTTCAGTGGAAGTACCATGTGCAGGAAATTTCAGTTGAAATAAAAGAAAAAAGTCAGACATGGCCAGTGCCAAGCATCATTCTAAATCCTATAGCGTTTGTACCAAGGACTTAACCAGTGATCCCTAAACAGACAGGGGTACTTCCAGAAGGAAGTACTAAATCACGGCACAGTAACAACACTGCCATAGCGGCACATGTAGTAGATGTGCCCTTAGATGTGTAAATACCTATACCCAGAGATTTCAGATAAGAATCCGTAGTGTGAAAATGTTTTGATTTCTTGTATTTCTGAGTTCTTTGCAACAGAATTGCTCTATTATTTTTCTGTGCTCAAAAATGAGTGAAAGCTAAAAGCAGGCTCTTTCCAAGTGTGACTTGTGTGTAAAAAGGTTGAGAACTACTAGAATTAACCCTTGCCAAAATCTTTTTTTATATGGTGGGCCAATTCTAATTAATAACATGACTGATTTGTAGATGAAGGAGTTGGAAAGTTATATGGTTATAAGTTAAGTACATGCTTTGTAACTGAAGTACATCATAACTGAAAATCACATTATAAGTACACCTGGAATTATGGTAGTCTAATTCAGTAAAAGATATGTTACATATAATGGACAACCATTTTAATTTAAGTTCTGCAAAGCAGAAGTATTAATGATCATACATAAAAGATCTAAAGATTTCCAAATGTTGTCCAAGTGTTGGTGCCTGTATATGGATTTTCTTTTCTGTTGTTTGCCATCCTTACACAAGAGACATCTTAGGCCACTACAGTTTATTTTTTAAATTCACTGCTAGATTGTGCCACCCAACTGTGCTCTTAGGAAGCATCAGAAACAGATTTGTAGACATCACATTGTAAGTGGTTGGGGAGGCTGTATGTTCCATTTTTCATTTTTAATGTGACTAAATAACTTGTTTTCATAATTGATTCTATACAAATATTTTTTAAAGCATTTCATTCATCTAGGGCTTTGATTTTCCACTGTCCTGTCCCTTCTAAAATCAACTACTCCCTTGCAATGAGTGGCAAATGTTACCCATTTACAGTTGTCCACTGACTCACAAGTCGACAAAGGCATTTACCTCCCCTATTGCCTTACACCTTTGCAAACTGAGTACATGGGAGGCTGAGACCCTAATCTTCAGTTTTTTATTCCTTATATTGCACATTTTAAGCAATTTTGCAAAAAAAAGGAAAAGCATAGCTCTTCCTCTCACACCCCCTACAAAAAAAAGTAAAGGGCTTTATTTTACTAGGCAGATGTGTAAGCAAACACTATTAAAAACATTCATGAAATCTCACATAAACCAAAGGCCTGGCTCGTCCTGCAGTCCAGAGGTGGTCCAGGATGTCAAAGGGCATATGAGTACCTAAGGAAAAGCCTGTGTGGAAATACAAGTGTACAGGAACTTTGTCCAGAAGACCAGGGGTAAAAGGAGAAGGGGCTCAGTCTGTGACCTGTTCTTAACACAGCTCTCACTATTAATTCAGAAGGGCCATTGTCCTAGCTGAGGGTTGGGACATGTAGAGTTTTCCCAGTTATTGTAGTTTATTAGGCAATAAATTGTATATATTGAACTAGAGTTGCTAAAGTTAGAGTAATAGGGGCATCTCACATGATTCAGAGGCTTTTAGTGGAATCAGCTAGTCAGCTTGTTATTAATAACCATTAAGGTTATATTGATTATTATGTAGTATCAGCATTGCCTTCTGCACTGTGATATAAATGGGTCCCATTCCAATATGTACAGTATGAAAGAGAGGTCCAAGTGCATTGGACAGTGCTATGCTTGGTCACTGCTTTGGGTCCCAATTCCACATCAAAACACTCACAGGTCTTACTTACTATTGGGCTGGATAATGCACTCCCAAGCCAAACTCATGGATGGAAGTGTGAAAGAGGGAAGTACTGTGAAGTCTCTTCTGCTTTTCCAAAAATTCTGCTAATCCCTCAGGAGATCAAGACTGCATGCACAGAAGACTTATACCTCATCAATGGGTCTGAGATACCAGTAGCACCATGTTGATTACAGCTCTGACTGTGAGAGTTAGTGAAGTCATTCAGAAGGCAGGATACATATGCATCTTTATAGACTAACTAAATAAGATACATAAAGAGCACATACTTTCATGAACCGGAGTTCACTCCATTAGAAGAAGTGTCAGTACCAAGGAGTCTTGTTAGATAGGGCTCTTCCCAGAGCCCTTTTATAAAGTCCTCCCTGTATACAGGTTACAGAATCATGATCTGGCCTGTTGCTTTTATAGGGTGCCTATAAACTTGCAGCAAGGCTGCTCTGACGTGCTATAATTACAGTGCATTAGAGCACTCTATTAATCAAGTTTCCTGGAGCGTGGTAATTACCATGCTCTAATTAACACCCCCCAGCATGTTTATAAACACCCATAAACTCCAAGCTGAGGGCCTTATTACATGTTGCACTTTGAGATGCTCAGTGTTAGTGCTAGCTTGAGTTTGGAGCAGTCACACCTTAAGGTTAAAAGACTTCTGACTGACCCCCACTTGCACAGCAGTAGGACTTCTACCCCTGCTCTTGGTAGGGGTGTGTGAGAGATGACCTGGGGCGATGGGGAGGGACATGAATTTGGGAGGTAGAGAGTTAATGGGATGGGGTTGGGTAATGAAATGGAAGGTGGAAAAGAAATGGGGTTGGGAGGAGGGAGTGAAATAAAGGAAGTCACTGAAGGATAAAATATTTTTTTTTACAGAATTTAAAAAGAAAAAGGAAGTAATTAAAGGAGGTCTCTTGTTTTAATAAATTGAGATTTGGGATTGGAGTGTAGGGGGTACTACTGATCATGCTTCCTGGGGTGACTGGGAGGTGGGAGTGGTTAGCAAGATTCCCTCTAAGGTGCATGCGTGTGCAGCCACACACAAGTAAAAGGCTGGCTGCGCACTAACTGTTTTAGGCCACGCACCCGCCGGGATAGGATCTGGGCTGTGGTGTGGGACACTTACATGATGGTAAGTTCCTCCGGGAGGCGAGGTAGAGGCAGGGGTGGGAGCCTGGGGGGAGTCCACCGGCTGAAGGGAACTGCTCCGTTCCCCTGATTCACCTCGGGGAGCAATGAGGCACGTGGCATTGGGGCTGGGGAGTGGAGCACTTCCCCGGAGCCAGCGGACCCTGCACCAGCTCCCAGCCCCAGCCTCCATCCCTGCCTTGCCTCACCTCAAGAAGGAGCTGCTGCCTGCCCTGAATGAGGCTCTGCCGGCTCCAGGCAAGTGCTCCACTCCCCAGCCCTGATACCACGTGCCTCCTCACTCCTCAAGGTGAAGCAGGGGAGCAGAGCAGTGTCCTGGAGCCAGCCCCGAGCCCCAAAGCCCCCTAGTGCCCCAGCCTCCAGGCCCCAGCCCCCACTGCCTGCCCCAGGTGAGGAGTGAGGAGCTTACCTTCGGTAAGTGTCCCACACCGCACTGAAGCAGCATGCTCACAGACTGCTACTCCTTAGAGGGAACAATGGTGAGGGAAGGTGGTTTTGAGGGAGCTAATATGCCTGCTTCAGGAAGGAAACTCCCATTCATGGGGACCTGATCTGGACACCTACCTTGTTTCCCCACCACTACCCTTTCTTGACCCCACTCCTGGACCCATCTATGCCCTGCAACCTGATTAGCTGACATGTGCTTGGTAGGTTATTTGCACAAGGTTGCACCCCTTGGAGTGGCAAGGTCACACCCCAAGAGTGGGAAAAGGAGTTGGCTTGGTGCCAGAACTGCCTCCTAGGCAGTAGAGTTCGGGGGTGGAAAGTTTGTCCATGCAGAACAGGTGGCTGTTGGAAGGCACACTCCATCTTAGGATACTGGAGGACTGCAGCTTGGGAGGCTCATCTGTGGGGAGTGGCCACATATTAATGGAACAAGAACTAGGTAATATGGATCACAGAAACATCTTCCCTGGAGTGGCATAAGTTTAAGCCACCTAACATATGCTTGAAACTGATTTCAGATGGTAATGTGTGAACAACCCAGGATTAAAAGCTCCAGAAGCCACCTAAAATGAATGGGTAACAAGGCCTTGAGATGTAGACTGGTTTGGAGTTAGGTAGGGCCTTGACAGGAAAGATGAAAAGTTTGAAATGGATTTGTGGAATGGCAGGGAGCGGGTAAATGTGTTACTCTGTAAGGACAGTGCTGTAAGATTGAGACCCAGACTTGGATTTTTGCCTGTAATCTAAACCAGAAAAGTCATCGTCTTAGTCAAGGCTGTCTGCTGTCATAATTCTTTCAGTCTCTGCAAATAGAGTGCAGTCAGCAAATTTCAGCTTATTAATAAGGTCATAAATGAAATCTGTAACTTGCTTTTTCCTAGTTTATTTCAAAGTGATAACCTGTTCCATCTATTTCTGTTATGTGACACACTCTACCAGATCGCACAGAATATGTGTGAATGATGGAAGGTAACAAGGAGCATCCTGTTCTAGTTCATTTATAAAACATGTCTGCTATTGACTTTGGGCCAATATCTGATCTGAATTCCAAGAAAACAGATCTAGAGTAATTCCATTGACCTCTGCAGGATTTATACTGCTGAAACCACATTTTTATTTTCAAAAGAAACTAGTAAGTTGGAGTACTTCCATTTCAACTGGTGGCAGAAAAGCAGGGCTAATGGGGTATAGGCTCCCCACAAACACAGGGCAGTGGTAGGGCCACAAAGCAGCCCAGCCATGGGCTTCTGGCAGCTGCAGGAGGGGTGAGGGGGAAGGATGCACACACAGTGATGAGGGAGGGAATGGGGCTAGGGCTTGGGCAGGCCCTGCACAGCTGGGGTGGGGTGCAGGACTGACCCATGAGTGGCTCATCCAGGGGGCTTGGCTTCTGCTGCTACATGTACCCCCAGAGGCATGGGAGGCTTGTGCCCCCGGATCTGTGCAGGGCAGGGCAGGGCAAGGCAGGCTGCCGCTGAGGCTAGGGCCAGGTCAGCTCTGGACTCTTCCTGGTTGAGGGCTGGGCCATGCTGCATTCAGAGCAAGTGGCAGCAGCCCTGGGAAAGGGGTTATAGGGGTGGACTGCAGCCACCCCACAATTCACCGTAGCCTCCCCAACCCCACTTCCAGCCCTGCTGCCACCCCCCCACCCTAAGCACAGCTTCCCAGCCTCCTCCTTTCCCCACCACAGGGAAGAGCCTGGCTCAGCCCCAGTCCCAGCCCCAGCCTGCAGTGGCAGCCTACCCTTGCCTTATGTAGATTCCAGGCATACATCTCCCATACCTCTTGGCATGTGTGCAGCAGCACCAGGAGCCACCACCCTCTCGCCACTCTGGGTGCCCCCTGGACAAGCTGCTCACAGCTGTGCCCTGTGCCCTGCCCTAGCTATGCCAGGCCTGCACCAGCCCCACTCCCTCCCACCTCCCCACAGCCCTTTCCCCTCTCCCTCTCCTCTCCCCACTTACCTGCTCCAGGGGTGCACACGTGCATGTGTGCACTCAGCCCCCCCCCCAAATAATTTTTTCTCCCTTCACCTGTGTCCATTTCTGGATATGCCAACTTGAGACATCTCACAGGCATAGGCTTGGAATATCAGATATCTCAAATTAGCCCCCAAGAATCCCTGGTCCCTTTACCAAAATCTCAGGTGTTAGTACAACTCACTCTTTTGTCAACCCAGAGGTAACAGAGGCTTGTTGGAAGATGGAGAAGATCATTAAATAAAAAGGATTTTAGTGGCATCTTTTAGATCCACTTGGAATCTAGTGGTATCCCTTGGAAAATATTATGCCTCTTTATATCAGGGACTCTTTCCTGTCACTTAAACAGAAAACAGACTACTGCACAGTACGGGCACCTGTCTACATGAGCACACCTATACTGTGTAGTAAATATGATGACTTACACTGATTTGAGTGTAAATTTGATACCTGTATCATGTAGGTATAAAATTTATGCCCAATTAATTACTGAACAGCAATGAATGTGTAGACACCTTACTGTGCAATAACACTGTGTGTGTGGACTGACTCAGGACTAACTTTAGTCCCAAGTCAGTCCACATACAGTGTTAATGCACTTCAATGCCTGCACATGTAGAAGCTGCCCTATTCCTGTTTACTGTGCAGCAACTTACTGTGCAGCCCTCTGTGGAATCCCACCAGGGAAAGAAGGGACTGTAGCATAGAGAGGAAGAGGCCTACCTTTACAGACTGCCCCTTCGTACTAGGGTCCCACATTATCTGTAGCCACAGGGGCAAGTAAGAACTATAACACCATTTCCAAAGACACAAAGGACACAGAGGTGCTTAAATCACATTGAAGGCCAGTGACAAGGGTGTGTGTCTGAATCCCACCAGTAACTTTGCAAATTTCTTTTCAACTGTGTTTGCCTCATTATAGCAACATGCTGAGAAACTTGAGTCTGCAAACACTGACTCAACACTATGAGCGCCTATACACAGGCATGGAGGCTGCTCCAACACGCTGGAATTTTAGCACTTCAGAGCAGACTCAATTAGTCAAGTCTGCTGGAGCAATTGCCACACTCCAGCAGCTTCCTGCATCTCATGTACCAGTGTCTCCGCACATAAAAATGGCAGCTGGGGTGCTTGAACTAAAGTGCGTTGAATGAGCTTTAGTTCAAGCATCCTCACCACCATTTTTAAAAGCAGGGACACCAATAGGAGACACAGCAGCACTTTAATTAGAGCAGCTCTCGGAGCGGCTCCAATTAAAACGCCATCCCCCTCATCCCCAGAGCATGTGTAAAGGTGCCCTACGATCCTAATGCAAAGAATTTCATGGGAATCAGATGTGCAAGAGCTACTTGTGCAAGTCGAATCTATAGCAGTAAGTAAACCCCATGTGACTAGAGTAACGAGACCAATTCCAACCTGAATATATACAGTGCATCTGTAGTCACTCCAAGGCTCAATATAAATGCATCCCTACAGGGTAAACTATTTCAAGGACAGCTAAGACAAGACCAAGTTTGACTATCTTGGAACAAAACTAGTGATGATCTTAGCCTTTCTTCAGGCTATTCTGTTACAGTTCAGCAGAGCTGACTTCAGAACATTTTCAAGCTTCCCTGTAAATCAGAGATTGAGATCAATCAATCACATTCATTATTTAACCTAGGTTAGGACTATGTGACACCTGAATGACACAACAGTTCCGCTACTGCTATGCCACTGACATGACTTGGCATCTGTGTCTCCTTTAAAAAGAACTCCGTGTTCTATTCCTTCACTTACCCAAATCTGCACACTTGATTCCAGCCCAAAATTCTCTCAAAATTTTCTATTTATAACATTCCAAACAAGGAAAACACGTCAGCAAAGCCATTTCTTCATGAAAGCAGCCTCAGCATACTGTAGCACTCGTGATTTATTACACCAACCTTTGAAAAACTTGGTTGAATTACAGTAAAACATTCATTAGAATCAACACTTACAGCCATATCATGCCATTAATTTTTAAGCAGAAATCACCAATGAAATGCATGGGCAGTTTGGCTTAAAGCATATGATACACTATGGCCTTCAGTTGGAAATATGCCAAGAGTAAGTTAAGTTATAATGTCTGTGCAATACTTCACTTTCCATAATGTATTAGAGACTAAGCTGTAGGTACAGTTAATTTCTGTGGACTTTTTGAAACTCACTGGGCATGTCTACATGTCACCCTATGGCAACATTGTTACTGTGCCGTGTTTTAGTACTTCCTTGGCACACGGTTAGTTTTAGCCACTACTCCGCTGTAGCAGCACACTAAAATAGGAGTGTGTGCCACTATGGTGCAGTGGCTGGTGATCATGGGTAGACTCACATGATTGTAACGTCACTGTAGTGTGTTGTGGAGAGATGTGGTGCATTGCTACGGTGATGTCGGGTGACGTGTAGATGTGTCCAGTAAGTGAAATGAGATTGCATTTTTTTGTGCAGGAAGGTTGTTATGAGAGAAGAGGGCAAGCAGACCGGAAAGGATTTATCTGCTGGAGTCGTATTTGACTAAACTGAAATGAAACACTGACCCCAGAGAGTGAGACAAAATACATTCTTCTCTGTCTGACTTTTTTGTGTTGATCTAGTCTGCTTTTATTTATATGTACCAATGGCAAGTAGTCTAAAGATTGGAGTCTAGAAACAGATTCTACTCCTGCCCCTAGGACTGAAATCAGATTCTGAAGCTAAAAGGTTTGAAAGACTAGTCCATATTTAAATAAACTGCTTCAAACTGCTATCTAAAACTACTCTCCTCTGGTTAGGGCTGCAAACAAAGATCACTTAATCAGACTTGAATAGAATATTCAGATGTGGAGAAAATAATGATCTAAATCAGTAGATGACAGCTCTGATTAAAATGTTTACTAATGGCAAAACGGCATCTCTGATAACATTGGAAGAATGTATAATGTGAAAATTATATGTCTCATTTTTAACAGCACATCTTATACATCAGCATGTTGGGTGTTTTTTTGCTTTGATATTGTTCAGTCATTCAACAATGTGCTGCTAAAGAAGGTTTTTTGCTCACAAAATAAGGGTAAAATAAAAAATAAAGAAAAACAATTACAGTAAATAAAATGAAAAAAATCTTTCATATATTTTTGTTGAGCCAGAAGCAAGTTCAAGAAGCATGACTAAAATACTGAACAACTTTGTGCCTCTGAAAGCACAGTTAATATTTTTAGCTTAGCATCTTCTGTTTCCTTAAAGCATATAGTCAAAAGCTGGCTTGAAATGTCAGGAAATCAATGAAATGTAATTAAGAAGAGTGTTTAATGTCCTTGAAGGCAAGGGTTTGAAGGAAACTTTAGGCAAAAGAGAAAGATCAGCACCACTAGAATACTTTTTTTTGCTCCTATGGAAAAGAATAAAAATTCTATATGTCATTTTCTCTTTAAAGGAATTAGTAAGTAGCCTGTCCTGTATGATTTTGTCCCCAACGTTAAGATAAAAACCATTACCAGCAAAGAAAAAAAACCAAGAAAAATAGATTTTGAAATAACTGAAAACCATTTGGTATTTTTTTAACTAATAATTCTTGGCCACCATATATCTTTTAAACACCCACAACCACAATAGAGTACTGTGGGTGTGTCTACACATGCACTTATGCTGGCTTAAATTTACTAAGGACCTGCCTGTGAGTTGAGGGCTCTGAAAGGGCACATTATTCCTACCACTGCCCCATACCAGCACCAAACAGCATAAGCATTGGTAGGGCAAGGCAACAACTGCACTAACTGTCCTTAGCTAACCTGTCTACTCCAGGAGTCTCCTTGAATGGATGTCCCGTGGCAAACAGCTCTGTTGCCAGTAGGCTTGCAAAGTCATGCCTGTCTCCCATGCAGTTCTTGCCGCAGCCCCTTGGAATGTTGTACATTCATTTGGGTAAAGGCAAGCAGCAAGTCCTTATCCTGGGCACTGGAAGCAATTTAGCAGGTACCAAGAGGTGACCACAAGGGTCCAGAACATGGAGAGGACAATATCCTTGTCCCAGCAATCTCTGGTTTCTGCCTGTTGGGACAGGGAAAGTGAACACTTGATACAATTCCCTCTTGTAGGCATCCAATATGGTTTATCCTTCACTATACACCGTGGCCATAGGCACCAACCATAGCCCTAGGCAAGCAATTCTAGGCACCTTCATGCCCACTCCCCTAGTGACCTTCTATACAGTCCCTAGTAATAGCTTCCCCACATATTCTAGATCAGCGGTTCTGAATCTGTGGTATGGGCAGATTTATTGTAATTTCTTTATATGACAAAAATTTGCTGGTGGTACTTAAGGTTGAACTGAACAATTTGCTGGTGTTACTTAAGGTTATATCATTTAAAATTGGTGGTACGCAAGCTGTTGGAGTGTGGGCACCACTGTTCTAGATACCTTTTGCTTGTCCCGTCCTTCCTGTTGGCTGGCAATATGGAAGAGCCAGCAGCAGGGTGAGAAAAGAGGTATTGGCTAGTGTTTTTTCAGTTTCTCTCATCACAGGAAGATTCTCATTGCAGGGGCATCACAGCTGAGGGGACTGAAGGAGTGAATTGAATAGGTGAGAGGCTCTATGGAGGGACAAACAACCACAGTGTTTCCCTAGGGAGCTGTCCTCTTAGCAAAGGCTTGCCTCTGTACCAAATCTTACTGCAGATGCTGCTCAAAATGTAGCAGCTCTGAGTCAGTGAGCTGGGGTACAGCCAAAACAGAAGCTGAAGGGCCAGTTGGTGGGCTAGATACCCATTTCCTTCTTTTGACAAAACTGACACATGCGTCTTATCCACAACGCAATTCAGAGAAATTCAACAAGGTGACCCTGAGCTGTTGTTTCTATGAAGTCTGGTTCAGACATTTCTAAAAACTATCCCACCAAATGTCTAATGTCACTGAATAATGTTTGCTTGCTTTGTGTTTCACTCAGTTTGGACAGTACGAAAGCGACGTTTAGAGGCAGCTTAGAAGCACCTTCAGTTCTACTTCTCTAGGGGTAGTGCAGTGCTGTTGTAGCACTGCAGGGGTCCTGTTACCACATGAGAATCTCAGGTTTCACTTAAAAGAAAAAATGAATTTCTAGGTCTCATGATTGCAGAGAAAAGCTTGACAGTTGGAACCCCAAGGGGTCCAAAGTATCAGGCCAATAAAAACCTCATAATCCAGTGTTTATTTAAAATTTTGGGATTGTTTTTTCTTCATACCAGTTTCGGGATGCTTGAGACCTGATTTGTATGCTTGCACAGTGATGTTGTTATTTCACAACATGTTCTATGGGGATATTCGTATGCTTAAAAAACAATAAACATAAAAAACAGTTGTAACTTACAAGTTTCTGTAAAACCCCTTACTTCTTTATTGTTTTAGTTTAAAATGTGGACTTAGAGTCATTTCGGTGTTTTTCTCCTCTGGTCCTGTAGATTCTTGGAAATTTGACTTTGTTTTTTTCAACTTTACTAATGAACATGAAAAAGATGTGTATAGGGCAAATTCAGTACTTGGACTATGGCCAGAATCAGCCTGGTTAAGGTAGAATGCACAGTTCTCATCCAGTCTTCGGACTGTCATTTGGGCTTTATTGAATTATTAGCTGAAGCTCAGGAAATAATATTATCTAACTAGAATATCATTTGGCCATGTTCCATAGGCAGTTTTACAGAGTGGTAGGAAATCAGTTGCTAGGTCACCTTCAGGAAGTGTTAACACATCAAGATGCAAGGCACTCATTGGTGCAGGTGTTTGCCTTTAAGCACATCCTGTAGCACTGTAAGATGGATGCAGTGAAGAAGAGACCTTTAAAGATTTAGTTCATGGTGAGAGAGAACATGAAAAACCACTATTACAAGGCTTGATAGTGTAAATTCAAGTTCACTTACTACAAGGAAATAAGAAGAGAAGGTTAAAAAAGCACTATGCTGTCATTTAGATTAACAGTTCTCAGCCAAAAATTGGAGCCTTGCCTCTTCCAAATGAAGTTGCACCAGGTTCATCTAATGTGTGATTTTAAGCCCAATTACTTAAAGCATTGTAAAGGGCTGGGTGGACAGCATTGAAACCAGGCTGTACATGTGCCTGACACTTCCTCTGACACATTCTAATTAGAATGCTTCGGTAGTTTCGGCGTCACATGTATTCAGCGTGCCCACGTTTCAAAAGGCAGTAGGGGTGCTTGAACTAAAGCTATTTAAATAAGCTGTAGTTAAAGTGCCCCTGCCATCATTTTGAAGCTCAAAACTCTAAATACACGATGCGCTATGGACATTTTAGAGTAGCTCCCAAGAGCTGCTCTAATTAAAATGCCCCCCCACATCCTACCATGGAACACGTGTAAAGATGCCCATTTTGATCAGTTTGTTTTAAGCCTCTCTGGTTCTTCTCTGGGTTCCCATCTCACCTTCTCCTATTCTGTATCTTTGGAAAATCCTGTCCACAGATGCCAGTTCAGCTACCATTGCTTATCTGATTTACCTGCTGCACACTCCTTCTTCCTTCTGAACTTAAATGTCTGCCTATCTTTGATTTCTCCATGTAGATCTTAGCCATGAGTTCATGCTCAACACAGCTAAAGCTGAGCAATTAGTGTCCTCCTTCAGACCCTCCCTACTATCTCTTCTCTTGATGACTGTGGCTCATACCATCCTTTTGCCCTGCTGCTCAGGCCTATAACCTGCACATCATCTTTGACTCAGACATGCCTTAAGGTTCTTACCTCTGTCTATAGCTAAATCTTGTAGATTCTTTCTCCTTGCCTAGCCATCTGTACAAGATAAAACTCTCATCTTGGTTTCTCCAGCATCCCTGTTTCTGATCTTGACCAGTGCAGTCTTGCCTCACTCATACACAGCTGGAAAGCTACTGCAAAGGGTGAGTATGTAGCCCATGGTCTGGACCACTTCCCCTTTCGTCTTGTAGGCCCCCGCTGCCTCTTCCCACTTCTCTATGACAAAGGTCATGGTGTTTTTCACCTTGCGCAGAAAGATTCAGACCCATGAGCTGGAGTTCTTTTTACTGTGATGATGCAAACAATAAGGAATCATAATTAAACCACTGAAATTAGAAGATCTACATGAGTGTTAGTACTGATGTCAGGATATCAATTTGAGTTACACAGGTAAAGGTTCTATATGCAGATAGAGCATAATTGCGCCACAGTTTTCATCACATGACTGTGGATGAACTACCAAAGAGATGTCTGCTACTATACGTAACTGCCCTTAGCTACTGAGCTGACCAGAACAAGCTCAGAGAGTCCTAAGGGTCCTTAGTGTCTCTGTTTCTCTTGTGGTGTCATTACTGGAGAGTTCAAAAGGAACTGCCCAAGTCGTGTGTCATGAGAGTTAAAGGCAGTGCAGTACCTGTATTCGAAAAGGGCCCTGCATTGTGGACTATTTCTTAAAATAATGGCGACTTTCTGATTATTACCAGTGTCCCTTATTTACTGGACCCTACAGATCCTTTTGTATCTGCTGTATCCTACAGCATCCTCGTTTTATCTCCTTGTACTCCATTAGCTCTGAATAGTAAGGACTTCTCTTACTCTGCCCCAAGGAACATTCTCAAAATGCCTGGATAAATTTAACAGGATTATTTAAAATTTAACAGGATTATTTAACTGAACCCTAGCTGATTTTGTTTAGTACTGATGAACGTGTTAGGGGGGGTTGATGTATGGATAGATGTATGTTTATTACAATGACTCCATTAGGACAGTTATAGTTGGAAATCTGTTAACATTGTGTTATAAATCTGATTTTTGATAGGTTTATAACTAGACAGTAGAAATTAACTAGTGAAGGAATTGTGCCATTTTGTCTCAGCCTGAACATATTTTACTCTGCTTGAGGGTTGTGTTTATTTTTTTTATTGCAAGAACTTAGATTACTTTTTGGAGGATCTGAAAAAAAAACATTAAGGACCTTTTAATGTTCATTCTAACAACAAAGTGATCTTTTTTCTTTGTATTTCAAAAATGCTATGCACAATAACTCTTTAAGCTTTCTGTAATATATTTTCTTCAGTTACTGATTAAATAAAAGTTACCATTACTCCACATTAATAATGTAATTTTTCATGAGGAAATAGCAAGTAAATGAAAAGCCTCTGAGAAGGATCAAAGCTGCTGACAGGAGAGCCTGTCCTTCTCTATCACCACAGATAAACTGCTCCTTACCTTTTCAAAATCTAAATTGACAGCAGAAGTTAAAATGTGCTAATTAAGGGCCAGCTCCTATTCACAATACCATTAGCTGGAATTGTGCCATTGGCTTCAATGTGCCATCAAGAAAGACTCTGCAGAACTGCACGGAGATAAGCAGATGTGTGTATTGTAGTACAGTTGAAAAGGTATATAGGAAAATATTAGCAAATTCTATTGCTGCTCATTAAAGGTGATTTATTTTGCCCTGCATGGCACAAAAGTCTCAGTTGTACAAATCTCTGAGAAGCCCTTGAGAACAGATGGCTACTTATGCTTGCTTATTTTTTCAGCTGATCCATTTAAATTGATAGACTGTAGCACTGAAAGTAGTAAAGAAGGGAAGACTGGGAATGAAGTATGTTGCTTTCTTTTTAAAAAAAAAAAAAAAGACTTTTTTCCTGAAACTAGCACATTTGGTGTCTGTGTGTCATTTCACACACATTTTCAAATAACATTATAAACTGCTACTGTGTCACAGCTTTGGGCTGAAAATTAGGAAGAAAATGGGAAGAGTCAACTTAATGTATAAAATGTTGCCTTTGGTGGTTTCAAGTGCTTTGACAAGTCTTTGTAAAAGGACTCTGCATGTGGGACTTGAAGGATTCAGATAAAAGCAAAGCAACTAATAATGTCATTCTTCTCTCCTCTACTCTGCTATAATAAATTCTCCAAAAGAAAAAAGGAAATGAAAGTCTTCATTTTTCAGAATCATGTCATGCAGCTGCTTTGATGAAATAGTAGAGTGGAATTTTCCATGTGTACCCACCCAGAAAAGATTGTCTTGCTGGGTGAGCAGCTCCTTGGGAGACTAAGAGGTGGCTCCCATAGTGAAAACTACATGCCAGCTCTGGTAGCTTACCTGGGTGCAACAAACTGTTTCTCTGGTTCTGATACCTTTTACTACAAAAAACCTTACTCACTTGACATGAGGAATTGAGGGACAAGTGTCAGTCAGTTAATCTCTCTTCTTTTCTGAGGTTATTTTTCAAGGCTTGTTTTAAATCATAAAGTGCTTTTTAAGTGTATTCTAGGACTGAAGCATCGCTGTGGGATAATAAATGTAAAAGGAAATTGACAAACAAATTTAACTTAGTGCATTGGGAAGGAAGATGTCTCTAGCAACAGTTCTTCTTTCCTCTTCCTTCATGCATGACAGTGTATTCAGAGACTTTTTCAAGCGCTGCTGTTTTACGATAGTTATCAAGGAGTTGCCCGACAGCCTTTGAGTTATCCTTTTTGCTTTCAGTATGAAATTCTCTGTGCAGTGAATTCCACTAGAAATCTGGAGGCTGATTCTACGTAGGTGTTTCAGAGGGCTGTCCCTGAACACTAGGTCTACACAATGGGCGTGCCTACATGAGACGTTTACTGCACAGTTAACTAATTAACTTCACAGTAAACATCTTGATGTCTACACGTGCACCCCTATTAGACTGGAGTAGATTAATTTACTCTGCAGCAGGATAGTACTTGTAAAAAGTACTTTTTACAGGGGAGTAAAAAAGTTGACAGCAGCACACATGTAAATGCTGCAGGGGCTGCCTGGGGCCCAAGGGTGCTTCAGTGTGAGGGCTGCCTGCAGGCAAGTTCCACACTGAAGCTCCCTTATGCCCCAGGCAGTCCCACTGTAGCATGCTGAGCCAGGGGAAAGCAGCCCTGGGCTGTCAGGCTGACCCCCAGGACTCCCTGCCAAGCCAGGGCTGCTCCACCCCAGCTCCACATGCTGCGCCTGAAGAAACTACAGCGCTAACTGCTCCAGAGTTAATAGCTCCTGGGCACATGTTCAAACAGTATGCTAGGAAGCAATTAACTGCAAAGCAATAAGCTCCTCAGTTTATTCAGGCACCATAATTGCACGTGCAAATACAGCTAGTGGATGCATCTATACCAGATGCTTTACTGCTCATTAGCCTAATTTAATACACAGTAAAGCATGACCATCTACACATATGCAGCAGTTACTGCAGAGCATATTAGTCTAATTTGCTATTTTCTAGTACCTGTAGATACAGGTACTAGAAAAACAGTGCATTAACTAATGGGTCATACCACATGTGGAGATGCTGACCAGGAACGAATAGCCCCTGGTCAGCCCAGGTGGCAAAGGCCACACTGCTGCCTGGCTAAGCCCAGATCTCCATGTGCTGGGGGAGAGCTGTCCTTGCTCAGCCAGCAACCCCTTTCCAGCTGGGAGGGGTTGACTGGGGTGGCCTCAAGCCGCAGGGGTGTGGGGGAGCTGTCCTGGCTGGGCAGGCAGCTCTCTCCCAGCTGGGACAGCTACTGTCCCCCACTGGGGCTCAGTGCCAGCCTGATCTCATCCTGGTTGGGACAGAGCTGCCTGCCCAGCAAGGACAGCTCCCTCCACCCTCCAAATCTCCTGGCTAAGCCCCTATGCTTCCTGCCAGCCCAGAGCTGGAACACCGGGGAGCCTGGAGCTCCCCCTGGCTGCTTCCAGGGTGCAGAGCAGGGCGGGAGCAGCCCTGGACTGGGCTGCTGCTGTTGAGCTCAGTTTGCTCCTGATGTGGGTGCACATCAATGACCCTGAATTTTCTGCGTAGAAAATTAAGATGCATTAATTACACCTGTAGACATGCCCACTGAGATCCAAACTGTCCTATTCCTGCAATACCCGAGGAGAAATGTTGGGGTTATGTGAGGGATACTGGGGAGTTGGCATAACCCTTCCAAAGCCTCAGACATCTACCTGCATAAGCAGAGATCAGTTTGAGGAGAAAAGCAAAGAATTTCCTTAATTTTAAACAATGTTATATCCTCAGTACATTGGAAAAGCTTTGTGGATCTGCTTCTTTATTATTAGATCTTTTTTTTTTTATTTCCTGGCAGAATTAGGGGAATCTTGCACGGACTGATTCATGCTGAAAAGCATTTGGGCATTTTAGAGTATCTGAGGTTGATTAGGGCATCTGTCAGTCATGCAAAGGAATTTAACCTTGTAGCTCTTATTTGGGACCCAATAGGCAAAACATTTGAAGAATGTGCCTAAATCTATCCTCCTTCAGTAAAGCTCATCAGTACCTCCTAAAAGACTCATTGAAGTGAAGGGGCTTAATGTACTTAAAATCAAGCATGGTCCTAAGTGCTTTCTTGAATAAGAACAGACTTAGAGACATGCTTTAGGCTGAGCATATTTGGAAGTACTTTATTAAACAGGAACCCTAGCAATGGAGGAGAAAGAAGAAAAAGGGATTTTCACAGTTATCAAGTGGAATTAAGCTGAAGTGTCATTTATAATGAAAAGCTTGCATGCTGTTTTAGCAAGCTGGTGAATGAGCTTTACACTGTTGCAGCCAAAGATAGGTTTTTGTATTGCCATAAGAATATGGCATTGAACTTCAGTAGTTAAAAGGCTGAATTGAAATTCAGAGTCAACAAGGTCAAAGGTTCATGTAATCCCAGGTGGCTTTTGGGGCTGGGCATGGTTAGAGCAGGCCTGTTTCTGTAACTAGTGTTGCACACAGGAGTGATGCAGCCAGCATCACATCCAGCTTGTGCACATAGAGCTGCCTTTGCTTCTCCATTCTGCATTACGCGGTGCCTATTTACAGCCAGGTGTGCTAGGAGCCGCTTTTGGTATGGGCTCAGAACAAGAGTTGAACTTATACTTTTGGAGCCAAATGCCTTGACCACTCCGCCACATCACCCCAAAATGAGGAGTAGGCCAATATCAAGAGGTAATATATTTCCACTTATTTATAAAATCCAAAGGTAACACCTGGAATAAATTCTTTAGATGAAAGGGGAAAGCAGACTCCCTGGGATAGATTTCTTTAGTTCCTGTGACAAGCAGATAGATATATAGAGATGTCAGTAGCATATGAATCAATGAGTCAAAATTAAAACTACTTGCAGACATTTAAAAAAGGGGTACTTTAAATTTCATGTGCTCTCACATTAAGCCCAAATCATGCTCAGGAAAGGCAGCATGTTAGTTGGACCCAGTTTGCCTGCTGTCTTTATAGATTGGGCTTTAGTGGGGTTTTTTGGTGCTTTTGTCTAGTAGCTGATAGAATCTGCACTGCTTCTTCAGGTAAAATGTGCTTTGTTTTGTTTTTTTAACATCTGCAAGCACTACTGTATTGAATCTGTAATACAGAAATCACTGCAGGAGTAGTGAAAAAGCTTGGCCAGCTGAAGCACACTGTTGGGCTCAGCTGCCTGTTTTATGAGGTGCTTCACAACCTTATTTCAGTTTAATACAGTGGTTAGGATTGGGCTTTTTAAAAAACTGAATATAGCCTATAAAACAGGTGAGTCACATGATTTGCAAAACTTTTCACTCATGGGAGGCATAAAGCACAAATCTGAGTTAAAAATAGGAGTTTATAATCAATAGCAAGAACATAAATAGTGCACTTATGTGCTCACTGCCTCAGTGAGTTTCATTACGCACTGATTCTGCAGTCAGATCCATGTGGGTAGGCCTTTGCAATATTGGGAGGTAAGCAGGGGTAAGAGTTTGCCACCAGAAACCTAGGCACAGTACAAGTCCTTATCAATATGTTTGTCATGCTACTTTATGGTTATACGAAACAATCCAAAGCAGATTTGTAAATGTGTTTAGAACTGAAAAATGTATTTACTGTAGACTAAATTGTACTTCAGAAAAAATTATGATGATGTTGTTCGTGGTTTGATGACATCCAGAGGTTCCTACCAGGACCAGAGCATTGTACTGCTGGGCCCTGAGGCCAAATAAAGAACTAAAAATGTTTGCTGCCTGGTTTGCTAGCTTAAAACCAAAACAGGTTATTAGTGAGCTCTGTACTGACATAGGTCCTGAGAGGCATACTTCAAAATAGGTCTCATAGCATCTTGAGGGGTGTCAGGCCATTTCCTATTGGGTAAGCATCCTAATTACAGTAACATCCTTCCAGCTGGCTTTTACTGATTGCTTTATGGCAGACAACAGAAAGGCGAAAGGTGGAATAATCAAGGGAAAGAAGACATGTTTGTTGGCAAAAGCAGTACCTCTTCATCAGGCTTTAGCCCACCAGCAGTGCAGCAGTGTGTAAAGGTGCCTCCACCCAGTCATATGGCACTTCTTCAGCAAATCAATAACAAAGGACAGCATCCTCCAGCCTGTCAGTCTCCCATCTTTTGCTGCCATTAAATATAGACAAGCTTAGCTTGCAAGTCCAAAGATTTGGGATGCAGTTTCACAGCCCAGCTTCTACTTCCAGTTTCTATATAAACTGAAGATATAGGCCCACATTCAGCAGGAAATATTTTCTAATCCATGGATTTTGGAGGACAGAATCAAGAGGGGAGAAGACTATTTGTGTTCAAAAGGACAAAGCCAAGAGACCTAAAACAGTCTTGCATGGACTATACAATGAAGGAGAAATTTCCCAATTCCAGCAGATCCAGGTGCAGTCATGAGACAGCTCCCAGCTTATATTCAATACCTGCCCTCAACATTTCCAGGCAATAAAAAATATGCAGTACACATCACACTATTGCTTCCATTTGGATGACCTGTAGTAGGGCTCTTTGGGATTCACCCACCACTGGTGGCTCTGTTTTCTCCATTAGCTCTGTTATTTGTTTTATATTGTCCATCTGTTTCTCTGTGTATCATCAGAAACCTTTCACCCAGACCATCCAGCCTTTTTTTGTGTTGGCTGCCCATACAGAGTAAAAGGTGACAAAATGTTATACCACTGTGCTTACAACATTCACCAAGGACTGTTTCCTTTGCATAGGGGCCAACTAGGATTACTCAGTCAAACTGCAGCATTTTCCTGGGGTGAACAGGAATTAACTTGTAAGATATGGTATCATTAAGTATGCTAGGAAAGATGCTGGTATTTGCCTTCAAGGCTTCCCATCAGCATGTGTAATCCACATGAATATGCACTGTATCCGTCTGAGTCATAAGTACCTGCCTTCCAGCTGCACTAAGAAGAGTGTAACACCACCCTGTTTCTAGAATAATATTACTCAAATGAGCATCTGTCATCAATAGTCTGTGCAGATGGAGTTTGTTATGCAGGTAGAAATGTAGGCGTGGGTTTTGTAATGAACTTTCTTTTCAAGGATTGGCCAGGTTTCATGATGCAAATCTGCCCAGTCTGATAGATTTTAGTCAATGTTCTTGAATTAAGTGCTCAGTCCCTAGTTCACTGAAACAGAATGTTTTCTTCATTTATCCATTATCTGTTTTCTTTCTCATCTCCTTAGGTCTGCTTTAACCTTCTCCAGAAGGTGAATGGGGAGGACTTCTGAATGATAGTCACTGTGTTAAGCTTTGCCCCTTCTCTTCAACCTGTTTTTGGGGGTTGTGTGGCTTGCTTTTAATTTGCACACAAACCCCTTTCCTGACGGTGTGAAGAGGCCTTAAAATAAGTATATATTATATGTGCACCCATCCTGACATTCCTTAATGTTGTCAGAACCATGCAAAGAGGCTCCTTTCTATGGTCTGTATGAGAAACCATTTTCATCAGATGGATTGTAGACTTTGGCTGTTCGCACGAGGCCCATTCATCTTGTGAATTTCTATCCTAGTATAATATTTACATTGGCTTCCTGACTACAGAGGCTTTTCATGAATAGGTTATGGCTTTGTAAGTCATCTGAGCCACAGACTCTATGAACAATTTACTGGGCCAGTCACAAAGTTCAGCCGTAGTGGTGTGTTCTCCAGCTTGGGGTAGAATTAAGCTTTTGAGAAATGTTTTCTATGATGGCAATGGCATTTGACCCTTTATCTGTCATAAACTTAATTAAATCCTTATAGGCTTTCAGACCCACCCTCCAGTTCCTGACATTTTCTTTGTCCCAGGTAATAAGGCAATTATCAATTCAACTAGGGTTTTCCTTTGGCATGCATATTTTTACACCCTGCTTTCCTTACCCTTGCTTTTACTAAATGTGTTTTTCTTTCGTGCCTCTTTTCAAACTCACCTTAGTTTTCCTCTCTGCACCATGTATCTCAACATCATTTTCTGTTTGGCTGATCAACTCTCCCGTGGCTGGATTGAGGGAGAGAGGATTAAGCCCCTTTTCAGTACAGTTTCATTCTTCTACTGCCTTCTGACCACCTGGAAGTGAAGAGTAACAACAACTTCAGGTGTACAGAGTGTCCCTCATCTACAATCCCAGTCTTAAGCAGCTCTCTCTGTCTCGCCAAGTTACATATTTCTCCAAGCCTCTAACTTCCTTTGTGTTGTATGCAGTCATAAAAGAGCAGTCACGCTCATGTCTCATCTAATGTTTTGAAATGCTAATCACACTTCCTTAAAAACAGCCTCTAAATTGTCTCCCTGCATCTTTCCCTATCTCAAAAGTCAATGGAACAGAAATGTTCCTAGTCAGACTGCATACGTCGTCTCTTGACCCTCCACAGTGAGCCCAGATGCTGTGCAGATCCCGCCAGAAGGCTGCTGCCAACTGGGTCAGTCTGTAGGTCTATCAGGAAGGAAGTGATCTGGCATGGTGAATTGAGGAATTTGTCTTTGTTTTTGCTTTTCTTCTCTCAGTTTGTATTCTTGAAGGGAAGTCACTGCTGACTCCATGTCATGTAGTGGAGCAAGACACTCTGCATTGGTTCAACAAGAGTTTACATACTCTCAATCTTTCCTGAAGTTTGTATCTCCCAGACCCAGTGGTTTCCTGTTTCCTTCAAGTTGGCCCTGATCTCTAAAGAGATAGTGCCACAGTAGTAAAATATTATCTGACAGCCATAGAGTTATTCCCTGACTGGGAATACAAATGATTCTGGCTCCTGAAGGCAAAGCAAGCTCTTCACGTGATCTTTCTATACAAATTTACACAAAAAAGGAGGCAGAAAAATATGTAGCCATAGTAGCGGGCCAGTTAACATAGGTTCTCAACTACACAACATCACCAAAACAATGCATGGCAACCTAAACATCCAAACTTGTCCACCATGAGACCCTAAAAACAATATTTTAAAATCTCAGCATGGTGTTTTAAGTTTCCTTTTGCATTAACACCATGCATTAACATTTTTACAGTTTCCTTTTTTAAAAGCATTAAACACATGAAACCTGGAATATATCCATGCTGGAGAAACTGAAAGAAAAACTGAGATACTGGAGAAACTGGAAATCACCTAAGGCCGAATTTTCCAAAAGACTTGGCCTCATCCTAAAACTGCTTCCACTAAAATTGATCTGACTTTAATGAAAATCTCTATCCAGAATGTATTTTAGTTCATACAGGGAGCTCTACATAGCAACTCTTGTGAATATATTTCTTCAGAGCACTATACAAACATAAATGAAGCTTCATAACGAAGATGTTAGGCAGGTAATTAAAATTATTGACTCTGTTTTATGCAAGGGTTATTACAAGATGCTCAGTGAAGGATTCAAATGTAGTCAGTACTTCCTAAACTGAGTCATTAGAAGATGAGAAGGATTAAATGGCCTATCCAAAGACATGAGGTATGTGGGGGTATCTTCTCACAATGTATCGTCTCAAGAGTTGTAGCTCTTCCCAGCTCTGTCTCTGTTTTCTCAGCAAAGTGAATTATAGCTATATCACACATATTAGTGACAGTTATTCACAAAAACCTGTGAGACTGAGTGATTTTCTCCCTGGAGTCATTTTTTTCACTAAAGAAGATAAGGGTGTCCATTTACCATATGGCAAGAAATCACATTCCTGACTTATAAACTGCCTTCAGGTAGAATGCTGTTTCTTCCTCTTCTCCAAGGCAGCCACTTCATTTACTGTTGACATCTTACCTGTTACCTTGTGTGGCTGAGAGTATATCCTCTGATATTACTCCAACATCTCTAGAAACTAGATTAATATAGGCACAGGTGGCGTTTGTGCTTAGATGGCACAACTTTCCCCAAGCGCTGAAAACAGAGAGGCTCTTGGTGGTAGCAAACTGATTCATAGATGCTCTTATAGGATTATTGTATCCTACAGCTACTGCTATTGTGTTATTTGCTTCAGTTTTATTTTCAAAAGACAGAGTGAAATAATCTCAGCTAGTATGCTTTTCCATATTCCAAGACACAAAGGGGTCAGAGATCTTTCAGGTAAGCCAAAACTTGCAATGACTCAGCAATGACTGAGTATAGTGAAACAGTGCTAAGCCTTAATTAAATCAGAGGGAGGAGTAAAAATAATTTGGAAAGAGTGGTTATTAGATGAGTCTTCAACTTCCATGTTTTTGAGAGTAATGCTATCTAGTATCCTCTCTGTTCCTCTCCATGTGCTAGTCATCCCCCTCATCCTGGAAGGGACCATACTTCAATGTCATGTAAATATATATATGAGTTAGTGAGAATGTTGTGTAATTCAGGCTACATTCATTTACTTAGTAAGAAAAATATTGTTATTTTAAAGTACCTGCATGTGCCAGTGTTTTCAAATTGCTTTACAAATTGTGATGTACCCTTTAGCAAGTTGTGATGATGCATAAGAGAAAGTTGGAACACAGTAATGCTGATATGCGAATCTTTCTACGTCTGATGACCATTTAACATGCACTTACAAAATTGCAGAAAAGAAATAAGGTAAAAATTTTGGTTCGATAAATTAATGCAGAAAATACGTAGTCCTCCCCTATACTATGCATTACCAAGGCAACCCACTCTGAATTTGCTGTTGGATAACTCAATGTCTGAAGGTCCTGTGCGTGTGCCTCCCCCCCACCCCCAACTTTGAGTTACAGAAAGCAAGCACTCTGGGCTAGTTACAGATTGAGTGAAATCTGCACTGATGACCACCTGCTCCTGAACACAGCATTTCTTCTGCTGCATGGGTTGAAGTGAAATTTAACACCAGTTATAGTGTTTCTTAAATTTAATTTGTAAAAAGGGCAAACAGTATGTAGACCAAATACGGTTTTACCCACTCATGCATCTTCTGCAAAGAAAAGCAAAACTCACTCATTTAGGAACCTTTTTTTCTTAATCTTTTCTTTTCACTGCAGTTATAAACACAAGGCACATTGGGACTGCAGGACTAGTCTATCAGTAATGCATAACAAATATTTAAGATTTATAGGACAGTTTTGAACATATAATGCCAAATTCAGGAAGGGGGAGGGGGGAGAGTTGAGAGCTCCTGGCAAATGTTTGTAAAGCCCTTATATCATAGGATTTTTTTTTTGAGAACTACCCTTTCTTTCTCTCCGTAGCAGTTGGTTCAGATCAACTGCTGCCACCCAGAGCTCAGTTTACATCAGCTGGGAATTAATTGCTACTTTGAAATTCCACAATGATCAGTTTTGATCTAGCTGCTACTTACGAAAAAAGTGCTACACCAGATGACCAATGCAATTATAGAAAGCTATAGACTCGCTGTCTACAACTATCTTTATTCTTCAGTTTAGACAAGAGCATTCCATTAGTCTTCATGGGAGCAGTTGCCTCTGTTGGCAGGCACTCAGGTGGACAAGATAGTTTTTACCCCTAAATAAATGCATTAGCTTTCAGAACCGTCTTCAAAACAATAGTCTTATTTGCAGGAAGAAATATTTTAAAGAACAGAAAGGCAGTTATTAGGTAGTCATGATCTATAGGTAGGGCTTTATTCAGAGGAGAGAGCTAAGCTTACCTTTAGTTATACCTCCAAGGCTTCTTAATATGTCAGCATCACCTATTAAGACTCTTCCTCTGTTAAATCTACACATCACAAAGACAAGATTCAGTTCCACCTATTGGGTGTCCAGGTGAGCTTAAACACCTAAGTGTGATTCTATTTCAGTCTTATCAAGTTCCTGAAAATTCATTAATGCATCTACTTATGTAACGCATCATCATTTGACCCTTAAGACTGAGTCACAAAGAAACAGTGAGGAGAGGGACCCACCCATCTTTTCCCATTAGCTGTTTCCAGGGACTGGAGCAGAGTGGAAAAGAATCACACATGGTCATCTAAATCCAGTTACCTGCCTAATCGGTGGAATAGGACCTGGCCTGGAATGTGTGACTCAGTAAAACCAGGCATATATCATACTCCCCTACAAGGCTGACCACCTGCCTTGTCCTTGCTAGGTTAAATAGTCCAGTTTAACTCACATTAGCCAAAACGTTAGCCAGTCCTTTTGAAACAGGACATTTTTCCTAGTTTAGCCCTTACCTGCACTTACTCAGATGTGCTTGGTATTAACTCATGCCCTATGGGGCCAGAGGAAAAGAGGGTACTGTCACCAGGCATCTAATAGTTAATTACTTGTATTTCATTAGCGCTAAGAGACCCTAATCAGAACTGGGCCCCAGTACAGCACAATGCAGCAAGTGAGTATAACTAGCATTCAGAAGAAAGCAAGGCATGGAAAACAATAAAAGGAATGTATATTGTATAAATGGGTCAAATCTATGCACAGCGAGCTGTGGGTATGAAGAACTTGGAAGGGAACAGGGCAGTGGCTTCCTGGACTAGTTAAGAGAGGATGTTCCATGAATACAAAGTATCAGGGAAGAAAGCACACAAGCGCTTGCTGCAGCTCGGGGGAAGGTGTCAAATGGGTGTCTGAGGCTGGCAGTGTTGAAAGAGCAAGGAAGTAGATACTGGAGGAATGATATCAGATGATAAATACGGCCGTGTTGGACCGAGGGTGGAAATGAACTGAAATACCCTGCCCCCATCAATCCTGTCTCATTTAAACAAGGGAGTTGTGGACTTGAGCATGCTGGAAAATGGCAACTGTGATTGCATTGCACAAAGTGGGTAGTGGTATCTTAAGTAGCCAGGCTCTCCTCTGTTACAGCAATGCATGTTAGATGAACTGACAATGGAAAATGACTGAAAATCAAATGGTACTAATACAGTCTCTCAGAAAAGAGAAAACAAAATGGTCAAGTTCCATTTCTGTGGATCTGGCCTGTAGAAAAGCCTGTTTTCTTTCAAGCCTATATGCACTGCAACTGGTAGGTAATCTGCCTCTTGCTACATATAAATATTCCCTTGGCCCAAATAAAATGTTAAAAATCACTGCACCCAAATTGAGATCTGTCACTTTCTGTACCCTAATATGACTCTGATGCTCCATCCAACATAGTTTTAGTATCATCCTCTGATTGAAGAGTTCAAATGAGCAGGAATTAAGCATTTCCTCTTCCTTATTTCCTCTTCCTGATTTTCAAACAGTCATTGAGGGTACCTTCCTGTTAGAATGGTGGTTATATCAGCACATGCCTGTTATTGAAAAAGAACTTTACCAGGAATGCTTATGACACTGGAATGAATAGTGCTCCTAGATGAATATGCACAGCTGTAACTAACTTCTGTGGAATATTTGTGCGTGTGTAAAATACATATAATATAAAATAGCTCTGAGACAGAATTTATCTCTTAGCAATCATGCTGTTAACATGTGCTGAGCACTTCGATAAAATGCGTACCTGTTCTATAGCCACTTCTCATTTGTAGATTTCTTTATACAGGAAAAAACAAGTGTCATCCCTGTTTTAGAGGATGAATTGACTTGTCTAAGGTCACACAGCATATCAGAAGAACAGTTTTATTTTGTATGTTTGTGTGTGTGCGCGTGCAAGTGTGTGTAAATACAAGTGTGGGGGGTGTAATATATACATACAGCAGCATGAACTGTTCACTTGAGTATTTATGTAGCTTTTCAGGTGGGTTTTGCAGCCCATATTGAGTTCTAAGCTCCATTACTACTCTAGCTAGTTTGAAGTTACACCACACTGCAATAATTGTAGTATAGGCCCATCCCTAGTTTCATTCACCCAGACTACATCTTTTTTCTAACTGTGGTGCTGTAGGCTACTCAAAAAGGCTATAATTTATCATGAAGTACAGTGATCCCCTTTAAAAATTCTTTGGTTTCCCTGAATAAATTAATCATACTGCTCCAAGAGTTGCAAAACTCCCTATGTATTCCCCAAACTAGGTGGAATGAAATGTAGGAAATACTGCAGAGGTAATTTTGTCTAAGACAAAATTAGAAACCTGCTTAGGAAAATTATGATAGGCTTAAATTATAAAGGTTCAGAAAATGAAAGTTAACAATACTTAACTGGTTTAACTGATGGAAGAAACACTGTGGGGGCAGTCAGTCCAGGCCTGCCTTATGGTAGGTCTTATACAAAGATAGAGTACACAACAGCCACCACCCCAAATGTCCCATCACTTAAGTTCTTTCATGCAATTAAAATAATATCTCTTAAATTACCCAGTCCTTATAAATAATATGTCCTCTAGCTCTAGGAGAACTTACAGGTACTGGTGGGTTGCTATGTGTGGAATTTTTTATTCTTCTCAATTGTGTATGGATCATTAAAAAAATTATTAACCTAATTATGCTTTCAAACTGCTTTCCAGGACTCAGTGGTCATTCTGGAAGGCAGATAATTCAAAAAAATCACCACTTCTCCTCAAGCCCAGACCTCCACGTCCTCTCATTTGTACATAAATGAGTACTAAAATATAAAGACTCTTCAGGGGGGAAAATCTAACTCTTATTCTTTCTCTTCTCTCTTCCAGCCACTTCTACATCTACTACAGGGACAAGTCATCTCACAAAATGTGACATAAAACAGAAAGCCTTCTGTGTAAATGGGGGAGAATGTTACATGGTCAAAGACCTTCCCAATCCCCCAAGATACCTGTGCAGGTAAGAATTTTTTGCTTCTTTTTCTGAAGCATGAAAAGATGCATTTGCAATTAACAAATATTTCAGATATTCCTTCTGTATAGTGAATAGAAGATGCAAACAATTAATTGTGCTTATATGTTGTAGTAAAAAGAACAGATTGTTAAATATCAATGGAAACATAATTTGGAAAATGTAGTGTCACTATAAGAAATTTTGTTTCAAGGTTAGATGGCTTTTTAAAGGCACCCTAATAAGGTCAGAATAACAGGAGAAGGAGTTACTGTGGTAAATGTATAAGTCTGTAATGAGTGATGTGGATTGTTGTGTTAACTTGTCAGTTGATGCCGACATTTCATTCAGGCAAGTACATAAACAAATGCTTATATTTAAGCATGTGCTTACACACCTTCCATTCTTCATGGTCAGTTTTATTGTCACATATCTAAACTGGAACATACTGCTGCAGTAGCCCATTCTTCTGGATAAGATTCATTATTAAAAGACAGTTTCTATGATACAGATTTTCCCTGTTGTCTTAGCACGTTTTATACCTTGTACATTTGGAACTAATATTTAGCTAATAAAAGACCAGAACCCAAACCGCTATGTGTTCTGAATTCCTGCTCACTTCACTGGGAGATAAGAGTACTAGCACCTCTCAGAACTGAACCTTCAGGGAATATTTTTGTAATATTGGCATTTGCCAAACAGGCAACAGGGGCCAGTCAATAAGATATGCAATCTGGTAGAATCACATAGATTTCAAGTCTTATAAAGACTGAACATCAAAACCAAGGAATTGTAATAGGGCTTCTTTTTGCAACATAATAGACAGAAGGGCTGTGGTGGATACATTGCTTTCACATGGAAAATAGGAGAAAGAAATTGCTTCTGAAAAATAATGGCTGCATTCCATTTAAACATAAAAATGCCATGTTTTTCTTCACCTCAATTATGCATTTTTATGCATGGATTTTACCTGCAGTTAGCCAGTTTTTTTTTTCCATAAATTCCTCTGCTGGTAGAATCATGATCATTTAATTTTATACCTGTCTATAATAATTGTTAGTTATAGTAAAGTGTGTAAATAGAGTGCTAATTTTGGAGGGAGGCAACAATTTTTTACTGAAGTTACATAATCATCATAATCATCTGCAGTACACGATGAGACCATTTAATACTATGGCCCTGAGCATACACCAGCAACGTTTCCATTCCTTTACTTAATTCCCAGCTGCCATTCATTCAAAACCTGTTCCAGCAACCAGAGGCTGTGCACCTGAGCATTTAATGTTAATAGGTATTGCACTGTTGATTTTCAGTGCCACTCCTTCCTTGCTGGGCCTCAGGACAATTTTTAATGTTTCCAAGCCTATGACAGTATTTATACTTTATTGGTTTTTAATTTTACCAAAGTTACATGAATATAAGACAACTCTAAATATAAGAAATCCCTGAATAATTAATACATTATAATTTGTTATAATTTTCCGGGTATGAAATCTAATTATTTGAGGTTTGCCTTGAATTTCTCCTCCTCCCAATGCTACAGCAAGTAAAATAAATCTGGGGGGTCAAGTGGTCCCTTTGCCCTCTTTCCCCACCAACTTCCTCCCCTGTAGTCCCTTACTGTCAGCCCCTGCTCTTCATGAACACATGGAAGTGAAAAGCAAATTTGAGAACACTAACTTTGAAATAAAGTTCATCCAGAAATGATGCATTTTACCTTTTTTAAATGGCTGCAAGTTGTAACAAGCACTCCATAAACATGCTTTTAAACAGCACTTTTGTACCTACTTAGATTTTGGGGCGGGGCGGCGGGATTTTTTGTGTTCCAGGTCATATTAGACGGATCAGTTCCAAATCCTTTTGACTGAGCAAAACTCAGTCATTCAAACACAATATGTGGTGCTGCAACTGGCAAGTATCCTCCACCTGAATCTTTTCAGCCTGGGGCTTCAGATACTTCCAAATCCATTGGCAAGCATGGACAAATACTTCCAAATCTATCCATGCAGGCCCAAGCCCAGAGGCTTGGGATTCATATGCCCCCAAGTCTTGTTTGCTCTCATCCAATGGCCACAGGAGCAAGCTAAGGAGTAATCCATGAAGTAGGCATGTAGCCAAGATCCTCCCATTGGAAGCTGGGCAGTTGGAAGCTAATTACAAGACTCTCATAGGGTGTCCTGTCTGCAGTGCATTTGGACAGAGGTTTGCCCTCTGCTATACAATACTACTTAAATCCATTTGGGCTTGGGTACCAGACCAGTGCTGTGACTACATTTGATCTTATCCCCCAAGAGGACTTGCATTTTAAAGCCGTTATATTAGCCGAAAGTTCATTGGGCTGGGCCCCAGCAGAGTCAACAGCATTTCAAGCGATGGTGACCCCACAGCTCCATGTGCTAATTAGTCCCATCACTCATGACTGGAACTGGGCACTATTGTCGCCAGTCCTGGGATCCTCCAAAACTATGTGCAGATGACATGCAGGGCAATTTGGTCTGTCTCCATCTCATGGAGGATGGGGCCACACAATCAGATGCAACAGGTAAACAGGGGGAGACAGAGGAATTCTATGTGAACTGTTTAGGGCCTCATTTGTTAATGTTTGCTAGATATTTAAGTCTTGTGAAGAAACAGGAAAAATTGGAAATGGGAACGAAATCTCAGGTATGGGAATGAAGAGAACATACAAATGTATTCAGTGTAGTGACTCACCATAACCTTGGAAGGAGTTAGCACTGAGTAGGACTGAAAACAGTGGATCCTACCATGTGCCTTATTCAGATGGGCTACATTAACCTATTCTTATGGTAGGTTCCCATCATCGTCTTGGGTTTTTGGCTTCTCTGCATATTGAGGGTAGTACATTTTCCGGACTGCGCTGCTCTGTTCCCAGGGCCAAGATCACCTTGAATGGCATTGTGTAGTAAAGGGTGGAGATCTGTCTGATGCACTGTGGACAAAGTCTACTAGAGCCTCCCGATGGGAGGATTTCAGCTATATGCCCATTTTATGTAGATAGCAGATTTCTCTCTAGCTTGTTCCTGTGGCTGAGAGCAAGCAAGACTCAGGGGCATCTGAACTCCAAGACCTCTAGGCTTGGTGCTTGCATGGATTCATGCCATGGATTTGGGAGTATCTAAAGCCCTAGGCTGAAGAATCTGGGAGGGAGAATACTTGCCAGTGACAGCACCACATGGTCGTGAGCAACTGAATTCTGCTTGGCCAATAGAATTTGGAACTGATTAATCAATTTCATAGTTGGTTCCCATTGCTGAGCACTTGCTACTTTTGGCAGCAGTTTAATGATAGACTGTGTCTTTAATGAGGTTTCCTTGTATGCAAATGTAAGATGACTTTTTTTTCCTAAGGCTGACCAGGGAAAAAAACCTCATCCTCTGTTCAAGTAAATACAATATTATTTTTTATGAAGAATGATAGAACCATAGAAAATTAGGGTTGGAAGAGACCTCAGGAAGTCATCTAGTCCAACCCCATGCTCAAAGCAGGACCATCCCCAACTAGATCATCCCAGTCAAGGTTTTGTCTAGCTGGGTCTTAAAAACCTCCAAGGATGGAGAGTCCACAACCTTTCTGGGTAAGCTGTTCCAGTGCTTCACTACCCTCTTAGTGAGAAAATTCTTCCTAATATCTAACCTAAACTTGTCTTGCTGCAACTTGAGACCATTGTTCCTTGTTCTAACACCACGAAAAACAGTCTAGCTCCATCCTGTTTTGAACCCACCTTCAGGTAACTGAAGCCTGCTATTGAATCCCTTCTCAGTCTTCTCCTCTCCAAACTAAATAAGCTCAGCTCCCTCAGCCTCTTCTCATAAATCACGTGCCTGAGCCCCCACACTATTTTCATTGCCCTTGTCTGGACTCTCTCCAATTTGTCCACATCCTTTCTGTAGTGGGGGGCCCAAAACTGAACACACTACTCCAGATGTAGCCTCACTACTGCTGAATAAAGGGGAGTAATCATCCAATTTGTCTAGGTCACGCTGAATCCTAGCCCTACCCTTCTGCATATCTGTTACACCTTCCAGCTTGGTGTCATCTGCAGACTTGCTAAGGGTGCACTCTGTGCCTTGTTCCAAGTTGTTGAGGAAGACATTGAACAAAACTAGCCCCAGGACCAACCCCTGGGGCACTCCATTTGATACTGGCTGCCAATTAGACACTGAGCCATTGACATCTGAGCCTGATGCTCCAGCCAGTTTTCTATCCACCTTATACTCCATTCATCCAGCCAATACTTCCTTAGCTTGCCTGCGAGGATGTTGTGCGAGCCCATATCAAAAGCCTTGCTAAAATCAAGGTATACCACATGCACACATCTCCCCGCATCCAGAGCCAATCCTCTCATCATAGAAGGCAATCACATTGGTCAGGCATGACTTGTCCCTGGTAAATCCATGCTGTCTGTTCCTAATCACCTTCCTCTCCTCCAAGTGCTTAGAAATAGATTCCTTGAGGATCTGCTCCATGATTTTTCTAGGGACTAAGGTGAGACTGACTAGTCTGTAGTTCCCTGGATACTACTTTTTTTTCTTTCTTAAAATGAGCACTATGTGTTAGCCCTTTTCCAATCATCCGGGACATCTCCCGATCACCGTGAGTTTTCAGAGTTGATGGCCAGTGGTTCTGCAGTCACATCAGCCAACTCCCTCAGTACCCTTGCATGCATCCCATCTGGCCCCATGGACTTGTATATCTCCAGCTTTTCTAAATAGTCCCTAACCTGTTCTTTCACCACTGAGGGCTGCTCACCTCCTCCCCAAACTGTGCTGCCTGGTACAGTAGTCTGGGAGCTGACCTTGGTTGTGAAGACCAAGATAAAAAAGGCGTTGAGTACTTCAGCCTTTTCTGCATCCTTTGTCACTAGGATGCCTCCCCCATTAAGTAAGGGACCTGCACTTTCCCTGATCTTCCTCTTACTTCTGATGTACTTATAGAAACCCTTCTTGTTACCCTTCATATCCCTTGCTAGCTGCAAGTCCAGTTGCCCTCTGGCCTTCCTGTCTTCATCCCTGCATGCCCGAGCAATATTCTTATACTCCTCCCTAGTTGTCTGTCCAAGTTTCCACTTCTAAGCTTCCTTTTTGTGATTTATTTTACTGAAGAACTCCCTGCTAATCTAAGCTGGTCTTCTGCCATACTTGCTAGTCTTCCTGCACATCAGGATGGTTTGTTCCTGCACTCTCAGTAAGGCTTCTTTAAAGTACAGCCTGGACTCCTCCCTCTCAGACTGGCTTCCCAGGAGATCCTGCCCAGGAGTTGCCTGAGTGAGTCAGTCTGGTTTTCTGAAGTTCAGAGTCCTTCCTTCCTTTCCTCAGGATCCTGAATTCAATCATCTCATGGTCCCCGCTGCCCAAGTTGCCACCTACTAGTACATCCCCCACCAATTCTTCCCCATTTGTGAGCAGCAGGTCAAGAAGAGCATGGCCCCTAGTTGGCCGCTCCAGCATTTGCACCAGAAACTTGTCCCCAGCACTCTCCAGTAACTTCCTGGATTGCCTGTGCACTGCTGTATTGCCCTCCCAGCAGGTGTCAGGGTGACTGAAGTCCCCCATAAGAACCAGGGCCTGTGATCTGGAAACTTCCACTAGCTGTTTGAAGAAAGCCTCATCCACCACTTCCTCCTGGTCTGGTGGTCTGTTGCAGACTCCCACCACAACATCACCTTTGTTGCTCTCCTCTATGATCATAACCCAGAGACTTGCGACAGGCCTATCTCCGCTTCATACTGGAGATCTGAGCAATCATACAGCTCTTTTACATACAGTGCAACTCTTCCTCCTCTTCTCCCTTGCCTGTCCTTCCTGAACAGTTTGTACCCATCCATGACCATGCTCCAGTCATACGAGTTCCCACCAAGTCTCTGTTATTCCGTGACTAGTTGATTGCCCTGATTTCTCAAGAAGTATAAGAGCACATTACCTCAGGGCTTTGGTCTCCATCCCCCAGTGAACCTAGTTTAAAGCCCTTCTCACTCGGTTAGTGAGTCTGTCTGCAAAGACACTCTTCCCTCTCTTTGTCAGGTGGATCCCATCTCTTCCTAGCAAATGAATGTCCCAGACTCTCTGAAATAAAGCTAATTCTTCAACATAAATGGAAAATAGTCACTAAATCTGGAGGTTGAGTAAAAAAATGGATGTAAATATCCAGATTTCTATTTTGGGCAACCTTCTGGGCATTGCCAGAAATAGCTGGGATAGAAAATTGAGAGAGAAAATCAGAGGGCCAGATTGAGTTTTTTATACTAAGGTGATGTAAAAGGAGCCTTATTTTGAAGTCTCCATTAATTAGTAGCATTTCTGCTGTATTTCTGATAGTTACTGGCACAGAAACCACCTATACTGTAAAAAAGCAAGAGATTGGTGAAGTAAAGTGAAGTGAAGTGAAGTGATTGGAGAATGTGGAATGTCCTTTAAAATACAGAATACCTGAAGGGAAAAAATAGCATTCTTTTTTTGCTTATTTAAAAATACATTTATCTAATTTTAATTCCACTGTTAACTAAAATATCTGTCAAGTATGCATTGCCTTTCTTCTACCATGATAATAAATCTTTTAGCAAAATATATCTGTGGAAACAGAAAACTTGAAATGGGGTACTTGCTCTTCATATTTCTGCCTCAGTAACAAGTTCACATTTTTTCCATATGGTCCATCTGTTGAGAGCAAAAACAACATTTTTAAAGCATGAGCCACATCATTCTAAATCGGTTTTATCCCTAACCAAAAAACATGACTCAGATGCACAATAACCATGGAATTTTGCAAGTGATGCCTCAGGTCATCTATAAAATATTCCCTGTGAATTTGTCTCTTACTGTTGAACTCTAGAGCTATGTACTTAAAAAAGTGCTGTCCACAAAATAGATCATCTAATAATAAACACTGGGTCAGATTTTGCTATCATAGATATATATATATATGAATTTGAGTAACTTCCTATGGCTTGTTTTTTGATTCATTCTTAAAAGAATGAAATCCACAACATGCTATAACTGAAACCCGTATAGCTGTATCTAGAGCAGCATAAGCCTCATATGTTTCACGTGTGTAATTTAATTATAGTTCTGAACTAGACAGAATCATAGTAAAGTATAGAAGACTAAAAAGACTGTGTTTTTTTGATGAGATAATGAGGAAAATGTAAAAAAAAAAATGGATAGAAACCTAAGTCCCATTCTGAAAAGTGACACAAGCACTTGGAAGCCTATAGCCCAGTGATTTTCAGCAAGAATTAGATTTTGAAGCATCCATGTCTCTTCAGAATACAACATATGCCCCAAAATCATTTTTGTGCTTTTGAAAATTTTTCCCACAGCCCATTGCAAATAGCAGAGCACATGATATTTTGAGTACCTATAACACTGCTTATTTGGAGTGCCTCTTATTTGGAGAAGACTTCATTCCTTTTATTTGGAGAAATGTATTTTATAATTTTTTGAAGATTTTTTATTAAGCTGATTTTCTTACTAGGAAGCAGAATCATTTGTGTTGCCTTTACTGCTGCTGTTCTGTAGAAATGACTTTAACCTATATTTTCAGTGGTGGTAAACAGTGCTTCTTTGTAAGAAAAAGGCAATGCTAGTGTAATGGAAAGATAATAAATTGCGTATTTTTTATAATATAGCTTATTCCACATCTGTATTGTTTGCAAATGGAGTGGGTAGAGGACAAAATATTGTGATGACCCAGAAATCAATGAATTGTCAAAGAAAAGGAGAGGTTATCTCATAGTGAAAACTGAAAGCTTTCCCGAAAGTGAGTTGAGGCAGTGTTGCTTAAATTGTTTTGCCCCAAGTCATCAAATGCAAAATACAGCATTTAATTAGATGATAAAAAATGCTTTTTCCTGCTAAATTCCCGTGTAGAGCAAGAGACCACTGAAATTAGTTGTTGATTTCAAATTACATATACTGTTAGTCCCAAGCATGAGGGTGCTTCAGTGTGGGGACTTCCTTTTCATGCCATATTGCAGAGTTTAAAACTAGTAAATACTCATGGTTAGAAAAACATTTCTTCTAATGAAACAAAGACACATGCTATTTTTTACTTAATCCGTTTCATTTCATTAGTAAATAGTTTTGGTAGCTTGTATTCAGCCTGTAGAAGAGCTGAGGCCAAATTAATTTTTGTTACGTAAACATATATTCAGAGCAACACTTTGTTTTTTCTGTGGCCTAACTGTAACTTTCATAAGTGTACCTGAAGGCAGACATTGTCCCATGAAAAGGTAAGCATTGCTTTTTTATTTTTGAGCAGTTAAATCCCTTTACCACACATGATTAATCTGAAAAGAAATGGAAATGGAATATTCATTCTAACTCCTGTCTACATTAGTTCAGTCTGTTCCTGTTTCCAGCAAAAGGTGCAGTAACACCAGTGTTGAAAGTGGTTTAAGTATAGGCAGAAACACCAGAAAGCTGTGGGACCATATACATGAGTTCAGTAGACTAGTTTACTCCACAGCAGGATAGTATTTGTAAATAGTAGAAGTAAAAACTCAGCAGTGCATGTGTAGACACTGCCCCAGCTGGCTGGAGCATGAGGGTACTTCAGTGCGGGGACTACCTGTTGGCTAGCCCTGCACTGAAGCACCTTCATGCCCCAGCCAGCACCTCCACAGCACATTGAGCTGGGGGAAGTCCCAAGCTGACATGCTCTCCCCACATAGCTGGAACTGCTCTGACCTGACTCAACATCTTGGGATCCCTGCGCATGTGCAAATCTGCAGTAAGTACCAAAGTTTATTGCATCACATTAATATGCACATGCAGACACAACCTGTGCCTGGAAAGCCAAACCAGGACAGGCTGGAAACAATTTAATGTCATCTGCACTAGCAGTTCAAGAGTTTTGGAGACCAGTGCAGCTTCTCCTGCTGTTGACATTAACAGTTTGCCAGCATAGACATCAAGGCTGTTTGTTGACTTGCTCAGTATTTTCTAAACCACTAATTGCATCACACAGTTTGAATCAAAGTTCAATTCAAATTAAGGGTTGATAGGCAATCATTGACCATCACAGCTGGGGACACTAGCTATAGGCAGTCTATATACTTAACAGACCAATAACAGAAGTTGGAACTAATTAGGAGGTGATAATAAGCCTGCTAAGTGCTGCTACATTGTTATAGTTATCTGAAGTGCTGTTCCAGATGGGGTAATTGACTTGATACTTAGGGTGAGGTGGTGTTTGGTACACTTGACTTTGTAAAGGTGTTATTTTGTGCCTGATAGACTCTGTTGTATTACAAAAACCCAAATGAGTTCCATTTTCTGGGATCAGGCAGTCAGGGTTCTTTGGGTAAATCCAGTATCTTGTATTAGACCAACTCAAATAGTTGAAAAAATTCTTTTTGCAAGCTTTCAGGTGCAAATTTGTCAGGCTGAGGAAGCGTGATATTTGCAATGCTTATCTTATTATCTGAGTTCCTAAGGACTATTTTTCCTAAAAGCAATGCAGTGCATACATGTTAATTAATACAGTTTAAATGGCCTATGCAGACTGCCCTATTCTGCACTAACTTTAATTCAGATTACAGACCTCCATGTATATACAGTGATGGCTGTAGTCTGGATTAAGCCTAGAAAAACATAACATCTATAAATGGCTCAAGTGAGCAAACACCACATGTCAAACCCTGAAATACATAGGCAGCAGAAATACTGATTGTATTCATTCAGAGTTGCCTGAATAAGGATTTTGATATTTGGCCCCATGTGTCCTATCTCAGGGTAGACATGAGATTATGCAGCACTTGGTAGAGTACACAAGTAATAACATCAACCTGATGTAAGATAAGAACTGAATTTACAGTTTAAAACATGTTGTTGCTGTCCCTCTCCCTCACCCAGTTGCTAAGCTAAATCCAAATACCACAGTCTAACCAGTGGCATAACCATTTTATGAGACCTTTATCCTTAGTAGAATCTCCTTTGATTAATTTATTTATGACAGTGCAAAAGCATCCCTACTGAAACCAGAGTGCTTATATGCTGAGTACTAGGCCTGTGCAAAGCAGCTACTTTCCACTTTGGACTTGGATTCGGCTGATTTAAGCAGGAACGACGCATAGGGGTGCATGCGGGTGCACCCCCTGAGCATGGTGGTGCACCCCCCACAAAAACCCCTACTGGCGGCATCTGCAGGTGGTCAGTCATCACCACTGGCCACCACAAATGCTGCTGGCAGCATCTGCAGGTGGTCACTGCCCCATGGTCAGTACCCTGCTGCTGATAGCACCAGCAGCATCTGCAGGAACTTGCCACTCACTACCACCAAGCTTCCACTGCCATCACCATACTCCTGCCACTGCCGTGCCCCACCCCCAGCCACCAGGGGCATGGGTCATTCATGGATTCAGGGGACAGTGATTCGATTCAGTGATTCAAATCACTGTCCCAAATTGATTTGGCCGAATCTGATTAGGAGATTCAGCTGTCACCAAATTGGCCGAATCTCCAAGTCAAACAGGCCCCATCCCCCGCCTGCTCTCCCAGCCCCATCAATGGCTGCCCTGCCCAGACCCAGCTCCCAGCTCTTTAAAAAAAAAAAAAAAAATGTCCCTGCACTCACTGGCTTCTGCCTCACTGCATGGGGGGCTCTGCCATGAGCCCCCAGAAGCCCCAATGGCTGCTGCACCAGCCAGTGAGTACAAGGCTTTTTTTCTTTTTTTTTTAAGAGCTGGGAGCTGGGGCAGGTGGAGCAACCATTGGGAGGGGTGCTCAGAGGGGAGCAGGCAGGGGATGGGGCCTGATGGGGGTCCTCCATGGTCCCTCCTCCCTCCACCAGACCTCACCCCTGCCCTCTACTTACCGCCACAGAGTCTGGGTCCAGCTCCCTGTGGTGGCAAGTAGGGACTGCCCGAATCTCCTAAGCTCTCTGAATCTTTTAGAATCGATTTGGAGAGCTTTGAATCAATTCATACATTTTTACTGGTCTCCTGATTTGATTTGGATTCAGAGATTTGGCCGCCGAATCAGACCATATCTCCTCTGAATCAAATCAGCACCCGAACCTTTGCATAGCCCTACTGGGTACATTGCTTCTGGGGACAGCTTAAAATCAGTTCTTTTAATCAACAGACTGGTCACTACAGTGAGTCATCTTGGAAAAGACCCGTTGAAAGCCTCAAAATACACCATCCATTGAAAATAAAATTCTGTCTGACATACTTGGACAATTTAACACTGCTTTTCTGGTACAGTGTGTTATGTACAAAATTCCAAAAAGTATACAGACATACTGTAAAAAAAATGCCATGAGTGTGTTAGTCCACTGCATTGCTAATCAATCTTAGAGATAACTGTGGAAGAAAACTTTAAGAAGCGAAGCAAGAAACAAGTAAGTTTTCAATAGAGTTAAACCCTGATGAGTTGAAGGAGGACTGTTCCAGCTGCCTGCTGCTGCAGCTGAGAAGAGTAGATAGATTTGAGGAAGATGCAAATGGGAGGCCAACAGTTAACTAAGCTGTGGTGGCAGAGGCTGAATCTGAGAAACCAGTTGGAGCAGACTTATGAAGTGTTTTAGATTCAAACCAAAGGAAGTTAATAGACATTAATAAAAATGAATTTAAATAGGTAAAAATAGCTTGATTTAGTGCTAAGGTTAAAGATAGTTAAATTAACAGGGCACTGAATACCAAGAGTGGCTAAGTAGGTAACACAAATCAACAAGCAAGAACTGAATTCTGTAAGACTGTACAGAAGATGTCTAGGGCAGAAAAATAAGTGGAATCGTGTCCTAAGAAACTGGAGAAGCCTGAATAGCTGTGGAGCATTTCCAGAAGAAGGAATATCCGTCTATTGCCAAGTGCTGCACTGAAGTCTAAGGGAATGAAGAGAAGGAGCAAGTGACATCAGCATAAAAGGATCCCAGACATCAAGAAGAGCCATTTCTTCATTACAACCAAAGTGAAATCTATACTGATTTTTTTCCAAGGAAGATTTCATAGATTGCATAGACATTAGGGCTGGAAGGGACCTCGCAAGATCATCAGGTTCAGCCCCCTGCCCAAAGGGTGGTCAGTCTGCAAGGGTCAAATAATCCCAGCAAGATAGGCAACCAAGTGTTTCTTAAAGGAATCCAGAGTAGGTGCCTGCACCACTTCTGGCGGAAGCTTATTCCAGGCCCTTGTGACTCGGACAGTAAAGAAGTTTTTCCTTTTGTCCAGCCTAAAATGGCCTTCCAAGAGTTTGTGACTGTTGGACCTTGTCTTCTCATGGGGTACTCTGGTGAACAGTCATTCTCCCAGTTCCCAGTGCACACTCCTTATAGACTTGTAGGCAGCCACCAAGTCCCCCCTGAGCCTGCGCTTCTCCAGGCTGAAGAGCCCCAGGCTCCTCAGCCTCTCCTCATAAGGCCTCTTCTCTTGACCTCTAATCATTCACATGGCTCTCCTCTGGACTCTCTCAAGCTTCTCCACATCCTTTCTGGATAACAGAGCCCACATATTATGCACAAAGTGACTGAAGAGATGAATACTGCTAATTTTCTTACTCTGTATGAATTCAAGAGCACTTTCACCTTATTTTTACCTATACTCCTTGTTTGTCTGGCCTACCGGTTTTCTCTCCGATGCATTACCCATGGCTGCTGCCTTGTCTTGAACAAAACAGAGGCTGTTTGGGGGGCTGTTTGGTTTGGTGAGTGGATGGGTTAGTTGGGTTTTTTTGTTCTTATTTAAGCAGGAACTTGAAGGTAAAGCAGACCATTAAAGAAAGAAGGGGGTCAGAGAAGAGCCATAGGTTTGGCACTGTACATGATTGCTCAAGGCAGGGGACATAAATTATTTTTAAATGCAATATTGCAAGCAGAAATAACTTGATGTGGCAATCTGATAAGGAAAAAAAACAATAAGCTGAAAGGGGGCTGCCAGTGCATTTCTATTAGATTTGACTCTCTTATTTAAAAATAAATGGATTTTTTTCAATTTTTTTTTCAATATTATAAAAATATAACTTTTCAAAGGATACATTTTTTCTTTTATTACACTTTTTCACTAATTCCAGCCCTCTCCTGAGGTCATTTAGAGGATCTCCATGTTCCATAGGAAGGCAAATATCAGTCTGCTAGTTCAGTGGTTTTCGTGTTCGATTGCTTATCAAGTTTTTACCCTTCAGGTGCCAACCGGGATTCACCGGAGCAAGATGTACTGAAACTCTGCCCATGAAAATCCAAAACCAAGAAAGTATGTTAAAATAATCTGAACTTTGCTTTCTCCCCCAACTACAGCAACAAAATCACTACTACTTGGTGTTTTCACAGTTCAGCTGGAACTGGCCTTTCTTGATTGTGATTACAGCTTGACTCTCTAAGCTTTAATCTGTACACCATGGCATTCTCTGGCATCAGAACATGTCTCATTTGTGTGGCTTTTTAAAGCAGAACCTTCTCATCCATCACAGATTTTGTTTTACACTATCAGCTTTCTCGATTGGGAAAATGCTGTAAAGTGGTACTATGTAGGAATAAGCCAACTGAAATGAATGATGTACAGATTCCATCTTCTAGCCGCCTTGCAAAAAGCACATTATAAAAGTCATTTCGGGTTTGAAATGGCAGATTCATCTATGACATGCTGAAACACACTTTGATCTGGATTGGTTTTGGCTTCCACAAAGCAAATGGGTGGCTCTCAAACATCTTGAGTCATTTGGAAATGCTAAACTGAGATTCAGTTTCTGAAGGTGAACTCACCAAGTGAAATCAGTCCACGCTGAAGGAGCTTCTTTCTTAGCATATGTTCACCTCTTCTCTTTTCTCTGTTTTTCTCTACCATTGTTTTGTTTTTCCTCTCAGGTGCCCAAATGAATTTACTGGTGATCGCTGCCAAAACTACGTAATGGCCAGCTTCTACAGTACGTCCACTTCCTTTCTGTCTGTGCCTCAGTAGGAGCATGCTCAGTTGGTGCTGCTTTCTTGTCGCTGCATCTTTCCTCTGATTTTTTTTTTTAATTTATATATCTGTAACTAGATTTATTGCCTTAGGCTTAATATTGATTGCCTCTGCCTGTTGCATGAAAATGATAATAACAAAAGCAATTGCAATACTTTATTGGGTTGTTTGGCATGGAGGTTATGGGCATGTGGAAACACAGGAGCATTGTGAACTCAATGTCAAAGGATGTGATATGGCTGATATCAGGCAGCAGAAGTACAAAAACATATTTCAAAGTCTCACATTCTGTCTGCCAAAAGAATGAACTTCCTGCACTAAAATAGCACAAGTCTTTGTAAAAAGATAGTAACCTACCAGATAAACAGAAGTTGATAAGGAGCTAGTGGTTCCAAAGAAACATAAGTTGCATTTGGAACTAGAAAGTAAAGGTAATTTTTAAATGCTCATGAGATACTGACTGCACAAGAGCCTGAGACTACTGCGCACTAGTGTTATATGGCAGAACCCATGGCACGACACTACTGTTCAGTAGTCTTGGGGTTACTGCTTGGTAGCATCACAGAAAGGCCACTCATCAGTTCTACTGTGTAGTAACTCAGGTTACTGTGCAATCATTTAGTGCTTGTTTATATATGTAACAACTGTGCAGTCAGCATCTCGTGTAGATGAGGCCAAGGTGCATCAAAAGAGTGCATTCAAACAGGATCAAAGTGATTTTTTTCTTTATTGTTTACATTTTAAATTTCAATAGAAAAATTGCAAGGGGAACGAGGAGGAGGGGGGTATACATGATGGTGGTTGATGTTTTTTATTTGTTGGGGGACAGGTGCAAAAGATCACATATGTCAGAATCAGATTAAATTGCAAAAGAAAGGTACCACATAAGCTCTTTTGCAGGCCTGTGTGTGCTCTTGCATGCACACATACTCACACCAGTGCGTGCTCAGAGAAGTCTGCCAATGTGGATCTGCCGGGAAAATGGGGGTCACTGTCAGATGTATAGTCTTGTAAACTTTCCTTTGGAAGGGATGGTTCCTTATAATTAATTATCAGTGAGAAGGTGAAAAATATGTTGACTATTTATTTTGTAGCCTTAGTTATAGTAAAGCCAAACAGAAAATATAAGGAAATTGCATACTTTTTACATTTTTAATGATCATACACTAATTCATAATTAATTGTTGCTGGTATCCCTGTGCACTAAGCTAAGAGCAGTTCTATATGAACTTTTTTTTGATAGCTTGCTCCCCCACCCTGAAAGATTTTGGAGCATGGAAGCTAGCTCAATTTAATTTCCATTAGTACATGGGATAAAAAGCTGTTAGCATGCACTGGACATTTTGGAGCCCAAGTAGATGCATAGGTCTTCTCTGACATCAATGAATGAAGAATATACATACATAATTCATATTGTCCATCTTGGGAGTTCTCCTGAATCCCAAATGCTCTAGTAGGAGATTAGACCTCCCATCATTCAAGTGTTTATATTCTTGCAATTTTTAAAATGTTTATTAGTGTGTATTTTTAAAACACCTCTGATAAGTATAGACCAAAAGACTAAAATAACTTTCCTTGCTGATGTGCTTTTATTTCCTAAGTATTAGATTTTTAATGACCTTTTCTCTTTATGAAAAATACATGTTTTATGCTTTTTCACAGTGTTAAAAGAGCAATGGTAATGAAGTGAGGTATTGTCTATTCCCCAAATTATTTCATGCCGTAAGGCCATGAAACTAGAGCCCCAGATTTGAATTATAATCTCAGGGGGTTTAAGAGGGTTGGGTTTTTTTGTACCCAGAAAAAAAACATTTTTTTTCTCTTTAGTTTTTAAATTTTCTAATATAAAATACACAGGGATTTTTACAGGAGTCTTTGTGTGCTAGGTGATCAGGCTAGGATTGCTACAAGCATCTACAACTATAAAGAGATATAACAATTGTATCAGTATCAAATTATCCTGTTACAAGGTGGGTGTGTCTACACGAGATGCTTTACTGCAAAGCAGACTAATTTGTTGCACAGTAAAGCATCACTATCAACATATCCATGGCAATTAGGGTGCAACAGACTAATTTACTCCACTGCCAGGTATTCCCATCAGATACGAGAGGTATCTGGCAGCACCGCGCTTAAATGCACGTTATTAGACGGTGACATCAGGATTAGTTTACCCTGTCTCAGTTGCATTAACAGCACATGTAGATACACCCAGTGTTATGAAGTAGCTGTTAAATCTGCCTAGTCCTATAGCCATGTAAATGTAATAAAACCATTGCAACTTTAGCCCTTTCTTCCTTCAGAGTTAAATTTGCAATGAATTAGCTCACTTCTGTGGTACAGGAGCATGCAGATGTAACAGTTTATGGGGCTTCTGAGCATAAACTCCCATGCCCATTTTGAATCAGTTAAAAGTTACATCTGTCCATAGCCTAAGTGAGAAGCGCACGTAAATCCCATTGTTTTTCACTCGAACTGGCATTGGGGATTCCTGAAAAACCGAGCCGCAAATCTCATTGAAATTCAGTGAGAGTACTTCACATGACTACCTCAGGCTCCTTTGAAAATCCCAGGCTCTGCTTATTTTATTCTAGCACCTTCTATATACAATATATCTAAAGCACAGAGTGATGTTTCTTAAGTTACTACAAATCTTCAAATGACACTTTTGGACGGTATCCAGTGAAAGTACATTTATATTTAACGAGAAAAATCAATATAGAAGCACTTATATGACTTTTTTTCCAAACTGAGTATAGATCAGGTTATACAATTAAAAAATAATCAGACTGATCATTCTGATCCAGCAAAGATTGTATGTGAGGCTGAAAGACAAGAGCATATTTTGCACCAAGTAAATAGAGGAATTAATTTAGTTTGGTTTAACTAGGGAAGCTTATGCTAATTATATAGCAAACCAAATGTTAAAGCAGATGACAATAAGAAAATAAACATGAGCTATATAATGCCATCTGATTTTAGACAGAACTCCTTCTTGATTTCAAGGAGAATTTTTTATTTGAGAACTGATAGGTCATTATGGCTCCCTGCAAGGAATAGCTGTGGATTGCCTATTCATATCCTAAAGATTCAGCTTAAAATTTATGTTTAAAAATTCAACTCTATGGATGAGATATTTAAAAGTGATGAAGATAAGGGGAGTTTTTTAATTGACTTCAGTAGGAGCAGAGTTAGGCTAATGCTGATCATTTTTACAAATCTCACTGCAGTTCACTGTAGTAGGAAGTTTGTATATCTAAGGAGTACTTCATTGCACCTCCAGTGCAATACAAAAATATTTCAAGTATTGTAAGACTGAAAAGCTGATGAAATATAATGGATCAATTTCACACTAGTCTCCTTTATGAAGGAAATTACTCCCATACAAACAGTTTTCCCTGCCTTCAAGGGGCATATGAAAGGAGAGGGAGAAGAAGCTTGTAGATGCCTTTTACCTCCCTCAGGTTGAGAGTCCATTTACATACAGTTTTGTGCAGAGGGTAAATAATGGTGTATACCATCAAAAGGCTTCACAATGGAAATTGGCAATTTTCCTGTACTGCAGTATTTAACTTCAGGATTGTTCCCCCTAGCCAGTGTATTCTACCATCATGGGTAGGAGGGAATAAGGTGCATAATTTAGTTTAGGATGCACAATCAAGAAAATGCAAAGAAGCCATTGCAATTCTAGGTCAAGCAAATACTAGTGTAACTGAGGCCATAGCAATCAAGTCCAAGACTAAGTCCCCTCTTGCTTCTCAGACTGATTTATCACACCAAATGAGTAGGAGTGAACTTTTGTGGAGGTAGGGGAAAGAAGAGCATTGTGGGCAAAACTAAACCACACATTTTTCTAGGAATTTAAGTTACATGCTCAGAGCTTATGGAGCAGCATGGTAGCATCAGGTAGCTCTAAAGGTTTATCACTAGTAAACTTATTATCCCATCAACCTGGCCCCAGTAGATTGAGAACCCCATGCTTATGTGCCAAGTTAAGTGTGAGCCTCACAATAGTTTATATGGTCCAACTAGACCAGTGTGTAAACTTCTTGTGTTTCCACACATTACTGTGCACATTCATATAAAATGCATTACGTTGGCAAAATGCATGAAGTAAGCAAAACAAACTTTTACTCCTAAAGGCAAATACTTTAGTAGAAACAGCTCAGAAATTTCAATTAATTTCAACTGTGCCACAGTTGATTAATCTGTTATAGAAACATTATGAGATTGATGTGACCCAGAAATTGCAGATGATGCTGGGCAAGTTTTGAGTATGCCTTTGACATACTCTTGTGATGCAACACAACCATTACTCCCATTTTTTTCATTTTTTACATATGCTCTGCTTTATGTTTCGAAATGTACAGTGTTCTCGTAAAATGCAGCTTTCCAAAATAGTTATCTGGCTACAGAGGTATTTGAAAATTTTACCTAGAACTTCAAATGCCTCTGAAACACTTAAGAGTTTAAGGATTTGTTTATACAGTGCAGTACAATTCACTATAGAGATACCAAACCTAGCACAGAACTCCAATGGGGCTAATTTATCCTGTTAATTTACCCCTTCTCAGCAGGATAAACCAGGCAGCACACTAGGTTAACATGGCTATACTACTTCTGGTACCTGAGGTAGCTCAACACTTCACTGCACTATGCCATGTAGATGTACCCTAAGTCCCACTGACTTCCAACAGAACTTACGGGCTAGGGATAGGCATTACACATAAATTAATTTAAGTGATCAGAAACTGGTTTAAACCTGTAACAGAACAGATGTTCAGTGCATATAAACCAGTCTAAAAATCGCTGAAACCAGTTTGAGATAAACCTGGTTGAATGTACCTGCATGTTTGGGATGTCTGTGCAGTTACAAACTGATTTAGCCTAGCCAGGTTCGACTAACCTGCAAAGATTGAATCAGTTCAGGCTCAGGCTTTTTGAATGTCTGCCCCTAGCCTTAATATCAGATTTGACATTAAAAGAAGAGGCCACTTTTTTAGATATAAATTTCTCCATCAATTCTTTGGAAGTTAATTGGCTCTGATATTTATATAAGAGGATAAAATGAATCTTTAACTTTTTCTCAAATTTTAATTAGAGACAGAGTAAAATTTTTCAAGAGATGTAAGAGCCTGTGTTCATCAAAAGAGAATTTTAGGAGTTTGTCTCACTGGGTGTGTCTACATGTGTATTAATGCACTTTTACTAATGCACATTAAATTTAGTACCTCCAACATGCGGTACTAAATAAATGCACATTAGGCTGTGCTAACGTGCAGGAGTGCAAGCATATGCTTTTTTAGTGATGCTTAATGAGCAGTAACCTATTCTACTGTATGTTAGTGTATTAACAAATTTTACCCGCCACTTTAATGCTCAGTAGGATAGGCTACCGTGCATTAAAGCACATGTGTAGATGTGCCCACTGAATTTCAATTGGATCTAGGCTCTTAGGGTGTCTGTACATGAGCACAGAGCCTGCTCTGATGCTTTGTAATTATATCATGTTGGAGCAGACTCAATTAATCCAGTCTGCAGAAGCATAGTAGTTATCATGCTCCAGCAGACTTCTGCATCTCATGTATCAGCATCCCCATGCTTCAAAATGGCAGCAGGGGTTCTTGAACTAACACTTGTTCAATGACCTGTAGTTCAAGTGCCCCCGCTGCCATTTTGAATCACGGGGATGCTGATATACAAGACGCTGCAGCGCTTTAATTAGAGCAGCTTTTGGAGCCACTCTAATTAAAGCATCACCTCCTCCCATCCCAGAGCATGTGTAAAAGTGCCCTCAGTGCCTAACTCATTTCTGAATAGCAATCTTAACTATCTCTGTTAAGCTGGCCAAAATGCAGGATTTCCAGTTTGTTTAAAAGTATAGTTATTTTTTTTAAGTGTTGCTTGAGCAGAGCCAAACTTATCAACATTTCTCCTGAACCAGAAGTTAAGGGGAAAAAGGGTTTCCAAAATATAAAAAGCATGGTAACTCTGAAACCAAATCTGCTTCTGAGATTCCACAGTTGCTGAATAAATCTGATATTATCAGTTTCATTCATTAGCTCAGGGAAGGGCAAAGATCCAATCAGCAGTGGACTCCATTTCCCAGCTGCCCCTGTGCATTGCTCGGACTGGTCTCCATGGAGACCCCAGACACACCTGTGCTGTGATAGTGCAAGGCTGGGGTTGCCACAGAGACCAGCCCCAGCCATGCTGGCAGGGTGTGTAGCAGAGCAGGACAGGGGGCTGCTCCAGACTTGCTGGGATCTTGCGATGGGGCAGCTTGCTCTGGAGTCAGGGTAGAGCCATGATCTGTAGCCTACACGCTCTGGGCAGGGACATGCAGCCAAGGGATCGCAGCTCTGCCCTGGCTCCTTGCAGCGGTGACAGCCTGGTCTGGAGCAGAGGCAGAGCTGTACTCCCCTGCATACGTGCCCTTGCCCGAAGCATGCCAGCTACAGATCACAGCTCTGCCCTGGCTCCAGAGCAAGCTGCCCCCTTCACAAGATCCCAGCAGCTCTGGAGCATCCGCCTGCCCTGCTGTGCCACACACACTGCTGGGGAGGCTGGGGCTGGTCTCCATGGCAACCCCAGCCTTGAGCTTTCACAGCACAGCTGGTGCTGGAGTCTTCATGAAGACTGGCCCCAGCCCTGCGGGTGGGGGCTGCTGGGAAATGGAGTCCAGCTGCCAGCTGGATGGGCCATTTTGCCCACCCTTACATTTGCTGTTCAGGTTCCCAATGTCTAAGGCTTAGAACTTGCCCTGCCATACAGAGTGCCCTTGGAAGCCATGCATTTCCCAGGCCACTAGCTTCCCTAGGCTATCCGCAAGGAGTCTGATAGCCTGGAAGCTCCAGATATGATGAGGCCTCAGACTCTAAATGCCCGATCTGTAACTAGGGCTTCCAGACTCCCTGCTAGAGCCAGGGTTCTCAGGGCTTTTGGACTCCCAGCTCCACAGCAACAAGTATACACGTCTTGGTGTGGCTGCCCCTGAGCCAAGAACTCTGTAAGCACTGAGATCCTCAGACTCTGGGTTAATGTTGGGGCCAGACACCATGGTGCTACCATGGTTCATGGCTCTGGGGCATTTCCAAGTTGCCTGGGACTGTGAACCCTACTGTAATATCCTGGGTGATTCAAATGGTGGTGCTGCCATGGACTGGGACAAGTTCTAGGTCTTGCAGGTTCCAAGCCTTAGGTCCTTAGTCAGAAGCCTGGAAGCCCTTAGAGCCCCAGTTAAGCTGACATGTCAGGCTGTCCCCCAGCTGTGGCCCCAGCCTTGAATCCATCCTGCCATGATTTCAGACAGAGAATCCAGGAGAATTCATGAGAAGCCTGCTTTCAAATCTCCCAAAATGCAACAAACTGAGACATTTTTACGGCACCAGTTCAGGTTCTATAAACCAGTATTTTTAAAAAACTCTTTCACCAGCATTTTGACCCTCTGGCTTCCTAAGTCATTTTTTGATAGTTTATGCCTTAAAGCATTTTTGTTTTGTTTTGTTTTTCAATTTTGCCAAGCACAAAATCATATCGAGAATGAAAATGGAATGACTTAAAGCAAACTTTGTAATTCTTTTTAAAATCCCTGGACAGAGGTTTGATTGAAACCTTTTCACATATAATGAGTGTAAGACGTTAGCTTGACTAGGAAGAGTGGTACCTAACTCTTTGTAAAATGAAAATTGTTGGGGTATTTTGCTTTCTCTTAATCAGGGCAAGAGAAAGTAGCTTTAAATAGCAAAAATAAATAAGAGCTATATTCAGTCTACAGTCAGAATGAGTGGTGCATGTTTTCTCAGCATGTTTTTTCTTAGGGCTTTCAGCCAGAATATATTCCCATTTTAAGTACCAATTTCCCATTGAATTATTTGAAATAGAGGCTGCATGATATCCCTTGAAACTGAATTACAGGCAGGCTACCAGTCTCACCTCTAAAACAACCGAAATGCAGTAATATATATGCATGTGCATGTCACTAATTTTATTGAAAATTTAACCAAGCTTTCTATGCAACTAATGTATATTATTAGCAGTGTTCATGTAGGCATTTAAAACTGGCTCTTTAGGTCAAAATGTGGATGGATTCTGATGGATTTAACCCTTAAAATTTTACTGATTGGCAGGAAACTAATTGGGCTCTCCATCTTCACTGATTTGTATATGCTCATTGAGTACCTACTTCCTTAGATTGGCTTCCAAAGTCCATGGGAACAAGAGCTGAGAAAGTGAGAGCTAATCTGGTATCCCAATGGGAAGAGTTGTCTGTGAATGGAGTATAACTTTTCCATGCAACTCAGTTAGCCAAACCACCTATAACTATAGCCCCATTAACATTAATCAGAGTTTTGCTATTGACTTCAGTGTAGTTCAGTTTTACCTAGGGTTTTTAATTCTGCAAAGGGAGGTGGGTTCACTTGAACACAAAACATTTTCCAGCCCCCCTGGGTTTTACAAAACACAAAGCCTACATTCCTCCATGAGGCTAGCCCTGAAATAATTTAACTAGTTGTACTTATTGGGCTGATATTGCTCCCAGCTCCCTGGAGGCATATCAGTTCCCCTAGGCAGGATTTTTCAGGGACTGCATGCCTGACAGTGGGCCATATCCTCAGCTAGAGTACATGGGTGTAGTCCCCCACCCCCCTTCACATTCAGTGGAGCTGGCTGATTTAAACCACATCAAAAACTGACAGCCCCACTCTAATGAGGATCAGCTCCCTTCAAACTGATGATAACCAGAAGAAATGAATTGGATATCAGGAATGGCAAGGTATTCCACCAGCATAATGAGGTCTTCATCTTCAGTGACTGAGTGGAGACCTCCTACAAAATGCCTTCCCTGGGTGGTATAATTCAGTTCAGCATAAGGCAGTTGCATGCTGTCACTGTCAGACGTTCAACTGCTTCAGGTTGTACCCTAGAATCACAGCCCCCTTGTATACCTCAGTAAGATCTTTAAGGGTTAACCATCATTGCCACGTTCCACTGCATTGTGCCAGTTGGGATTCTGTGAACCTATTATGGTGTATTACCCTTTTCGCAATGAAAGTTACAGAAGCATACCTGAGCACTGCCCCATTAACCACACGCCACTTGTCCTGTTTCAGTGTGCAGACACAGAATAGCCATAATATTCATGTGTAATTTGTTTTTGAGTATGGTGTATTGCTCTTTTCTGAAACTTTTTCCCTTTTCTTTCTTTTTTGTCAACTTTCTGCATTGGCAGAGCATCTTGGGATTGAATTTATGGGTATGGACCAATCATTCCTTTTAGCCTGCAGATTTTAGAGCCTGAGAGATAAAACCTTTTTTCCCATCCTTCCCCTCAATTCCTAACCAATTTCTCTGTGCTTTAGAAGGGATCATACAGCTATAACATGCACCTTGATTAACATTCTATCTGTGAGTACTTCACTAGAACATTAATATGCACAGGATACTTTGAGTATTAGACGTCGCCACAATACTGTAAATTCATTTTACTCCTAGACAGCTTTAACAATTGGTCACATTTCCATGATCTTTTGATATTGCTAAATCTTGGAAACAAAACTATGACAGGATAGCACAGTCATTTAATTTCTAGAACAAAATTCATGGCATTGAGCCCAATTTCCAAAGTCAAGTATCTAAATCTATAATCGGAACTTAATTGCCTGGAATGGGTACTTAAGCAAAGACTTACATCCTTGACATCAGATAATCAGTTTTGCAAATTGGGTCCAGTTGACTAATAGTAAATGCAAATAAACTCCCTTCTAAACTTCTGAAATTCCCAGTTTGGAGATGGAACGTCAGATCCTCACCTATTATAAATCAACAGCGATGCCACTTTAATACCAGCTGAAGATCCAGCCTGCAGCTTGTAAATCTTCTGTTTTGCTATTTGATAAAGAGCAAGACCTGCTGACCAACAGCTTTTTGTGTGACACTTATTGATTCCAAAAAACTTGGGGGATATTAGTAGCTAAGAATATGCCTAATTCCTACTCAGATAGGGTGATAATACAGAGGAAGGCCTGGAGCCCAACACCCCCCTCCCCCCAAATCTCAGTTCAGATGTGGGGACCACATTCTGTGGTCCTTTGTGCCCTGAATGGATAGGAAGGACTAGGCCCACTCCTCCTTTCTGCAAAATATCATGTACCTGCCTTTCATGTCATACACTTCTAAATTATCTGGGGAGAAGAAGCTTAGGCAGATCACTTGGATTGTATAATGGAAAGCCTGGAGTATGAAATGCACATTCTTGTAAAGCTAGTGTGGAAGAGCTTAACATGGCCTGGTTCAGGGACTAGAACCCATAAAACTTTACACAGGACACACTCCTGCCAGTAGGTATACCATGAGCTACTCCAGGAGCCACAAATCAAAGTGTCCTGAGCCAGGAGAAACCATTGTGGTCAGAGAGTTCTTCCATCCAGAGAAGGATGAGAAGACATTTGCACAGTTGTCCTGTCTTGACATTTTGGACAGAAATGGTGCTTGACATTCTTTATGGGGATTGTCTATATCAGTAAAGCCCTGGGCCCCTGACAGTACTCTCTCTCCAGCCCATTGCAAACCATTCTTGTGGAGGTGATCACGGACACCAGATGCAATAACTGTGCCTTGGGCAGATATCTGCGGCTGTGAGATTTGTGTAGCATAGGCAAAAGCTGGCACAGCCATGTTCCTCCTTAAGCTCACTTGTTCCCATCTGGCAGGAGGGAGAAAAATACCGTTAAAAACTCCATGAAGTTTATTTCATTTGCCCCATTTGCTTCCTTCAGAAGAATGTGGGCTTACAGAAGAGGCAAGAGTGCAACCTGAAAACCCCTCAAAAAACATAGATCAGTGGGGAAAAATAAAACCTTCATTCCTAACTGGGTGGATCTCAGGGCAGTTGGAAACAGTTAGTCCCCTCAGAACTGTGGCCTAGGAGCACAATTTATAGGAGCTCTCCCTGCTCATACATAGGTACCTCCAGGTAGCAGGGCACAGACAGGGACTGTCATCCTACATAGAACCTTCACCTATCCCCAAAATTAGGGCCTTTGCATGAAGGTCCCTTACACCATTCAGACTTGTCCCATAAAGAACGATAATCCAATAAAGATTGTAAATGCATACAATATATGCATAGCACATGACAGGTGCCATAGGATACAGATAGGACAGTCAGATGCCCATGTAAACCTAGGTCTCCCTAATTACACTGGCAAAAAAAGACCACAGGCCACAATCTGGTCTTAGTCACAGCAGTGGCAAACCGAAGTGATTCCACTGATGCCTGGAAAATTAATAAGATGTGCACCGACAGAACCAAGAAGAATATTGCTCCATATTTATTTAGCTCTTCCCCCCACACACACACCCCTTTTTTTTCGCATTCACAAGATAGTAGCTGATAGCATGACAACAAAATTACCATACAAATCATTCGAGATTCACTGGAATCAGTTAACACAATTCTTTAGTCTCTTAGTGCTTTGTTACATCATAATATACCATTTGCCTAAGTGCTATCAAAAGAAGCTGCTCCTTAGGCAAAGTCAGGAGTTATGCTGTATGAGAAATCCCTTCAGATTCTGCTTCAACCTTTATTTCAAGCATTTCTTCACTCTATTTTTTCCAGTATCAAGCATGCTGTGCCAGGCCTGCAGTTGACTCCTCAACCTTTAACCTTGTCTTTCCCTGTCATCCTCTCTCTGTCTTATGTGTAGGTTTTGTTTTTTTATTTTGCCTTTTGACTTTCCATTCCTGGATTTTGAGTTGTTTAATAAATTGTTCGGCATTATAGTTTTACCAAACTGACTTCTTCTTTCCCTCCTTAATAATCAGTGCTATTAATTTTGTCTGACAGTGTTCATGACCTCTTAACTGGTGTGTTGATTTTCATTGGGGTTGGCTTGTAGGAAGATTTTTTTTGTGTGTGATGAGGTGCATTGTATCATGGAAATTAATATCCCTTGTCTGCCACAGGAAAATTTCCATTCATAATGAAACTTGCATTCCATGGTGACCTTGCATGGCTAGTTGCTATATGATAGGGAGGTCTGAAAGAACAAATAATACCTGTGTGACTTCCTTGTAGACCATGGTAATGTTCATTCTCCAATGAGCAGTGCATCCTTAAGTAAAGGTTTGTTCTTGAAAAGTGTTTCTTAAATTAGCTAATATTTCAGAAAATATTACATAAACATCAACCAAAGTGCTTGCAGTCCCTGTTTTCCCAACAAGACCTTCCTCATGCTGGGAGCATGAAAGTATATCAGCAGCTACCTTGTTACTTGAAAGAGCAGCCTCATGACCAATATTGACTTTTTCATGACATGACAAACTGGGACCCACACCGAGTGTGTCTACACATTCATTAATGTACTTTTGCTAATGCACATTAAAATAAACTAATGCGCCTTTTTCTAGTACCTACAATGGAGGTACTAAATTTAATGCATATTAGCAAAAGCGCATTAATGAACATGTAGACGTGTTCAGTGTCTCCTGCCAACTTAGATACCACAGTATGCAAGATGATTCTAAATCCTGTCACACAAACACAACTTCCTTTTCAAAAGCCCCATGCCACAAGCTACGTAACACTAGACCAGGTGACCCCTGGGAAAAAAAATTCAACAAACATTTTTAAAAAGTTTCAACCATTAGCTGTGACAAAGTATGGTGAAAGCAGTTCTTCACTTCCTTTCTTGCCTTGCAGCTCCATTAACTTTGGCTGACTTAGAAGACAGAAGAACTGAGTTCCCACAGTTTAAGGAGATATTCATAGAGTATTATCACAAGCCTGTATAAGGAAACCTTAAAGTCAGGCTAATAGTAAAGGAGCAGAGTCAACTCACCATTGGGGCCTCTGTGCTTGCTTGCTTCAGAGCTCACTAATGTGACTGTACAAAAAAAAAAATGCAACCCCTGATGACCATATTGATCCCAAAGAGAGAAACATAGTTTGGATCCACAAAGCTTCCCTCTCTGTCAGTACACAGTTGGCATCTCCAGTCCAGCGCTCTAAGCATAACATTTCCCTAGGATAACATGCAATGTGGTTTTTGCCAAGTGTGACCAACTCTGGAATGTGTGATGTGCTTCAGCCCAAACATTACTGGTGCTAATGATTTCTTCATAATAGTAAAAGATCTCTGGATAAGAGATCAGTGTTTTGTCAGAGGAAAAGGTGACACTCCAGCAATGGCAATTCCTTTACTATAAATTATGATAGGCAGCTTAAATGTACAATATTTCTCTGATACAATGCATCGCTCATCTCTGGTACCATCATATTTTTAAGTGTTGGGGGAAAATGAGGCTTAACAATTTATTTTTTTAACCAAACTGCTGAGCCTGTCTCATTTCCGTCAGTGATGTAATTACAAGCCAAGTTCATACTACAAATGTAAAAGGACATTCTGAAATTTCTCCTGTAAAGACCACTGAGATATAAATAGATATTTTGTGGGAGGAAAGAAGAGCAAAATTGGATATGGGGGGGGAAGAGGGGGGAGGAAGGCAAGAACAGGAGGAAAAAAGATGCAAGCTAAAAAAAAATTCCAGGACTGATAAGGGATGGTCATTCCAGCTGTCTTTGCAGGAGTAAAACATCCCAAGCAGTTTCAAAATCATACGATTGCCTTAGTGTATTGCATTTTTATTTTAAGTAAATGCTGATAGTTTCTCAGTTTTAAAAATATACATTTAATATCATTCTAGTTAAAAATAGAAGTATCTTTTTTTATTATTTTACTACTTCTTACCGTCACCCACAGGCATCAATATTGTTTTAAGAGCTTAAAGTCTTACCTAGTTCCCTTTGAAGCCTATAATGATTTTTGGTGGTTGTGTTTTTTGTGTTACTGTGTGATCTTGCAGTATGTAGCATGTCAGCTGTTCATCTGCCACTGCTTCAACAGTCAGTCTGCATCTTGTAATCTTCTCTGTTTTTGTCCCTTTCTAGAAGCTGAGGAACTGTACCAGAAAAGGGTGTTGACCATAACTGGCATCTGTATTGCCCTCCTTGTGGTTGGCATCATGTGTGTGGTGGCCTACTGCAAAACCAAGTAAACTTTTCTCTTCCTTTTTATTTCTATGGTTGTCACTAAGGGCCTGATATTACAAACCTTCACAAGTTGGCACGTAGCATCCCATTGTCTAGTCACCAATGACATTCATTGCCTGATTGAAACCTGCCATAGACCTGCAAGCTGATCTGAACCATTATGCTATAGCCTTCTTTGAGTCTGTAGGTAGCATGACCATTTTAACATGATCAGTCATAATCTGTCTTTATCTAAATTTGAATTTAAGTGACACAGCTGGTAGGCTGGCAAAAAGTCTCACTCATCAGGTGAAAGTATCAAAATAATAATATTTATGTATGTTTTGCACATCAAATATCACACAGCCTAATATCAAAGGGCTTTACAAACATTAATTAATTCACCCTCTCAGTTGGAATGTGAATCAGAGTAATATCACTGAGGCATCTGTTCCTTTTTGGTCATGTGCTCATAACAGTGTGAGAGAACAGACCCCAAAATTTAAAAAATATGTGCATCTGGGATTAAATGTAAAAGGACTGGTCCAGCTTGTTCGCATTTGAGAATAAAATTAGCAATCATGGGGAATTGGTAAATACAAAAGGCTAAAAGTTCAAATTTGAAATTGTCCCAAATACCAGAGTGCTGTGAAATTAATTTAGCTATACCTCTGTAAATTAGGGCATACTTCAAAAATATATTCGGAATTGAAGACAGGAAGTTCCTGTAAAAGTCATTGGAACTTTTATTGTAACATCCCTTATCTTCTCTGGCTAGGCTTCCCCTAACTGAACCTGCCAAGCGTCTAAAAACACAACCTGTATTTACCACATTTGCACCAAACCAAAGCAAAGGTCCATAAAATTTGCTATCCTGATCCAAAGGTCAGCAAAACTGGTAGCAGAGCCTTATAGTTTCATAGTTGGTAGGGTTGGAAGGGACCTGAGCAGATCATCAAGTCTGACCCTCTGCCATGGCAGGAAAAAGTACTGGGGGTCAAACAACCCCAGCAAGGTGTTCATCTAGCCTCCTTCACTGATGATGAAATTGGTTTGGATCAGGCTTCAAACTTTCAAGTTTTTAAACATATACACCACACACCACATCTCTGGAAATCACCTAATGCAGTCCAGAGTCTCTAGACAGTCCTTGATAACCAGGAAGAACATCAGATAATGGGAGTTCCTGCCAGTAGTCTGCGTGTGGTTTTAAAACACGACTGATGAATGTTCAAAGGGGACTAACAAGTTAAGCCACCAAAGTGCAGCAATACTGTCATTAGCATGTGAGATCCTCAGGGTACCTATACACGTGCACTGAGCCTGAAATCCAGTGCATCAGAGCAGATTCAATTAATTGAATGTACTGAAGCATGGAAATTGATGTGCTCTGGCAGCCTTCCATGCCATGTGTCTCATTGGCACAGTACATCTCTGTACTAAAAAAATGGTGGCGGGGTGCTTTAAAATAAAACATGTCCAATGAGATTCAGTTCAAAGTTCCCTGCCACTATTTTTTCATTGCAGGGACACACGGAGACAGATACACGTGACATGCGGGCGCATTTTAATTAGCGCAGCTCACTAACTAAAGTGCCCAGCTCCGCATCCTGCAGCACGCGTAAAATGCCTACAGTGTGTTTTATTCCACTGCTGGAAAAACCAAAGAAAACCTTACAGTGGTTTGAAAAGAAAACATTTTTTAGAAGTGAGGCATGCCTGGGCACCATGGCAAATGACACTGCTGATAAGTACTAAAATGTCATCTTCTAACATTGAATTTTAAATTCGAAAGTGTTCTATCCACAAAGCAATTAAATTAATGAAGAGACACCACAGAACGAATGACAGGCATATTACGTTTCCCATTACTCTTTCCTCTTGGCTTCCTTTAGTAATTTCTCTTTAGTTCATTTATGCCCCTTTAAATGCAGGAAGAACGACACATTTGCAAGTGTGCAAAATCCAAATAGCTTTATTGCTGAAAGTGAGAAATTGAATAGACTCACAGGGCCAGATTCCCAGCTGGTGTGGATTAGTATAGCTCCATTGATTTCTTTTATACCAGCTGAGAATCTGGATCATGGATCTGAAAGAGGACTAAATTGCCATTCATTTACTGTGGGTAAAGAGAATTCGCATGGGCAGTTACTACAGCTGCACTGTAAGCCCCTGCTTTGTTCATATGCCTATGAATTAAGCCTCTTTAGAGCCCACCTACATTGTAGGCACAGTTGAGTCAGGGAATTTGGTCAGCACACAGCTAACCCCTACCTTGGTTCTGAGATATAGGGGAGATGGGACCTGAGTCATGTTCTCTGACTGGCATAAACCCTCATGTATTAGAATATATGCAGTAACCAGGTCACCTGGCTCTTGTGTGTTTGGAGTATATACAGGCTCCTATGCTACCTCTTTCCTGCTTGACTCTGGAGAGCTAGTCTGGGAGAGATGGTGGCTCAGCAATCTGCTGTAAAAGAGCAGGAGGGCTCAAACCATCCCCACAGAACTGGAGGAATATGTGTACCACTCTGATGACTGCAGGTCTGGCTTGGTTACCCCGCTTTCACACAGCCAGTGCAGACCATGTTCCACATGTCCTTTTCTGTGCTATTGAAGTGTGCCATCCAAAACCTGTCCCACACCAGCCCAAAGTTAGTCTGTGTTTCTCCTTCCTGTACAAATCCATATGCCATGAGTATACAGGTGGGGACACTAAATGTGCCTCCAACAAATCATGCAAAAATATGTAAAATGCACATGGTCCACTAATACATTCTTTGTATGTATTAGTTGGTTCTTACATATTTTAAGCTTCAACATTTTTTTCTTTTTGGTAAGCATGAAATACTCTCCCCAGGAGTTCTGAATAAGTTTGCAAATAGCTATATCTTATAGTATCTTATCCTGCCAAGATAGCTGCACTTTCACATACAACACTGGGAACTGCCTATGTCAACTACTACTGAAGCCAAGGCTCTATAGACTTTGCAGTCAGCCGGACCTAATTCTGCACAGCTGAATTCTATGGTGTTATGATAAAAATTCTGCAGTAGCAATGGATAAATTTTGAGTATTTTAATAAATTCAGTATGAAATTGAATAATACAGCTATAATGCTATCTCCCCTGTATTATTTATTCTGCTGTTGAGTTCAATGCATTTTATACTATCTCCACAGTTTCCAGTGTTAGTGTGCTGTGTTACCAACCGCTTGTAACTGCCTCATAGAAGTTTTCATTGGAGGAAACTAGAAGGGCTAGCAACTAGATAGGGAATAATTTAAGTATGGGCACAAGAAAGACACTTTGAGACTGTATACTATATAGGTATAGAAGTTGATTGTTTCTGTTGCAGTGATAGGCCACGAACATGTTACCTGCATTGACAACAACATGGACAATCATTGGGCTTCAGAGTCAACAGGCTGTTAACATAATAAGACAGTTCACACTGCAAAGAGCTGTGGCTTCATGCAGCCATTTTGCATTCACAGGCAAAAGCAATCCCACCATGTTTTGCATTTGATTGCTCAGCAATTAGGAATGGCAGCTCAGCAAAGCAAGGGGGACCCAGAGATATGTATAATCCAGAGCACTGTAAAAAGCTGGATGTAACCTTGTTGAGATTTTAATTGTAGGGCTAACATCTCTAGCCATGTTCCTTTTGATTTTCAGAGTGGAACTGCTTTTGAAAGAGAGTACATTTTAAAATAACCTTTACCTCTTTTCCCAGCTCTTAGCAATGGAGGGTGTTGACCCTACAGTGACATGACTGTGCTGACAGGTGCAGCCACTTCTATTAAAACTATTTCCCTCTCTTACATACAGAAAGCAGCGGAAAAAGTTTCATGACCGTCTTCGGCAAAGCCTTCGCTCAGAACGGAATAACATGGTGAACATGGCAAATGGACCCCACCATCCCAATCCACCACCGGAAAACGTCCAGCTGGTGAATGTAGGTTTTACTGTCTAGTACTAGCTCTCACCTGTCAGTGTATAAGCAGCATTTACCTCATCACCTTTAAAATCTTATTAGCTGCTAAAATTGAATGGCAGGATTTTCCAGGAATAAGGGATTTGTCCACCTGGAAATGATTAGAACTACCTCTGAAAAAAAATCTGATTTAGGATGAATTCAGAACATTTTTATATATGATCATTTCCACACCGCATTAGACATTAGCCACCGAATCTCTGTAGCAGAGACAGGGAAGTTAAAGTACCAGCATTAGCAGAAGGCTATGTGCAGAGATGCTTCTCTACAATGTATCAAGTGGATATTTAATGTCATGCCCTTCCCACTGTTTCCCCCAGTTCACTGGCTGGGTAAATGCTGAAGGGGTTCTATCTACCATGGCTCAGCAGTCCTTAATGCTGATGGATATTTGTCTAAGCAAGAACAGCAGTATTAGTTTTTTTATGTAGGGGAGGTGAAGGCCACACCAAGCTTTAGGGAGAAAATCTGTGTCCCACTTTGTCAATTGCAATTGACTTCCACAAGGCAGGATTTCTCCCAGTCTTCTAAATTGCGGTGATACAATACGGAATAACATGGAAGTCTCTGTGAAAAAGTGGGTTGCTTGACTCCAGGAAAGAAAGGAACTGACGTATAAGACTTATAAGAAGGAGAATAATGAAGAAGAAAAGGTTGCCTTAGAAAAAAGAGCTGGATTAAATTCCCACCTCAGATAGCTACATAGCAGTTCGGAGTAATGCCATAGCACCTTGGTCAGCTGAACAGCTAAGGGTAAATTTCTTATCAGTGACGCACAAACTCTTTAGCTAGGGACAGAACTTGCACATAAACCAGTATAAGTGATCAGAAACCAATTCTGACCTTAGCTCAGGTTCTGTGTAAGATTCCAGTGTCTACAAGAGTTTCTTCCTTCCTGCCTTTCTCTCTGGGAGTCTCTTTTGTCCAGAAATAAAGTGGACTTCATGCAACCTACAGTCATTCCAGCCATCCTTTCTCAGTATTTCAACATCATTGTAAATCTGTGTGTCAGGACAGGACAAGGGTGAGATCCTTGCCCAACTGAAGGTAGTGGCAAAGCTTCAGAAGAAACAAGATTTCAACTCGTGTCTTCTGCTGAGCTCAGTATCCAGTATTTCCCCTTCAGAGATTTAACTAAGCAGCCAGATTCTTAAGAGCTGAGAAACCAGCGGTTTGTATTAATAGCAATTGAGAATTCCAGCAAGCAGCCTCAGCAATGCCCTATTGAGAATATTTGGAGATCCCCAGATATGACCCATGAGCCATATGACCTGTACTTTTTTTTTTTAACTTGGCCCTCCCTATGCAGGTATTTCAAATTGTTCCTTATGTTTTCATTGAGAATTATGCAACAGACTCGCACTACTGTTACTGACAATATATGAGCCATAGTATAACCTCCACTGGAAACAGTTACTTGCAGACCAGGTACTTTACAGTATTCACAGTATGTTCTTCATCAAGAAGGGCAGCAAGTAAGATGGTGCTGCTAAAGAAGGTATCTCCCAGTGCCTGAATAATGGTGTTTGTGCCCAAAAGCTGGCAAAGAACTATTTAGTTGGTCTAATAAAATATATTACATTCACCCAAAGACCTTGCCTGCCTATATCCTTAGACCAATCTGGCTACAACCAACAACACCAGCTATAGGAAGTGATACATTCAAAGTCCCCATCCATGAGGTATTTGAATTTGCCTATAAAGCGTATCTATTTTATAAATCCTAGGCTGTAGGCAGCTCTCACATTAGCTGACTCTCTCCTGTTTTGGATTTAAAGTGTGTGTGTATACACATGAACATGTGTGCATGAGCAAGTGAGTTGTACGCTCCAGTATATAAAGATGGGGGTTTTCTATTTTTTCAGCAGTATGTATCGAAAAATGTAATATCCAGTGAACATGTAATTGAGAGAGAAACAGAGACATCATTCTCCACGAGTCACTATACCTCAACAACGCATCACTCCACAACAGTCACCCAGACACCCAGCCACAGGTACGACAGTGAAAAAGACAGGTGGGGTTCTTGGATGTCAGTTCTAGAAGAATGCAGGGTAGATTTGTACTTTGTAGTCTAACTGAATATACACTTATAACAGAAGTTTTTATGAGCTCTAGCTTATTTCATAAGATGCTGTTAAAGGATATACGTAGCACAGTGCATAAAATATAAACAATTGTTTTAATATAAAAGGGAGGGAGGGAGGAAAGGGGGGAGGTAAAAGAAGGGTTGGGGGTAATGCTGAGAGAGGCAAACAAGCAAGACATAAACCCATAGGAATAGAGGGGTCACAAAAGCTAATCCAGGTTAATGGGATAAAATACTCCGTGTTTAGACCATACTTAGCAAAATCCAGGCTCTGGATGGTTTCTTGTTCTGCAATTTCCAATTTGAGAGTTTTTTTAAAAGTTTTGAAGTTCTGCCTAAGAACACCTACCCTGAGGTCAGAGATAGAGTGTCTAGGGAGGTTGAAGCATTCTGCCATGGGCCTTTGTGTCTTTTAAAAGCTGATGTAAGAATGAATGAACACGGATCTGACAAGTAAGGATCACCCCATCTGCTCAATGTATACAGCAAAGGGACACTATAAGTAGGTGATGGCTTATATGATGTTGGTAAAGATGCAAGTGACTGTGCCTCAGATGTTATATTCTGTGTTTTCTAATCCCGTGGTGATGTGGTCTGAATTAATGAGGGGGCACAGCTTCCATCTAGGTCCATTGCAAGGTTTGATGCCTTGCTAAGAATGGGAGTTCAGGTAGCCTGTGTTTAAGAGATGCTGTTTGAGATTGTTGGGGCTGCCTGGAAGCCAGAACAGGTTTGTCCCCCATGACTACTTTGAGACTCATGGTCCTCTTTTTCCAGGAGAGGTTAGAAGTCATTAATGATGCATCAAAGGTATTCTAGCTGGGGGCTGTCAGTGGGATTCTGTTGTCCTGAGGTTGGTACTGTAGCCGGTGAGAGCAAAGTCTGAGTTTGGCATTGTTGATTTGAGTGGGTACAGTTTTGGGATTGCATTGTAACTGTACAGTTCCCTGCTCCATTTCCTCAAAACGTACATTCCAGTTGGTACAATCTGAGTAGATACTGCTGTACCATAGACATTGACTGTACACAATGGATCTAGTGGTGCGCTTAGGATAAAACCTGGTGGCATGAAAGTAGCTGTTCCTAGGAAATGAATTTGAGGGATGCAGTATTTCAGAGTCAGCTTCATGGAGGGGCTGATGTTTCTCTAGAGATTCCTTTCCATATCCCCAGACAATGAAGATGTCACTGATGTACCTTAGGCATATCATAGGAATGAGAGGGAAGCTGCAGAGGAAATAGACTTCAAGGCCTGTCATGAATATGTTGGGACATTAGGGGCCATCCATGAGCCTATGACATTGCCATTTGTTTTTAGGTAGGGCTATGCAAAGCTTTGGTCCCTGATTCAATTTGACAGAGATTCGGCCCGATTAGGTAGCTGAATCCAAATTGAATCAAAGGACCCTTTAATTTCTCTGATTTGAATCAGAACCCTCTGAATCAATTCAGAAAGATTCAGAAAGATTTGGAGATTCAGACACAGACACAGCTTTAAATGTTTTTCCTGCATACCTCCAGGTAGCAGGGGCTCATGAATACCACTATGGTGGGGCGAACGGAGTGTCCCACAGAAGTGCGGGGGGCTCCCCAGTGTGCTTGGCAGCAGACCAAAAGTGAACCAGAAGCACTTCCGGTCCACTTCCAGGTCCGCTGGGGGGTGTGCCTTCTTCGGCTCAGCAGCTGGTGCCTCCTGGGTTTGTGGGGGACGGGTGGCCAGTCATCGAGCCAGATGGGCATGGGGGTGCCCCCTAGCGCGCTCCCCAGTGAACCACTCCTGGGTTCACTGCTAAGCAGGTGGAGGCCCTCCCCCACTCCTGTGGGACTTTCCATCTTCCCCTGCATCATGGCGATTACAAGCCGCACTAGTACCTCGAGGTATGTAGAAAAAATATTCTGTGTCTATGTCTGAATTGTGATTCTCCAAATCAGCACTGAATCTTCAGATTCAGATTCGGCCAGATCAAATCAGGGACAGTGATCCAAGTCAACGAATCGAATGACTGTCCCTGACTTGGGCCGAATCTGAATCAAGTAGGGCCTGCTTCGCACGCCCCTATTTTTAGATCTAGTCAATTCCAAAATTGTAAAGAGGTGTGTGTGAGGACCAAATCAGATAATGTAACAGAAACAGAAGCAGTGTTCTCATCAGATATAAACTTTATAACTTGCAATCTTTCCGTATTGGGGATGTTGATGTATAGAGATGTGACATCCATGGCAGCTAATATGGTGTTTGCCAGTTTCTTTGAGAAATGTGTAGTGTCTTTGAAAAAGCTAGAGCTCCAGTGGCATATGGAAATAGGATGGAGTCAATTTAGCTAGAAACTCTCTGTGACCGTGCCAGTACCGAGACAATGAGGCATCCTGTGCTGCTTGGTTTGCGGATCTTGGGTAATAAATAAAAATTGCTAGGCCTGGGATGCCAGGAGGAATTCCTGTACCACTGCAAAAAAAAGATGTATTAAAATTGCTTGGGTTTGGGGTTTTAATCTGAAGATGAATGGCACTTGACGTCAGTTCACTGAAACTAATTATCTTAACCAGAATTTACAAAGAGCTCTATTGATTGCATGCAGTTCCATTACCAATACTGTGAATTGTAATTTATACTGATTGCTAAATTAGTGAGAGATCTTTTTTTTTTACCACTGTAGCTAGTGGGAGCTGCCTTAGTAGGTACTGCCTCCTGACTGGCGATCCTTTTTCCTTCTCAGACTTCACCTTTCCATGGTCTTCACAAAAGCAGAGGCATCTTAATGTTTTTGAACACCATTATTAATAAAATGCAGGGTCTCCTATTAAACTGCTTCTGTATGAAGTCTAAGATGCAGATCCCAAGCTGTAGACAGATGTTTCTGCCCATTGTTAAACTTTAGCATCTGCTCCTGAATTTGAAATCACAGTTTTCTTTCCTTCTCTCTCCCTGCTTTCCCTCCCACCCTACCAAATTCTCCTCTCTCGCTTCCTCATCATCTCTTAATCAGTTGGAGTAATGGCCACACTGAAAGCATTATCTCCGAAAGCCATTCAGTGCTTGTGAGCTCATCTGTAGAGAACAGTCGGCATACAAGCCCAGCAGGACCCAGAGGACGCTTGAACGGCATAGGAGGTCCACGAGACTGCAACAGCTTTCTCAGGCATGCAAGAGAGACTCCCGACTCCTACCGAGACTCCCCTCACAGTGAAAGGTACTACCATGAATTGATTTTCCTCTCTAAAACTGGCAGAACAAGGTAGTTCTAAATCTAAATAGATCCAAAGCAGACCTTAGTAGCTTAGATCAGCAGAGGAAAACTTAGCAACTTTGCTCTTTAAGGAAGGCCCCTCCTCATTCATAAAGATATGAAGCAATATACTAGTAGTTTAATCTATCAAATACATGTCTTCCCTTCCTTCCTCTTCTGGACCCAGCTTATTGCTAATGGGTAGCAGTTCATGCTTGGAGAAGATGCACCAGAAATAATTTGCCAGGGATTTTCAGTGCAACATAAAGATAAGAAGTGATGTAGAAGTGGACCTTTTGCCTAGCTCTGTTAGTCGGTACACAAGTAAGGAAGCATATGGCACTTGTCAGAAACAGGAAGCGAAGATAAAAGGGGAAACATTTCAAAAGCACCTAAGGGTATGGGTACACCAGTGGGGCCCAAACTTCTGTCCCCATGACCTGGTTGAACGGTGTGCAGTTCAGTCTGTTGGCCTGATCCCATGCAGGGTTGGTGTGTGGGGTTGTTCCATGGGTATAATCCTGCACAATGGCTTGACCATGTGTCAACATGATCAGTCATTGAGGGCTATATTATCTAGCCCCAGGGCTCTCCATGCATTCAGAAACTGGGCAGCAAGGGAGCAGCAATTAACACAGTCACTGCTACTTCACCAAATTTCTGGACACTTGTGGAGCCCCACAGGTCAGATGACATGGCTCTGTAGGCCAGAGGTTGAGTGAGCACCACTGGTCTACACTACTAGCTAGGGCCACTCCCAGCAACCCACTCCCAAACCCACCAACAGCCTACATTAAAAACCCCTTCACTAACCCACCTTATCATTTGTCCACAGAAGGTCTCCTGGTCATCAGGGTCTAAATGCAAGCCTGCCTTCAGGTCAGTCCCCCTGCAATATAATCAGAATTCACCCAGGCTGAAGGCTGAAAACACAGGAAGTCTGGAGCACCTGACTTCCAGCCCTTCTGTACCTGACTTCCTGTCTCTCTTGGTTATAATCAGAATTAAATATAGATGGAGAGACAAGTAGTGGATAAACAGATTTTTCAAAGTGTTTTAGTGAAACCCTTCTAGAAATTCTTCTGCCCATTAACATCTCCTTCTGTGTTTGGTGTGCAGCTGTAGCAATGTTATAGACAGGGAATAGTGGCTCTTGTGGTTTGGGCTAATTAAGAGCAACCATCAGGTTTGATCCTAAATAGCATGTAAACATGCCCTAAATGATTTTGGAGCTCAAGACCTGTTGACTTTTAGTTTGATTTTTTGCTCCTAAATTCTTTATATTCCTTTTGAAAATTACTTGAATGATTTAAAAGTAACACAAGGATAGCAGGAAAAAGATCTCAGGGCATGATCAAGTTATTTTTGCTATGAACAGTGCTAATTGAGAACTTTTCCACAAAGTGAATTTCCACTTTGTTCATCCAGACCATAGCTCCTGATTGAAATGCACACGTTTCAACAAAACTGGCATTAGGAGCAGTTTTCCAGATCCAGAGTGGAACTTGTTCAAAATGATACCAGGATAACTGAGTGGACAGACATTTGCCTAGGATGGAGGAATCGCAGGTCCAAGTCTCTGCTTTGCATCATTCAAACTTGGTCTCCCAGATAGCTGTTCTTCTAGGCTGAGTCAATCTATCCTTTGAAGCTGCTCTATTTTGTCTAAATAAGTAATTATTCAGTGGGCCAGAGAGAGAAGAGGGCAGGACACAAAGCGATGTGTCTAAATTGCAGCAAAGTAAATCTAGGTTATATCTCTGGAAAAAAATTCCTGCTAGTAAGAAGAGTAGGACAGTTGAACAGGCTGCCCATGGAAATGGTGGAACCTCCTTCGCTGGAGGTTTTCAAGCAAAGGCTAGACAGGCATCGGTCAGGCATGGTTTTGGAGCAGTGCATCCTGCAGCTGTGCCGGGGTCTGAGACTTGGTCTTTTCTGGCCCTATGATACCAGAATCACGTCCCCTCACATCCCAGGCGGTGTTGGGAACACCAAGTGGTTGGCCGTTCTGAATCAGGTGATTCTGTATACATTTTGTCCTGGTGTGGAACAGGAACTTTTTTGCAACTGTTGGAAACATTCACAGGAAGGAAAACAGCTTGCAGCCCAGCTCTATTAATGAACCAAGCCGCTGCAGTCAGTGAGTATAACTAAAGCCCTGTGGCTACAGTGGTCCAAATTAGAGTGTCAGTACAAATAGTACAGAGATGCAGCCACAACAGAAGAAGCAAATGGATATTTGCAGTGACTGTAAGCTGCTGCACCTGTATTACATTTACAGCAGCACCTGGAAAGGCCAGTCTGGATAAGGGCCCTACTGTGTATGTCTAAAGGAGCAGGAGGCAGAACTACAGTCACTGTCTAGCTACATATTTGCATATGCAACTTTTAAAAACAGGAAGTTAATGCCAGTTATGCCTCTCTGACTCTGAGGCCCCAACTGATGGGCTGTAATTTAAGCTGCGGGTGGTTACAGAATGATTTGTGTTAGGATGCAAGGAATGAGATAATAGAAATGAGAAGGGGTATCTGCCACAGACCAGCAGGATGTGAGGACAGGGAGAACAAAATATTTCTGGACTAACTCTCTAAGCAGTGTGAAATCACAGTGAAATTTTAACGCCCCAGATGTCTGTGGTGTCATAAATACAGTCAAACCAGCATCATCAAAGAGGGTCTTCAGTTGGATTTTACTATCCAAAAACACAGAATGTGCAACTAGAGTAGAAGCCATCTGTCTGATAGCAGTTCTTACAAGTACAGAGGAACTAGTTAAGAATGTAGTGACAAAAAAGACGCTTGAACCACATGCTGTGAGCTGTCTGAACACAGTGCCTAGGCCTGCTACCCTTAGCAAGTGCTAGGTCATTGTTAGCTGCAGGTTTGCTAAGAAAAACTGTCTGTAACTTACCAAGGAATTTAGCTTTCAAACAATGCAAGTGTCTAGCAGCTATCAGAACCCAAATCATATAAACAGCCATGGCCCTGAACCAACAGAGCACTTAAACACATACTGCACTTCCAATCACATGAGTAGTGGATTACTCAGGTGGGTAAAGTTAAGCATGTACTTAAATGCTTTGCTGGATTGGGCCCTACAGCAGTAAATACTGCATTTTGAACCATCTGGGAGCCACGTAAATTGTACTGCCAAGTTCACACTGATGAAGTGTATCATACTTCGGCATATTTGATCCTCTGGATGCAAGGAGAAGAGATTGTTTGCCTGGCCATTCTGGACTATCCAAGGTCATCTGAGCAGCATTTTGACACATTAGGGTTTTTTTCAGGTATATGTCTTTTCATTCCAGCTGGGAAGAAGAGGGCATCTCTCCAAATATTACATTTCCTGAAAGAAAACGTTCAGGGAAAAATACAGGCAGCATTTCTCCAATAAATCACCAGACCTTGATCTCCTCCCTGAAGTGGCTATGAGCTCTGAAGAGGAGAGACATTTCCCTGGGTGGTAGACTAGTCTTCATCCATCTTCACCATGCACAAAATACATGGCAAATTATTTCTGGTACCTGAAGGGTGCGTGTGTGCGCGTGCGTGTGTGTGCGTGCGTGTGCATGTGTATCTGTAAGTGAGCAAGAGAGTTATTCTAAACCAATAGTAGGTTTGAAATATAAAAATATAAAACATTCCATAAAGTAAAAATTACTTCCTTACATACCAACTAAAACTTGGCTGTACTGTGAGTTAGGAAATCAAGAATGTGTTTCCCTCACATTCTGGACCCAACAGCTTCTCTCAAATTACATTCTGCATTGAGAGCGCAATGCAGGTTAGGGGGACTTTGTCCTCATCTGCTGTTACAACAGCTCTAGTTCCATGGAGGTCCCTGAAAAACCATGAGCTGCTGCTAGCTTGGTATTCAGTCGGCTATTCTGTAGAAAATACTTGCCACTTCTCAATATAGAGAAGCTTGCAGAAATTAGCTCTTCCCTGACATCTGGAGCTATACTAACATAACTAAAGGTATAATTTTCTATGGATTTAGTTCAGCCAACACAACTTTGTATGTGGATGCAGTTTAGCTTATATCGGTTGTGTCAATAAATTTACAGGCACAAGCTAAATCTATATAACTATCTTTAAGCTAAAAGAAGACTGTCAACACACAACTTCACACTGGTGTGTCTAAAACTGATTTAGTTAAAACTCCTGTATGTAGACAAGCCCTACAGTTATCAGCTGTAAATCATCTAAGGTATGTTAGTGGAGATAAAAAGATTTCAGTTTCCTGGACACCAGCTATCTGAACACCGAGTGGGATAAACACCTATGAAAAGAGGGAGTGATTTTATTCTAGTTATTTGACAAAATGAATTAATTACTCATTAATTGCTCACAAGTAACCAGTTTGACTGCTTGACAGGAAGGACTGACTATAGCTTTCCTTTTTTTCCTAGAAGCAATGGGCCAGTTCCTTAAGTGCTTTAAATCTATGTAGCTCTGCTGAAATCAGCAAATCTAGACCAGTTGCCAAGAATCTAGCTAGCTTTTCTTTTTTCCCAGTTATCTTGCTGTGTGTAATCAAAGCAAATAAGCAAACATTGGATAGACAGAGATTAGATAACAAATATGACTTCATTTTGATTCTCTTAATTTCACTCAGACAAATATCCACTAATTAAAAGCAAAGTGCTCTCACTAGCCATAGCAGTATAACTTGCATGAGCAGGTCTGCAGAAGACATTCATCTTGGGTTGAGCTTACAGTTGAATATGACTGAAATGGAGGAAAGCTCAGACTAGAGAAAAAATGGGCAAATGATGCAAGATTTCTTACTGAGCATAACAGCAGGTAGGTGAGCAGGGCATAAACCATGATACTGCTTATGGGAGAGACAGGAAAATGGAGCTAAGGGGGTACCTCATCCTCCTGTCCCCAGGGCCCACCCACTTATACACATTCTGCACCTTCCCTGCAGTGGCTCTAGCAGCAGTGGCAGTGCAGGATACAGGACTAGGATGTAGGACCAGTGGCCGGAGGTCCACTGCTGGAAGGAAAGGAGACATCACTTCCTTTTTTGCTGCTAAAAATCAGTGTTTAAGTGAACATGTGGTATGTGTCAATGACAAAATAAAGGAGGTGACATTTCCCTCCTGCTCCTATACCATGGGCCATCACCACCCAGGGCATGTTACTGGTCATCTAGGGATGCCTCCTGGATGATGGTTTAGTTCTATTTCTAAAACTCACTTCAGCTGCTAACCTTCCCCAGAAAGATATCAAGGGACTGAGAGCAAATTCTCTACAGGGCCATTAACACTGAGCCAAAGCATCTTTTATGTCTTTTGTTGTTACCACATGAAGATAGGAAGTACCACATGTTTGGATTTAAGAATCTCTCACAGAGCCATTACATCTGGGGTTTAGCTCCACATCCCCTGTGGAACAGGCTGAGATCCCCACACAAAAAATAGTAATTTACAAAGTCTGAATAAAACCCCATAAGGATCCATAAGGATCATGTTCCACGTAAGGTAAAGCTGCCATGACAGAGAGATTTTTCAATATGCGAAGACAAGCACAGTGTTTATGAAATGGTAATTATAATGTGGGCCAGATACTCAAGTGCTCAGTAGCCAGCCGCTTCCATTGAAAAGTGTGGAGTATCCTGAGCCTTTCTGAGGGATTGGCCTGTATTACTAAACCCTCTAGCTCAGTTTTGTACAGTCAGTAGAACTAACTGCTGTATAACACACCACTTAAGCCAAGTAAAGGTGGCAAAACTTCTGCAGACAATTGCATGCATCATTCAGAAAAGGCATTCCTCTGTTCCCGGAGCTATCCAGTTTGACATCACAAAAATGTGAGAAATGGGTAATGGTAAGATAACTTGTTGTTCTAGAAGTCAGCTTTCCTTAATGATTTCTTTTATGTTTAATCCCTTCTCCACCTTGATGGGGCCTTTCTGTGTGTCTCTTTATTCAGGTATGTATCAGCTATGACCACCCCAGCTCGCATGTCACCTGTAGATTTCCACACTCCAAGCAGTCCAAAGTCCCCCCCCTCAGAAATGTCTCCACCGGTATCCAGCTTAACTGTGTCAGTCCCTTCTGTGGCGGTGAGCCCCTTTATGGAAGAGGAGCGGCCTCTCTTGCTGGTGACTCCACCAAGGTTACGGGAGAAGTATGACCATCACATTCAGCAGTTCAACTCCTTCCACCACAATCCTGCCCATGAGAGCAACAGTCTACCCCCTAGTCCTCTTCGGATAGTAGAGGATGAGGAATATGAGACCACACAGGAGTATGAGCCAGCACAGGAGCCTCCAAAGAAACTAGTCAACAGCCGGAGGACAAAGAGAACAAAACCCAACGGCCACATTTCCAACAGAATGGAAATGGACACTGACACAAGCTCTGAGAGCACCAGCTCTGAGAGTGAAACAGAAGATGAAAGAATAGGCGAGGATACACCTTTCCTGAGCATACAGAACCCCCTAGCAACCAGCCTCGAGTCAGCCACAGCCTACCGACTGGCTGACAACAGGACTAACCCAACCAGTCGGTTCTCTACACAGGAAGAATTACAAGCAAGGTTGTCCAGTGTAATAGCTAATCAAGACCCTATCGCTGTATAAAACATAAACACACACATAGATTCACATGTAAAACTTTATTTTATATAATGAAGTATTCCACCTTTAAATTAAACAATTTATTTTATTTTAGCAATTCCGCTAATAGAAAACAGGAGAATTAAAAAAAAAACTTTTATAAATTAAATATATGTATGTACAAATGTGTTATGTGCCATATGTAGCAATTTTTTACAGTATTTCAAAATGAGAACGATATCAATGGTGCCTTTATGTTATGTTATGTTGAGAGCAAGTTTTGTACAGTTACAGTGATTGCTGTTCCACAGTATTTTGCCTAACCTTCCAACCTTCAGTTTTCCTGGCTTTTTTGTGCATTGCATTATGGTAACTGGATGTATGATTTGCAAGAATTGCAAAAGTCCCTCTGTTTGCTTGTAGTAGTCCCCAGTCAAAAAGCCCTGTAATGAATGGCAAACTCACCCATCCACCTCCCCCAAAAAGAGATACTATTTCCTTCTATAAGAGGTTTTATTTGCTTTCCATATATGAAATGAGTTTTGTCTGCTCTCTGCCAGCCAAAAGGTTTGCTTCATTGGGCACTGGAATAATAGTAGATCCAACAGCATGCTACTATTAGTTACAGCAGGATAACAAAAACTGCATTAAATAATGTTACTTATTAGAAGGAAAGTAATACTGTGATTTTAAACTGAATATATTACTAAGCAGAAGTCAGCTTGTACTCACTAGAAGCTGTCATTTCATTTTTTTCAGATATGAATTGTTCTAGTTATCCCTTACAAGACGGGTTCAGTGTAGCTGAGGCTGCAAACCCAGAACTTTACAAAAGAACAAGATTTCTATTAGTTTAAGTTACTAGGGAAACTATTATAGCAGGTATCTGTAACCAACCAAGGAAGAGAACTAGTTGGAAAAAAAAATGCCACTAATAAAGGTGCAATCATATTTTACCTGTATTTTTAATGTTGATTTTTAATAGACAATTTATTCTTTTGTTTGCAAAAGGATGCAATCAGAGAAAAAGCCAACCTATAGAAATAAGTGTTTTGTAACGTGGTAGTGTGGCTATTAGAATGAGTTTCATCTTTGTACATAGCAGCAACTGGCAGGGTGAAATTAGCTGAATCATTAAAAAAGAATAGATGGTGGGAAAGATGTAACCTAAAACTTATTGACTTTGCATCCGGTGGCCTGTTTCAGTTTGTTTATATATTTATTTAAATTTTCTATCAAAGGCCTATTTCTGTAGACAAGCACGCTGCATTGATCAGGCCCATAATGTGCATGGGGACTTGTTATGAATGTGCATGTGACCAGTGACTGCATTAGAATCTGTGACTGGGAAATAGACAAATGTGGTATCAATACTGGGATTGTTGCTCCTTTTCAAACCAAAAAAAAAAGCAAATGGCCTCTTTTGCACTGAATTCTGATCAATTTAGTAAGGTGACTGCCTCTTACTTGATTTCGCTTAAGTTCAGTTGGCACAATGCAGCCTCAGGACTGATGTTAAAAGCAAATGTTCTGTGTGGCCTCGTGAGAGGATAATGTGAGCACATCTGTTCTGTAAGTAGTAGTGATTCTAAATAAGAACCATCTTAGCACAGCAGAAACATCAGCCAAACTGTATTTACGCCTTGGGCCATGTTCTGATCCTCGTTGCTCTGAGGTAAGCAAGTAAAAAAAAAGATTGTGTTGGACCTGAAGTCCCAGTTCAGCAAAGCACTTAAGCACATGCTTAAATCCATCCCCAACTGGAAAAGCACTTAGCACCATGCTTGAGTCCCAATGACGTTACTAGAACACAAAAGAAAGTTACGTACATGCTTAAATGCTTTGTGGAGCTGCACTGAACTTCCAGTTCAGGACCTAAGATCGGGATTTGGCTTAGTGCAGTAAATGAAGCTGCTTAGTAGTATGGATAAAAACACTGCGCTATAGCACTGTATGTTCAAAACAGAGTGTGTAAACACAATTTTATTTTGAGGTGAGTAGGATTAGCCATCCAATCAAAGCAGTCAGAGAGTAGCAATAGGGTTGCAGTGGAATCCTCGTGGTGGTGTACAAGAATGAGCAGGTGTTTTTGGTGAAGCAGCTCAGGCAGTGGACTTGGGTGTGTTTTGTGTACAGCCACGTATTTGAAACACATGCAAGAGACTGCAGCGTTCTTAATTACTGTATTACCATGATGCAGATACCCTCTGCTTTCCCTCTTGTTTGCATGCATATAGTATATCTTCATCCTGCTTCACAGTGTCTTTTTATTCCCTCTGTACACAACCCAGGGCCCTGTGTAAATCCTGGATGCCAAGTACTCATTTTGTACACTATTTATTATTACTGCTTGCAGTACAGTAGTACAGGTAGCCTCACCAGAGATCCCATTGTGCTAACCACATGGAAGAAGGCCTGTTAGGTGGAGGTTCCAAAAGTGCTTGGGACATGGACTCTTAAATTAAAAACCTGCTCCAAAACCCACTGAGGTCAGTGGAAAGTTTTCCATTGATTTAAATGGGGTTCAGATCAGGACCCAAGACCAGTCGCTTAATGACTAGGTAATAGAGAAAAAGGATGGGAGTGGAATCAGGTAAATAATTGTCAAAGCTTGGAAGAAAAATAGGTCTTTAGTTCCCTTCTAGTGAACCAATTTTATCCACATGGCAAGGACACCAATACAAAAGAAAGGAATGCCGAGGGCCTGTGCATGTGTGACACTCTCCATGCGGGGCTGGGGAAATAGGTTGCATTTCTTCTATTGCACTGATGAGCTGTCAAGACAAAAACATTCCCCCTCTGTACATGTGGTATAGATCGCAACAGGGTATGAGCTGAGAGTTTTGGGATGGGGCTTTCAAATGGCCGCAAGTGAAAGTCCATGGGGGTTGGCTGTCTCGCTCTACTCCTTTGAAAATCACAGCAGGGCCTGGGGTGAGCCAGCAGAATGACTCTGGGTTTACATTAGCCTGAGAAGAGCATCTGGCCCCTCAACTCTCAAGTTCTCTAATACCCCTGGAAAGACTCAACTCCCACAACTTGTACACTCCCAAGATGTGATTCCATCTTTTACATGCAAGCTGCAGCTGGGGGAAGAGGGTTGTCACCACCTGTATTTGGGCTTAAGCCAGCAGAGGTGCCGAGTAATTCCTGGACTCACTCTGTGCCTCTTGAAGGACTGAGCCTGACATGCGAAAAGCCTAGCTGTTAGCATCAACTTCAGGAAAGAAAGCCTATGCTCTAAGGAAGGACTAGCAGCTCTCTCAGGGCCACTGGCCCCATCCACCCACAGCTCTTGGTCTGATAGGGAACCTCTGCCAGACCTTTTTCTAACCCTAATAGGAAGTAAAACAGCAATCTGAGGAGGAACACCGGAGCAGGGAGGTCAGGGGCAGTAACTCTGTCCTGATTATCCTGATTTCAATAAAGACATCCCCCAGTTTGGCTTTAAGGAAATTCCACATGACCTGACAGTCCTGTCTGAACTGTATCCCAGAAAGGGATGTGCAAAATACAGTGGGCCTCTTCTTCAGTTGGTACATGTCAGCACAGGTTCACCAATGCCTGCTTCCACTTGCCAAGAGTTGCCCCGCCCCCCCGAGGAAATGGCCAAGGTGCTTCTGCAGAGCTCCTGACAGTAACACTAAAACGCATCTCCCACTTACTTATCCATGCTTTGTGAGCACCAGTCCAGGAAATGAGGCAGGGAAGGCATGGAGGCTCCATGCTAAGGATCTCTGTCTCCAGCATGCTTGAGATCAGCAGCAGGGGCAGCCCCCAGGGCAGCTTTGTGGTTTCATTTCTGGGCTTGGCATGCATGGAGAAGAACAGGTCAGCAGGGCAAGGTTCTCAGAGTCACTGCCTAAAGTACCATGAAGCTGAATAGATAGATGAATGCTTACCTGTCCCATGGTTTCCCACCTCATCCACCTGCAAGAGTTGGGGGAAGACCATTATTTGCTTTCCCAGGGAAACAATAAACCTTCCTTTCCTTTCTCTTATTTCATGACAAAGAGACACCATCTCCCTGTTCCCCTCCAGTTCCCATACCTTTATACAAATAATAAAATGATTACTCGTGCATCCAGGAAACCCATTTTTTGCCTGTGAAGCAGGCATTTCTCACCGTGATGATCCTAAGCAAAGCCTGTTCTCAGCCATTGACACTGGCTATGTTCCATCAGCCATACTGACTTCCGACCAGAAAAGCACCTATGAAATGCTGCAGAGAAATGCAGACAAAGAAAATGGCCACATACCATCATTTTAATTATATATTCTGTTGTAAATACATCTTGTACATACTTGGATGTTTTTGTGATCATTTACTGTTATTATGGGTTATGTATCAATGATGCTCTCTCAGTTTATTGTGTAACACTGTAAATAACATAATCTCCTTCATTATTTATACTTAGGCATCTAACACACAGAGAGAGTTGTCTTCATATTACTTTAAGATCTATGACAAAAATCTGTTTGTTTTCCTTTTGCTTTACAATGTAATGTATCATTTTTCTTCCCCTTCTTCCCCCTCCCCCTGCCTTTTTTTTCCTTTTAAAGAGAGTAATAATTTATTGTTCAGGAGAGAGAGAATGTATCTGTAATGCAAACTGTTCAAAGAATGCACCACGGAAGGCCATAAGGTACTGATAAACTAAAGAATTTATTATCCCAAATACTAAGCAATAAGTAATTGTTGATTTATTTAAGTTTTTATTGTTCATTCTCAGTAAAAGAGGTGCTGGAATAAATTGCTACTGTGTTGTACTGGCACAGTTGCTCAGCAGACTGCTTCAGTCCATTAGGTTTTACCTTTCTGGCTCCCTACCCCAGCGTGGTGCTACAGTATTATGTTATCTAGCGTTACATTCCTTATTTGTCATTTTTGCTGGAGTTTTCCCTTGCTCTCATTTGTGGAGTGGAGTGTCCCATCCAGTCTGCTGTCTCATGCCCTTGTTCCTAGAGCTCGGATGGCTCATTATTGATACAAATATAGCATTGTTCAAGATGCAGTTCAAGTTTTAAAAAAGGACATCCCAGCATAAATGCATTGGCCATTTGGTATGGATTCGTAGTCTGGTTCTACCAAGTTTTCCTATCAAAAAAATTATTCCAATGTTTGCGTTACATTCCTTCCTTACATTGCTTTCCCATGGCTGTGATGTGACAGGCTGAGCACCTTTGACAATCTGGCTACTAATATAAATGCCTAAATAAGAGTTTCTCTGGGGTAACATTTTTGAAAGCACCCAGGTGATTAAGGAGCCAAAGACCCATTCAAATCCAATAGGACTCAGGCTCATATGCTTTTGAAGATTTTAGTGGAGGTCCTGAGCTCTTCACCACATGTGTTCCTGTGGTTTCCAGAAGCCTCTTCTTGTGCAAAGGATGGGAAACAGCTGGCTTGGTCCAAATGTGTCTCTCTGGCTGTCTCCTCACACATGTTAAGGGTAGTGGAATTGCAGCCTCTGCAAGTCTGTACTGAGCCAGGCAGCAGATGGATGCCAAGAACTTCAGGGCAAAGGAGAACAACAGCCTGCTTGTTTCCCAGCATGCCACAAGTGCAGTCCCACCCCATTGCAATGAAATGGCATGGCTGGATAGTTCCCAGTTCTCATTTGCTTTGTCTCAGGTGCAGCTAAGAAAGAGCAGAAGAGACCACTTAAAATGCCCAGTCAGCTCTTGGCTAACCCTTGATGAAGCCCTTGGGCTATGAATGTATTAACACATGCCAAGCCATGCCCTCTGCATTCATCGCCACCTCGAGCAGTCAGTTGTGTAGCAAACAGGCCTAGAGTTGTCTCTGTGAACACTTTCTGAGATACCCCTTAGTACTGGCTTTGTGGCTCCACTTCTCTCTTACCCTGAGGCACTTTTGTACCACAAAGGGGTCTTAGTGGCAGTGGGAATCCAATCCAAGATTCTCCTTTGTGGTTAGAGGGAGTGGCATTTTGCTGGAGCAGCGTGTGTACCACTTGGTATCTTTAGAATGATTTGATTTGTCTGCCTGATAATTTCCCAAGTTAAGGGGAAATCTCATGGGTGGGCTGGTAGTAATAAAACTCCAAAGTACTTTGGCCATCCAAGGCACTTTGAATTTTCTTTGCCTCTCAGAAATGTACTTTTCAAGGTTTCCTTCAGCCTGGACACGCTTCTGCTGTTCTCCTTACGCCGAGCTTCTTGGATTCTGAATTGCTGTGTTAAAGTTGCACTGGTCCTCAGCCACCTTTTGTAAAACATCATGAGAAACATCAGGGTGCCAAATTCCATTTCCCTTTCCATGGCAGAAGTACAGTAGCCCACCCTTGCCTTGCCACAGGAGACGGTGAATCTGCCATTAGGTTCTTCTGGATCAGGCTCCCAGCAGTAGGATTTCCAGTCATATTACATTCTGCTTCTTACCGCCCATTGTGTGTCACACACAGGTGGTCTAGTTTCCTACTTGGTAACATAAACTGTACTTTTTTCAGGATTATACAGATACACCAGAACATTGCATAATTAGACAAGACACTTGGTCTATCCTGTTATTTGGAATCAATTGACTCTTGAGTGAAGTCATGCCCATATCAAACCCTTTTCCTGACATGCATCTTCCTGTGTAAGGGGAAAGCCCTCAGACACAGTCTTCCTAGGAGCTAATGTGCCCCCAAGGCAAAACAGCCTGGCTTTACTTTGCTGTAGCAGTACAAAAAAAAGGGAGAATCATTTCCATTAATCATCAACATGCCAAAAGCCAATGGAATTGTAGCACTGCTAATGTTAATGGCCTACATACACACACATACATATTATATAGTCCTATTTAATGTCCTGTTGCAGGAGTTGGCAACCTACAGCCCACGAGCTGGATATGGCCTGCAAAGTGATTGGATCCAGCCAGTGGTGGCAGGGTGGATCAGCAGCATGCAGTTCAGCCCAGCACATCCCCCTTCTCTGCTGTGCGCCATGCTTCTGATCCCCTTCAGAGTACTCCCTATAGCTCTCCCTGCTCTCTCACCCTCCTCTATAGCAGGCATTGCTTGCCATCATCACCATCACTGCTGAATTTGTCCCTCCCCACTACCACTGAAGACAAATCAGTAGCGCCTGGTGGAGATGGTGCCACATGGCAGAAATGACTTGGATGCTGCTGAAGAAGGTAGCAGCCTGTAGCAGTGGCCAGATCAGATGCAGTCAGTCTGTGGCTCTAAAAGGTTGCTTACCTCTAGCTTATGGGAACAATGAAGGCCTCCTTACACTAGGAATTCAGCGTGAAAACACTAGAAGATGGTTGTAAAAATCTCCATAAACAAAAACAGTTTTTTGATAGCAGTAAAATGAGTGACAGGGAATCATTCCAAATTTGAGTGCTAATTGGCTGGGTGATAGTAGTTCACTTACTTTTAATAACTAATTAAATCATGAGTCTTTCAGTGACTGATTTGGAACGAAGTTATGGAACATGCCAAAAAATGTGGGGGAGGAATTCTAACTACTCTGTATGTTTCACTAGCTGAGGACAATTAGATTACATTGATGGTCTCTTGAAATTCTTGTAATGGTTTCCTGATGCGCAGCCCACACTCAATAACAATAAGGAATAACATTGCTACAAATGCTGACTTTCTGTTTTCCTGCACAAAAATAGCCCAGCTGGTGAGCAAACTCAGTCACATTATTGATTAGGCATCTACAAAATTACCGGGATAAAAAAAGAAGTGCAAAAAAAAATGAGGTTGAGGCTGTAACTCCATGCTAGTGGAAAGGAGTAACGTGGCCTAAGGAGACCCTTTCTGCCCCTGAGCTTTCTACCTGTATCATGAGTTACAGCACTGGTTGGGAGGGCAGAACAGCCTCTGCACCACTACTCGCTGTCCCACCCAGGTATGACCTTTTCTCCTGACTCTCTTGACTCTCCTCCAATAGCTAATGAGCAGAGGAGTTATTAGCACTAAGTACAGGAGATGGCACCTGGATTGGACTATGGTGAGGAACAAGGAATCAGACTAAATCACCAAGTCCCAGCCTTGCTCCTGGGGGAGCACAGCTACCTTCTAAGCCCCGTTCTCAGGGCTTCTGGTAGACTCTCTCACCCCACATAGAGCCTCATATCTAAAGCTAAGTCATTTTACCCTGCAGTCAGTTAACCAAATAAGCAAGAAGTATAGCTAGCAGGCCCTGCTAACCCATTCCATGTTACATTACTTAAATAACCAAAGAATGTTACCCGTTTTACAGACTAAAACTCTGGGAACAATCACTCAGAACAGGGGTTGTCAACCAAGGGTACGCGTGCCCCCGGGGTTACTTGGGAAGGGGCTAGAGGGTATGCGTGGGCAGGCAGGGATAGAGTGCTGCCACCCAGGAGCTGCAAGGCTCTCCCTCCACCCCAACTCCACATCTGGCCGCTGCCACCCTCTCCCTCCCTGCCACTCTGCCAGAAGTATACCCAGAAGGGGTACGCCCCTTAAAAAAGGTTGAAAACCCCTGACTCAAAACAATCACTTCTGGGCTGGGACATTGTGCACCAGCCATCATCCTACAGAAAAACCCAACTACTGAGTTAGAAACCTCTAATCATGGAGCCTGAAGCAGAAACATCGCTAATCTCTCAATGCTCCAGAGCAGCAAGCTAATAAGAGTCTAACAGGTGTTGCCATAGCCTAATTTCTGAGTTCTTTGTTTAAGTCATGGCAGAAGATGACATCGTGGGTATCAGTTGGCAAAATAAATTGTTCTTCTGGGTGATGAAGAAAAAAATCTCTTCTACTGTTGCAAACTCAGTCAGCTACATAAAATGTTAGAGGCTAGAACTAAGCATCCCCCGCCTCACTGCAGAATGAAATGGTGCATTTTTCACCACTGGAGGATGGACTATTTCATGTATTCTCCATCCAGGGGTCATGACTTCCAGGGAGCTCAGTGACGAGAAGCCATGAGGTCATGACCATCCTGCTTCTCCCATATTGCTAAGTGGGAGGAGGACACCAACTTGGTGGGGAAGGTGGGGTAGAGAAGAGAAGCATGGAAAAGAGAGAACCCACCTGCAGGTTAATATCACAACCACTAATATGGAGAAACTGCCTGGCCCACTTTTGAACATGGGCCCACCACACAAACTGATGTTTATGATGTATTCTCAGAAATATGTGGTAAATATCTAATAACATCGTCTCTGGGATCAGGTTACTGGAGCATCGGGATGAAAAAGCAAGGCCTGGTGCTGGCACTTAGCCCAGAAATGTGTAATGATGGCCTTCTCAAGAAAGACCCAGAGCTCTCCTCGCCATGAAGCTATTGAAAGGAATGGTAAAACAATGCTTGTGCCTTCAGTGGAGCAGACTGAGGCCATTTCTAGGACTTTAAAAAATGCTGCACTAAGTGTAGTCACATTGTTGTGGGTGTTGCATGTCATCTAAAATCTCAGGAAGAAAGCAAGTCAAGTCTAGTGCCTGTCCAGTGGTTAGACGACATACTGAAGACAAGAAATTAGCTTGACACATGAAGGCAAACTAAGAAGTCATTGCAGCAGTCAGCTTTGCCAAGAGAGTAGCTCTGGTGGGGCAGGGTGTGATCCAGGGGAAAGGCAAGGCCATGACTGGAACAGACACTAACAGGGTCACTATAGTGGGCATTAAAGACTGCTACCATGGTGCAGAATTGACTGCCCTTATGGCAGAGCTGCAGCAGGGACAGCTGCATTATGGTCGCAGAGGCCAGGAGCAGAGCTCAGGGCCTTCTGGTTCGACTACGTCCCCCAAGGGGAAGAAAACAATGACAGACCCTTGCAAGGCAAAGAGAAACAGATGAGTACAGATGTGCACTACTGGCTTCTTTCTGTGTAGCTGGAGGATGGGTGGAGAGACTAGCAAATTTTTGCTATTTGAAACAAAACAAAGTATGGGCCTGTGCAAGCTTTAAGAGGAGACCAACCACAAAGCTTCAGTAGAGATGGGAGACACCACCTGATCCAGGGAAGCCTGGATATCGAATGTGGGTTCTGAGAACTATGCTGACACAAACCACAAGCAGCCAAAGATCAGTAGCACTAGATCCCTGCCAAACATTGGCTTGGTGGTTTGCATGCAATACAAAGCAGGCCCAACTATGTGGAGTTGCATACCAAAGGAGACAGTGGATAGATGAAGGTAGTGGTGTTAGTCTGAAGTCAGACAGAAGGCAGGAAAGGGTGGCACCTTAGAGACTAACTGGTTCAGTGAGGCATAAACTTTCACAGGCAACAGCCTACTTCGGGGGTTGGCAACCTACAGCCCATGGAACCTCTGGATCCAGCCTGCAAACATGAAGCTTTAGTAACAGCTAGGTCCTAGCACCTGTCCTCCCACCTGCACACAGCCACTCCATCCGACAGCCAGAAAAGCTTACCTCCCTTCAGCTAATTCATCAGAGCAGTAAAAGTTCCATGACAAGATCTGAAATCTTATGTGGGTCAAAAGGGATCCCACAGAGGGCAATGGGTGCCTCTAAATATAAAAAAGAGGACTTGGACAACATCCTCTGTTGTCTAGATCCAAATTTAGGAGCCCACCATTCAGTTTTGAAAGGCTCTGCCTAAGATCACTTCAAAGTTCTGGGGAACATAATCATGAGACCTTACTACTCTGTTAAAGGTTTGCTTCAAAAAATAAATCCCTGTTCTTGTATTGTACTATCCTGTCTTACTTTCCTGAGGTGATATTTGCAATGGCTCCATGATGGCCAACTGACCATAAAAGTTAGTCATGCACAATAAACAAGTGTTGTCCTGATTTGGGGTGCTGGGAAGGGTGCTGCTTGCTTGAAACCGGTCTTCAGGATGTTATAGAAAGACTGCTAGAGCTCAACCATCTCTCAGACTGCTGCCCTTTCCTTCTTGTCCATGTAGGCACTAGTCATAATGCCAGGAATGAGTGAACAGAAGAGACTCCAAAGCTCTCCGCAAGAGGACTAAGGTGCTTAGAGCACAAATGTTCATAGATTCATAGATGTTAAGGTCGGAAGGGACCTCAGTAGACCTACTGTCCAACCCCCTGCCCTGGGCAGGAAAGAGTGCTGGTGTCAGACGACCCTAGCCAGATGCATGTCCAGTCTCCTCTTGAAGACCCCCAGGGTGGGGGAGAGCACCACCTCCCTTGGAAGCCCATTCCAGATTCTGGCAACCCTTACCATAAAGAAATTCTTTCTAATGTCCAACCTAAATCTGCTCTCTGTCAATTGGTGGCCATTGCTCCTAGTTACTCCAGGGGGTGCCCTCATAAATAGAGGATCTCCTATTCCCTAGTGCCCTCCCCGATGAATTTATGGGAAGCCACAAAATCACCTCTCAGCCTTCTATTATGAAGGCTGAAAAGATCTAGGTCCCTCAATTTCTCCTCATAGGGCCTTGCCTGCAGGCCTCTGACTATACGAGTGGCCCTCCTCTGAACCCTCTCAAGATTCTCCGCATCCCTCTTGAAGTGCAGCACCCAAAACTGGACGCAGTACTCCAGCTGTGGCCTGACCAATGCTGCATAGAGGGGAAGTATCACCTCCTTGGACCTGTTCGTCATGCATGCATCGTCATGCATGATGTTGTTCTCATCAATCCTCCCCATGGAAGGTAAGGGCCCAGACAGGGACCATCATATCATGAAAGCAGATGCATGGCTGAGATAGTGGTGTCAGTATGAAGGTTTTGGATTCTTTGACAACGGGCAGATATTCTGGAGAGGACTGCTATCAAGAGAAGGGATCCATCTGACTAGAACTGGAAAGAGCATGTCTGGCATCACCTGGCCAACCTAAATAAGGAGGGCTTTAAAATAGGTTTCATGTGGGATGGTGAACAAAACTCTCCAGCAACAGAGCAAGTAATCCAGAGAAGCAACCTTGGAAGAAGCAGCTTAATTCTTTGAAAGAACCAGAAAGCCACAGGATGACAACAATGGATGCAAAGGAGGAACTAGCAGGTCAGAATACACAATACGTCTGCCACATGTATGCAAATGTGAGAAGTATGGAGAATAAAGAAGATGAACTGGAAGTCAGAGCTTGTAAAAGAACTAGGATCTGATTAGTATCACAGAGATTTGGTAGAACAGCTCTTATGACTGGAATGTCAATGCTGAGGACTACACTCTTTCAGAAGGAGAGGGTTGGAAGAAAAGGTGAAGATGTCACCTTATATGTCAGAAATACATACACATGGTTCAGGACAAAGAAGGTAGGAGATCAAAATGTATCTCAGTGAAGATAAAAGATTAAAGGTACATAGCACTGATATAATGGTGGGGATTTAATATAGGCCACCAAATTATGAAAAAAAAGGTGGATGAGGCATTCTTCAAAGGATGCAACAAAATTATCCACAAGTTATGAGATAATAGTGATAGGAGATTTCAGTTTTTATGGATATCCGCTTAAAGAACAATACAGCTAAGCAAAATGTCAAGCGAACTCACACTGTTCTGAGTTCAGGGCTGTTCAACATGTTTATTAACAATCAGGATGCTGGAGCTTCTTGAGCAAATTTGAAAATTTCCAGAACTAGAAAGGACTGAAAACACACTAGGGGACAGGAGCACAATTCAGAAGAATTTGGGCAGATTGAAAAGCTGGGCTGAAGCTAAAAGGATGAAGTTCAGTGCTGACAGTTGCAAGGTGCTACACCTTAGGAAGAAGAATAAAAAATACAAGTACAAAATGGGGACACCTGGCTGGATGACAGCAATACAGAGAAGGATCTAGGAGTCTTGGTGGATCACAGACTCAGTATGAATCTGCAGTGTGACATAGCTGTGCAAGTGAACACAAGTTTGAGCTGCATCAACAAGAGATTAGTTGTAAGACACAGGAGATGAAAGTGCCTCTTTATTTGACAATATTTAGGCTTCATCTAGGCTGCAGTTTATAGGCTGGAGGGGCTACAACTCAGCTGTAGGCAGTAGGCACTGGGTGCAGGTTGCCTAGGGAGACTGGGCCAGCTGAGAAAGATAATTTGTTGGCCACAGAAAACTAAAGGGCTCTCAGGGAAGGGAACCAGGGGAGAGACATCTGGGGGGGAATGGAGCAGAGTGGAGCTACAGAATGGGAACTGAGAGCCACTCTAATTAAAGCACCCACACCATCACATGCCTCAGCATCCCCACACTGAAAAATGGTGGTGGAGGCACTTTAAATAAAGCTTGTCAAATAAACTTTAGTTAAAGCGCCCTGCCACTATTTTTCAGCACAGGGACACTGATACATGTGACACTGGAGTCTGCTTGAGCACGGTAATTACGACGATCCAGCAGACTCGATTCATCCCCATTTACAAGAAGGGGAGAAAGGAGGACCTGGGTAACTATAGGCCAGTTAGTCTCACCTTGGTCCCTGGAAAGACCTTTGAGAAAATTATTAAGGAGCACATCTGCAAGGGCCCAGCAGGGGAAGTAATGCTCAGGGGCAACCAACATGGGTTCACTGAGGGCAGGTCCTGCCTGACTAACCTGGTTTCCTTTTATATTCAGGTCACAAAGTCAAGGTGGATGTCATCTTCCTGAACTTCAGGAAGGCCTTTGACACTTTCCCACCACATTCTCTCAAAAAAAACTAGGCAACTGTAGCATTGATGCCTATACAGTCAGATGGGTAGCAAATTGACTAGATGGTTGCACCCAGAGAGTGGTGGTAGACAGGCCATTTTCAACCTGGAAGGATGTGGGCAGTGGAGTCCCCCAGGACTTTATCAGCGATCTGGATGTGGGTGTGGAAAGCACGCTGTCCAAATTCGCTGGCGACATCAAGATATGGGGTGAGGTAGGCACGCTGGAGGGGAGGGACAGAATCCAGCTAGAGCTAGACAGGTTACAGAGGTGGGTGGATGTCTGCATTGAATTCCATCCAATTCTCAAGTGCAAGGTGCTGCATCTAGGGAGAAGGAACCAGCAACACACCTATAGGTTGTCACACCTTTCTTGTCAACGCAGTGGTTGAAAGGGATCTTGGGGTCATTGTTGACTCCAGGATGGACATGAGCTGCCAATGCAAAGAAGCAGTCAGTAAGGCTAACCGCACCTTGTTGTGCATCTACAGATGCATCACAAGCAGGTCCAGGGTGATCCTTCCCCTCTATGCGGCGTTGGTCAGGCCACAGCTGGAGTATTGAGTCCAGTTCTAGGCGCCGCACTTCAAGAGGGATGTGGCCAGCATTGAGAGGGTCCAGAGGAGGGCCACTTGCAAGGTCAAGGGTCAGGCCCTATGAAGAGACACTGACATGCCTGAATCTATTTAGCCTCCACAAGAGAAGGCTGAGAGGATATCTGGTGGCCATTTACAAACTCACCAGGGGGGACCAGTGGGAATTGGGTGAGGCCCTGTTCCCCTGGGCACCACCCAGGGTTACTAGGAATAATGGCCCCAAATTGATTGAGAGCAGGTTCAGGCTGGACACCAGGAGACATTACTTTACACTTATGGCTGCCAGGCTCTGGAATGGGCTCCCAAGGGAGGTGGTGCTCTTTCCTACCTTGGGGTCTTCAAGAGGAGGCTGGACAGGTATTTGGCTGCAGTGTTATAACCCCGCATCCATTCCTGCCCAGGGCAGGGGGTAGGACCTGATGATCTGTTTAGGTCCCTTCCAACCATAAGCACTATGAAATTATTAAACTATGAATGTATGGTAGGCAGTATGCATTAATGAACATGTAGATGCACCCTGTTTGCGCAAAACAATAACCCCAAACCTCCTACATTCAGCTTGCAAAAAAAGATAATTAAGAGGAGATGTGAGGGCAGTCTCCAAACAACTAAAGCACTGCCATAAAGAAGGAGGACACCTGTTCTCTCTTGCTGACTAGAAGGCAGGATGTGGAGCAAAGGCTTGAAGCTGCAACAAATGGGTTTATATTGGCTACTAAGGAAAACCTCACTGTTAGACCAGTGAGGCAGTGGAATAGCCTGCTTAGTGAAGTTGTGGAATCTCCATCATCGGCGGTCTTTGAGAAGAAGTTGGATAAGCATTGGTCCATGAAGATTTAAAAATAGCTTTGCCTAGAGCGCTCTGTAAAGCCCAGGAGCCTCCCCACATCCCCTCTCCTAAGCAGGTTGCTAGGAGATAATGAAAAGAGCTCTGTAGCCTGAGGCAAGAGGATATTGGAGGGGGCCATACTTAGCAACAGGGGAAAGTAGCAGAGCCCCATAATCAAGACGGTTTAAAGGAACTGGGATAAGATTATGGCGGGGATACAAAAATGGGAGTTCTGGCTATCAGCATGGCTAAGTACAGACAGTCAAAAAGTCAGGCTGAATTGATTTTAATCTTTGCAGGTTAGTCTAAGCTGTTTAGACTGAACCAATAAGCAAGTGAACAGACATTCACTTTTAATTCTGGAAATGCAGTCAGATGCCTGATGTGACCCAGGTAAGAAGCTGCGGGGTGCTTGACTGGACAGACAGCTTGGGCCAAGGCTAGCCCAGGGTTTGCGTGGGAGGTGCAAAGTATCCTTGGATGCTGGGGGACTGTGTGTTAACTTGAATATGGAGGGGATCTGGGCATTGGCCATGTGTAGGGGGTGCACGCGGGTCTGCGCTCCCCTGGTCAGCACTCACCACCCCCCTCCCACCACCAACAGCGCTGGCAGCATCTGCGGGAGCTCCCTGCTTACCGCTGTCATGCTCCCATTGCTGCCAGCACCGCAGTGGGGGCATGTGTCATTCATGGATCAGTAACCCGATTTAACCAAAATCAGTTAAGTTTGATAAGCATTAGGTTTATCTTAAACTGGTTTTGGCCATTTTGAAAGCAGTTTATGTGCACTGAACTTCTGTTGTATTGCAGATTTGAACCGGTTTCTGATCACTTATACTGATTTATGTGTAATGTCTGTCATTGTAAGAGGGTGTGACGTGCAGAGTTATGCTTGCTGTCTCCAGGTTGCAGAGTAGCATGGAGGGTGTTTAGTATTTCCTATGCTTCTGGGTATTGCTGGTTGCCACATGGGGTTGGGGAGGAATTTTTTCCCCTTATTGCTACAGATATTGGGCATCTTTCACCACTGGGTGTTGACTGCATGGGGATTTTGACTATGGAGCATTGGCATTAGTGCCAATGCTCCTGATGGGACTAAAACCTGGAGGTTCCTGGCTAGAGGGTCTTGCCCCTGCACTCAAGATCAGATTGATCACCGCATTTGGGATTAAGGAGAAATTCCTTTCCATAGTCTGACTGGTATAAGCTATAGGGTGTTTTTTGTCATCCTTGTCAGCAGCAGGGAGGTATGGCAGTCCTCCTTGAATCTTTCCAGTGTATTTTAACAACCCTTGCAGGACAACTGACTGCCAATATCCTCATGCTCTACACATGGCAGGCCAGAGCACTATGCTCTGTGGTGGGTTGTGTGGCAGTTAATTGCGTAGTTTTATTAATAGGTTGGACAATGGATTTGTGCAGGTTGGCTTGCATAGGGATGATCCTGTGTCTGGCAGGGGGTTGTACTAGATGAGCTCTATGGGTCCCTTCCAGCCCTACTTTTCTGTGATTCTGTGAAAGCTTTAGCATAAGAGTTGGCTAGACCACAACTAGTTTGAATCCAAGGATATCTGTAAATGTATATAATCGGTGGTTTGGCTGTTGTATTACTAAATTGGGGATTCTAGGCTATTTTATTGAACTACCAGAAGGGAGTGCCTCTTACTATTCTGATTACAAAACAACATGTTCTTCTAAAATGGGGCTAACTGGTAGAAAACAGCTTTACAAATGCCAAATTTGAAATTACAATCACTTTAATCCAATTAGTAGAAGTTAATTTAGATTTCAAGGTCATTTTACACTCAGCTCTTACATTTATTTGGCTGCCGTTTAAAGCCCAGAATGTAATGAAACATTTTGTGTGCATATCATAAACCATTACACTTTCTATTCGAGGATTTTGTACGCTATGAGCAGTCACTTTTAGGAAATGGCTCTTTGGCAAATCATCAAAGGTTCAGAAGATTATGGAACTTACGGCTTCGCGTTGTGCTGCCTTATGGCTTCATCTAATTGAAAAGTCCTCTCTTGGCTCTCCAGCCCGCTGCACTGCAGCAAGCTTTAGGTTTGTCCATAAACAGTTGATATCAGTTCTCACATGCAAACTATAGGGAACTTCTTTTTATTATTATTTCAGAAGGAACACAATATTCTGATGCTAGTTTAAGACCCACAACCATTTTGTGAGCTTCCCTAGAAACAATGGTTCATTAAATATTAATTTAAAGAAAGAGAAGAGCCAAGACTGAATTTGTTCTACTGCAGGTGCATTACCTGACAGGTTTAAAAGACAAAGCTTGCAGGGACCAGGAGGTTGGAGGAGGGATTACATATACAACACTTCATTGATGGGGCAGCTTCCCAGGACAGTTCTCTAGTCCCACTGGTGCAGGTTTGCCAGTATAAAAAGAAATCAAATAGCCTTTTTCCACAGTCCATTGGCAGGTCAATTCAACTGACAAGAAGGGATATATGCCAGGGTACACATCTTTGTAAATGCAGCCTTCTCTGAGCCATCCAATTACATGGTACCACCGGGATGCACGCAGCCCAGGTAATATTCCTTTCTCTTGCCTGTTACTGCATTGCCATTTCAATCCACATTCCACATCCCTTCACTGTCTGCCTGACTTCCAAATCACTTAGGAGACTACACCTGGGTTGAGGTGAGAGAATTTTAGCAGTCTTAAAACATTGACACCTCCTAGTATTCCCAGGGTGTTCACCATATTCTTGTTATAGTCATAGAGTGGGTCTGACAGTCAAGCAGCTCTTGGGGCTGCCCTATCATCCTAATGAACAACAGCAAATGGGAAGCAGGGCAGGAGAAAGCAAAAGAAGCATCATAAGATCTGACCAAGTAGGTGTTTCCCTAGGAAAGCTTATGAGTTTCTGAAGGTATTAGTCTCTACCACCTGGCCCTGCCCTTTTCCTGACTTCCCCCTAAGGGCCTTGTTACACCTTGCACTTAACATACCTTATATTTAGATTGTGGTAAGCATTAATGCAGCTTAGAGTATTTTCTAAGCAATCAAGTATTAAAGCTTACTACTATCTAAATATAGATTGCAGTACTTCACCTGAGTCTTGAAGAGCTCATTTTAGGTCTCAGCCCTGGGATCTCATGGAAGTAGGTTCAAGACTCCTGTGTGGTTTCAGGGCTAAGACTGAAAATCAGATTATTTTGAACCATCCAGTAGACTCAATTAATCGAGTTTGCTGGAGTGTGGCAATTGCTGCACTCCAGCAGCTTCCTACATCTCATGTATTAGCATTCTCATGCTTAAAAATGGTGGTGGGAGTGCATGAACTAAAACTCATTGAACGAGCTTTAGTTCAAGCCCCCTGCTCCATTTTTAAAAACAGGGGTGATGATACATGAGACATGATGGCGCTTTAATTAGAGCCACTCTTGGAGTCACTCTAATTAAAGTGCCACCCCCTTTCCAACCTCCAGAGCATGTGCAAAAGTGCCCTGGGAGTCCACTTGACCCACCACTGTTCCTAGCCACAGGAGCTTGCTACTTGCTGGTGCAGGGGAAGCTGGGATCACGAGGTACTTGTGGCATGGCAGGATGCACAATTGTGGGGATCGTGTATCAGTTCCCATCATGCCTTTACTTGCATGCTTGCCACAGGCTTCAGGTTCCCTCCCTACCCCCCACCACAGCACCAGCATCTTACCAGTTCAAGACTCTGGTGTGGTAAGGAGGCCAGGACCCCAAAAACAACTTTGTTAGGCCCCCCACATTTGCACCACCCCAGAGTCCCCTGATTTTATTACCTTCATGGACCCGTCCCAAGTTAGTTCAACATATATTAGGTAACACAATCTGGAGATACTCCTTGTGGGAAAAGGCCTAACTTTAGTATGCTTACATGGCACTTAGCATGTGCTTTGCTGCTGTAATGCTGGTACACTAGTTGTAAGTGCAGTTACAATGTGCTATGTATGTACACTAACAGAGCGAACTTAATGTCTCTCACACTGTTGGGGAATAGAGCAAGACAACCAGGTTTGTCCATGAGGCCCAAGTCTAAAACTGTTAAGCAGGCTGAAGGCATTAACATACCGCTACAAGGTTCTTTAGCAGTGGGGAACTCGCTGCTGAAGACAGCGTATCAGGTTAGCTGGTGTAACTGTTATTCCCAGAGCAAATTAGGCTTAACTGCTGTGCTTTTTTCCTTAAATGAAACAAGAGGTAAATTAGGGGGGGACATATCTGATTTAGCTGTACTGCAGTTGCTCACCACTACCCACTTCTAAAATGATGTAACTGTTTCATGCGCCCATGCCTGGAACCTCCAGGCCTTTACGCAAGGTCAGATGACACCCAATCTGGCTAGGAATGGCCTTGTGCAATGACTTTGAGAAAAGTATTATTCACAATTCTGATCCAAAACCTACTGAAGTCAATGGAAAGAATCCCACTGGCCTCAGGGAGCTGTGGATCATGCCCTGTGAGGGTATCAAAAGCTGGCACTGCTACAGGTTGACTGGCCCCTTCAGAGGGGAATGTGTCTAGTAGTCCAAGGGTCATCAACCTGCAGCTGGCAAGCTGGATCCAGCCTACAAAGAGGTGTGATCCAGCCCATGAAGATTCAGTCCAGCCTGTGCACTACTGTACTGCAGCCAGTGCTTTTCTTATCACTGAATACACCATTTTCTGGCACTACCAGCAATGGCAATTGGCAGCACCCAGTGACAGTGATAAGCAGCAGTGGGGGGTCATGACTGCCCACCAGATTTGGCAAATGCCTTTTCCAGGCCTACTATTCTACTCTCTCAGCTTTGTTAGCAAGGCTTACATCCGAAAAGAGGTCTCCAGTGACTTACAGGCCAAACAACCTGTCATTCTAAGAAAAAAATAATATTCAGGTTATAAACAGGAACAGGAAAAAGGGATAGAAAGCACTTGGTTGACAAGATGTATTGGATTCCATGACACTGTTAGGATAGGCAAATTGATTCTAAATTGTAGCTTTCAAACAACTGTGCCAGTGGGAAGATGGAGTCCAAAAAACAATACTGAATGATTAATCTTTCACTCACTGCTCAGGCCTTCTCTGCTGGTTAATGTAGAGGTCCTTTTGGGTAAGTTTGCCACTGTTGTGTTCGAATGCTGGGGAGTGGGGGCTGATAGTGTGCCTAGGAACAAGCAAGTCAGGGTGGCAGTGGGGTTCAGGTATCTATGCTTATGCTATCTTATGTTTCCCCAGCAGGGTACTCTTGTAGGTCACCATGATGATCAAGAGCAAATACACAACTTTGATACTGGATAAAGCCACAAGTGACTTCACCACTGTCTTTCATAACAGAGGTGGGGACATCTATCCTCCCCTGCTCAAGGACAGTGACATATAACATGGGTATGTGATGGGTTAAGATCTTGTGCAGAAGGAAATGTCACCTTGCCATGTTTCTTCAAAACCAATGGTTTTAGGCAAGATTATAGGCAATGGAGAATCACCACACTGAGTTTGGTTCTAGAAGGAAACTCAAGGAATGACTCTCCCTGTCCTTACACCCTGCATAGTGTCCATGCAGAGCAGGAGTTCTATGATACCAACCTTGATTTGGTCAAATCTGCTTTGCTAGGGTGTGAGTTGCAGTGATAGAGCAATGAAGGCATCCTCCAGAGGGGTAAGCCTGTACCTTGCTTAAGACTTAAGGCTGCCCCTAGTTGACCCATCTGTAGTCACTCTCTTCTATGCTGTAGAGTCCAGAAACTGTTGCCAGCCTGACAGGTCACCTGGGCTTGGGATGGACTTCCATACCTGTACAAAACTCAAGGTCAAGTGACAAAGATCTAGGTCACTATAGAACTGATACTGCATCTGTGACAACATTAATCTCATTACTTTTTTTTTTATCTAATTTTGATCTGGTTCTAATGAAAGCTAATTCTGACTTTTAAAAACTCTAATTAAAAGGGTTTATCTCCCCCCCCATGAAAGCTAATTATCATTTTGCCATCACAACAAGTCTCATCCCTGATGTAATTTAGACTGCACTTGCACACAGCTTTTCTTATCCAGTGATCTGTATGCAAACAGCATCCAACATTTTAAAACTCTTGTGCCTAAAGTGAGTGCCCTATTGGCATGGGTGAACAGACTGGTACTGAACTGGAATGGATGCGCTCAAAGGCATTGAGCACTTGTGTCATCCCTTGCTTTCTATGAAATCTGGGGCTGCCCAGCACATCTGACAGCTTGGTACCTACAACGGGGTGAGGGGAGTTCTATTTTAGGTACCCCACTTTAAGAAATAAAGTTATCAAATTGTTGTGCAATCCCTGATGCAGGCATTGGCTTGGAAAAAAATTGATATTAATAAATATTTAATTTAACAGATTTTTGTAGGAAGCACTGGCTTTACTTTAATGTTCTTGGTTTCTATTCAAAGTTGAAGCGTTAGGCTGAAGACCAATTTTTTTTCATTTTGGAGGCCGTGCTTGCCAAAATGGCAGTTTTCATGGCTTCAGCTTTTTGTCAAAGGAAAACTCCAGATCTTGCTTTGCCATCCTCCAGCTGCCAGCAAAGTATATTTGGCTACTGTCTTCTAGCAATCAAGAAAGTAAAGTCCAGAAGAGTTCAAGCCAGCCTATTGTTCAAGAAAGGGAGGAAAGTGGAGCTGGCAAACTATAGGCCCATCATCCTGACTATCCCGGGGAAGATCTTAGAAAAGTTTATGAAAGAGACCATCCTTAATGGACTGACTGATGCCAACATCCTGAGGGATAGCCAGCACGGGTTTGTTGCGGGTAGGTCTTGCTTGACCAATCTCATTTCCTTCTACGACCAGGTGACCTATCACCTGGACAAGGGAGAAGAGATTGATGTCATATATCTTGACTTCAAAAAAACCTTCGATCTGGTATCCCATGATCACCTCCTGGCGAAACTGGCCAATTGTGGCCTTGGGGCCACCACGATCCACTGGCTGGGAAATTGGCTCCCTGGTCAGACCCAGAGGGCAATAATTGATGGCAATCACTCATCATGGTGCCCTGTGACCAGTGGGGTCCCCCAAGGCTCTGTCCTTGGACACATATTGTTCAACATCTTCATTAATGATGTGGACATTGGAGTCAGGAGTGGACTGGCCAAGTTCGCTGATGACACCAAACTTTGGGGCAAAGCATCCACGCCAGAAGACAGGCAGGTGATCCAGGATGACCTGGACAGGCTCAGCAAACGGGTGGACGAGAACCTGATGGTGTTTAACACCGAAAAATGCAAGGTTCTCCACCTTGGGAGGAAAAACCTGCAGCTTCCTTATAGGCTTGGCAGTGCTATGCTGGCTAGTACTATGGAAGAAAGAGACTTGGGGGTCATCATTGACCGCAGGATGGACATGAGCCTGCAATGTGATGCTGCGGCTAGTAAAGCGACCAAAATGCTGGCTTGCATCCATAGATGCTTCTCAAGCAAATTCCGGGATGTCATTCTCCCCTTGTACTCAGCCTTGGTGAGGCCGCAGCTGGAGTACTGCATCCAGGTTTGGGCTCCACAATTCAAAAAGGATGTGGAGAAGCTTGAGAGAGTCCAAAGAAGAGCCACATGCATGATCAGAGGTCAGGAAAATGGACCTTATGACGACAGGCTGAGAGCCATGGGGCTCTTAACCTGGAAAAGCGCAGGCTCAGGGGTGATCTGATGGCCACCTATAAGTTTATGAGGGGTGACCACCAGGATCTGGGGGAACGTTTGTTCACCAGAGCGCCCCCAGGGATGACGAGGCCAAGCGGTTATAAACTACTCCAAGACCATTTCAGGCTGGACAGAAGGAAGAATTTTTTTACTGTCCGAGCCCCCAAGGTCTGGAACAGTCTGCCGTCAGAGGTGGTTCAAGCACCTACATTGAACACCTTCAAGAGCAAACTGGATGCTTATCTTGCTGGGATCCTATGACCCCAGCTCACTTCCTGCCCTTTGGGCAGGGGGCTGGACTCGATGATCTTCCGAGGTCCCTTCCAGCCCTGATGTCTATGAAATCTATGATTTTTCAAGCCTATGTGATTTATACAGCTATGTCTACCCAGCCATCAGATGTACAGCTACCTCTTGTGAGACTGAGCTGAGCCAAGTTGCTAGCTGTGCTGTAATAACCATGGCAGCAAGGAGCTCCATGACATCAGAACACCTGACTGCTTTATCCCATTTTCCAGGTGGGTTCTGCAGTCTCTGTTGAGTTCTATACTGGTGAGGCTGCCCTGCTGTCAGTATTCAAATAAGATAGCCTAACGCTAGCTTGGGTATGTTTATGCAGTCTGGAATAATATTATCTACTACCTGAGAAACATGCAATTGAAGCTCACAGTTGTATTGAAACTGGATCCGCAGTCTCTTATGGTATGTCTACGCCATATCCCCTGCACTCTCAGGAAGGGACATTTCTAAGCACACCACGCTTGCACCCCCCAAAGCCAGAAATTTGACAGTGAAGCCATTCCAGTGCTATACCTTTGTGGTCACTCTTAAGATGTCTGTCTCTGACATGTTTAAGAGCAGTTGTGAGGGGTGCCCCAGAGTAGCTTCAGCTCCACATTTCTGGGAGGTGATTGCATTGGTACATGTGAACAGAAGTGAGTGGATGGGCTTAGTTGTAGGAACAACCCTGTAGATATGCCTAGGCTTCAGTGTTAGCCCAATTGAGTTAGACAAGCTTTTGAATGCAAGACATTTTCCATTAGGTTTCAGCAGTAAAAGCTAGTACAACATACTGTACATGCAAACAGCATATTACATATAAAGCCAAGAAAGCATACAGTACATGCACAGCCTCTTGATGTACAGTACATAAAGCCCTTAGGCTCCCTGGGAAATGCTTCACCATAAGACTTTCTGGGCTGCAGTGGTGGCAGTAGAAAGGAGCCACAGGGCAGCCTGGGCAAGGGCTCCAGGCAGCTGCAGTAAAAGGGGCCTGGCAGTGGCGAGAGGGAGGCAGACACTTTTCCCCTGCACTTAGCAGCAGCTTCTGCCTGGCTGCCGCTGCTGCTCAGCATGGGCAAGTGGTCTGGAGCAGGAATGAGGTGGGCCGGGGTCAGGGTTGTGTGCATGGGTTCTGGCTGGTTTGCAGCTGGTACGCTCTTGTGGGGCAAGTCCAGAGTGGGTGTGGGGTGGGCTGGGGTCAGGGCTGGGGCTCTGCTCTCGGCTTCTGCTGGGTGCTGGTGAGGAGGAGCTGCAGGGTACACAGCGTCATGGGGGTGGATGCTGACCGACCCATGACAGCTCCCCAGAGCTGCCTATGTGGCCTATGGGCCTAATAATGCCCACCCCTGTTCTAAACTCGTTGTTCCACTGATATTAATGATGCTCTCTCCTTGTGTCATGCTCTTGGTGTTCTGCAATGCTGCTATTAGCTGCTCCTGGTAATGAAGCTCCTATTTCACAGCCCTGCAGACAGCTTTTTAACTCATTCCAATGAAGTTATATTTGTTTTTGCTTCAATACTAAACTGGATAATATGGCCTTAGGCCCCTAGCATAATAGTAAAACTTCTAGTTTATTTTTAACTGGAGAAAAAAATGTGTTGTTTCATATGTGATGAATGATGATGCACCTCAACATCTGCACCCCCCTCTTCAAAATTCTAGATTAGTCCATGTATACCTCTCATGATGACTCACCCTGCCTTGGACCTACCATGTTCAATCCTTTAAGTAACAATTTTAAAACAAATCAAAATTAACATGGCAAGTGAAGTTCTGCCCCGTGAGAGGGATTGGCAGAGAAACTCATAAATGTTAGAGGGGCTAAATAAGGTGACAGCAAGTGAGTTCCTACTGGTGAGGCATTAATACTCCTATGCCTTCCCTGAGCAAAAGTATGCTCATTTTAATGCACAATATGAACAAATCAGTTTGAATAGATGAAGCCTTTATCTTGCCATACACTAGAAATGAGCCACTCTATTTTTCAAAGGTCAAAAGGCAGCTTGGTCTGCAGCAAAATACAAATTGTAATTAATATTGTCCTTATTTGCATATGATGATTAGCCTCTATATAAACTTCATTAGTTTTGCAGATTAACATTTTGTGTTCTCATTAGATAACAAACATTTCCATATTCATTCATAAAGCTAGTCTGGGATTGCCAGTAGCATTAATATCTCTCTTTATATTGATACCAATTAGTACTGCTAAGGCTATGAGGTATGAAGGAGATTACTAAGGCTATTAATATAAATAGCAATAATAATACCTCAACACTGCAGCAAACCTTGGTATAATTGAAGCTCATTACCAGTAATATTCACCTGGGGTCTGTCTTGGCCAGGCAGAAAGCAAAACTTCTGGAGTACTGGTTTTACAGAGTATTCTGTAGCTGATGTTTAACACTAATCCCACACAATCCCACTGTTATCATGAAGAACATGTAGTAACAGCACTACCATGATAAATGCATTAGTTTTTGTGAGGCAGTAAGATATCATGTCCCCTCAAAAGCAGCTTGTTTACCATGAAGGTGTTCAGTCCACGGAGCAATACATGATCCTTTTATTATGTAGTTTCTGAGCTTCAGGGTACCCAAAAGGCCCCTAACAGTGGACCCGTATTACTTGATTACTACTTTGAAGAATGGCTACCAAAGCAATATGCCTGCTCCTGCTCTCCAAGAGCTTGAAGACAATGGGCATAATAGGACATATAGATAAATTTGCCTGATCTTCTACCTTCCCTGTTCAGCTGGAGAATCGAAGGGAAGCCAAATGGGAAACAGTTTACAGTGGGCAGGGAAGGGAACAGTGCTAACAAGCAGCAGCTTAGTTTTACTGAAGAGAAGAAGTCGGAAGCAGTTTATAGTAGATGACAGGTGTGGAGAGCAGTACCGTAGCAAGGGAGTTTGGCGCCCAGGTAAAGCCCATAGTAACAGCCCACACTCGCCCTACGCACAGATCCGGGGGGGCACATGCCCCACCCCATGTTTGCCCAGGAGTTCACACAGTGGCAGGAGCCACCCTCCTCCCCATCTCTGTTCCCGTGCCCCCCCCCCCCCCCACAAATGATCTGCTGTCATCTCCATGCCACACCCCACCTTGGCTGAGCAGCACCTATTAGTGCCCCTTTGCTTTAGTGCCTAGGGCAGTAGCCCCACCTGTGTCCCCCCACTTTGTTACAGTGCTGGTGGAGGACAAGGTTTAGGATGAGGTGCCAGCAGCAAGGGTTTAGGGTGAACACCAAAGGGAGCAGTTTAATGTGAATGCCCAGAGAGGGTCAGTTTGGGGTTAGCTCCTGGTAGAGGAGCTTTGGGTGGCCAGACTAAATGCTTCTTCCTCAAAACATCCATCTTTAAAGTGAAAACCTGGGAGCAGCCTCCATGATAAGCAAGGATGCTGGTTTTGTCTTTTTTAATTTGAGAATCACAAATTCTCAAATTAAAAACCCCCCAAATCTGTGTTTTTCCACAATTAAAATGAACCGCTGCTATATGTGTGTGTGTGTATCAATTGAGCATATTGTTTTATTGATATATTTATAATTTAAAGTAATATGGAAGCCTACCAGTGCCTCAATCACTATAATAAAATAAATTTTAAATACCTATACATTTTGACATTTATTTTGGGGGGGGTTTTAATATGGAAGACCAGAGCTCCCCTTTGCTCACCAGGATGCAAATCCAGCTGCGGCTGCCCCCCATCCCCCACACTGCTTTGTGGCACTGAGCAGCCCTGATATGCCAGTGCCCTGCCCCTGCCCATGCCATTGCTCCTCACTCCCGACCCACAGCCCCCTGGCCCTGCCAGTGCCCCTCACTCCCAACGCACAGCCCTTACTACCCCTTTGATCCCTGATAGTACCCTGCACTTCCAACCTGCAACCTCCTGCCACCTCCCAGCCCTTCCAGTGCTCATCATGGAGACCATACCTCACTTCTCCACCTGCTCCAGCCCTGCCTATGCCAGGACCTGAGAAAAACTCTGCGGGAGTCATGCCTTATCAAGAGCAGGGTCTGCATCACTGCCTACCTTGAAAGAACGCATGGGCAGTGGTATTATTCTTCGCTGCCACCTGTCACTCACCAGTGAAGCCAAATGTTTATAAAAAAACCAAACTGGGCACTTTACTTTCAGCTCAGCATGGCCCCACACTGAGCTCAGCTCATGGCCTGAAGAGACAGCACATTAGATGGACCCGGCTCACCAGTGTCTGTAGAGTTGGGGTGCTTCAGCAGGGGAGGGTTTGGTGCTTTTATGTAATAGCTGGTTGAATTGTCAAAAAGCCCCGCTGAAGTGCCTGAGCTATACAGATACAGCGGAGCCAGGTCCAACTAACATGCTGTCTTTTCTGGTAAAAAAACCGGTTTTGTTTGTTTTTTCCCATATCTGTCAGCAGCACAATCAAAGAAAAAAGGAGTTGGGGGGAAGGGGGTGCACAGCAGGCCAGCAGGGATGGGGGTGAGTTTGGTGGCTGGGGGAAGCAGCTTGAATGCTTGCTGGGCGCATGTGTGCACATAGCCCGGGGGGAAAAGCCTAAGGAAGTTGAGCCCAAGCCCCTGGGTTGGGGAGGGAGGAGCAGGCCTGGTACCTTGGAAGAGGAAGACCTACCGCTCTCCCTGCCCACTGCGGAGCCACAGGGGGGCCCGGCCCTGGCCGCATCAAGCATCTGTCATGGTCCAGTGCCTCCCCTCCCTGCAGGCACTGTTGCCCCATGTCCCCCTTCGTCCATGCCTTCCTGCTGCCGTGGCCTCTCTGCACGTACCTGCCAGCAGTCACAGGAGGAGGCAGCCAGCAGGCTCCATGGCACAGGGAGGCTCAGTCATAGCCCCCAGCTGCCAAAAGGAAAAGCTCCACGCCTGGGAGCCATCCCGCTCTGGCCACGTGTGTGTTTGCACGCACACACATGGCGCCTCCTGCACTCGCTCACTCACCCCCGCTCCCCTCAGCCCCAAGCAGCCGCTCGCAGGCTGGAAGACTGGTAGCCTGCAAGGGGAAACCCATGTTTCCCACATTTTTCTTCACCTCTCCTGGAGTGCTGAGGTAAGATCAGTACTTTTGAAAGGTGTTGCTAGCCCTCGACCACAAATGACTGAGTTAGTAATGAGTCTGCAGGCAGCCTGAAACAGTATTGCTGCCATGTTCTTCGGAATAAGTTGCTAAGTTTGAACCTCCCTGGTGGATTGGGGCGGCACTTACACTACCACAGGAGAGGCCTGTGCGGTGATGGGGGTGAGAAGATCTTGTTTCCCCCTCACCGCTCAGCTGTAAAATTGGCAAAGACCCTGGGTCTAAAACATGCTGGGGAGGGGGGTCCTCTCCTTTGATGGATGGAAAAAGGTCACCCAGCTCCCAGACGGATCAGGGTGCACTGATCGGGGGATGAAGGGAGAGGCCTTGTCTGCCCCGAGATAAGTGGGTGCAGATGGGCCCTGCATCAGTCCAGCGGCTAGCACTTGTGTGAGTAGCCATGCCCGGGGGTGTGAACACAGCCCTTGGCTGACAAGTATAAATCTCAACATTGCAAGGAAAACTGCTCCAGACAACTCTGCCAACTGCAACCATGCTGCATTTACTATCCAATTAACATAGGCACCTGCCTAGCAAACATTTTTGATTTACCAAGGCTTTTAAATTCTCCCAGTCACCAAAACAGCAGAGTGGTGCTGGGAAAAGAGAAGGAAAAAGAAAAACCCAAGAGAAAAAAACAACCCCTTGTATTTACTTTTCCATTTCCAGCAATTGTGTGGAACTGCTGGAAACAGCTCATTAGAGATTACCACAGCATGAGGTGGACTGGCAGATAACCAGCATGAAATGAATAGCAATTGCCAGTGCCATTCAATCAATAGGAGAGCCTATAGCATGGCATACTCCGTTAGAGCTCTGGAGGGGTGAAGAGGGGTTATTCTCCTGTTGGCAGAACACAGGTCTCTGTGACAAAAGGAAAATGAGGATGCATTTCCACCCAGACCAGCATCCTACTTGCAGAAATACCAGCCTTTCCATTCCTAACATGAGGTTAGAGACAGTGCAGTTCCTTAGTCTGGCAAGGAGATGAAAATGCAAAAGTGTATGCCCAGCTCTACAGCTGACCTGCTGCATGGCCTTGGTTAATTTATCCTGGCTCAGTAACTCCCTGACTCCCTTGCTTCTTACCTGCTGAAGTTAGGACGTCCCAAAGTTTTGTTCTTGCTGAGACACTTAATGAGTGGGACACTGTGCTGGGAGCCGCCTAACAAAATGCATCTACTGCGCAATACCTTTATGTTCGACATGTGTAACATGATGCATTTTACATATGCGTTGTATGGAGAATCCAGCATCACTGCTTAATTCAGACTGGAGTGGGAGTTAGGCAGCTGACATCTTGCTGTCAAAAGACATCAGGCAGGCAAAGGCATAAATAGCTTTACACCCTGGGCAGCCCCCTCCGGCTGTCTCCCCTGCACCTCCCTTTCAGTGCCTCCAGGTCTGACTCTGGACAGAGAGGAGCTGCAGTAGTGATGCAGGAGCAGCAGCTGGAGTTCGCTGCTGCTGAGAAGAGATGTCGCCTCATGGTTCTGCTGCCGATGTGTGCTGAGTAGCCAGAAGACCACCAGTCTTCAGCACCCAAAAACAAATAAAAAATGACATGACATCTTCCCCCGTGGCAGAAAATACATTTCCCAGAATGCCCTTCACTGAAGTCTCAGTCACACGCACATATTCATTCCTGTGATGCTTTGCCCTCCACACTGCCAGTGCCAGACCTGGAGGCTGCAGGGAAGGGGCAGGAGGAGGGGGGATGCGGGGCAAGAGAGTGAAATGCCCCCCTCTCTGTTCTGGTGCAGCCCTCCTCCTCCCTGTGCCTGGACTCATGCCCAGCTTACCTACCCTTCTTTACTCTACTGCAGGCTAGCTCAGGTAACTGAGCATCTTCCAAAACATTCACCATATTGGCATCTATTTTGGAGGGCTGGGTGGGGAAGGAAAGGAAACATATTCCCTACCAGTTTTCTATGCCCATTACCAAGTACCTCAGTTAAACTTAATGGTGGATCACGGAGCTGCTACTATGGCTTGTCAGTTAATTACTACTAAACAGTCAATGGTTGCAGTCTCAATCAGCTAGTCCTGCCAGGGACAGAACCCCTTAAGATGTCTTTTTGTGAGCTACATGCAACTGCTTTCTAGGCTGAAAGTAGGCCATGGGTTACTTCTACGACAATGGTCCTTGACCACTCTTGCAACTTTTCCCATTTGCACCCATTTCTGTATAGGGCTTTCCCATCCCCTATCGTCTCAAAAATAGTCCATTAAGCATACTTAAGTCTTGTTCAAACAGACCCTTTATTTTCTCCTCAAGCAGTTGCTAAATCATCCACCAGAGAATAGCCTTCCAAGTGCCCCCCGAATCTAGTTTGTGCTTCCTACCCAAACTGCTCATGTTGTCAGATCCCGCTGCATTTTTAGTGCCTGGTTCTTCATAGATCATCTTAGTTTTTCTTCATACAGCAATCGCCCATATCGGCCCGCCAGTTCATCTCATTACTCTGTTTTCAAAGGTACTGAGTAGCTTTTTCCCTTTAATTAGCGTCCAGATTTTGCATCCGTATAAAAATTATAGAGCTGAGAATGGATTTGTGTAGTGGAAGCTTGGCCTGTAGTACAAGCAAGTGAAGCATTGTCCAAAAGGTCTTGGGCTCTACATATCATTTACAATATGAAGCTTCTAAATCTTCCTTTAGCTTTGCAATATAACCAAAGGATTTTTAATTTGGACACATGTATATATTACCGTATTTGCCTGAATATAAGACGGCCATGAACATAAACTGACCCCCACAGTAATTCGATTCTCTACATGGAAAACTTATAATTTTGTTATATTTTCCAGGTATAAAAATGAATTGTTGGAGATTTGCCTTGAATTTATCCTGCTCCCACTACTACAGCAGGAAAAGTAAATCTGGGGGGAGGCAGGGGTCAGATGGCACCTTTGCCCCCTGCCCCCCCCAAATATGTCCCCCTCTCCTTACTGTCAGACCCTGCTTTTCCTGAACACATGGGAATGAAGGGGGAAAAATGCATATAGGCAAATTACTACAGGTACCCATTGATTTAATTCAGCCACAATTGATGCAGTATACCTTTTTTTGAAATTGCTACATGTTCCAGTACAGGTAGTCTATAAACACACTTTTAAACAGTACTTTGACACCTACTTAAATTTAGTACAATTATTTTTTTGTAAACACAGATGCACACACACACACACACACACACACCTCTACAAACCTGTCTTGTGACCACTGTGATTCACTTGACAGTCCAGTACACACCTTTACTGTTATATCATCCTCATTATACATTTTTGTTGCAAAAAATAATGTATAGAGTAATATATTTTTTTTTTACATGAACATTTGTATATACATCAAACTGTACCTCCAACAACCTATCTTGTGAATGCTGTGGTTCACTTAACTATAAAAGTGTGTTTTGGACTTGTCACCCCATTCTTAGTACAAAGATTGCACTGAGCACCCGTGCACCTGCATGCCTGTGCACCCACCACAATCACCTTTAAACAATCACAATTACACAAAGGGCTACCTCAGCTCCTTACCCCCTCCCCACTCCTTTCCCTCCCTTCCCATTTCCCCCACCTGTTTGCCCAGTCCTTTCGCTCATTGTCAGCGTCATCATCCTCATTGTTCTCTTCGGAGGTTTTGCCTCTGAAAAGACTATGCCAGTCCCCTCTCTTCCATATGAGGTCTGCCATCTCTTTCCTGTCATCTTCTGTCTTCCCGTAGTACCAGTACGTCTCACTCAGTCCAATTTTAATGCAGTCCTCAACTGGGAGGTCTATGTGTCTGTTTCTGAGCACATTCTTGGTCTTCCACAGAGCATACCTGAACTGGAGATCAGTTGGTCAATGTGGGCTGTCAGGACCCCTTGCTGTTTAGTACCTGTACAGATTTTCCTTTCTGGTCACGGTTATGAACCCTGTCACCGCTAGGAGGAGTAGGCAAACTTTCTTCCACGCCTCTCTGGTGTACGGGTAAGGCCCTGGGAAACTCACGGATTTCTTGTAGAAAATTCGAGGCGTGGAATATTCACGGACCTCCCACTGATCTTGGCAAATGGGTCCCGGTAGTACATGAATATTGCATGTAAAATTATACTTTACCCACGCACATGCCACGCATGCGACAGGCATAAGCGGTGGCGGAAAATATTATTTTATGGGGGCTGAGCCCTGCCTGACCCTCGCCCTGTGGGGCAAGTGCACACTGTGGCTTTAACCAGCAGTGGAGGAGCAGCTGGACTCTGAGCGCTGCCAGGTCCTGCAGGATGGCAGCACCATGGTACTGCTGCTGTCACTGGCCATGGCAAAAGGTTTGGGGGGCGCTAATCCCCATTAGCCCTGGCCTTCTGCCACTTATGGCAGGCACACACACACTGCCCCCTGCCACTCAGACAGTCCCCAAGCCCTGGTCCTCCAAAACCCCCTCCCCCTCTGCTCCCTATAGACTTACCTTCATCCAGCTTTCTGCTGGTGTCCTGGCCATGCCCCCAGCAGCCGCTTGTGGGCTGAAATGCTGCAAAAAAACAGATTTCCCCTTGCAGGCTGAAACGTTGCAAACCTGAAAAGGGAAACCTGTGCTTTTGTGAGTTTTTCTAGCAGAGGCTTGTGACCCTTAAAAATCACAGCGTGGGTCTAGTTTCATGGTATCTGCGCAGTCCACAAAACCACAGTTTTCTCAGGGCCCTACTTATGGGCAGTCCCAGAAGAGGCGGTTGATTGTTTCCGTCTCCCACTGGCAGGATTGCCTGCAGCAGTTGGATGGGCCTCTCTGCCCTGCACTGTTTCTGCATGCCCACACAGGGAGTGCCCAGTGTGCTACCTGCCAGTTCAAATCTCTGTGCTTCTTCTGTAGGTCCTTGTGGAAGATTCATTCCCATAGTCTGGCAGCTGTCACCAGGTAGTAGGTCCACAGGCAATATGAAGTCTCTTGCCCCTACCACCTTTTATCTCTTGCGATGGTTCGCCAGCATTATTGGGCGCTTATCATGCAGTTTGTATTTGTCCCGGAAACATTTCAGAACCTAGCAGAATCACAGGGACTCCATGGGCCACAGACTCACCTTGCCCTGAAGCTACCTGCTTGTGCAGGCTCCGCAACTTGCAGTTTAGGCCTTCATGTTGCCTTCTGTGGATCTAGGCTTGCCTCCTTCCAGCCTTCCAGAAGAAGACTCTCATTCTTTTTTTCATACTGACCCACTAACTTTGTCTGGTTCCAGTATTGGGGTCTGAGGGCTTTCCATCCTGTGTAGTGCTGTCTGAACCCTGCTTTATCGTCTCATTGTCCAGAAGGTTTATGTTCAGATTCCACATTCCCCTGCCTCTCTTGGACTGCACCCCCCCCCCCAACACACACCATTTTTACTTTCACTATTAGGAGGCAGTGGTCCAAGAAGTAGACCAGTGTGGATTTGGCTTTACCTACCATCCACCCTTTTAAGAGAAGGACAAAGTCTATACATGATTTTGCCTGACCCAAGGGGTCTACCCAGGTGAATTTTCCCCGAGTCATTTGGACTCTCTGCCTATGTCCACCAGGCTGTGTTCACAGATAAGCTGCTTCAGCAGTCTGGATGATCTGTAGAGTTCCTTCATATGACCTCTGCTTATTCCATCTTTCACCTCAATGATGCAGTTTAGATCCTGCAATCATCACTGGCCAGGAGCTGGGCACCGCTATCATCATGTTTTTAAGGAAGGTGTGTTTCACTGTTCTGTTTGCTGGAACATATTCACTCAAACGATCAGAAATCCCTTCCTCTGGGCATTTATACACATACTTTTTGGGGTTAGATGTGCTGGATCTCTGGCGCATTGGAGCAGACTCGATTAATTGAGTATGCTCTGCAGGCAAGCTGACACACCACACTTCATCGCTTGCAGGTGTATAAGTGGCAAAGTGCCCATCAGTGCGGAGAAAATGGTGGCAGCGCGCCTTCAAACTAAAACACCTTCTATATGTTTTAGTTCAAAAGTGGACTGCCACCAATTTCTGCACGTTGAATGCACATTTTGCCACTTATACAACTGCATGGGTTGCATCGCCAGGTGCTTGTCAAAGCGCCTACCACTGCAATGTATGCATGTGTAAAAATACCCTCTGTTTCCAAGGTGACCTGCAGTAACCTGCCTGCGATAATTTCTCTGTGTTGCAGGGGACGCAGTCTGTCTCCTCGCTGGAGTACTGCTACCGTCATTGGCTCCCGACCAGAATGAGGGGTCGTGTCGCCACCTCTCCTGAACGAAGCATTGCCTTTAGAACTGGGCAGGGCACACCCCTGAAGACAAAGGCTGTCTGCCTGCAGTTGCACAAGGGCCATTTCAATGGTGGCCCATTTCTCCTTCCTAAGCAGACTTCTCACATTAACTGAGGCTACAAAGATCTCCATGAGTAAAAATGTGTTGATGGGGTGGGTCTGTAGCCTTTTCATTTCCCTTTTTGTAGTTTAAGGATTTTTGGGTGCTCTCTCATCTCCAGACCCATCTGGTCCATCAGTTTGCAGGGTCCTTCCAGGTTCAGGGCTCCCCTGGCTGTCTGGTGTGTGTGCAGGGGGACCCGCTTCTCTTACTCTGGTGGGGTGGCTACCCAGGGGGTTTGATTTGCCTTTGGGGTCCCTGGGATCTCCCTTTTTTCTGCCTGAGCTTCAGTGTCAGAGTTTTCACGTTCATTATCTTCTGCAGTCCTTTCCCAGTCTCCTCTTTAGGAGTTTTGGTTTTCCCACTCCCTCACTTCTTTTTTTATCCTTCCCATTTTTTTTCAGCCAGTTCATCCTCCCCCTCCTGTTTTTTGAGTTCCTCAATCATCTTTCTTAAGGTTATCACATTTTCTTGTGAGGGGGTTAGGTCCCCTTTTTGGAGGGAGTTTCCCCATCTGTTCCCTCATTTTCTGGGATTTTTTCTGTTCCCTTCTTCTCTGTTTTTGCTGCATTAGCTGCAGTTGGGTGTTGCGGGGGGTCATTTTCTGCAGTCTTCCCTTTGTTTTGGTTTTTCCCTACATTAGCATAGGCCTTGGGGCATTCTTCTAAGATGTACCCCTCTCTTCTGCACAAATTGCACCACCATTCCTGATCACAGTCCCTGCCTTCATGTCCCTTTTCCTTGCACATGTCACAGATTTTGGTTGTGCATTGTGCAGTCAGGTGACCCTCCTCTCCACATTTCCTGCAGAGCTTGGGTTGTGCCTGGTAGAAGATGAAATCCCTGTGAGGTCCTAGGGAGGCTGAAGCAGGGAGGTGCTGCACTCCTCCTGGAGTCCCAGGTTTGCTTTTAAGCATTGCCTTAGTTCTCCAGGCTCCATCCCATCCAAGACCTTCTCAACTTTTCCCACTTGCTCACACTGCCTTTTTAGCCAAAAGCTCAAGTCTTCTCCTTACTAGGCAGGAATGCATTTTAACTGTGACCAGTCTCTCTTTTCTTGAGCTTTCCAGAGGAAATTCAAAAAACTTCAGCTGGGGCTCCCCGTGGTTGCCTGCAGTTTCTCCCAGAACTCTGCCCTGCTCGTAGGCACTGCCGTGGCCCCTCAGAAAGAGAGTAGGATGACGACCCATCCCTAATTGGGTGGGACAGTCTTGAAATGAGAACGTCAAATTCCAGCCCTGGGCTGCATGACTCCAGGACAGCATTTGTCCCGGATTCCCAGTATCATTCAGGGATCTGGATTTTCTGTTCACTGTGGAAAAATGCAGGAAACAGTGCATTTCCCCTTGCAGGCTGGCAGAGCTCTAGCTTGCAAGGGGCTGCAGGGAGCAGAATCCAACAGGTGCCATGTGCATGTGTCTCTCTTTATATATATGTATTTTTTATATATATATATATATCCTCCCCCCAGAAAATCAGCATCTCGGCATCTTGGCCTTTTGGCTAAGATGAAGTAAACAGCAGGGAGCCTGATCAGTGCCTTAAGGGCAGAGAAAGCAATCGACAGAGCACTGGGATGGCAGGAGTGGAAGAGGAAAACCCAAAGCCAAAAACAATAGCAGTGGTGGCTGATAACCAGGAGGTGGAAAGAGAAATAAAGTTTCATAGTTGGTAGAGGAGGAAGAGACTTAAGCAGATCATCTAATCCGACCCCCTGCCATGGGCAGGAAAGAGTACTGGGGTCAAATGACCCCGGCTAGGTGACTGTCTAGCCTCCTTTTGAAGACCCCCGGGGTAGGGGCAAGTGCCACTTCCCTTGGAAGCTGGTTCCAGACCCTAGCCGCCCTGACTGAAGTAGCGCCTCCTGATATCTAGCCTGAACCTACGCTCAGTCAACTTACGGCCGTTGTTCCTTGTTACCCCTGCTGGTGCTCGGGGGAACAGGTACTCTCCCATTGCCTTCTGGTCTCCCTTGGCCAGTTTATAGATGGCCACCAGATCCCTTCTCTGCCTTCTTTTGTGGAGGCTGAACAGGTTCAGGTCCCGTAACCTCTCCTCGTAGGGCCTGCCCTGCTGTCCCCAATCACACGAGTGGCCCTCCTCTGGACCCTGTCGATGCTGGCCCAGAACTGGACACAGTACTCCAACTGGGGCCTGACCAGTGCCGCATAGAGGGGGAGGATCACCTCCTCGGACCTGCTTGAGATGCATCTGTGGATTCATGACAAGGTACGGTTGGCCTTCCTGACTGCATCCCCACACTGCTGGCCCATGTTCATCTTAGCATCAATGATGACTCCAAGATCCTTTTCTACCTCTGTGCTGACAAGAAGGGAGTTCCCCAGCCTGTAGGTATGCTGCTCGTTCTTCCTCCCCAAGTGCTTATCCATATTGAAACCCATCCTGTCCTCATCCGCCCACCTCTGTAACCTGTCGAGATCTAGTTGTAACCTGTCCCCCTCTTATAGCGTGCTCACTTCTCCCCACATCTTAGTGTTATCTGCGAACTTGAACAAGGTGCTTTTCACCCCTTTGTCCAAATCACCGATGAAGATGTTGAACAGTGGGGGCCTGAGGACTGAGCCCTGGGGAACCCCACTGCCCACGTCCCTCCATGTCGAAAAAGAACCATCCACCCATCCAGAAAGAATGGAGATGAAGGCCTGGAGACAGGGAGAGTGGATAAAGGTGGAAAAGTGCAGAGAAAAGAAGCCAATCAAGGTGAAAGCAGAAGCAAACACAACTACAGCAACAGAGGCAGTGACAAAGAAAGCAGAGGTCAGAGAGTCAAGGCCCGAGGGATGATAGGAGCAGAGGAGAGTGGGAGATGGAGTGGGAGCACCTGGAGAAGGATCATTGGGAGCACAGCAAAAGGTCGGCCCACCAGGAGTGGCACAGCAGGAAGATACAGAAGAAATACAGTGAGATGCCGGTTAGGGGTGGAGACTATGGATAAAGGCAGCATGAACTGGCAATCGAGTGCCCAAGGAATCAATGATGAACAGATTATTTTGTGCAGAAGGTATTGTTCAAGATATTGGGAGTGCAGGTGGAGCACCTCACCATCATGACTGCTTTCTCTAACCAAAAGACATGGCAGCTGACTTATTGGAACAAAGTAGGGTATGACAGATTTTGGAAGAAACATGCAGAGGAAGTGGGGAGGAGGAATTAAGGGTTAAATTTTGTAGCAGCAGAACAGTCAAGGGAAAGAGTGAGTATTGTCAAATGTATACAGATATATTAAAGGCATAAGACATAGAAAGATGTCTGGAAAAATATGGGCAAGGAGTTTTGTAGATAGAGCAAGTGAGTAACAAATATGATATAGGAGGGCTCAAGCAATGTTAAAAACCAAAAGAGGGGAGCCCAGGTGAAGTGCAGCACCTCCCATTGCTGGTTCAGATAGGGCTAGATTGGGGTCTTATCTTGCTTCATTGCCTGTGGTATATTATAACAGATGTGGGAAGGAAGGGCACCTGACTGCACATTCCCCTCATAGTGTATGAAGGGATGGGGCACAGAGCAGCAGGGTGCCAGGAGTTCATAAAATACACTTTTTGTGGGCATTTGTACCATAAGTACCCAACAGCTTTTGTAACCAAAGTCAAACCCCCTGAGGAAACAAAAGGATCAGAAAGAGACAGTGAGGAAGAGGACAAGGGAGAGACTGAGATAGAAATGACTCTGCAGAGGGAAGAAACAGAGATGGAGAGAAGCAGCATCTTGGGAATAGAGACTGCACAAGTCTCAACTGGAAATTAAATGGAAGAGGAGGAGGGAACAGCATTAAAGGATCAAAAGGCATGGAAGCAGGGAAGGGTAAGAAGGAAGAAACCCAGCAGACAGCAGAAATGGAAATGGAACAAGGGAAAGAGCCAGGGTGACAGGCAGGGAAAAGGAAGAAAGTGCAGGGACAGAAAATCAGGAAAAAGAAACCAGGTGAGTTGGAGCCAGAGCTGGAGAGCAGCTTCCTGCCATTAACTCCCCTGGGCTTCAGCCCAGAGTGGAGAGCAGGGGTCGGGAAGCAGCAGAGAGATGAGAAAACAGAAGCCTTCCTAGCTGCAAAAGTGATCAGGTAGCTTGCAAGAGCAACAGGTAGGTGAAAGGGGCGCATGGGGTGGTGGAGTTGACCAGGAGGAGCAGCAGCACAGACCATCCTTAATGGGACAGGTGCACTTAGTTTAACACAAGCCTAATTGCACTGATTATGGCTTCAATTAATGTCAAGAGTGTCTTAACAAGGAAAAGATGGAAATGGGTTGAACCAGTACTAAATCAAGTAAAGGCAGACATAATCTGCCTACAAAAATACGGCACGTTGCGGGAGAGGGATTATAAATGTTTTGAAAAGAAGTGGAGATGGGGACCATCTTGGCAGTCAGAGACAAATGAGAACAAAGTGGCTGGAGTGGTGATACTATTCAAGAATCAGGAGTTGAAAACACATCAGGTGGAAGATATTATCATTTGCTGTGGTCTGCCACTGATGATATTAGTCAGGGGAGCAGAATTAGAAGTTTTCAACATATATGTATCACCACAACAGGAGGGAAGGAAGGCTCTGCTTAGAAAGCTAGCAGTTTACGTGATTGGAGGAAGACCATGGATAAAAGCAGGTGATGGGTAAACAGCTAAAAGGGGAACATGCTGATTTAGCATAGATGGTTGTAAGAAATATTTTGCCAGTGAGAGGTGCAACACAGATGAAGCTTGATGAGCTCATCAAGGTGCCCAAGGGAGAGATGTGGGGAAGAAGAAACGTTGGGATGTGTTTTGGGAGTGTACAGATGCAAAGGGGGTGTGGGAAAGGGTCTGCCACGTTCTGAGTGTCTCCAAAATAAATCTGTTGTTAGTGTGGGAGATGGTATGTCCATATAGTATATTACTATATAGACTTATTGAAAGAGTGTGCCTGAAGCTGGGGCTGCATGAATTGAAATACTTCATTAGTTAGAGAAGAAGAGACAGAGAAGGGGTGGAAGAAAGAGGACTGGACACATTTGTTTCACTAAACCACCAGAAAGGACTGATGGGAGGGGTGAAGAGTTTCAGGTGGTTACTGATGCAATAATTTTTCATGGGTTCCTGTATGACGGAAAAGAGTTTTGTAAGGAGTCCTCTCATGGGAATTTGATGCATGTTGTTTAAGGGTTTAATACATGCAGTTGTATGTTTTGTATATGTAGTTGTTTTTCCAATATGAAATGTTGGTAAGACAAGGATGCTTAATATTTGAAGTCTTGTAAGAATAGGGTAATAAGTATGCTTTTAATAACATTTGTAATGAATAAATAAATAAAGGGTCCCATTACATGTTTAACCAATATGGACCATGTTTTTTATAGTCATGTTCACTGTTGGCTGCATTTAATCAACTTTATAGTTAGTTTCTGTTGTTGACATGCTGCTTTTGGCAGCAGTTTAATATGATAGACAATGTATTTAATGATGTTTCCCTGTATGCAATTGTAAGATGAGGGGCTTCCTCCCCCCCGCATGCTGACTGGAGTGGGGTGGGAATCTCATCTTGTATTCAAGTAAATACAGTCAATGTTATTTCTTGAAGACTCTTCAAATCTGACATTTTTCTCCTACCCCTCCCATTTTCTCTCATTTTGTTTGTAACTACTTTGTAAGAGTTTTACAGGCAGTCTGGTGTAATAGTTAGGCCTGAGGGAAAGGCAGGGGCTGGGACTGAAGAGCCACATCACCAAGTCGAGAGGGCAAAGTCCAAGAACAGAGCCAAACTGGAGTCAGGAGCCAGGAAACAGATCCACAGGGAAGTCCAAGGCTGAAGTCTCAGAGCAAGCCAAAAGCAGCATGCAGGAACCAGGAAACCTGGGTCAACAGACTGGGTCAAAACTGCCTGCTGGTCTGGCAGCTTGTGCCACAGGTCAGAATAAAGGGGGAGACTGAATTCCCGGCAGCCAGGTAACTAGCTGGGCCAGAGCTTGGCAGGAGACCTAGGGCAATTGTCTGCCTGGGCAAATAGCTCAGGCTGGACTGCCTGCCTGACACTCCCTTCCCTCCCATCTTGCAAGTCTCTTACTGGACCCTTCTCGCAAAGGCCTGAGCAAGTACATCAAAATGACTCCTCCTGTTGTCAGTTTGCTTGTGGAAAAAGGTGCAGCCAATGGGGCAAACTCAAATAAACACCATGTGATTTCAGCTAGGCGAAGGAACGTGACCAGTCCAGTTCATTGCTTAAAAGCCTACCGTGAAAAGCAGCACTACAGTTTTCACTCAGACCCAAATGTTTTGGGTACCGAGCCTATTTCACACTTACATTCTGGGAGAACAGGGGTGGGCAATTATTTTGACTGGAGGGCCACTTAGGAAGCTTTAGTGAACTTTCACAGCCTGGGTCAGTGCTTCCCCCCCCCCCCCCCCCCCCCCCCCCCCCGGGCCGCTCTGCCGCAACAGCGCACAAAATTCCTTAAGTGGCCCCCGCACATGGCTGGGATGGGCCGTGGGGAGTGGCATCTGGGAGCAAGACGAGCAGGTGGGGCTAGGGCCAAGGCTGGGATCAGGATCGTGGAACAGTGACAGCACAGTGCTGGGGCCAGGGCTAGGGGCAGAGTTGCAATCCACCCCCTATCCCCCCTCCATGTGCCTACAGTGGGCCCCAACTCCACAGGCTGGGGTATGTAGGGGGCAGATCATGGCTCTGTCCCAGCCCCTGGCCCTGCACTGTTGCTGCCCAGTTGATCCCGGGGTCTCCATGCAGGGCAGGCACTGGGCAGATGGGATGGGGGCCACAGGCAGGTGGGGAGCCATGTCCAGGGGTGGGATGGGTGGGCAAACCTGGAGATCTTGTGGCAGTGATGGCATAGGACGGGACCTGGGGCAGAGCTGTGATCCATTCCCTGTATGCCCGTCTGCGAAAGCAGTGCCTGTCGCAGAGATGTGCGGGGAGTGGATCGTGGCTCTGCCCCAGCCCCACGCTGTCACTGCCCCGTGGTCTCAATCCCAATCCCCAGCCCCACCCACCTCTCCCACCCCTAGATCCCTCCATCCCATCTGCCTGGCTGTGTGCCCAGCCTTCAGGTGTTTCAGCCAGCTTCATAGAGACCTTGCCTGCCCGCTCCATCTGGCGCCCCTGGTGGTGGTGGGGGGGGGAGGGGGGACAGGCTAGGGTGCCTGTGTAGCAGAGCCAGGTCTGGCAGCAGCAGCCAGAAAGAACCACTGCTGGGACTATTTGATGTCCTCGTGATAGCGCGGTATGTACCACCAGTCTCTTTGGGTCGCCTGCGGATGGCGGCCAGTGGTGAACGTAGACCCCACACCCCAATGAGGTGCAGGGAGGGAACTGATGGTAAGACACCCCCAAAAGGGTGGGTCCCGCTGGTCGTGGTCTCCACGGCACATCACTGCAGCGAGGGATGACCAGCACCAGAGGCATCAACTAAAATAGTTCGGAGAGAGCAATTCACCACTGCTGGGGCTGCCAGGAAACAGAGTCTGCCCACTGTGCTGCACCAGACCTGTTGTGCACCCAGAGGGAGCAGGACTGGCTGCTCACGCCCTGGCCCAGGCTGCCCCTGCACCTAGGCTGGGCAGGGCCAAAGGACTCACTGCGGGCCGGGCAAAATGCCTTGGTTGGCCAGATACACTAAGCACCTCTAGATGTCTTTCAGTCTTTGGTTTCATGGAATCATAGAAAATTAGGGTTGGAAGGGACCTCAGGAGGTCATCTAGTCCAACCTCCTGCTCAAAGCAGGACCCCCCCAACAAGGTCATCCTAGGCAAAATTTTGTCTAGCCAGGTCTTAAAGACTTCCAAGTATGGAGATTTCACTACCTCTCTGGGTAACCTGCTCCAGTGTTTTAGAGAATTTTTTTCCCCAATATCTAACCTAAACTTCCCTTGCTGCAACTTGAGACCATTGCCCCTTGTTCTGTCATCTGCCACCACTGACAACAGTCTAGCTCCATCCTCTTTCGAACCCCCTATCAGGTAGTTGAAGGCTGTTATTAAATCCCCTCTCAGTCTCCTCTTCTCTAGACTAAATAAGTTCAATTCTCTCAGTCTTTCCTCAGAAGTCATGACCCCAGTCCCTTCACCATTTTTGTTGCCCTCCACTGGACTGTCTCCAACTTGTCCACATCTTTTCCGTAGTGGGAGACCCAAAACTGAACACAGGACTCCAGATGTAGCCTCAGCAGTGCTGAATAGAGGGGAATAATCACTTCCCTTGACCTGATGGCAACACTCCTACCAGTGCAGGTTATGCTTTACTTCATACCAGTGAATCATAATGTGATAGTAGACATCCCCTCGCTTCCTCTTCCAGTAGTGACCTGGGACTTCTCAATATGTGCTCATGGTAATCCAAAAGATGGGGTTCTACAAAGCATTTAATAATGGCCTGTTTGGGCTGCACACAGAAAAATCCTAGTCTTAAATCAATCCAAAATCAGTTAACATCAATGATATAGCCCTCAGTAAAAAAAAAAAAAGTAAAGGAACGCAAGAAATAAAAATCACCGTTACCCTCACAAGCTTGTCTGTCCCAGTCCATGTACAGATGTGATACTTGCTTAACTATTCTAGTTTAGGGGTGTGATCCTTTATTTTTTTTAATTATCAGATTGGTAATATCAGTTTCACTGCAAGTGTGGACACAGCTTTGGAGTGTAAAGGTACAATTATACTAATACAGCTATTCCTTCATGGAAAGATAACAACTTTATGCTGTCATAACTGTAGCCGCAGTTGTCGGGTTATATTGTTTAAACTATACCAGTAGCATTAATGCACCATGATGTGGTGCATTAATTGATGTGTTGGCAGAGTCTTACTCTTCCTTCAGAAAGGTACCCATGTGGCAGATTTGTGTAGGTGCATCTACTGGATTACTCATTGGAGGATCTAGGATCTTGAAAAGCGGGGTGCAAATGGTGAGGTGCATCATCACATATGAAACAACACCTATTTTTCTCCAGTTAAAAATAAACTAGGAGCTTTACTAATGTGCTAGGGCCCTAGGGCTGTATTGAAACAAAAACAAATATCACAACATTGAAATGAGTTAAAAACAGTCTGCAGGGCTGTGAAATAGGAGCTTCAGTACCAGGAGCCGCTAACAGACAGCACCACTGCAGAACATCGAGACCACTAAAAAGAGAGAGAATCATTAACACCTGTGGAATGAGGCGTTTAGAAGGGATCAGGTAGATTATAATGAACCATGAAATCAGTTGCCTCCCCCGGCACTGCCTGACTAGAAATGCTGCTGCCACTGTCAAGCAAACGGTTTTAAATCTTGAGTGTGCCAGAAATCAAAGGGTGCACCAGTGCACCTCCCTAAATCTGCCCCTGGGACTTCAATATGAGGGATGAGTGTGTGTGAGAGAGAATGAGAATGCTTGGCTGAGCCTTTCTTACTTGATACATCCTCAGATGGGAAAAGAGGTCATATATGAACACAGGTAGGAAGAAATGGATTTAAAGATTAAGAGATTCTAGCTTATTATATTATGTCATGCAATTGCTTCTAATATCCATAGGTAACTGGAGTTTCCTGGCCAGTAAGCAATATTTGCCATATTTATACCAACTGTGTAGTTCAGTAGCGCTCAACCTTTTGGCCCCATGGGCCAGATGAGTGGCACAGGGCTGATCCATGGGCTAGATAGGACCCTGGAGGCCAGAAGTGGACCTGCACACTCAGATCAGACCCCACATAGCTTCAGCTGGCCCCCGCATGCCAGGATTTGGACCTGGGGTCCCATGCCACCTCCACCTGGCCCTACTTGCCAGAACCATGCCCCAGGGCCCTGTACCACCCTTGTCTGGACCTACATTTAGGGCTCAAGCTGTGTACTGTCCCACCTGGTTCCTCATGCCAGGATTGGGCCTAGTGTTGCCCTGAGTGCCAATCTAGTGCGTGGGGCCCCAGCTCGGGGGGGTCCCCAAGGGCCTATGGGGAGCCCTGCAAGCCAGATGACACAACACCAGGCACCAAACACCTCTGCTGTATTTTATAATAAGACACTTGGGCCATGCTCTTCAGGAGGATGATTGATTCCTTGGTTGCCTTTTGCTCTTCTGCCTCACAGTATCTCTATAGGCGTGGTCTAATGAAGCCCAAATACTGTACTCACCAAACGTGGTGCTTATGCAAAGAAAAATGCAGTGCTAAAGCTCTTTCATGGTGTAACATACACATAATGCTTTGGAGCCCCAGGGAAAAAAAACAACAGGGACCTTTTCCTTTTATGGTAATTTTTCCTCATGATGTGAAGTCTTCACCATCACCCAAGGAACTCATTGCCCGGCTTCAGTTTGAAAAAACAAAAAGCAGACAAACAAAATCCCTCTGCTATACCCCTGCTGCGTTCTGGGTCCTATTTAATTAGAAGTGACATGAAAGGGCCACTGTGAAAAACAAGCTAAATAACCCCCAAATCAAGTAGGCTTCTTTTTTTGTTTTTTTGAACAAGCCATTTCCAGAGAAGTCATACTTCAGAGCTCTGGCTCCATGGACAACCACGAGGTATTGCTATAGGAACCAGGCAAAAGAAGGAAGCACATTAAAGCCTACATTTTTTTAATGCTGATGGCCCTATTAAGTGCTTTTGCACGGGACAAAGAGGAAACTATTGCAGGTCGAGCAGTACATCAATATCCGATAAATAGGGTAAGAGGTCAAATAAAATACAAATACTGGTCATTGAAATGAGAGAAAGAAAAGGTCTATGAAAGGTAAGAAGGAGGAGGAAGACTGAAAGAAAGGGTGGGGGAGAATATAGGATTAGCAGTTTAACTGCACTCCATTGATTCGGCTGATCTGCCGTGTCGGAGGGTAGCCTTCTGGAGTCAGAGGTCTGAATGCAGCCAGACTATCTGCTCCGGGGTAGCTGAGCTTGGGGAGGAAAAGATGCAACATCTCACTGCAGCCATTTTTTTCCTCCCCCACCACATTGTTTCCTCGCCCAGCTGCTCAGCAGAAGATCTATAATATACTTAAAGGCACGGCCAAAGCAGGGAGCAGAAATCAGGGGCACAAACAGAAAAGCAGCTATAGGAGGCACAACCGGCATTTCTGCACTCAGCCTAGCCACTTACAGTGCCAGATACAAAGGCATGTGTGGGAAAGGAGCACTGCTTGTGTTGTACTGTCTTCCAGGGAAGCGGGAGCAGGGGTGGGATGGAAAGTTCAAGGAAATTGCTGTCTGCTCCCTGAGTCTCTTCCGTCTTCAAGGCTCTTAGACAGCTGGCAAGGAAAATTGGCTTAAGAGAAGGACTTGGCTCTCGACTGGATTAGTTTAGGCAAAGATCCCTAGCTCCCTGAGGGACAATGTGTGGCTGTCAAGGATGAATTCAATTGTTTTCCAATTTGTTAGAAGTAGCCCCTTCCCCTGATACCTGAAGGAACTCATTTTAGCTGATCAAGCATATCATGACCTTATGTTGTCGTTTTCTGTCGCTCTGCATGTCAAGTCTCTCTCTGACGGGCCTGATCCAAAGGCCTTTGAAGGCCAAAAGATTCTTGCCACTGCTTTCAATAGGCTTTGAAATGGGCCCTAAATGTCCGCAGTGGATTTGACAGAAGGTATCCCCAATATTTTGTCAAGGTACTATGCTCCTCCTATGGGTCCTACACAGCTGCTGCCCCAGTTTCCTCATGCAGGACTGAAGCTTGATGCTGTTTACCATCAAACTGAGTGTCAAATTCAGGCCTGAGGCTTTTACCTCTATGGGAAGTCAGTATATGTGAAGTGAAGACCCCTTGTGAGAGCTCCCTGCCCCAGCAGCATCCAGCTGTATGTCCCACTGGGATGGAGGGATATGTTCAGAGAGTAAAAGATGCAACACTTGGGAGAAAATGAAAATGCAGGATGGTGGGAGAGACAGAAAAGAGGTGAAAACTTGTAGAAATGTAAAAAAGCATTGTTTAAAAAGATAACCAGACATGTCAGTAAATATACGTAAAAGAGAGAGAGGTGTCTTATTCATGACAAGAGTCAAGCTAAGTAGGAGTAGAAACAGATCAAGCCACAACACACTTTGTCCTCAGCCCACACCAGAGCCAGAAACAGGCCTGAGAACCAGTGGCACATAACAGAATTGGGCTTGTATTTGTATGTTTGCACGTGCAAACTTATTCAGTAACTAGATGTCTCTTTATGCTGCACAGAGCTCCAATGAGGGTGTCGTCCTTCAGAAACAAGGGGAACCGAGCTGGGATTGGTTTTGTGGAAGCCTGTTTGTTGGTGTCTCTTTCTGTGTCTGTTATTGCTTACTTGTTTCATTTTGAATCAGTATCCTGTGTAGGGTCCAGAGGAGAGCCACCCATTATGATCAGGGAATTGCAAGGCAAGCCATATGAGAAAAGGCTGAGGGACATGGGCCTCTTTAGCCTAAAGAAGAAAAGGTTGAGAGGAGACTTGATAGTGGCTTACCGCTATATCAGAGGAGTGCATCAGGAGCTCGGTGACCAACTGTTCACTAGGGCACTCCTGGGGAAGACCTGGACCAATGGATATAAACTCCTGGAAAACTGTTTCAAGTGTAATACCAGGAAAAACTCCTTCACAGTCAGGGTGTCCAGACTGTGCAATAAACTCCCTCCAGAGGTGGTGCAATCACCTACCCTGGTGGTTTTCAAAAGGAAACTGGACAGTCACTTCGCTGGGGCCACTTGACCCAAGTTGTCTTTTCCTGCCTAGTGCAGGGAGACTGGACCCAATGATCCACAAGGTCCCTTCCAGCCCCTAACAATCTATGAATCAGGACAGAGCCTTTATTTGGGACCAGGCACCATTTTCCTTTAATACTTCTAGTGTTTCCTAAGAAAGGGTCTCCAGGAAAGTACTAATGGAACCACTGCATACTTTTTAAACAAGCTCAGCAGTTGAGAGTTACTTTTAGTGTCAGATATTTTTCAGATTAGTCCCTTTAGCAGCTGATAACATATGGAGAAGAGCTGAAGTTCTATGAAGTAAACCATGGGAAAGTAGCTGCCAGGCAAATTAAGCAATAACATGCATGATGCTACAGCCTCATAACAAAATATGTTCCTTTCTAAATTGGGCAGAATTGTAAGAAGACATAGAGAGAGGTGCTCCTTCTGCTCCACTCCCCTGACGTTTGGCCGGAGGAATTGATGACCTTATGCTCATTGCCCAACTTCTGGCTGGAGGCGAGTGCACCAAGACAGGCATCAAATGAGAATTTGTGGTGCTCCTTTGTACAGTGCTACTCAGATGAACTCTCCTACCTGCCCTTCTGGCTTCCTGCCCACCATTGAACAGGAGGGCACAGCTGGAGGAAAAGGCTACTTAGCAGCCTCTTGCCAGTAAGCGATGCCATTGACCCAGTAGGGCAGACAGGAAGCTGCAACTGAAATCGTTTCTTTTAGTTTCTCACATCTCTCTTTTCTTCCCTTCATTAAGCTCCTTGCCCAACCTTTGCTCTTATTGCAAAGCAAAGTGTTATTGCTTAGCAGGGAGTAAGTAGGCTCTGCCAGAGGCCTATAGCTCCTCATTCTGCCCTCTCTCTTTTCATAGTTTCATAGTTTATATGGGTGGGTGGGTGGGTAGAACGAAGGAGTTGAGAGGGAGATACCAGATGGGAGGGGAGATGAGACAGAAAGAGGGGTGAAAAAACATGCCACAGGGAGTTGGGAGAACGAGGGAGTGAAGTGTACTCTGTCCAAGTTTGAGGATGCTACAAAACTGTGGGGAGAAGTGAACAGCTACAGGCAGACCTGGACAGGTTGGACAAATGGGCAGAAAACAATAGAATGCAATTCAACAAGGGGAAATGCAAAGTGCTGCACCTAGGGAGGAAAAATGTCCAGCACACCTACTACTAGGAAATGACCTGCTTGGTAGCATGGAAGCGGAAAGGGATCTTGGACTCCTAGAGGACTCCAAGATGAACCTGAGTCGTCAGTGTGCAAAACTAACTGCACTTTGTCGTGCATCAGTAAATGCATGACAAACAAAGCCAAGGAAGTGATACTTCCCCTCTATTTATCGCTGGTCAGACCGCAGTTGGAGTACTGCATCCAGTTTTGGGCACCACACTTAAAGAGGGATGTGGATAACCTGGAGAGGGTCCAGAGGAGGGCCACTCGAATGGTTAAGGGCTTGTAGGCCAAGCCCTACGAGGAGAGACTAGGGCACCTGGACCTCTTCAGCCTCCGCAAGATAAGGTTGAGAGGTGACCTTGTGGCTGCCGATACAGTCATCATGGGGGCGCAGAAGGGAATTGGTGAGGCTCTACTCACCAAGGCACCCCTGGGGGTTACAAGAAATAACGGCCATAAGCTAGCAGAGAGCAGATTTAGACTGGACATTAGGAGGAACTTCTTCACAGTTAGAGTGGCCAAGGTCTGGAATGGGCTCCCAAGGGAGGTGGTGCTCTCCCCTACCCTGGGGGTCTTCAAGAGGAGGTTGGATGGGCATCTGGCTGGGGTCATCTGAACCCAGCACTATTTCCCGTCTATGCAGGGGGTCAGACTCAATGATCTATTGAGGTCCCTTCTGACCCCAACATCTCTGAATCTATGACTTGTGTGGGGCACAGAGGAGAGGAACTGGTAAGGAGAAAGTCGAGACCCCACTTCCCTTTAAGAGGCCCCATTTCCTCACGTTCAAGGGAAGAGCAACCAATCAGACTGTGTCAGAAGGAGGCAGAGTTTGTCCCCTGCTTTTTCTCATAGTAGGCAGAAACACTCACCTCCATGGGAATTCATGCCAGGCCAGTACGCATGAGACAAGGAGCCCTGGGGAGATCTCCCTGGTCCAGCAGCACCCAGCCAAACCTCCTACAGGGATGGGTGGGCAGCTCAGGGAGAAACAAAGGCACCCATGTGAAGGATAGGAAGAATCCTTGGCTGCTCCTCTCCTCCTCCCTGCAATCCTGGGCCTGGGTAGGAGACATGTGGAGACCTGTCTGCAGCCCACCTTATTTAACTTGGAGGGGAGGAAGGACCCCAGGCGCTGTAGAAGGAGCAGAGGTGAAGCCGAATGGGGTCCCAAGATGAATTGCTGGGCAAGGGGACAAAGTTGCTTCTCGGGAGACTTCAGGGGTCCAGAATTAATTCATTACTAGATGTTGGGGGTTTGAGAAGAAACCAGAAGCACCCTGCCATTGGGGTTCCTGCAGCAGAGAGCAAAGTCACCCTGCCCTGTACATCTAAGAGGTCTGCCTGTGAGTTGTCATGTGTATCCTGGGCAGGATGGGGAGTTCAAAATTCAAATAGATCAAAATTTACAATATCATCGTCACAAAATCATGGTTTTGGGAGAGAGAGGGTTTGACCCCCTTGTTTTTGGGGTTAGCAACACTAGGCTTTGTTGAGCCCCAGAGCCCTTTTCCCCTGGCCAGGAAGCCTAAGGGGAAGTGTTGCCTCAGGGCTGTTCACTGAAAGAGCTCATGAATGGTGCTTATGACCATTGCTGGCTATGGGAAAACCTGACCCTAAAAGGTGCTTGGCTTGCAGCCCCAAGAGATTGCAGGTATTCCTGGGCTGCTCTCAGCTATGCTCTTGCTACAACATTTTTTGTGAGGGAGAGGCTCCTCAGGAAAAGGGACACTGAGAATGAAGAATGTGCACACACAGATTGCCATTGTAAAGTGGAAGCCACAATAGTATGGTGTGAGTGTGGAAAGGTAGGAGATCAGATTTTTATGAGAACTGTTCATTTTGGATATTGAAGCTCTTTTGAACATCCCAGCCATTGGCATTGCAAGAGGATCTGCTGAGCTCTTTGGATGACCTGGCTTCATCTGTGGCTGCTGAGCACATGGAAACCCAGGCCTAGCAATCCTGGAAGTGAAGTCCGTAGTATTTAGCATCTCTGGGACAATAAATGTATATATGTGGTGTGATGCAGCTATATCATTTGTGCCACACTAAGTTTTCAGAAGTTCTCTTGCTGAGATGCATGACAGCCATGTGACACAACAGAGATATAACTTTTAATCTGTCTGATTCAGGCTAGGCAGGAAATTCAGATTCTAATGATAGGTCATTAAACCCAATTGCCTAGAAACTCTGAGGTGTGTTTAGAAACCATGTCAGTTGCAAATTACAAAGTGTATTGCTTCCTCAGATGATGACAGCTCTTGAGACTCACAAAACATTAGCATTTTAAGAGCGCTGGGGCCCAGATTCCTCCACCCCTCAATTCACAGCAGTGCCATTCTTTCTTTGCAAGTAATCCCATTGATTTCAATGGGAGCTATACATGCACTAAAATACTACTCTGCATGGGGATATCAGAATCTAACCCTAAACTTCATTTAGCAGATGTGAGATTTTTATTCCACTGTGGGGTCTACATCATTTATTTGATATGTTTATCTGACACCTTGGAGGATTGTACCCATTATGGAACGAGCAGTTTTCTGCAAAAGAACACATCTCTTGAGTCCTTTTAAAATTGAAAACTCAACAAGCCAAAGGGTTAGCAGAGAGAATTCTTGAGCCAGAATGTTGTTTTAATGACAGAGTGGGAACAGAATGCATAATCCATGAAAAATGCTTATGACAAATGACAAAATATGAACAACTGAATTCATAATCATCGTAATGTTAGGACCGGAGCTCTGTGGAACAGTTGTATTCTTTCAATCAGATGAGGTAGCTGCAGTCCAGTGATACTCATTCTTTCCAGCTGGAAATATGTGTTCCCAAACATGTTTTATTCAACAGGCTTGTAAAAGGATGCAGAAGTGCAGCTGAGCACTGCACAGAAAATGGGAGTGTTCACAGATGAAAACTTGCTTTAAAGGATCAGCAAGACCTTACATATGGTGACACATCCATAGATGGTTGCTGACATTGCAAACCAGTCATTAGAACCTTAACATCAGGTTTCCAAAGGTTTTTAAGTGCCAAGAGATTTTTTTCTCGAGTATATGATGAGGTCAAACACTGATTGCCAATGGCTGCTTTGAGGTATCGCAGTCTGCATCTTTAGACCTAAAGTCTACAAAGTGCCTATGTATCTGTCCATCTCTTCAGTGCTCTATGGGTCCAATGACATTCTCAAAACTGGTGTGCAGCTGCTGCCTAACCAGTGCTTTGGGGGTGCTCAGTCCCCCCAACCACACAAATGCAGCAATAAAGTGTCCTGCACAGCTGCCCTCCAGCATGCCTGAGGTGCAGGTCTTGAGAGAGGCTGTGGGGAGGTGTCCCCAGAGCAGGTGTGGGGAGCACACCCCACAGCCACTTAAATGACATGCTTCTGGCTTTGACACATGCAAGTGGCAGCCTCAGGATGTTCAGGGTCAGCAGCACCAAGGATGCAATCTAGACAAGCCACCAGTCTGCATGGTGGGCATGTGCAAAGATAGGCAAGTGTTGGTGCCACTTCACAGCTAATGAGGTAGTTTAAGAAGCCCCGGAGGACTTGTCATGGGATTCTTAAATTGCACATTTTCCTGCCTGTCTTGACAGTGGGCCCCTATCCTGTAGGCTAGCTAATGACACACCTATACTGAATGCAGAAGCACAACCAACAGAGTAGGGATTTGAACCCACACCACAAGAGTGTGCCCTAACCTACTAAGCTAAGGTGTGGCTAGGGCAGGTCTCTCCTGCTGGAGCTGTTCCACTTTGTAGCAATGTATCACTGGAGCAAGGACTTAAACCACAACCTCCCATGTCCCAGCTAAGCTTTCTCACCCTTGGGCTATAGCATCAGTCCTCAGTGCGGCCCAGTGACTAGTACTTTCAAAGTGAAACAGCTCCAACACTTCATAAGGATGTCCAAAAGCCTGGGGGCCACAGCACTTGCCTGAAAAGTGGAAGATCAAGGTTAAAGGCCTTGCTCCAAGCATGGGTTTACATTTCCCCAGCCCAGATGTATACCCTAACCGGTAGGTTCCTGGTTGCCTGTTGTGCTGTGTGTGCTCTCACTTCTATGGAATGAAGAATTGCATTTGGGCACCTGGCTCTGGATGAAGATTTATTATTGAGGATCTACATGGAAGGAGCCACTTGCCAAGCCAGACTGCACCCCTTTTCTTTGTGCTGTGTCTCACTCCTGGCAAGGCTAGGTGGCTCTCTGCTCTGCTTATGGCTGATCATCCTTTTCTTAAGCACCTCACTTTCTTTATGAATTGTTAGAGGAGCCTGGGCACCTACCTAGATATCACAGTAGATAGGAGTTAGACATTGCAATGCCTAATAACCCTTGGAGGACTTGGGCCTATTTCGCTCTAATGGGAACCATTTAGTTTTGCTAGAGGATGCTGTGCAGCATATGGGCTTCGTTTAGTGAGCACTGTAACCTTTGGTGACAGTTTAAAGTTAATGTATATGTCAGACAAAGCTATTTCATCCTGCAGCCATGGACGATTTTTGCTTTCTCCTTTAAGAAGGCTGATTTACCATCTATGAATCAGAGGGGTTTTTCAGTGTAAACATGAGCAGGATTTTGGCAGGGGGAGGAGGACGTTAGAATTTTCCCTCCCACGTCTTTAAAACCTCCTTCCATTTAGCAATATGGGGAAAACTGAGAGGTTGCAATTCCTCCAGCCACTTGTCATTCACAACCCTCCTCTTGGGAGTCACAATCCACAGGTCAGAAACCTTCGGTGTAATGCATTCAGTACTTTGGAACATGAGGATTCTGGATGGAAGAGACTGAGAGCTGGAGAAAATTTTTGAAGAAACTTAAAATGACATGAATCCAACAAGGGTGGGATTCTGTTCTGGTTCAAAGAAGTAAGTGGCAGTCACTTTTCTCAAGGAACAGAAAGAGTGGTGCTGGAAATGCCTTCATGTCTGGAGCAAGACTTGCCATTGCCAACTTCAGTCCACATCACCTGCTCTATTCTAAAGTCAGGAGTTAACAGTAGTTTGTCCAAGCCAACAAAACTGCAGCAGGAGAGGACCTTGGGCTGGGTAAATTCAATGATGGATGCCACCCGACATTCCAGGAAACCCAAGGGAATTATGTAGAGTTGTAAATCAGCACAATGAATCCTGACCGCACCAAACTCTCTAGCTTGGGGCTGTTTGAAATCTCTCTCCCACCTTAACAGACTTGTGCGTATGGTTCACAGCTGGATCACTGCCACCTTTTGATAATTTTTGAACAAGAATAATTCATTAAAGCCTTGAACATGGAGGCATTTAAGCATATGAGTAAGGCTAAGCACATGCTTAGTTGCTTTGCTGAATTAAGTGCCATAATGATCACCAATCTGGAAATGCTCACTGTAGTAGAAATGCAGTGGTTTAACTAGGCAGAGGAACTGAGGCAGCTGCTTTGAGTGTTGTCTTGTTGGGGGAGGACGGAACTGGCTGCCATTGCAGCCACACCATCGTGGTAGTGGCATGACAGCACTTGCAAGTCGCCACTGCCCCGTGTGTGGCAGTACTTGGCTGCATCATTCTGCCTCTGTAGAAACAAAATAGCTCCTTTTGGCAAAGTATCTGGATTTACACACAACAGAGAAAGGGTTCTTCAAAAAGCAATTTCTAGTCTGAAATGAGACTATGCAAAAATGACACAATCAGCAAATCTGCTCCTTGAATGTATTTCAATTTCTCTCTGTTTAGTTTTGCGTCATAAGTAAGTCTCGTCACTGGTCTTAGCAAAAGAAAGCTCAGAGAGAGATGGATTCTTTTCCTTGCTCAGTAAACATGAGCGTTTACTAAGTTTTTGTTATATCAATTTAAGCTCATTTACAGGTAAATAATTAAAGTTTACATTAAAAAGTTAAAGGCAAAATTCATGTTTTTGGCAAACATTTTCACTTTCTGGGGCAAAATGCCAACCTTAATGAAAACTCTTTATTCTTAGCTTCTGATGTATGGAGAGCAGAGAAGAGTGTTAAAAATACAGAAGACAGAAATGAGAAAAGTGATGATACTGGGGTGACACAATAAGTTAGACATGAAAGAAAGTAAGAAACAAAAGAAAAGGGGAAAAAACATTACTTTAGAGTTAGCAAATATTTATTTAATGTGCATCCCCCTGTAAAATAGTTGCCATATCACAATATTCACTATAGAACAAGTGCTACACACAGGGTCTTCAAAGTCATAAGTGCATTATTCTTAATTGCACTTTCCAAGCAGGTCTTTTATTTGTATTATGCCTGCAGACATTTTATTCTATGCAGCTGTTTATATCACATCCATCAACATGTTATCTGGGCAAATAAACAAGAAGGGTAATAGGTGCCATTCAACATCTGTCTTTATGCTGCTGTTAGCTCAGAAAGGGGTGGTGAGAAAAGGGTTGGTTAATAGTTTCCTCTGACTTCATGTCAAAGACTGCCCCTCTGCCCAATCAACCCCCTTGTAAATGGGTAACTGGTCGTTTGGAGTCAAAAATTGCCTGTCATCTGATGTTAGCAACTTTATTCCTGTGGGTGCTATTGGCTATACAAGCTGGAATGCCTTACCTACAGTAGCCCAATGGGCTGTTTGGCTCTGGTGGGCCTTTGACTTTGATTTCAGTGTCTGATGCACAACATATTGTTTCTCTCTTGCTTGCATCTTGCCTAGCAGATGCAGTTAGTCTTGAAAAGGTTAAGCGAGGTGATGTATTCCTTCCACACATCCTGATGCAAAACATCTGCTGACCATATATGCATCTTACATGTTTCTATATGACCAAGGTGGCAAGAGAGTGCTTAAAGCAAGAGCAAAGTCATATGTGCCTTTATCCAGAAGCATGGTTGCCTCTGATCATTGCTGTAACCTACAAGAGTGACCGGTGCCCTACTGAGGAAATATTTTTGTTTCTAGCAATTGTGTTAGTTGTCCGGCAAAAGATGGTATGACTATATAATTCAACAAGTGTGTTTATCAGCTTGTGTTTGCTACTAATTCAAAGACAATGCCCCAAACAGTCATTCCTTAGGAATGCAGATCTTACAGCTTTGGCATTAAATTTTGCTTAATGGAATTTGCTGCACAGATAAAACACAAAAACAGCAAGTCCTGACTCTGAGGACATTTCCTCTGATAACAAACAGTCGACATAGGAAAAAATATAAATTATCCACTGGTTTGTCTGAGGTCAATGATTTAAAAAAACAAAGTTTAAAAAATCCAGACAAGTTGCACAGAAGAATGGATTTCAACTTGATGAGGTATTCTAAATCATGTGAGCCCACCAGGGGAGACGCCTTGTTGGACCTGGTGCCAGCCACAGGAGATGACCTGGGGAGGGGGCTGCGGGTGCTCGACCACCTGGGCGACAGCGATCATCGCCTGCTGCAATTTACCATCCAGCACAAGGTGGCAAAGGCGTGCAGCAAGGCAGAAGCCCTAGGTTTCAGGAGGGTGGACTTCAATGAGCTAAGGAGGATAGTTGGGGAAGCGCTGAGGTCCCAGAGGGGAGGGGAGCCAGGTGTCCAAGGACAGTGGTCGCTCCTTAAGGAGACGATTCTCCAAACCAAAGGGAGGTAATCCCAATGAGGATCAAAGGGAACAGGAGGGCACACAAGCCCCCATGGCTCACCAAAAGCATCCGGGAATGTCTCCTAGCTAAAAGGGAGGCGTACACCCAATGGAAAGGAGGGGACATCACCAGGGATGACTATACTGCAGTTGCTCAGGGATGTAGGAGGGCGGTCAGGAAGGCCAAGGCAGAGATGGAACTGGGAGTAGCTTCCCGGATTAAGGACAACAGGAAGTCCTTCTTTAAACACATAGCGGGTAAAAAGAAGGTTCTAGGTAATGTGGGGCCCTTGCAGGACACGTTAGGAAATTTGGTTGTCACACCAGACGACAAAGCCAACATGTTTAACGATTTCTTTGCCTCCATCTTCCTAAGCAGGGACCGGAACAGTCACCCCCCCGCTGAGCCCCCCTCGAGCCCTGGGGGAGGCACACCTGGGCCACGGGTTAGTGAGGACCTAATCAGGGAACATCTGGAGGCACTGGACATATTCAAGTCAGCTGGTCTGGATGATCTCCACCCTAGAGTACTAAAGGAATTGGCTGAGGTCATTGCAGGACCCCTGGGGCGGCTTTACAAGCACTTGTGGTGCTCTGGTGTGGTGCCAGAGGACTGGAAGAGGGCCAACGTGGTTCCCATCTTCCAAAAGGGGAAGAAGGAGGACCTGAGAAACTATAGGCCAGTTAGTCTTACCTCGATCTTAGGCAAGCTATTCGAGAAAATTATTCTGGCACGTGTCCACAAGGGGCCAGCAGGGGAGATTATGCTTAGGAGCAACCAACATGGGTTCATCAGTGGCAGGTCCTGTCAGACCAACCTGGTGGCCTTCTATGATCAGGTCACCAAATCATTAGATGCAGGGGTAGCAGTGGACATAGCCTTCCTGGACTTCCGGAAGGCCTTTGACACTGTCTCTCACCCCGTTCTCATTAAGAAACTGGGGGACTGTGGTGTCCACACCCACACCATCAATTGGGTATCCAACTGGCTGGAGGGCCGCACCCAGAGAGTGGTGGTGGATGGGTCCTTCTCAACCTGGAGGGATGTGGGCAGTGGGGTCCCCCAGGGCTTGGTCCTCAGGCCCGCACTGTTCAACGTCTTCATCAGTGACTTGGACAAGGGGGTAAAAAGCACACTGTTCAAATTCGCAAATGACACTAAGAGGTGGGGGGATGTGGGCATGCTGGAAGGGAGGAATAGGCTACAATCAGACCTAGACAGGTTACAGGGGTGGGCGGATGAGAACAGGATGGGATTCAACACTGACAAGTGCAAGGTGCTGCACCTGGGGAGGAAGAACCAGCACCATCCCTACAGGCTGGGGAACTCCCTTCTCATCAGCACAGAGGTGGAAAAGGATCTTGGAATCATCATTGACTCCAAGATGAACATGGGCCGGCAGTGTGGGGAGGCAGTCAGGAAGGCCAGCCGCACCTTGTCTTGCATTCACAGATGCATCTTGAGCAGGTCCAAGGAGGTGATCCTCCCCCTCTATGTGGCACTTGTCAGGCCACAGTTGGAGTACTGTGTCCAGTTCTGGGCACCGCACTTCAAGAGGGATGTCGACAGCATGGAGAGGGTCCAGAGGAGGGCCACTCACATGATCGGGGGCAGCAGGGCAGACCCTACGAAGAAAGCCTACGGGACCTTAACCTGTTCAGCCTCCAAAAGAGAAGGCTGAGGGGGGATCTAGTGGCCTGTTACAAACTAGTCAGGGGGGATCAGCAGGCACTGGGGGAGTCACTGTTCCCCCGAGCACCGCCAGGAGTGACCAGGAATAACGATCACAAGCTGGCAGAGGACAGATTTAGGGTAGACATCAGGAGGCGCTACTTCATGGTCAGGGCGGCTAGGATCTGGAACCAACTTCCGAGAGAAGTGGTGCTGGCTCCGACCCTGGGGTCTTTAAGAGGAGGTTATATGTACATCTTGCTGGGGTCGTTTGACACCAGTACTCTTTTCTGCCATGGCATGAGGTCGGACTACATGATCTACTCAGGTCCTTTCTGATCCTACAAACTATGAAACTTCTTGCAAGGCATGTATTAGCGCTGTTAGGTGTGCAGACACCCACACATGACTCACAAGATAAATCCAGAAGCTGCGTTCACACATGCATGGATGTTTGACTCTCTGGGGACAACTAGCGGTGGCGCAGCTTGTGCAGCCACTAGTTGTCCCAGGGGAACGCTTGTGTAATGCATGCTCTGGTGCGCAGCAGGTTACCCCAGGTGGGGCAGGGGAGGCTGGAACCAGCACTGTGCTGGCTCCAGCAGCCTTACCTGGGGTCCTGGGGGCCTCCTGGGGCTGCAGCAGTGACAATCTTGCTGCTAGGAACTTGGCCGGCAGCCGCAGCATGACTCCAGCTGGCCTGGCGCCAGTTCTGAGCAGCGTACACTGCCCCCACATGCGCCGCTCGGGTTTTTGTTTTGTGCAGGTATTTTGACCCCTAGATATCCAGGGGTCAACTCCCTACCTCCTCTCCTCCCCGCTTTGAAGTGCAGACAACAGCTGAATGTGCAGTATGCTGCGTCACAGACGTGTCATGTGGCACTTCATACAGCATGGTTGTGCTCACCTGGATGTGGCCAGAGATTTCAAACAGGAAATCATAGTGTCAAAAGCATCCAACCCTATTGTGATCTTTCTGAGTTCTTTGCAGCAGACAAATTTCTATCTTATTTTTCTGTGGTCAAAAATGAGTGAAAGCTAGAAGCTGGCACTTTCAAGGGGTGCTTTGAGTCCAGAGACATAATGTGTGCAAGGTTTGCACCCTGGGCAAACCCTGTGGGAGAGCTGGGATGGAGAGGAGGGGGTTCTGAGTGGGGGGTGGGAGTCTTACCTACTCTGGGGACTACAAAACAGTCCCCAGCTGCTGCTGTTGCTGCCACCCACCGTTCATGCATTGTCTGCCTGTCCCAGCTGTTGCTTCTTCATCAGTAGTGTGGTGCCTATGCATCCAGCTGCTGTTGTAATAGCAATGCCCAGGCCTAGTAGTCCCAGCCGGGGCTACGTCATCTGTTGGGGCATGGACTCCATGGGGGTGGGGGTTGCCATGCTGTCATGAGGCTGGGGTGGTATTTGGGGCTGTTATTCTACTTGCCCACTGCAAGTTATACTACTGCTTGAGTCTAACGAAGAGTGCCTTGAGTCGAAGAAGGTTGAGAACCACTGTATTGGAGGACTAGCACCAGAATTTGCAAAGGAATCACTTGTCATTTAACCCCAGAATAAAATGTGTTTTAAAACATTACTATAGATAGGGAACTCAGACAGTAAATCTGGTGCTTTTCTGGCTCATTGGAAAGTGTAAGGGAACAGTATCTAGTGCTTTAAATATCACTGCAAAGAATTAAGATCTATTGATCTAGGATATTCTAAATGATAATGCCCTGATACCCTTGCCATTCACACACACTGTGCCTTTGAGGGACCAAGTGGCTGCCACAGGAAAAGGCACAGGAACTAGGAATTTATCTAGTCTGAATGATGAAACTTTCCTTCCCATTCTCTACCATATTAGCTAAGAGTTTCCTTAGCAGTCAGATTCTGTTATACCCCTACCGCTGGAGCACCTACAGCTTCTCCAAAGATTCAAACTGTGAGCAAGAGGCACCCATTTGACAAAAACAACGGAAAACCCTTATCTGAGCATCTGCCAGAATCAGAGAATAAGAAACACGCATTCAAGGCAGGTGTATAAAAATGCCCCTTCTGTCTCTAAAGACATTCTGCCCACAGCTATCTGCAGCAAGCCTCATCCTGAAGATCAGGGTGCCTACAATGACCCACCCTCACCTGCAAGTGCAGGATTACCAATGAAGAGGTGTAGGAACTTTAAAAACCCCAACAATTTCCAGTGACATTTCCCACCATTTTAAACTAATCTGAAGGTAGGTCAAATCCAAAGCATAAACTATTCTTTCACCGCCATATAAATGCACTGTGTAGCAATGGAGCAGACTGTATGCTTGTTAGGGAATACGAATGGGGAATTTTCCAAAAGTTCATGTCTACTACTTGTCTTTCTGAATGACAGCTCAGAAATGAAAGTGTATGGGCTGGGTGATGTATTTGCAATCTGTTAATATGCTCCACTCTGAAGGATATTGGATCAGGAAGCACAGAGTAATGTGTCACTTGCTGTCACAATATGTAACTTTCCTTCCCCATTTTGGGGGTGAATTTCAGGGATTATGAAAGTATGAAATTCTAATAGCTCTGGCCGTAGGTGGGCATAGGGCAGAGTAATACTTCCTCACTGGTCATCTGATCCACATCCAATCTTTCATCCCCTCCCATGCTATTCTTCTGCTAGCCATTCCATTAGAAAAGACTTGCAGTCATGCCAAGCTGTATGGTTCTTTTTGTGGTGAAGATTAGCATCACTGGGGCAATAGGATGAGATCATCAAATTGGGCTTCATCTGACATGAGGTTAGGATTTGAACCTTTTGTAAGGCAAGATTAAAATAAAGTGACTGGAACATTAACCTGGTACCCCCATGCAGACAGCCCTGTCTTGGAGTGCTCTGTGTGATGGGCACACTAGGACCCTATGAAATAGCAGATCCCACATGCTCATGAAAATGGTTCCCTGAAGTTTGTGGTTTGCAAATATGCCTAATTCTTTGCTGAACTGGGTGACCGTACAGCTGACCATGCTGTTTCCTGTGCACCGGTTATGGAACACAACACTTCCTGGATAACAGAAGTGGAACGTCCAGCAACCACAGCAGAGTCTTGACTTGCTGCCTGGGATATTGTTTCATCCAGCCTCTTATCATTTCCCCTGGATGAGATGGAAAAATGTGCTCATTAATCAGAGGGCAACTTTGTCTCTAACATAGATGGGTAGAGTCCTCAATAGCTTGTTTCTGTTAAAACTTTCAGTGGCTGTATAATGAGTTATGCCATCACCAGTCGTGCTTCCTAACACCTCTGGTAAGAACTTGGCGGGGGACTCATTACTCATGAACAGAAGACACTTGAGTGGCTTCTGAGACTTTCAGGAGCTTGGTCTTGTTGTCATGAGGCAGCCTGTTGTTCCCATTCAAAATCTCTCTGCCTATAATAAAATGACAGTGACAAATGTCAAGTTTTACCAAAAGCAGAGCAGTTCCTACCCAATCCACCTTAGCAATAATGGAGTGGAGAGAAGTGATATACACTTACCAGTGTGTGCCTGGGAGCTCTGCTGTCTCTTTGCCTTGAGCAGGACAGAAAGAGAATAGATTATGCATAAGGAGGTAGACAGAGCATGTTGGGACATGGTTTTGTTGAACTTAGGTGAACCTCCCCCCCAGAAACTTTTCTTCAGAAGTTTTAATTTTTTTTCATAAAACATCAAAAAAATCTAATGAAAATTGGCATTGTGGGGGTGCTTAGCCACTATATTTCATTTTTCAGTTATTGATGTCCTATAAAGTCAAAGCATGGACCCTTGGCATAGACACTCCCATGTCTGCATCACATTTCCAAAGCACCCATAGTATGTGCTATTGGTTAAATTTGGCAAATAATTATAGTTCCACTGAAGTCAATGCAGCCAGGCTCATTAATACCAGCTAAGCATATAGTCCCTGGTTTCTCACCGTGCTTCACAGAAAAGAGGTAAAACTTTAACTTGTGGAGGTCATGGGGTTATAGTATGTGCAAGATTTAAGAGGATCATGACTGATCTTAGTGGGGAAGTGTGGATGTGCCATCTTGAATTGAGCAGCAGAGCAGTGTCACTCAGGTTCACAGCCTGGGAGGAAAGCTATTGGATACCCTGATGTATCCGGGTCTCCAGGTGGCAGCAGTGGCTAGTAGTGTTTTTCACCAACTCCATCTGATGAGAAGGCTGCAACCGTTATTTTCAGATTCAGAGAGGGCCACCATATCCAATTTATCCATGTCTTTATAACCTTAAGGCTAGACAATTACAACGTGCTCTGCTTGGAGCTCTCCTTGATAACCATTTGGCAGCTGCACCTGGTGAAAACACAGCAGCCCGCCCGCCTTTTGGCAGGGCTGGGTTGCCAAGAACAGGAGCCTCCAGTGCTGCAGAACTTGCACCGACTCCCAGTAGCTTTCTGGGCACAATTCAAAGTTCTGATTTTGACCTTTGAGGTCCTTGAATGATCTGGACTCTGCCTACCTAAGGTACCACCTTCTTCTTTATGCCCCATCACAGTCTCTAAGGTGAGCCAAGAGTAACTTCCTGCAGACACCATCAGGATACCAAACTTACTTGATCAAATGTGAGGGAAGTCGTTCTCAGGAGGCACCTCTCTCTAGAATTCCTGTAAGGCCTGCCAGAGCCCAAGCCTGGACATCTTTCAGGAAGTGCTGCAAGTGTAAGACCTTCCTTTTTGGGCAGACATTTAGCAGGGAAGGCTAAACTAGGATATTGTTTGGAGGAGGGCAAGGGGGATGCTATATAGTTCATCTTAATGCTCTATTGCCTTTTATAAGTTGTTTTGTTTCCCTTGTTCGTTTGTTTTATAAGATGTTTTGCTCTCTTCTATGAGCCACCCTTAGCCTTTGTTGGGAAGGGTGACATAATTATCTAATAAATAACTAAATAAATCCTAGCCACAACAGAATCAGGAGGACTTGAAAATATCATTGCCTGATTACCTATTTTTCTACTTTAGCCTATGTTTCTTTGATGTGCATATGATTTAGAACAAAATTTCTAGAGCAGGAGCACTATCCTAACAATAGACAGTCCTCTTCTTGTCCAAGTGATTGGTGTAGGGCCACCACAACTTGAAAAGTCTGGGAAGATGAGTTTCTTGCTACACATGTGAGAGTTGCCAGGTTTGGTGACACCGTACATAATCTGGTGGCATGGTACCACATATATTACAATATATGAATCCTTTACAGTGAAAAAGAAAATCAACAAAGAAGCAAACCAAATTATTCTTGCTTAGCTCTAGCTAATAACATATCGGCACTAACATGATAATCCTGAAAAATGTTTGAATAAACCTGTGTAGAGGAGCACTGAACCTACCACAAACACTTTCTTAAACTGGATAGTGCGTTGTGGATAATTGTAGGGTTTTGACCAAAAGCGCTTAAAATCAATGGAAGCCTTAGTACGAACCCATAAATTTCACAACAAGAAAGGAATTGCTTTGATCATCTTTAAAAAGCAATAAACTTTGATAAACAGCCAAGATCTTACTACAGTAACCCACTTTAAAAAATGTTGAGGAGCAAAACCAAGAGTTGGCTGACTTCTACTCTGCTATTTTATCCACACATCTCCCTTCCTTTGGTCTAATCCAGGGTGCCTACACAAGTTACATTTTTGGCATGATTGGGCCCCTGAAGGTTCTTTACAGCCATGATATAACACACGTACACAGTTGCATGGCACTTTTTAAATGGCGGATCACACAAAAAATTAACCCTCATCAGATCAGGTAGTAGATGAAGGTGGTCTAAAGCAGAGCATCTTAGGGAATATGTGTTCCCTTGAAGATTTTTTTTGTGCTTTGCAGGGCTGGGCTGGTGCTTACACAGGCAGGGCTATCAGCTGAGTAGGTAGGGGGAGTGGCGGGGGTGTGCAGGGAGGGAGCAGAAAGCAGCTGCCAGCTGGGCTTTGCCTAGCCAGAGCTGGAGTGGGGGGACAGGGTGGAATGGAGCCCCCTCACCTTGCCAGCCTGGCCCAGCTCCCCCCAGTACCCTAGCCAGGGTAGCTGGGGGGCCACAAGGCAGGGGGGCTCTGTTCCACCACCCCTCCAGGTCTGGCCAGGTAAAACCCAGTGGGCAGCTGCCTGCTGCTCCCTCCTTATCCCCCTTCCTTCCCCACTGACAGCCTGGAGCTGGGGTGGGGTGGGGTGAGGGCAGGGCTGGGGTGCTGGAGCACCCCTGCCTGCTGGCCAGAGCTGGTGCAGGAAGGTTCGAGTCCCCCCAACCCAACAGGCGAACGTCTGTAAGGTCACAGGGGGTGGGAGGCCTCTAACTCATGGCGCTTTGTGTAAAATGCTGAGAGTTAGAGCAGGACTCCTAAACATCTGTAGGCACCCCCAAATTCCACTGCTTATTAATCTGCAATGGAGAAAAATTTCTCCGGTCAGGAGCATCAGAGATTCAGAGGAACCTTACCTGCTGTACAACCAGCTTCTCAGCATAACGTTCATACAGCACTGATATGTTTTCCAGCATTCCTGGTTCCCTATAATAATCCATCAAAGCCACCATTTGAGGTAATTCTGTGTTCCTTCCTTGCCATGCAGTTGTCTTTCAAAGGGCTTTCCAGGCCATTTCATCAGTCTGGAAAATGTAATTTGTGATTCCACAATTGTTTAAGGATTTCTTTGGAGAAGAATAAAAACATCTATCAGAAGCCAGGTGCAGGCTCTCAACAGCCCAAGACTAGTACCTGACTGCTATCTGACTGTTATCCATAACAGTATCTGACTGTCATGGAAATAATGGTGACTCAACAGAACTGCTTCAACTTCCTGGTTCTTCTACATGCTTCCCTTGAGATTGGGGGCAAGGTTAAGTCTTGTATCATCATTTGATTCACAGTGGCTTAGTTTCTGAAGTTAGAACAGAGGCTCAAGTTAGTTCCTTCTGGGTGCATCTACATGTGTGATTAATTCATAGCAATAAACTCTGGCCCATACTGAGCTGGAGTTTATTGTTCCCGGATACGCTGGTTGAATGTGTACCTGGGACTGCAGCATGTTGAGCCAGGTTGGAGCAACCCTGGTTGGCAGGGGGCCCCCGACGTCATCCTGCCAGCTTGGGACTACTCTGACCCATCCCAACACACTGCGGAGGGGCTGGCTGGGGCATGAGGATGCTTCACTGTGGGGCCAGGCAGCCGGCAGCCCCCACGCTGAAGCCCCTGTGTGCCCCAGCCAGCAGGGTCAGTGTCTACTCATGCACTGTTGTGCATGAAAAAACTCTGCAGCAGAATAGTATTTGTATTTACAAGTACTAACCTGCTGCTGAGTTTATTAATATCCTATGGCTGAATAGGGCTGCACAAGTAGACACTGAGATATTTACTGTGGGGCTAATTAGGCAACTCCACAGTAAATGTAGACACACTCTCTGGTATTAAGCAAAGATCAGGTGTTTTGATCTGGATATCACAAAACTGGTTTAAAATGCTGCTTCTCGTGATGCCCATATCTCAAATTACAAGTGTAGTAAGAGTCTGTTTTCACCGCTGATTCCAGGTTTCATGGAATCCAGTTATCCTCAGGCAAATTACATACTTCTCTGACTCTGCAATATGGTGACAGGCAAACTATTAATTCTGCGATCAGCAAAGTACATGACATCACTCTCTGTATATTACTTCTTATGCATCCCTTACATATGCCACTTTGGCTCTGTCTATGCATATGGCATTTTTGCTAGTTTCACTAAAATTGGTTCTGGTGTGGAGACATTTTATTGTGGATTTAAAGCTTGTTATACCAACTTAGTTTGCTCCTGTAAATTTACTAATGCAAGGCAAGTTGTCATGACCCAAGTTAAATATCTATAAAAGGGTTTGCCTAACATTGTTAGTTAAACCATTACAGGCCAGATATTTGAAACTAAGTCTGCAGTTGAAGACATCCACAAACAAACAGAAGGTGTGTCGGTTAATGCACTTTAATGGGAGTACAAAACAAAAGGTTCCCTTTGCCAACAGTAAAGTTGTTCAGAGCAAAAATACAAGGCAGGCAGGGTTCAGAGATATCAGAAGTTATTTTAAATAAGAGATGCAGTCACATTATGCATTTTAGTATTATAATGTGGTTGTTCCATGGTAGCCTGGGTATGGGAGAATATGCATTTTTTAAGACTTTCCTCAGCAACTTTGTTTTGCTGGAACAGAAGCACTGGCCTAACAGGCATGTTTGTACCCTGGGAAAATGCTGCATGAGAGTGGGGGGTGGTGGAGGAGTGTTCTGAAGATGGGGAAGGGGAGCACAGGTTCACACATCAGCAGATAGGAGGGGGCCACAAGTCTCAGCCAAAACAGTCGCCAGCTGCTGTGGTTGTTGCTGCTGCTGCCACTGCCATGCAGGCCACTGACACAAGTGACATTTTGTTGTGTGATTGGCCCCCTGAAGGGCTCTATAGCCATGCCCTTACAAAAGGGCACAGCTGCAGAGCACTTTAAAAGGGCTTGATCCTGGGATGATCTGAACCCTCATTATATTACACGAGAGTTCAGATGAAGATGCTTCCAAGTGAAATGATTTCATTAGCTTGTATCAGCGTACGCTGGAAGCAGGGCTAGGCTGACACAACCCAGCGCTGCTCCTGGCATTGTCTCAGAATGGGAGCGGAGGAAGGGAGAGGAGGAAGTTTCTTCTAGAGTTTGCCGAGCTGGTGCTAGAAGGTGGAGTGGGTAGATTGGAGCCCCCACTAGGTGTGTGGGGGGGGATCCAATACTGCCCCACACTTCAGCACCAGCTGGGCCAGGGACAGACAATTATTTTGGGTAGAGGGCCACTTACTGAGTTTCGGCAAGCCATCGAGGACCACAATGACAGGCAGCTCAGGGCAGATTAATATTAATTTTCTAAATTTTTTAGGGTCCCCCAGGGCACATTTTCCCACCCCTGCGCTGGGCAAACCCCAGATGGAGATTCCTCCACTCCCTTCCCCACCTTCCATTCTGAAGACAGTGCTGGGGCTGGGAGAGGGCAGGGATGGGGCTGGGAGAGAGTGGCTGCAGACTTGCAGCTGCTCTAAACTGCAGCTTGATCCCTCAACCCCTGGGACCCAACATCTGCTGGGTCCGAGGGATTGCTGTAACCCTTGGCATTTCCTGTGAAGTTCCATGAGTTACAGGAGCTATCTGCACGTCTGTTTGTACCTGCACTCTACCCACTCTGGCTCTCACTCTTAAAGGAGCAGCAGCACAGTGCTTATGCAGCTGCTACTACAAGAGCAACACTGTGAGGCTGCTCTTACTATCATTGTGCATATTCTGCAGGGGCCGAGGTCGATTTTCATGCCCTTCCCAAGTCAACACCTGCAGCTGGTGCCCCTCTTACTTGCCCCTAGTTACTCTACTGAGCAGAAGATTTCTAAAGCTTTACTCCAGACAACAAAGATCAACCCTGGTTCATCAGCAAGGTTTTATGATCAAGTGGAAAAATTCTGCAAAGCAGCAGCAGATGAACCACGAAAAAGGCATCCACATGGGCACATCTGTTAGAAATATTATTAAAAATGCATTATCAATAGCTGTTAGCTCCCATCAATAGTGTTGTCCTTTGAATAAGCACGGCTGCCAGCCCTCCTTGTCTCCTTAATGAGAGAGGGAAGGGGGGGTTGGAAACTGAAGGAAAAACTCCAAGAGCTCTCTTTGTTCTGCAAATTTACTATCTCTTTGTTACACTAAATCACACTTTCTTTCATGGCTCCCACGGCTCTTAGGCTAAGATAAGAATAATTGCCATCTTAGCCTTGAGGTTAAACCCTCCATAACCTCCAGTGCTTTCTGGGCAAGCGCAATAACCTAATACATATTAAGCCTATCCGCCCCGCATACTTAAGTAGTTAATTATAATACACATGGGATGCATGATCTGACGTATTCTCATGCATGTTTGTATGAACCGGAAATGAGTTGTAAGAGTTCCTGTTTCTGTACATGTGCCAGAAGAGAGGGGATAAAAGCCTGCTAATGATAGTACTCGGGGGCAGAGGGTTTTGATCTTTTGTCTTCTCCCTCTGACCCTATTTGCAAATATATACCTTTTGTCTCACCAACAATGTGTGCCTAAGGATTTGTTATTCAATGAGCCTCCAAAGAAAACGAACCGAGAGAGAGTTTTTTTACTTCACATCTATGATTTTCATCTATTTTTCCCCAGTTAAAGAGAAACTAGAAGCTTTACTAATATGCTAGAGGTCTAGCACTAAATTATTCAGTTTAAGATCAAAGAAAAACCAAATAACTTTATTGAAATGTGTGCTATTTTGCTAAATTATATGTTAAGTTTAAAAAACATGACAAACTTGGCAAAAATTATTACAATACTCATAAGATATTGTTTCATTAGTCCTGTGGTCATCATAGTTAATTGTACATTTCTTATTCAGATTCATAAAATAAAAACTAGTCCTCTCGAGCATCTTGACAGTGCTTCCAATACTTCACTGACAGCCATTTCTATAACTGTGTTAATATTACAACACTTGAGTTAAGGCTTTTAGCTAAAGCTGAAAACAGTCTGCAGGGCTGTGAAATAGAACACAGACATTACCAGGAAGCACTAATGCAGCAAAACTGCTGAAGAAATGATAGTTTGAATAGACCATTAACAAGGAGAGAGGGCTGTTAACACCTGTGGAGTGAAGAGAAAATAGAAGGGATCAAGTAGATTTTAATGAGTGACGAAGTCAACGGATTCCCTCAGTGCTGCCTGAATAGGAATATCTGCCCCTTCCAGGCAACTGGTTTTAAGTCTGTGTGAAGCAGAAATCAAAGTGTGTGTGTGGGGTGGGGTGGGGGGGAGGGAGGAGGGAAGGAGGTGCAACTGCACCCCCCTGGATCCACGTCTGGGTAGCCATCTATTGTTCCAGTCCACCCCTATGTACATCATCCTGCCCACAACTCTGGCTCTATCAGTACTACGGGGCCAAGATCCACGTGTAGCAGCATTTGCTGGGTTGTGTAAAGCAGTTTTGTGGCTTGGCCCAACTGAACTCCAAAACCACCATAATTTTGGGACTGATCCTGGACAGCAAACTGGAACTTGTAGGCTGGGTATCAATCTGATTTTATGCTGCGGGGAGGGAGGTTGGGCAAGGGCATTATTTGTTAGTTGCTCGTGCTAGCACTTGGAGGCCAGGGTTCCACTGTGCCAAGCCTTATAAAAGCAGAGGAACCTGCCCCAAAGAGCTGACATTTATCAAGGACTTGTCTTCCTTGTATGCAGCATGGGGTCCAGAGACCTTGGTACTCTACACACAATCCAAGGGGCTCTTACAGCTCCTCTGTGTCACCAAACCCAGCTGAAAGAACCACAGACCACTGCTTATGTGGGCCCTTTGGTCAGCCTTAGGAAGGAGCATGAGAAGCAAGTTATCAGGCCTTGAAGCTTTAATACTGTCTGCTACAGTGCGGTCAAAGCCTGCTAGACAGGTCAGTTGTACCAGGGGAAAACTGACCAGAGCTCTGCTTCTGAGTGTGTTCATTAGGAGAAGGGTAGGTAGGGCTTGAAAGAGTTATTCCCTAGGGAAAGCTGACCCCTGGACAACTGCTCCAGCTCACCAGAATCTGGTGTATATTCATGCATTTATAGTAATGCCTGATGTGAGTAAAGTTCTGCCTAAATCCTAAAAGTAGATTTATTCCTCCTCATCCTCCTCTCTGTGTCCTGGCACAAACTATGGTGGAGTCAGAGCAAGCAATGGGGTGGTTTAATATATTTAATAGATGATTAAGTCTGATTGATACAAGTCTTTCAGCTTTGTATGCATTAAAATAGGACTTGAGCGTTGCATAAGCCTTTATCTCACCTAGCACACACATATCTGATATCCCATGATTACCTTTTGATGAAACTGGCCAACTGTGATCTTGGGTCTACCACAATCTGATGGCTGGGAAATTGGCTCCGTGGTCGGACCCAGAGAGTGGTAATAGAAGTCAATCGACATGGTGTCCTGTGACCAGTGGGGTCCCCCAAGGCTCTGTCCTTGGACACATATTGTTCAACTTCTTCATTAATGATGTGGACATTGGAGTCAGAAGCAGACTGGCCAAGTTTGCCGATGACATCAAACTTTGGGGCAAAGCATCCACACCTGAAGACAGGAGGGTGGACAGGCTGACCTGGACAGGCTCAGCAAATGGGCGGACAAGAACCTGATGGTGTTTAACACTGAAAAGTGCAAGGTTCTCCACCTTGGGAGGAAAAACCTGCAATATCCTTATAGGCTCGGCAGTGCTACACTGGCTAGCACTACAGAAGAAAGAGACTTGACCACAAGATGAACATCAGCCTTCAATGCAATGCTGCAGCTAATAAAGTGACCAAAATGGTGGCTTGCATCCATAGATGCTTCTCAAGCAAATCCCAGGATGTCCTTCTCCCCTTGTACTCAGCCTTGGTGAGGCTGCAGCTGGAGTATTGCGTCCAGTTTTGGGCTCCACAATTCAAAAAGGATGTGGAGAAGCTTGAAAGAGTCCAGAGAAGAGCCATGAGCATGATCAGAGGTCAGGAAAACAGACCTTACAATGACAGGCTGAGAGCAATGGGGCTCTTTAGCCTGGAAAAGTGCAGGCTCAGGGTTGATCTGGTGGCCACCAGTACGTGCAGGAACGTCTGTTCACCAGAGCACCCCAAGGGATGATGAGGTTGAACGGTTATAAACTACTGCAAGATCATTTCAGGCTGGACACAAGGAAGAATTTCTTTACTGACCGAGCCCCCAAGGTCTGGAATAGCCTGCTATTAGAGGTGGTTCAAGCACCCACTTTGAAAACCTTCAAGAGCAATTTGGATGCTTATCTTGCTGGGATCCTATGACCCCAGCTAACTTCCTGCCCCTGGGACAAGGGACTGGTCTTGATCTTCCAAGGTCCCTTCCAGCCCTAATGTCTATGAAATCTATGAAATATTTCCATGCTTTAATGTTATCATAGAGTGACAGCAACCATATACCAGGATGCCAGTTTCCAATCCAAGGTAGACTGAAAGGGCCTCATTTGCTGTTAACTTATGGCCTTGGTTTAGTAACATGTCAAAAAGGGGCCATAGAGGAGGGACAAACCTCACTCCCAGTAAATACCACTTATGCAGGGAGTGCTTAGGCATGGGGGAAGGCATGGCTGGCTCAGCTTGCGCTTTGATGAGTCTGTCCTATAGCAATCTCTCTGAGGGGTACTGCAGTGGCAGTGACAGGCACAGAAGTCTGGGTATTCCACTGAAATCTGCCTTTAGCTTGTGCCCTGCACTTGCTCTCTAGCATCAGTCTGTTCTCTTACAGGTTTGCAGACCTCCTACATAGAGCTTTAAAGTAGCTTCGTCAGGGAACAGGGATGCCAAGTTCTGGACAAGATCACAAATCTCACTCTGGAATTGATCAGGTAAGTACTAAGGGGCTCACTAAGAATCAGGATAGGGGAATACTAAGGGCACCTATCAGGGGGCTTAGGTGTTTCTACACTAATGCTAGAAGTATAGGAAACAAGCAGGAAAAACTTGCACTCCTGCTTGCAGACAAGATGTCGGCCTGGTTGGTATAACAGAAAGCCTGTGGGACCCTACCCATGACTGGGCAGTGGGCATTGATGGCTACAGGTTATACAGGCTGGATAGACTGGGGAAAAAAGGTGCGGGGGGCATTGCTCTACACGTTAGGGAACATTATACATTGTCTGTAATATAGATGGGAACAGAAGAAGGGCAGATCAAAGTCCTATGGGTCAGATTACAAGGGGGTAGGGGTGAAAGGGAACTTGGTAGCAGACCCCCACACCAGGAGGAGGAGTTAAACCTAGAATTCTCAAAACAGCTCAAGGGCAGTACGCTCAAAAGACCTGGTTGTCATGGGTGACCTAAATTACCCAGACATCTGCTGGGAGGAGCAGTCAGCCAGATCTGCCCATTCATGTAGGTGTTTAACCTGCATACAGGACCTGCATCCAACACAAGAGGTATGCAGTCCCACTAGGGGAGATGCCTTACTTGACTTGGTCCTGGCCACAGGGGAGGACTTGCTGGGGAATCTACAAGTACAAGGTAAACTAGGAGACAGTGACCACCAGTTGATAGGATTCACTATCCAGCATAAGGTGGGAAAGACAACTAGTAAGGCAGTAGTGCTAGACTTCCAGAGGGCCAACTTCAATGAGCTCAGGAGACTGGTTAGGGTGGGACTGAGGGGTAATCACATCTGTGAGATGGGAGTCCAAGAAGGATGGGAGTTCCTTAAGGGACTGATTCTACAGGCACAGAGGGGCACCATCCCAGTATATGCAAAGGGAGGCAAAAAAGCCAAAAAACCTTCTTGGCTGAGCAGGGAAATCCAGGAGAGCCTTCAGAGGAAAAAACAGGCTATGGAAGCAGGGGGCAGCCACCAAGGAGGAATATACCTGCTTGACTCGCACTTGCAGGGAAGCAGTGAGAAAGGCCAAAGCAGTTACAGAACTCAAGTTGGCAACAAAGATTAAGGATAACAAAAAGTCCTTCTTTAAGTACGTAGGGAGCAGGAAGAAGGTGCAGGGTAACATAGGACCACTACAGAATGGACTAGCGTGACTCGTAACTGATGGGATGGAAAAAATGGAGCTCTTAAATACTTTTTTTGGCTTCTGTTTTCCTGGACACGGATACAAATACACCTCCCAATGAGTCTTTAGTCTGGAGTGTGAGTAATAGCAATCTACCAATGGTTAGCACTGACCTAGTGAAGGGGCACTTGGAAGGACTGAACGTATTTAAGTCAGAGGGCCCCGACGATCTTCATCCAAGGGTACTAAAAGAATTGGTGATGTCATAGTGAAACCACTGGTGCAACTGTTCAAGCGCTTGTGGCACTCAGGACAGGCCCCAGAGGACTGGAAAAGGGCCAACATGGTCCCTATTTTCAAGAAGGGGAGGAAGGAGGACCCTAATTATAGGCCAGTTAGCCTCACTTCTATTCTCATCAAGACCTTAGAAAAAATCATAAAGGATCACATCTGCAGGGGGCCAGAGAGTCACACTATGGTAAGGGGCAACCAGCATAGGTTTATAGCAAGCAGATCCTGCCTGACTAACCTGGTCTCTTTTTATGACCAGGTTACAAAGTGCTTAGATGCAGGAGTGGAAGTAGATATTATTTACCTGGATTTTAAAAAGGCTTTTGACACAGTGTTGCACCCAATTCTTGTAAGCAAACTGAGTAGCTGGGATGTGGATTTTTTTCACAGTAAGGTGGGTGAAAAGCTGGCTCATGGGACACACCCAGAGAGTGGTAGTGGATGGGTCGGTTTCTCCCTGGAGGGATGTGGGCAGTGGTGCCCTCCAAGGCTCTGTCCTTGGACCAGTACTGTTTAATATCTTCATCAGTGATTTGGATGAAGGTGTTGAAACCACCTGGTCCAGATTCGCAGACGATACTACACTATGGGGTACAGTTAACACACTGGAGGGCAGGGAGCAAATTCAGGCAGATTCGGACAGACTGGGGAGGTGGTCGGATTAAAATAGGATGCAGTTCAACAAGGATAAATGCAAGGTGTTGCACCTGAGGAGGAAGAATCTCCAACACACCTATAGACTGGGGGGGCGAGGGGGGGGTACCATTCTGAGCACCACAACAGTGGAAAGAGATCTCAGAGTCCTGGCTGACCAAAAATGAACATGAGCCACCAGTGTGATGAGGTAATAGGAAAAACTAACCACCACACTCTTTCTTGCATCAGCCGGACTATCATTGTCCTGGGTGATAACTGGTCTAGGGAGGTGATAATTCCCCTCTATGTGGCATTGGGGAGGCTGCAGATGGAGTACTGTGTCCAGTTTTGGGCACCGCACTTCAAGAGGGATGTGAATAACCTTGAGAGGGTTAAGAGAAGGGCTACTCATATGGCTGAGGGCCTGCAGGTAAGACCCTGTGAAGACAGACGGAGGGATCGGAATCTCTTCAGCTTCCGCAAGAGAAGGTTGAGAGGTGATCTTGTGGCTGTCTACAAACTCATCGGGGGGGGGGGGGGCCAGCAGGGAATAGGGAGCACTCTGTTTACCAGGGTGCCCCTCGGGGTTACCAGAAAGAATGGCCACAAACTGAAGGAGAACAGATTTAGATTGGACATAAGGAAGAAATTCTTTACGGTGAGGGTTGCCAAAATATGAAATGGGCGTCCAAGGGAGGTGGTGCTCTCCCCTACTTTGGAGGTGTTCAAGAAGAGATTGGACAGGCATCTGACTGGGGTTACTTAACCCCAGCGCTCTTTCCTGCCTGGAGCTGGGGGTTGGACCCAATGATCTGCCAGGTCCCTAGAAATCTATGAAATCTATGAAATCAGGGCAGCTCACTTCAGATAAGCCTAGAGAAAGGGCCTCTAGCAAAAAAAAAGTTGGGCTTTTTCACTTTCTAGCCTCAGAGCCTATAGGATATATTAAGGCAGTGGTCACCATGCGGTCAATCAGGGTCAATCCTGGAGCCTCTTGCAGTCAATCCTGGGGGGGGGGGGGCTTAGCAGGTCAATCAGTGGAGGAAAGGAAGGGGCAGGGGTCAGATTGAGGCCCCCATGGTGAGGGACAGAGTGCAGGAGCAGCCCAGTGACCAGGTCCCGGGCCAGGCAGGTGGTGGGAGGATTGAGCCCAGGCAGCTTGTTCAGCAGCGGTTTTGCATCTCTAGCCCCGCTGCAGCTGGCCCAGAAGTGGCCTGATGCCATGTGCATCCGGCCGTTCCTAAGCCAGCAGGGCTCAGGGTGCAAAGCCCAGCCCGCAGCAGGAACCACCTCTGTTGCACACAGATTGGGGGGGCACATGCCCCCCGCAAATGCAGGGCAGCATGGGCAGCTGCAGCAGCAGTGAGAAGGAGTGGGGCTGGAGCAGGGGCAGGCCCTGCACAACCAGGGCAATGAGGGACAAATCCATGAGCAGCTCATCCAGGGGGAGCAGGGACTGTGAAGGCACTCACCCTGGGAGCGCATGGAGGGTGTGTGCCACTAGAATTGTGCGGGGTGGGCTGCAGCTGTGGGCTAGGGCCATGCTGTGATAGGGCTGGGAGGCAGCAGTGCTGGAAGCAGGGCTATGGGGGGGGCTGCAATCACCCAAAAATTTGCTGTAGCCCCCCAACCTCCCTCCCAGTGCCACTGCCATCCAGCCCAACCACAGTGCAGCCCCAGCCTCTTCCGGGAACAGCTCATCACTACCTCCCACCCTCACCCCACAGCAGCAGCCTGCCATCCCCCATGCAGATCTGGGTCACGTGCCCCCATTCCCTCAGGGGGTGGGGATGGTAAGGGTTGGGGGCTGGGAGGCAGCACCTGGCCATGCCTGGTGGAGGCTGGGCCACACTGTGCTCAGGTTGGGTAGGGGCGATGCTGGAAGCAGGATTGGGGAGGCTTCAGCAAATATTTGGGTGGCTGCAGCCCCCCATGACCCAGCTTCCAGCAGCGTCACTGTCCAGCCCAATTACAGCGCGGCCCCACCCTCCACCAGGAACAGCCCAGCCCACAGCTGCAGCCTGCCCTGCCCAATTCCAGGGGCACACACCCTTCTGTACCCTCCTGCAGTGAGGCCTCCCCCACCCCCCACTTCCCTGAATGAGCCACTCGCAGTTTTGTCCTGCCCTGCCCCAGCTGTGCAGGGCCTGCCCCTGCTCCAGCACCATACCCTCCCAGTGTTTCCTCTAAACTGTGTGGCATGCACAACTGTGCAGGCACTCCTGGCTGTGTGGCATAAGTGTGCCTGCATGGACGCACATGCTGCGCAGCTTAGAGAGAACACCCTCCCTCACTGCCATTGGAGGGGGGGCAAATCAAGGCCCCAGTGGTGAGGGAGGGATTGGAGCTAGGGCTGGGGCCTCGATCTGCCCCCCACACACACACACACCTTACCCCTCCCCGCACCCTTTCCCCCACAGACTTACCTTCTGGGGAGACTTGCCCCCAAATAAAGTTTTCTCCCTCTGCCTTGACCTGCCCCCCCACCCCACTTACTTACCTGCTGTGTGGGGAGGGGAGGGAGGGTGACACAGGATAGATCTTGGTTTCCTTTTATATTCCAAAAGTGATCTCCAACTTTAAAAGGTTGAAGACCACTATATTAAGGTCATATTGTAAAACATTAATCTATAATCAAAAGCATAGGCAGAGGGAGAAAATATTATTGGGGTAGCGGGGGAGCTAAGCATGTGCGTGCTTGCACTCCTGTGCGCACAATGTCTCCCCCCCATCAGGTAAGTCTGTCATGGGAAAGGGGGGGGGGGGCAGATTGCTACCCCCACAGTGCAGGAGGGAGTGGAGAAGAGACAGGGGCTGGGGTGAATGGGACCCTGAGGCCAGGGCAATTTGTGGGATGCTTGGAGCCCAGGCACCTCATCCAGGGGCATGGAGAGGGCAAGGGGTACGGCTCTGTGTACACCCTGGCAGAGGCCTGGGAGGCATATGCCCCCTGGATTTGTGCATGGGGCAGAGGTGGCTGCCACTGTGGGCTGGGCTCCGCTGCCTCAGGAGCAGCTCAACACCATATTTCTGCCACTGCTGGGAGGGTAGGGGATGCAGCACAATCAGTGTGGGCAGCCATGTGGCATTGTGCCACTCCCAGGGCAGCAGCAGCGGCAGCTGGGCACAGAGCTCAGCCCACAGCCTGCCTCCACCCCGTGCATAGATTTAGGGAGCACATGCCCTGCCTCTGCCTCACTCCCTCCCTCACTGAGGGGTGTCAATCTACCCCCCCCAGTGCCCCTTCCTCACGACAGACATACCTGCTGTGGTGGGCAGTGCTCTACATACCGCTGGGCTGCTGCAAGCTATGGCTGCATGTCTGTGCGCACCCCTTCCCCTGCTGTTGCAGCCATCCAGAGCACGTGCCTGGGCTGCCCTGCAGCCCTCTGTGCTGCCATGTATTTGGGGAAACTAAGCCCTGTTAGCCCCTGCCTGCTGCCACCTGTGATCAAAAGGGCCAGAATTTTTTAATGAAGATTCTTGCCTTTATGTGCCTCCTGAAGCTGGGGGTTGATGTAAAACAGTAAATATCATGAGAATTAGCAACATCTGCATTCACCTTTATTTTCTGGAGGTTAATTGCAGCCTTTTCATTCCCATTACTCTTTACCACACCCACAGAGCAAACTCAAACACCAAAAGATGTTTCCTTGGACCAGCATAGGGCAACAGTCTCTTCTGCAGCAAATCTGTTACAGAGTGAATAGGGCAGAGAGAGAGCAATAAGGTGCAGGAATAGAAGCCTCAAGTGCTGGATGGAAACATATTTGGAAAAATCCTTGTGTACACTCAGTGGGGCTGTAGGAAATCTATGGGCTTTGTGGTTGCATGATGCCATGGCTGGCTGCTTTTCTTCACTTGTCTTCAGTCAAAAACTAGAATTTCATCTTGAGACTTTCCTCTACTGAAGGCCTTCCCCGGGACTATGATGTGCACTGCATACCCTGTCACTTGTCTAATTTACAGCCTGTGGTCATGGCTCCAAATGGAATAATATAGGACTTGCTTTGAGAAATTACACGGGCCTCATCCAATGAATGTGTTTGCTAAGCTTGCCAGCTGTTCTACTCTAGTGACTGCTCAAAGACATTTATTAACAAGAAATTAACCCATAGCTCTGCTGGTATTGGCGACATAGCTAAGTTCCTGGAGCATTTCCAGTTCCATGTGCTGTTCTCCCTTTGTTGCCTTATTACTTTCTTTATTTTTCACTTATTCTCCATCTTTAATTACCTTTATAAAAGATACAACTCCTTTATTTTCTCCCACATCTTGCTATCATGATATGTACAGAATCAGAAATATATTTCAACAGAAGGCATTTATTAAATAAGATCTACACACCATAGATAGACAAAAAGGTTCCCATACAGCTTGAGTTCTCACACTGTTTCTTGTTTACCACAGACCGTCTGGGGGCCCTGGTACTCATTCAATTAAAGGCACAATGGGATTGATCTGTGATCCCAACAATCATGCCTCCTGCCACACTACATATGCATGGCAGGAGGTGCAATTCGGGGATCAGGGATCAGATCCAAATTGTGTCCTATTGCCAATGCATTGAGCCAGGGATCATGATCCCAGGCTCCCCCTGCACTGGCAAGTAGCAAGCCAGCGCTCAAAGCACTCAGCTTGTTGTGCCAGTCAGATGTACAGCACTCCCAGCCTTGGAGGCACATCTGATTCCTTGACTCCAGTGTGCTCCTGAGGATGGGAAAACCAATGATTGATGCTCCAAGCGTGCACTGGAGTCAAAGCTCTGGCGTGATCCTGAATCTGGGAATGCTGATCAGCAGGGATCCAGGTTTTCTGTTTCCCATGGAAAAATGGAGTAAATCATGGATTCTACCTTTTACCAGAGGCAAATGCAGATTTCTTGTTTCACAAGAGAAACCTGTGGATTCTGCCATTTTGCAGTGAGCTCCCTGCAGCCTGGCGGAGTTCCAACCTGCAGGGAGCTGGGAGGGGTTGGTGAGACAGGGGGCGCCACATGCGTGGACATGCACCTGGCCCCAGGCAGCCTGCAGAGCAGCTCCACCAGGTAAGTAGGGGAGAGGGTGATTGAGGCCCCTGGAGGGAGGGAAGGAGCTGGGCTGGGGCTGCTGCCCAGCAGGGTGGGGCTTGCAGCCTGGGGCTGCAACGTATGGCTGCAGGGCCCCAGCGGGGAGCAGGACAGGGGTGCAGGCGACTCATCTTGGGGAGGGTGCTGGCTCCCCATTGCCGTGCACACTCCCAGGGGATAGGGGGAATTGTGCCACCCAGATCTGTGCATGGGGCAGGCGCAGGCTGCAGGCATGGGCTCCCACCCTGCTTCCCTCCCCCAGGGCCTCCGCAGCCCAGCAACCACAACCGGGCATGGCTGGAGACAGTGGGGCTGAGCAGGGATCTCTTTACTGATGCAAACTTGCCACCACCCCAGCTGCCCTGGCAATATCCCCCTGCACATTCCACTGTTTTGAGAGGCACATCCCTGCATGCAGGAGGCGCATCACCAGGGCAGCACAGAGTGAGCAGCTGTAAGCAGCTTTGCCGTGCAGCTCCGGTGCTCCCTGCTGCACTGGGTGGCGCTCACCAGGCTGTAGAGGCCCTGGGACAAGGAAGCAGGGTGGCAGGGAACAGCAGACCCGCACAGAGAAGCTGCTTGCCACTGCTTCCTCTGCCCTGCTTGGTAATGGGTGGTGGAACCGGAGCGTGCTCCATCCACTCCATGCATTGACCTGGTATTGCAGTGCTTCCAGGACCGGTGCAAAAAAACAGAAAAAAAAAAAAAAAGCTTCCTTCCCCAGGGGTCTCCACAGCCCAGTGGGTGCCACCCAGCATGGCAGGGAGCACTAGAGCCATGCAGAGAAGCTCCTTGCAGCTGCTTGCCCTGCACTGCCCTGGCAACGCACCTCCTACATGTGGGGCCATGCATCACCAGGGCAGTGGGGGTGGGGGGAGTTCACAGCAGTGAGAAGATCCCCACATGACCCCGTTGTCCCTAGCTGTGCCCGCTAGGCTGCGGAGGCCCTGAGGGAGGGAAGCAGGGCAGCAGCTCAAGATCCAGTGGGCACACATCCCCTTTGCCACCTGGGAGTGCACACAGTGGTGGGGAGCTGCCCCACCTGAGCCTGCAGCAGGAATCGGAGGAGAGCAGGGGCAAGGGGCTGCGGACCTGGGTCCATAGCCCTGGCAGCTGGGGACTTTCTCCTGAAGGACTGGGGAAGCAGGGGCTGTGTGGGGGGGGCAAGGGGCACCAGCAAGGCTTTGGGAGCTGTGTGTGGGGGGGAGTGAGAGGCACATGTAGGGCCAGGGGGCTTTGGCTGGGGAGTGAGGGGCACCAGTAGGGCTTGGGGGCTATTGTGGGGGGAGCAAGAGTCACTAGTAGGGCTGGGGGGATTTTGTGGGGGATGTGAGGGGCATAAGCAGGGATGGGGAGCTGTAGGAGGGAGTGAGGGGCACCAGCAGGGGGGAGGGAGGGAGGGCAGGGGGCTGTGGGGTCCTTTAATTTTAATTACAGATTTTGTGGTTATCAGAGAATTTTCAATTTTTTTAATCAGGGAAAACCAGGATCCCTGCTGATCAGCTGACTGGTGCTCCCATCCTCAAGATATCACCAGAATCAAGGACAAGATGCAAAGAAGTACAAGCAATTGAACAGCTACTTTGCCTCAGCCTACACAAAAAAAAAAATAATAATTAAGCTACAGCCAGACACCTAATAAGGATTATTTGGACAAAGAAGAGGACATGCTGGGGGATGAGATAACAAAATGCTAGAGAGCTTTTGATGGGTCTGAATGAATTCAAGTCAGCAGGGCCTGATGAACTTCATCCCACAATACTGAAGGAACTGGCAGAGGAGATTTCAGAGACATTAGCAATATTTATGAAGTTGTGGGAGAGGGGCGAGGTACCAGAGAATTGGAAAAGGGACAACGTAGTGCCCCTATTTAAAAAAGGTAAAAAGGAAGACCCAGGGAACTTCAGACCTGTTAACCTGGAGTGACTGGAGTATATCATAAGGAAAGCCATTTGAAAGCATCTGAAGGAGGAAAAAAGAAAAATCATGTAAAAAAAAAAAAACTTGATCTCCTTCCTTGACAAAGTAACTACTTGGGTAGAGGAAGGGAATGTTGTGGATGTAGTGTATCTGGACTTCAGCAAGGCTTTTGACAAAGTCCCACATGATCTTCTCATAAATAAACTAGAGAAATATGGACTAGACAAAACTACTATAAGGTGGATAGACAATTGGCTCAATAGCCACAAGCACAGGGTAATAAAAAATGGATCCATGTCAGAATGGCAGGAGGTTGTACATGAAGTTCCACTGGGGCCTGTCCTGGGCCCAGTGCTGTCCAACATGTTTATTAATGTTTTAGATTTCTAGCACTAAGAGCTTCTTGAGGAAGTTTGCAGATGACACAAAACTGAGAAGAACTGTGAACATATTGGAGAATGGGAACACAATTCAGAAGAATCTCAACAGATTGGGAAACTGGACTGGAGCTAAAAGGATGAAGTTCAGTGCTGACAAATGCCAGGTGGCTACACCTTGTGAAGAATAATCAAAAATACAAATATAAAATGGGTGACACTTGGCTGGATGGCAGCACTACGGAAAAGGATCTAAGAGTTTTGGTGGATCACAGAGTTAATTTGAGTCCACAGTGTGATGTAGCTGTGTAAAAGGTGAATGCAAGTTTGAGTTGCATCAGTAGGTGCATTAGGTGCGAGAGGTGAAAATGCTTCTTTACTTAACACTGGTTAGGCCTTATCCAGAGTATTGTGTGAAGTTCACATTTTAAAAGGGATGTGGAGAAGTTAGAGGGTCTAGAGCAGGTGACAAAAGTCATAAAGGGTATGATAGAGGGCCCTCCAGAGGCCAGTCCCAACATTGGCCCACCCACCTGCCTCATCTGCCACGCCTTTGATGCAACTCTAAAGTAGATATTTATAAGGTGGGAGGCTGCCTATTTATTGCCTGATGCCAAGGGTGTAATACTCGGTTCCATACCATCCCTATACTGTGTCCCATGCCTCACAGGTGGCATCTCTCCATAGCTCTGGCCCCACAATGGACCTCATTCTGTGCCCACCTGGATCCCTCTTCCTCAGGTGGCCTACTCCACTCATTCTAGTTGGCAAAGCTCCCTAAGCCCTTTTCCCTCTCAGCAGTGCCCCCCTCTCTGGGACCTTTGGCCACACAGGCTCTGGCTTCACCTCTAAGTCAGTCAGAAACCCAGGCCCCTGGCTCTGGGCATCTCTCACAGTGGGCACTCTGGCCCTTCAACCATTGTAGCCCTGGCCCAGTCTAGGTAACACCAATTAGGGTACTGAGCCTCTCACCCTCACATATAGGTTCACCTTCTCGGTCCCCTCCAAACATAGCTCACTTGATCACCAAAGCTGGCCTGTCTGCAGTTCTTCAGGCCCGGCCATGTGGACCCTACTCTGCGCAGCCCATATACAGTCCTGCAGGCCCACGCACACGGACCCTACTCTTACGTGGCCTTTGCACTCAATCACTCTACTTAGGCCAGCCCATGCATACCTTTTGGACCTGCCCCCACAGACCCTACTTTACACAGCCTATTCACTTCTCACACTCCCCCTCACTGGGGCCACTACATCACCTCCTCATCAGGGCTCTCAGCCTTACACCCCTTGGGTCTCAGGTCTGATGACATGCCTGAACCCCTCACCTGTTCCCTCTGTGGGGTTACCAACCAGGTCATGGGAGCTGAGGTTATAAGGCACCCCATCCTCACCTTTCACTAGGGAAGCATAGGTGTGGCATTTCCTGGGACCACCCCACCACACCACCCTGCCCTAACAGGGTGTCATTTCAGGTCATTCCCCAGGACCAGAAACCTCCTCCATTCCCATAGCTCCTACCCTGACCTCCAGATGCTCTGGGAGCAGCAGCTCCAGCTGGACAGCATTCCTCTCACAGCAGCCCTGCAGCAAGTGCCACCTCAGCCCTGAGGCCTGGCTTTATACTGAGGCTACCCAGCCCCATCCTCCAATCCAGGAGCTCTCCTGTGGTCATATGACTGCCTCATTAGGCCTCACTGCACCTGCCACAGCCTGCTTAAGCCTCTTAAAGTGGCAGGCACCGAAGCAGCTTGACCACAAAGGGCTTAGAAGGCAAGTCATATGAGAGGAGGTTCAAAGAAACAGGCATGTTCAGCTTTCAGAAAGGTGCTTAGAAGGGACATGAGAGCAATCGTAAATATCTGAAGGGGTACCATACAGAAGAAGGGAAGCATGTTTTGTCACTTGCTGCAGGGAGAGGGATGAGGACCAATGGTTCGAAAATGGAGCAGCAAAGTATGGTTAGATTGGATATCAGGAAAAACTTGTTCACTGTTAGAACAGTGGACTAGGCTGCCTAGGGAAGTTGTGGAATCTCTCTCACTGGAGGTGTTCAAGAAGAGGTTGGACAGCCACTGGTTTGGGATCATCTAGAAGTAGCTATACTTATGCTATGCCATGAGTATTTCCCGTGCTTCTGGGTTCGCTGGCTGCCGTATGGGTCAAGGAAGGATTTTTTTTTCACCACCTGCTGCTACATGCATGTGTGTTGGGAGGAGGGGGTTCGCCTTCCTCAGAAGCATTGAGTGCTGGCTACAGCCAAGCCTGGGGGTTTTGACAGGGGTGTGCCAGTGCTCCTGCTGGGACTTAAATATAGACGTTCCTGGATAGAGGGTCTTGTCACTCCATGCAGGGTCAGACTGATAGCCATATTTGGGTCAGGAAGGAATTTTACTCCATGGTCAAATTGGTATGGACTGTAGGAGTTTTTGCCTTCTTTTATAGTTGTGAGGCACTCTAGTGTATTTTAATAATGTTGCTGCAGCAGGACATTAGCCTCCATAATCTCCCTGCTTTACCTCTGGCAGGTTATGGGGGGTTTTTTTGTGGTTGAGTCAGGACTGACTTTGTAGTTTTGCTAAGAGGTTAGACAATGGATTTGTATGGGATGATTTGGATAGGAATGATCCTGCTACATCCAGGGGTTTGGACAAGATGACCACTGGAAGTCCCTTCCAGCCATACTTTTCTGATTCTGTTATTGAATGAGGTGTGAAAAGAAACAAGGAGATGCTCTTAAAAGAGTCTATGGGTTTTGTGTTTGCCTGAATTTTCATGAGGGACTAGGCTGCCACCCTCTGAAAGCCCCTCTTTGAGGACACCAGTCAGTGGTCACTTCTGAAAATCTCAGCTTTAGTTTCTTATCCATATTGAAGTTATTAATATTTTCTAGGCTTACAACTGTAAGGCCTTAAGGCTTACTATTAAAATTAACTCTCTGTCTGCTGCCCTCATATCCTAGGCCAGTGCAAAACACGCACACCTACAAGCACCCACACAGCCCCCAGCACCACTGCTTTTCTACAGAACTATAAATGCCTGCAAGAAAGGAGGGCTGCTTTGCGGACATGAACCCACTCTTTTTTTCTGTGTTTGTATAGTGGATTCCTGTTCAAGGAGACCATGGCTTGTCCATAGCTGAGGCTCCTAGGAACAACTGCAACACAATCAATAATAATAAGAGTGAGGCAGATAACAGCCTCTCAAAACAGGGTGCCAATTGGATTTCAGGCTTTGTTACTTATATAAAGGAAAAAAATAGGAACTTTGCGGGAGAAAAGAAACACACAAACTCTTAAGATCAAGTTTGGCAGTGTCTTCTGGGGGAGTCCAGCTCCCCCTTTCCCCCATAAACCAATGAAAAGTTTTTTTTCCCCAAAAAGAGTTTTCCTACAACTCCAGGGAAATCAAATATGAAGAAGCCTGGAGTGAGGAGGTAACAGACCATCCAGTTCTTCAATCCCTTGTAATCATATCTCTTTGCTGTTCCCTTACTGCACCTCCCCCCATTTTATATTGCCTACCCAAACTTAAGCAGATGCTCCAAAATGTGCAACAGCAGCAATGGGCAAAGCTCAAAATAAAGATAAAGTTATAAGAAGATTTAAAAAAATACACCATTGTGTTTGAGGGTCCCATTCCCAGCATTATTAGATCTCTAACATACCACAGGGTGTTAGAGTGGTTAGAGTCCACCCTAACAAGATTGGGCCTAACAGTGTTGAATGTTATTTAACACCTTGAAAGCATACTCTATGGGGGGGAAAAATTAAATACAACACAAAGTAGTTATGACATTTGAAAAGCAAAATTGTTTTATGTACAGCACATGCCAATCTTAGGTTCTTCACCTGTCTTTTCCATTTTTGTTCTACTCTACTTGCACACCACATTTTAAGCATCTTTAAAGCTTTGGCATATTTCAGCCTGCCCTGACTAGTCCTTTGCAAACCGATCACTGATTTGGGTGCCTGAATGGAAGCACGTCAAATGAGCTCTACATGCCCTTGAAAAATGTAGCTTTAACAAGCAATTCAAGTATATATCCAGCAATCTGTTTCCCTTATAGAACAAAACAAGTTAAAGTTATTGGTGACATATTGTGGGTAAAGGAACATGGTGGGCTGAAGAACTTGTTGGCAGTGTAGAACTGCTTGCATGCATCTGCTCTCTATACCCAGAATTTTTTAAGTTTTTTTTTTTTGGTGGAATGGCAGGTTTTGCTCGTAAACATGGTTCATGATTTCAGAGAGTCATTAGGTTTCATTGTAACAAATCTTCCACCTTAATACTTCATTTTGTTAGTGCATACTTCTTGTAAACTAAGATGCACTTAATTCTAGATATAAAGGTTGACCCCTAGTGGTTGTATACAACTAATGTTGCCTATACCTCTTGCTTATAGGGTAAATGTTGGGAAAGACCATGTGTAAAAGAAGAATGGCAAAGTAAAGCATAGTGAAACTATGACTTTATTATAGAAATGGCTTATAGTTCTGATTATTGGAGCATCAGAACATTGTGATACAAAAAAAAAAGAGCACATGTATAATATCTGCAAGGAAATAGCACAAGCTGACATCATTGTAACATGGAGCCCATCAGACTGCCAGGAACAAAGCAAGCACCACACCAAATGAATATGCTTTCCATTGTGTTCTTAAGGACCCCTGACTTAAAATGAGCATGATGCACAATCAATATGGCATGTTAAATGGATTAAAAAATGGACTAAACAATGGCTCTCAGAGGGTAATTGTTAACAAGGTATAGACAGTGAATGGGGATGTTTTCAATGGAGTCCCCCAAGAGATTAGTTCTTAGCCCAACCCTGTTCAATACTTTTATCAATGTTATGCAAGAAAATACAGAATCGTTGCTGATAAAATTTGCAGATGACACAGGCGGGTGGACTGGTAATGTCAAGGACAGGCTACTTAGAGCAATTTGGATTGCTTAATAAACCATGTGCAATTAAACACATCTCACTACAGCCAAATGTAAAAGCATACATCTAAGAACAAGGAGTATAGACCATGGTTATGGCATGAGGGACCAGTTTCTCGTAAATCTTAAAAAGGTTTTAGGGGTCATGATCTTCCAATGTGATGCTGCAGTTAAGAGGACTAGCACAATCCTTCCATGTACAAGGGGGAACACTGAATGAGATCAGGGAGGGTATTGTACATCTGTGCACAGCATTAGTGAAACAATAACTGAAATACTCCATTTAGCTATAGCATCACCGTTCTGGAAAGGACATTAGAAAAGTTAAAGAAGGTACAGGGAAAAAAAGGCTACCAGAATGTGAAGTCTGGGAACTGGCAGTGTTTGACTGATGTTGTAGCTGTGATGCTCTGGGAGTTATGCAAGATGCAAGAATTGTTTTAGGATGATATGCTTTATTGGACCAACTGTATAGCTAGGATAAAGTTAGACAAGTTTTGAATGCAAAACATTCTTCTTCAGGTCTAGGAACATATTACAGTGACAGACTGAAGGGGGCTGAGCTTATATGTTTAATCAAAAATAAGGTTGAGAATGTATTTGATTGGGTTATAAATAGCAACTCAGGAAAAAGAGAAGATTCTGGAGAACCAGCAGACAGATAAAAAGATCTAGTGCCTATGTTAAAAAAATTGTAAGACTTATGCAGATCCAGTCGTTAATTAGCCTATATGCTAAATCGTTAATTATGCCTATATGCTAAACAGCCAAGGGAAGCAATAGATTCTTCGTCACAAAATCTGGATAGTTTGCTTTAGTTCAACGATGCATTATCTGTATAGATACAGAAACCACTGTGTGAGGTTGTATGACCTGTATTATTCAGAAAGGTCCAACTTAGATTATCATAATTTTCCTTCCCGGCTTTGAACTCTGGATAAGGGTCTAATATGTAGCCATAGGCAGAAAGCTTTAAAGATGAGGGTTTGTCAGTTGAATCCCACAATGTTAATCAGCCTTAACAGCTCTGGTAGGGAACAAGCCAAGAATAATGGCCTGGCTGAGAGTTCTAGGACTTCTAGATTAGTGCAAAATATAATAAATAATGCAGCTCCATTTTTACTCCTGTTTCTATCTCACCTGATTCAGGAAATGCTGTTCTCAAAGCTCCAAGTCTCTGATGGTGTGGCCTTCAGTTTGCTACTTGGCAACTGCCCTGATCTTTCTGTTCCAGATGGCATAGCCTCCTAGCTATGGATGGAGCCCTGTAGATATTGTGAGGGTAACTGGGTTTCAATTTCAGTCCCAGCCCATTGCTAATTTTATTTAGTCACTGATGCAGGATATTGATTTCAGGGAAGATTTAAAAGTCTTGCCAAGCCACAGGGGACTGTCACTATCTATTTAAATTCCATATGTTGATTAAAGCTGTCAAAGGGCATATATGTAATTATCTATGCATTATTGAATGCATTTAATCCCTTGTTCAAAAAGGCAGAGACTTAAAAGGATAAGAGAAATATAGGAGTGAATGGCTGGTAGCAGAATAAGATAGGAGATGGAGGGGCAGATCTTCAGGTGTCATTGGTGCATGGCTTTCAGCAAGAAGTGTCATGTTTGCTGCTGATTCAGATCCATCGACTCCATTGGGATTAAAGTAGGGCTCAGCTTGGCCCATACTGGGTGTGTCTACACGTGTTATTAATGCACAGTAAGGTTACTGCACATTTAAATAAGGCACTGTAAAACTGCCCTGGAAAGAGTCTACATGTGCAGCAGCTTGAGACCAAATTTGTTCCCAAACAGAGTAGTTGAGAGCAGGGATGTTCCTACCTCCCTCCCTGCTTGGCCCTGCTGCAGTGACCAGGGGGAGATCCAGGGTCCCCAGGATGCCAGCCCAGGGCTGGCAGAGGGCACAGAGCTAGTCCCAATCTCCACATGGTGGGGAGAGCTGTCCCAGTAGCCAGGACTGCTGGGGATTTGCACCCAATATGCAGATGTGGGGATTGGACCCAATCCCCACATGGCCAGGAGAGATGTCCCTGCTCAGCAGGGACGCTTGGCAGGGACACTGCCTGGCAGCCATGTGGCAATTGTGCAGCTGGGAGAGGTGTCCCTGTGGCAGAAAGCCACCTTGTTTCTCCCCAAAATCTCTGCCCTGTGACACTGTGACTAAAATCTCTGAGCTGCAACCATTTGATTAGGATGGGCCCAGCACACAGGGGACCGCACCCTCGGCCTGTCTATTTAGGTAACCTGAGCTGGCTTCCTGAGGGAGGGGGGAAACCTGCTCCCTCTGCCCACGGGACTTGCATCAATTACCTGGGTGGGGGGTTTCTACCTGGGGAGCTGGGATCTGCCTGGTAACAGGTGACGTATTTCAAATTGGTTGGCTGACAGCCAACTGGGGCTGACCTCCACTGGCCCAGGTGAATGAGGTCACAGGGGCTATATAGGTTGGGAGGGGGAGGAGGCTCGCTCTTCTCTCTTCGGCCATGAGGTGAAGCAGCAGCCAATATTTGCCCTTTGTTTGTAAAATAAAAAAAAAAAAAAGGGGAGACAGAGGAGCCTTGCCATCGGGACCTAGCTCTCTCTCTCACCCCAAGACTCAAGAGGGGAAACCGGAGAACTCCGGAAGATGCTTGTGAGTGAGCTACTCAATCGGATTAGATATTTAGCTGGCAGTAACTCAGATGCGTAATCAAAAGGCTACCACAGCCACACTGTTTGCTCTTTAGGATTTCTAAGATATTGCTCAACCCTGTACCCTAGTTTAGCCTACCCCTTGTAATCAATAAAGTTCTCCTTTTTGACTGGTGTGGGAGACTTATTGGGGGGTGGGTCTAAATTATGCCTAAGAGACCCCTTAGGTCTGCGGACTAAGGGAAACTTTACTTTTTGCCCCCTTGACTTGGGGAAGTGCCCCAAGTGCCTGTACCGGGTCAAGTACCCGTCGGACTATTAGGCCTGTGTTTCCCGGAGGACACAGGGCCAAGGCAGTCCCTTCTCGGGGTGGTGGCGGCGACATTACCCCCAGACTAGCGAGTGTGCTCCGGGAGAGGGGTCGGCCAAGCATAAGGCGCCCCAAGGAGGCATTCGGAGTCTGGAAGGTTGGCGGGCGCAGGGAGGTGGGCGGCTCAACGCAGGAGTGCCCCCTACTGGCCCGCCACAGTCCCTGCCCAGGGGCTGCTGCCTGGCAGCAAGGTGGGGATTGGGAGGCTCCAATCTCCACGTGGCGCACCCAGCGAGGACAGCCACAAGGGGATCAGGACCCTCCTGGTCCCCACATGGCTGCCAGGCAGTGTTCCCTCTGGGTAGGGATGCCTCTCCTGGCAACAAGGGGATTGGAAGGGTCCGAATCCCCATGTGGATGTTCCCTCTAGGTAGGGACGCCTCTTCTCACTATGTGGAGATCGGGTCCCAAGCCAGTCCCACCTGGCTGGGATACAGCAGACCTGCCTGCCGAGACAGCTCTCCCCACCATGTGGGGATCAGGATGGTCCTGGTCCCCACTGCCCCCCACATCTGGCACAGCTCTCCACCACACTGGGGCTTAGCTAGGCAGCAGTGGGCCCTCAGCCTGGACTGACTGGAAGCAAATTGCTCCTGGTCCACATTTAAACATGTTACTGTGAATTACCTAATGCAAAGTAAATCTACTACCAGTGCTGTGGCAAGGAAGTTTGGTGCCTGGGTCAAAGCCTGCAGTGGCAGCCCGCCCTCACCCCATGCACAGATCTGGGGAACATACATCCCCCCACGCTTGCATGGGATTGCATGCAGTGGTGGGAGCCCCCCAAACGAGCTGATCGCAACTCCATCCTGTGCCCTTCCCCAGCTGGGCAGCACCTGTTGGTGCCTCTTCACTTTGGCACCTGCGGTGGTCACCCTGCTTTCCCGGGTCACCTCACAATCTAACTAAAAGTGAACACAAGGTGCTTTTGAAAACCGCACGTGCAATAGAATAAGATCTGGTCATAGATTTGGGGCTTTCTCACAGCTTTCTGTTTGAAAAATGTAGTCAATATTGTAACATTCGCTATACCAAATGAATGTTTCTACATGTTTTGTTTTAATAAGGTCTAGCATGTCATCACAACTTGTTTGTTTTGATTTATTTTATATAGTATACAAGGCAAAATGATAACATTGGAATGGAGAGCTTCAGACCCACTCAGTTCATAAACTACCTCCCTTCTTTCCCACAGCTCCTGAACGGTTCTCCCAAGCATTATGTTGTTCTGTTCCTTTTTCCTGACAATGAGTAAGCAAGGTCTCCATTTCTTTTCCCTCATTGATAGCTGCTGATAGAGGGGAAAGCCAAATATTCCCTTCCTACAACAGTCAAACTTATACTAGACCATAAACATAGAAACTTGTATGACACAGGTTTCCTTGTCATGGCCTACGGTCTGGGAAGAGGTCTTTTCACCAGTAGAGGTACCATATATCCAGGTTAAAAAAAAAAAGGACACCTGTTGGGGGTTGGAGAAGAGTAATATGTTGGGGGTGGGCAGTGACACGCCCATGCCCTGCCCCTGCCCCTCACTCCCAACCCACAGTACCCTGCCCTCCCAAACCACACTTGTGCTCCTCACTCCCTACCTCCCAACCTGCAGCCTATGCCCTGCACTCCTGACCCACAGTCCCCTGCACCCTCTATTGCCCCTAACTCCCAAGCCACAGCCTCCCCGCAGCCCTGCTGGTGCTCCTCACTCCCAACCTGCAGCCCTGCAGCATCTCCCAGCTATCTCACTCCTGTGAGCACAGGCATCAGCCCCAGGACCACAGGCTTGGCAGCCACACAGCTTCCCACTGCCCCCAAAGGGCCCTCCCCAGTCTCTTCCCTTGCTGGAGGGGCAGGTGCCACCCCCGCCCTACTGCAGCCCCAGCACCCAGACAGCTTACCCCCGTGCTGGCACACATCCATCCCCCACACACCCATCCCCTCCACACACCCCTGCCACATGCACACACACACCCTGAACAGCCCCCAAGCCCTGTCTTTCCAACCTCCACCCCCATAGGTTTACCTGCATCCTGTTGCCTGGGCTGCTTCCACCACCCTGCCTGGCTGCATGGCAGCCACATACATGCACATGATACCCCCTGCCTCCAATCTCCCTTCTGCAGTCCCTGTCCCCCTCCTCCAGCCCCAAGCAGTTCCTTGGTAGGGCAAGCCAGGAAGTGGTGGGAAAAACTTCAATGCTGAGCAGAGCAAAATCCTGCACATTTGTTGATATTTTAAAAAACTGCCCAGACAGACATGGGAGGACCCAAAAAGAGAACATGTCTGGGAAAACTCAGATGTATGGTGACCCTCCTCACTAGGTCTGTGAGTGGAGAGTGAAAGCATAAGGCATTCCCCATTAAATGTCTCTGTTCAAATCTTGCTGAAGCCAGTCACTCTCCCTGCTCTCAGATAAAGGGCAGGAGAGGTGATATTAGGCCCAGTCTCTCTAGCTAACTGAGGCACAAGAGGTGGATCATCCACTGACAAACAGATGCCAGATGTTCAGGAAGAGCTGCAGCTGCTGTGACCCTTTACAGAGATGCAGAAGAGACTGGAGTTCTCACTCATATCCAGACAGCTAACAGAGAGTCGGTAAAAGGGGCTCTGTTTCTGCCTGGAATTATTTGAAGTACTGAGGATGTTTTCTCAGAGACCAGTGAGAAGCCAATGCAAAGGATTCTGGGCACAGGAGAAATATGGCTGTCCCCTTGATATAAAGAAGGCTAACCAGAGCTAGGTTCTCTTATAGATTTATCCTTTATAGCTGATGAAATTAAAAGGCAACCAAGTGTAATGGATGATGGGGAATTCCCTTTACACAGGCCTGATTAAATTAAGGCTGCAATACCCTGAAGCCAATTTGTCAGTGAGATTTCCAAAAAGGGATTAGACACCTCAATGAAGGAGCTCTGCATTTGTAATTACATCGGATGGAATATAAATCCTATGGGTTTCAGTCCTAAACTGATCACCAGCTGGGGTTAAGACAAATTTCCCATCATTGAATGGTATTATAGCATAAGGAGTACTATGCAGATTTTACTGTTTCCTCTGACAATTAAAGTAGTGGACATTGCTATAAATAGGATCCCTGAGTAGATGAAGCATTAGTGTGTTCCTGTACGGTGATATTAATGCATTGCACTTTGTAACCATGGCACTGTGGGACATAGCTAATAGTAAGACAGCATGACTGGGCAGTGCTGTACTAATGTGGTTTTAGAGTTAGATCCTCTGGGGATAGAAGTGAGAGGATATGCAGCTGAGCTTTGTCACTGGAAAAGAAGTACTGTAGTTCAGTTTCTTAGGCCAGGATAAAGGCTGCCTGCACCAGGTTTTCTGCCGGTATGACTCTACTCAGGGCTATAGAATCAGGTCAGCAAAGAATTCAAACTATGTCTTCTCACACAAATAATTGAAAGAGATGCAGGCTAGCTGCTTGGAGAAGAGAGGTCTCACATACCCGCTGCATGCATGCACATGCACATGCATGTGCACTCTCTCTCTTACACACACACATATACACACAGAGTGTTTATCTCAAGTACATGTGTAGCCCCCATGTGCCTTACCGTGCATACATCTTGCGATCATTAAATGCTTTTATCTTCCCATCACTCCTCTGAAGTAGGGAAGTGCCATTATCCCCAATTTACAGAGGAGGTACTGAGGCAAAGTGACTTGCCCTTGCTCAGGGGCGGTCTGTGACAGAACAAGGAATTTTAGCTTTGGCCTCATGAGTGTCAGGTTAGTGCCTTGACCAGTGGATCATCTTTCCTCCTGTAGATCCTTCTGTTCTGAGGGCTAGGCATAGAAAGGAAACCCAAACACCTGAAACATAACAAGAGTTTATTTCCTGCAAGTGGAAAAATAGTAGTGAATTACAAAAACAAAGTAAAAAATGAGGACAATCCATTTGTGAACTTCCCAGTAAGCAAAGCATTTCTCAAAAGGGAAGGGAAAGGGTTCCATAACAAAAAGAACAAGACCAGATATGCTTGTAACTGAATTAGACTGTGTTAAGGAGTGTGTAAATCAGAAGTGTGATGTGAACTAAAGAACCCAATTATGGGGAACCTCTGGGAGGGTCTGGAGAAACAAAGCAGATTTTCACTTTGTCTGAACTTTTCCTGCGACTGAAAATGGAAGAGATGCCCAGGTTTATGTGCTCCTCCTGGAAGGATAAACACAACATACAGCATTGTAATAACTATGCACTGTGATCTGCAATGGTTTACACATATATTTGACTGTAAGTGTGCAAATAATCCTGCTGACCTCGGTGTGAGTACTCCTAGGCCTAACCATAGACACATGCAAGTCTCAACAGAATCAGAGTCAATACAATTATCCTTGGACAAAGCAAATGGATAGGTGAGAAAGCTCAGAGCTGGCCATAAAGCAGGGTTTCCTGTTTTGATAATGCCAAGTTCACCGAGCTCCAAAGGGCCGCAGCCTTGGACAGACCTAGCAGGCATTTCTTCTCTCTGTGGCTAAGGACATACAGTTACCAGGGTCCCCACATCTGAGGCAGACCTGCTAGCAGACTTTCCCAGCACCAGGAACCCACAGTTTCTGATTTTGTTCCCTGGAAAATTTCCAATCAGCTCTAGGAATGGTAAGAAGCTACCTGTGGCCTTTATTTTTTTGTTCCCACTCAGACACTGGGGCATGTTACTCATCTGTGCAGCTTCTCTGATATCAGTTGGTGGATTTTGTGTATTCCATAGGCCATTTAAAGACAGAGTACTCATTCTGAAGGACTTATATTACAGGGTAGGAGATGACAAGACATGAAATATGACCCAGAGACAGGAAGCTGAATAGGAATCTTGTAATCTTTAAGATCCACCATTTTGATTTGCCTTCTGGCACTGTCTGCTCCCAGCAGACCTGTGAAGGGGCAGTTCATAGAAAGCAGCAGATACTGTAGTTACAGGCACCACTGCAGTCATCTCTAAACATTTCACCAATTGCTTTGGTGAATTTTGATTTCATTGATTTGCTCTGGGATTCTTAAGTTTCTGACATTTACGCCATTTCCAATTTGCATCCCTTGTAGGACTGACCAAAATTAATGAAGTTGTTGGCCAGAGCTGTGACTTCCACTTATTTCTAAACTACCTTTGCAATCCATGATAAGTAATGTCACAAAATGATTCATTCGAGGATAACTTAAGTACCCAGAAGGCATTGCAGAGTCTGTGCCAAGTCCAGAGAACTTCAGGGGTGGAGCCCCCAAAGTGTATAAAAGGAGAGCATGCTCGGCATGCTGGAGAGACATGCCGAGGGATAGCAAGGAGAGAGGAGCTCTGGAGACAACCACCCTCGGGACCCCGCCTGAGCCTCACTGGTGTGTGGATCAGCACACAGTGCTCAGGCTCCAGGAGTTACTCGAGGCAGCTTGAGCCTGCGAACCCAGCAAGCAGCTGGCTAGGTGGTTCATGGATCAGCGCACGGAGAGGTGGCCTTGGGAGCAGCTCGAGGCTGCTCAGGCCCCACATGGTGCGCAGGTCGATAAACAGAGAGCCGGCCCTGGGAGCAGCTTAAGGCTGCTCAAGTTAGCCCTGGCTCTAGGCTGAGTAACCAGAGTCCCGCAGCGTGGCTCCACATTAAACTAAAAGAGCCCTGGTGCCCAGAGCAGGGCTCAGGAAAGAGAAGGACCCTTGGCATGAGGCTGGGGAACTGGAGCCAGTAATAGCTAAGCTCCTGTGGGAGTGCCCTGCGTGCCCAGTGCAGGATACCAGACCATCAAGAGGAGCTGGAGGTGTGGCCAGAAAGAGGCCCTCGCCTTGGCTGCTTCAGAGCAGGAGCATGAGTTGCTGGGGAAGTGGCTCCCACAGGGGAGGTGAGCTTGGGAGAGGAGGGTCTGCCGCCTCCACCCTCCTCTGCTGTGGGAGGGGGCACGTCCATGTCCCGGGGCCCTAAAGGGGAGGGGCTCCAGGGAACACCCCATGGGGTGCTGAGTACACCCCTATACTCTGTGATTCATGTTGCTTCATACTGTGGAGGTTAATATAGTTATAGGCACTCCTTAAGGGAGGGTATATGTGTTTATCTGTCTTCATTGCCTATAAGTATTTTTTGCCTATTATCAGAACATACCTGTATTGTTGCCTGTGTACGTCTATGCTATTGCTACCTCAGCTTACCTGGGTTATCTAAATTGATGCTCATATGTGTTTATTGTGTTGATGCCTTGACTTACCTGCTCCAAAGTGTTAATGCGTATTCTGTGCAGGGGGTTAATTATTGCATATAGTGTGAATCACCCAGTTTATGTTTCTGCAGTCCCTCAAAGTGGTACAATATGTTGATTGCAGGTTACTGTGTATAGTGTCACATACTAATTTTACTGTAAATATTTAATGTTTCTTATTCATATTTATTTATTGTAGCAATAAATTTGTATATAGTTAAGTGCTTGGTCTCAGCCTGGCTCTGTAGAGAGGAGAGGGAACTGCTCCCAGGTGGCAGGCCCCTCTCTCAGCACTCTTGCCTGACCACCCCATCCCTTCCCCTACTGGATAGGTCTCACCCCTGGGGGTACCCAGACTACACATGCACTGGCAGGAGCAGCTCAGCCAGGACTGTAGAGTTCCCGGCGTGGTTAAGAACGCTGCCCCCCTCCTTCAGAACACGTGCACGGCCCCATCCCCCGCAACTCTCAGCCTCTGTGCCCCTCACCCTTCTCTTGGATCCTACTCTCAGAGTCTGTGCCCTATTACCCCATTCTCAGATCCGGTCTCCCCCCCCCAGAATCTGTACCCCTGGCAGCCTGTGGCCCCCCTCCACTCTTGGACCCATGTAACCCCATCCTGCTCTCCTGGAGGGTTTTGCCCAGCGGCAACTCTGTTGGCTACACTGCTGGGTTAGTACTGTAGTAATGCAGGACATAAATCTGTTTAGCTCATTTTCACTATGCAATCTATTTTCAGCATCCTAACGTACACTTTTCCACATGGAAGTTAATGGTAATGCTTTTCCTAACTGTGCTTATTGCATACATCAGATCTAAATTTCTTCTCCAAAAGAAGATATCCAGGGGCAAATTCACTGGCACACTCCAGCTGCTTTGTGTTGCTCTGGCTATGCCAGGCAGCATTAGCACAGCTTAACCAGGCCCTTTAACTGCTTTTATGGCTGCTTTGCACATCTAGAGTGGCATGGGGCAGCTGAAAAACACCAATGAGCCTGGCTTGGTGTTTAACTATTTTTAAAAGAAAATGTGCATGCAAAGATGCTACATTTGTCCTCCTGCAGCATAGCCTTCCCAGTGTTTGTTGCATCCATGTGTCAGTGCAGATGATGGCATACAAGAACACAAAGCCACCACCTTGTGGAATGCCAAGTCACCATCTTGTGGGATGCTCCACATTTGGTGATTAAGGCCAGGTATCTAAGAAGGTCAGATCTTATTGGTCTTCCCTTTGCAGCTTTTTCTGTACTGATGCAGTGAGATGGACAGTGCTGCTTCTGGCTGATGTTAAAAGTTTTCCCCTAGCACAATCTTACTGCCAGGCAGGTCTCTCTAGGGATGCAGCTGGGTCATCCAATGGTCATCCATTCTGAAATATTACTGGAAATATGACAAAGTATGGAAAGCCACTACTGTTCCTCCTGGCTTTCTCGTGCTCTTTGAGCTCACCAGAGACTGAAGGCTCACTGTGTACAGAGCAAAGCTGGAGGGTCAGGGTGGCAGTCTGACATCCTACCTTGAATATATTGGTTTCCCAGTCACAGTTGTTTCTTGGAAACAAAATAATCTCTGTGACCAGAACCATCTCATATTTTCTCTGTCAAGAATTTAGCCGAATGGATCAAGTGGAGCATGGAAGTAATTAATTCATTAGTCTTCCCAGTGGATTTGTTACCTTGCAGTAAGCTGGGAGTGGATTTTTGGGGGACTAGAACTCAACAGAATTTGGGAGACTCATCATCTAAGAGGAAAAAGCAATGGTAGAAAATCACCAGAAAAACAGTCATCTTTGAAATGCTATACTCGATAGTTTTACATGTGCATTCATGTAAGGTTAATGTATGTGCAAGGCACTGGCCTGCTTCACCTCAGTGGGAGCACCTACATGAGATGCTACATCAGTGATGTAGCTCATTGCTACAGTGATGTAGCACTGGCAGGCACAAACCATGACACCGCTGGTACTGCACAATAGCAATGAGCTACTGCACAGTACTGGCATTTACTGCAGTTATTTAGTACTTGCTAAAGCAAATACTAAATGACTGTGCAGTAATGACTGCACAGTCTGGCACTCATGTAGATGCGCCCTGTGAGTAGAAGGAAACCACTGAAGTAGCAACAAGCTCAACAACCACCTGGAAATCATAGATAAAATGAACAAACAGGAGCTGGAGCATTGGCCCCAAAGGTAACCAGACAATATGCACTGCTTCAGGAAGGAGTCAGCCTGTAGCACAAAGTTATCTGATTATTCAAATTTCAGAGACAGGAGTGCAAATTCATCCATGCTACAGTATCTCTAGGCCCCACTTGTAGGGGAAAGAAGTCAACTTGTTTTCCCTGCTCCTTCTGCCTGTGATTTTTTTGACAAGAGCCTACAAAGGTGTTGGGTGTTGGGAATGGTTGCACTCAGGTTATTTGATGTTACTGTCTTCTTCATGTTTGGATCTCCTGTTTAGCATAATCTGAAAACTTGGCATTTTATACTTTAGCCTCACTGCCCTCAGCCAGGTCACTCATTTTCTGAGAGAATGAGTTTGAAGTCTTAACGCCGAAGTGTCTCACACCCCCTTTTCAGTGTGAAAACTGTCCATCTTTAACCTGTGCTCTAAATCCTTTATCTATGAGTCACTTTCACCTCCTTTCCCAATTTTCTTTCTTCAAAGCCACTGGTGTTTGCACAGAGGCTTGTCAAGTGCTTTGGAAGATATTTGTGTTCTGCATTCACTGAATTTCTCTATTCTGCCCTATTGTTACAACCTTCAGTGCACTCCCTCAGGTAAGTTAGTCTGGCCTCCTATAATGGGAAAGGTCATTGACAGCAGAACAATGTGCTGAAGAGAAAAGCAGCTGTTGGCATATGCTTCAATAAGGTGGCAGATGGGCATAAATAGGAAGCAGGCAAGTCTTGAAAGGCTGTGTGATGCAAAGCATGGAGCAGTCTGCAGGGAGTGCAGGCAGAACCCTGCAAACCAAGGATATAGACAAATCTTACCCTTGTTTTGGGATTTTAAGACCTGAAAGGACTGCTTGAATAAAATTTAGGTTGACCTCCACTCTCTAGCCCACTACATGGAATTTCATTTTGTAATACTGCTGGGGGAAGGTGGGTGCTGAGTGTTATAAATACAATCCCCATCCACACACATTTTCTAAGGGTATTTTTGCCATGTCCTTAAAGTTAGGGACAGACATTACACATAAACTAGTTTAAGTGATCAGAAATCGGTTTAAAGCTGTAACAGAACAGATGTTCAGTGCACATAAACCAGTTTGAAAATGGCTGAAACCGGTTTGAGATAAACCTGGTTGAATGTAGTATCAGACTTAACTTATTTGGCTCAAACCAGTTTATGCAATGTCTGTCCCAGGCCCCATACTGGTTTAAGATAAACCAGACACCCCCAGCATCCCAGCATGCTCTCTGGACTGGGTGGGGCTCTCTGGTCCACAGCAGGGCTGGCCCCTCCCCTCTGCTCCCTGGCTGGAGCTCCAGAGACTGCAGGCGGCTTCCCATCTCCCCTCACCACTCCCTGCTAAGCAGGAATTCCTCCCTCCCTTCTGCCTTGCTAAGGAGGTGTCTGTGTATTAGCTAGCAGACCACATGCTGGCTATGGTCCATGCTGAATCAACAGGTAGAATCAACAGGCAGAATCAACAAGTAGCTGGTAATGTCCCTCTGTTGTTTTCTTAATTGGGTGATAAATGCTGTTATCAATTCCCTACTGGGCTAATCAGCTCCTGCCAGAGCCTGGCCATGCCTACCTCAGCTCCATGCTGTGGAAGGAAGGGAAGGCTGCTCTATTGCCCCTGGCTTCTAGCATGAGCCACTAAAGGCATGTGCCTGCATTTCTGGGATGTCTGTCCAGTTACAAAACTGATTTAGCTAAGCCAGGTTAGACTAACATGCAAAGACTGAATCAATTCAGGCTCAAGCTTTTTAAATGTCTGTCCCTAGCCTAGAAGTCCTAGCATTTCTGCCCCACTCCCCCTCCCCACATACAACCTCCCCCAGTCCTAAATGAATGTGGCCCATTTATAGTTCTTTAGTTTAAGATCACAGCTCTATTCTTGCAATTTAAGAATCTGGCCAGAAAGGTTTGGTAATGTAAAATGGGGATCCAAATATAATCAAAGTGTCACCCTGATTCCTACCTGCTGCCCCATCCCATTCCCAGCGGTGGGGACAGGAGGTAAAAGCCTGAGGAGGGGAGGGGAGCCCAAAGAACTGGGCTGCAATGATAAGGAAGGAACAGTGACAGCTGGGTAGGTGCCCACGTGCCACATGTTAATCTTTCAGGAGCCACATGAGGCCTAGAAGCCACCAGTTGGATAGTTCTGATCCAACTTATTGGCTGCTTGCAGATGTTAAAAAAACAAAAAACACTTTACCGAAAGAAGCAGCACGTTACTTTGACCCAGCTCTACAGAGTCTATATAGATGTCTGCAAGCATCATGACCAGTGATGGAAAACAAAGCAACTTGAAGTGTACTGACTTAAAATCATCAGCTTCCTAAGAGAGAGTGGTAGAATTTTTTTTTCCTCGGTGGCTCTGAAGCAACTGCACTTATTTGCAAATGTCCTGCTTCATGCATCCCTGGGTTATCATAAATAACGGCTTCTTTGCTATTCTTTGGAACAAACAGGAAAGCTGTTATAATCTGTAATTACAGTGTGTCAGAGCAAACTCAATTAATCGAATCTGCTGGGGAGTGCTAATTAGCAGCCTCCACATTTCATGTATCCCTGTGCTTCAAAATGGCACTGAGGGTGCTTTAACTAAAGCTCCTCCAACAAGCTTTAGTTAAAGTGTCCCTGCCACCATGTTGAAGCACGGGGATGCTGATGCATGAGATGCTGTAGTCACTTTAATTAGAGTGACATTTGGAGCTGCTCTAATAAAATCAACCCCATCCCTCCAAACCCCTGAGCATGTGCAAAAACGCCTATGTTCTGATGGGTTATGTGCCTTGTTTATGTTCCTGGCCTTCCTAGCTGAGTGAGTAGGATTTTACTCTTTTTTTTACTTTCAGAATATTTTGAATATGACTTGGATTGAAATATAAATAGGTGTGCTTTTCATGAATAAGAGTATTTATTACCTATCAATTATTAGTCATTGTTCTTTAGTTTTAAAAGTTCTAGTAACCCAAACAGGGAGAGGAAACATCACCTTATGACTCAGATGACCACTCAGACCATAAAATACATTGGCTGTATCCATGAAAAGATCTATTCAATTAATTTTTTGTCTTAATAAACACAAATAACCGGTTGCCTTATGAAACCAAAGTTTGTTCACAAGTACTCTGTGAGCAGGAAAAAAACCTAATTTTTTCAACAAATAATTGGATCAGTTCACTTAAAAAGCTACTTGGAGACTTTTTCAAAAAGCTGATCTAAAAAAATTATAGACCAATATCATGGAAGGCACATCCACCCTCTTTCTAAAAGTGAAACTATTTGAAGGAATTTTTTTAGATATGAGAAGTAATTAAAACTATTATCTTCCATCATTTAGCATTCTCTTCTTTGTCTGTTTGGCATTTGGGATCTGACACAAGAAAAGGTTAATGAGTAGATACCTGTTTCATGGTTTTCAAAAACCAACAGTATCCACAGTCACTGGGAAATATTCCATCGGATATGATTTCCAACAAAATCAACCCAACCCCCCCCAGTGTATTATTCATATAATAGACTATTTTAGAATCTCCCAATTCTCACTGCAATACTTAGACAGCATAGCAATCCCTGCAGCCACTCTTACGTGCTTGACACTTACTGATTGTCTGTGGCGGTGATGGCAGGGCATTTCTGCCAATCTGCGGTGATGGCAGGACCTCTTTGCCAATCTGCAGTGATAGTGGGGCCTCTCCACCAATCAGCAGCAAGAGGTAGGGCTGCCAGGAAACGCCCATGAAATCAGGCCTTTGTGCAGCAAGCAAGCCACAAAAGTGGTTTTGTCTCACTGTGAGTTAAGTAGGTCCCTATTTACAAGCTTTGACAGTGATATGAAAAATCCCACATTAAAAGCAAGTAATTCATTGTTAATACTTTTATTGCTAATAATTCATAACACAAAAGTTAATTTCAACAAAAGAAAAGCTTTCTTTTGTATTTCACTGGTGTAACTGTGAAGCTAACAGTAAATCTGTCTGGCAGTTGCTTTCACATCCATTCATATTGGCATACAGTCAATGACTCTAAACTGCATTCTTGCAAAAGATGTGTAGTCAAGTCAGTATCTATTAGTCATCCCCATAAATTCTCCTGAAGCATCTAATATAACACAGGCACTTGTAACAGATCACTCAGATCACTTGCTGACTGACAGTATTAATTCACAGAACACTACTGAGCTATAATCTTGAAATTTAGTGTACTCCATTATGATCCCAAGAGTGCAAGAAGAAAAAAATCCTACGTTCAAAACATATTCCTTCCAACAGGGATCACCAAAAGTTCACAAGTCCTTTTTATGATATATTCCAGTGCCCTCACATGTGTAGTACATCTAATTTTTAAAATAAAGAGTGCCTGTACATGTGCAGGACATCAGCCCCGATGCATGCTAATTAGTATGCGTCAGAGCAGACTTGATTAATCAAGTCTGCTGAACCATGTTAATTAGCACACTCCAGCCACATCAGTGACGCATGTAATCAGCATCCCTGTGCTTCAAATCGGCAGCAGGGGCGCTTTATCTAAAGCTCATCAAACAAGCCTTAGTTAAAGCACCCCCACTGCCATTCTGAAGTGCAGGACACTGAATACATTGGACTCTGGGGGTGTTTTAATTAGAGTGGTTCCCAAGAGCCACTCTAATTAATTCCCTACCATCACCACCCTGGATCATGTGTAAAGGATGAAAGATATCAGTTTCTTTTCTATGAAATGTAAGAGCTTCTTCAGTTAGGAGACAAGACATTCTTCTTATATATTACCAGTTCTATTTGTCAGATTTTAGCTCTGAAAAGTCCCATAAAGATATTTATTTGGCAGCTTATGAAAGTTGCATCAATATCAGTTTTATGCCTGCAGTCTCAGAAAGGATATGATTGCTCAAGAACAGTTAGATGTTCAATCAGTTTATTTCAAATGAGGAATAAGAAACTCAGAGGGGGCTATCTCAGCCATTGGAACAGAATTACCAATAGGAGTGACTTCTCCATCTTTTTGAGCCTTCAAGGCTGGATCCCTTTCTGGAAGAATTACTTAGTCAAACACAAGGTATTGAGTTCAATATAAATTCTATGGCCCATGTTATACAGAAACCAGGCAAGATGATTTAATAGTCCTTTGGGGCTTTAAATTCTACAAAATTCTGAAGGTTTCACTGTTTGGCATGGACTTTTGCAAGAAATCACTTTCTGCATATTTCACACCATTCACCATTTCATGCTACTCCCTATCCAGGTGCCTTCCATGCAAAAGCAATACAAATTAAAAAATCACTAGAGGAGTTCCTTGGTATAGGCACTTGTCTTACAGTAAAACTCTGCTTGGGTAAGGTTTTTGGTTTGCCATTTTTTAATATGAGGATAATTTTGTTTCTGATTTACTTTGTTTCAGGATTTGTGGGGGTGGAAAAGCCTGTGTTGTATACATCTGTCTTTTTACTATAGGACTTTTACAAGGATTAAGGCCATGCAGTAAGTTGTGTGTGGATACAGTAGAGTATGTGGAAGGGTGGGTTGATATAAAAGCTTTGTAGTTATGAATGTGAGATGGCCATGCTACTTGTAAATGGTAAAACCATTAGTCGGCCACCTCAGGACACCTTGAGAATGCAGCTGGAGCTATTCTGCTCTGTCCTGGATGCCCCACTGGCTAAGAGATCTTTTCATAAAGTCAGCATCACTCTACTTCAACTATTGCATGTTCTCGAAGAAACCAGAATTTCCAAAGGGAGAAAGAAGCCCTGGAGAAAAGGTGGACTTAAACTATTGAAGAGTTTGAAAGGGCTTGATACTTGTCCTGGGGTCTTGGACACCTGGACCACAGGGTCTCACTTTCACAAAAGGATGCCAGGTAGAATTATGTCCAGGCAATGTGCCAGTGAAGCTTCAGAAAGGGACAGTGACTGGATTTGATTCATGGGATCTTTGAAATACAGGGGTCCAGGATGTGGGTCTAAAACAGTGATTCAGAAGCAGGGTCCTGTGGCAGTCTGGGGTACCTTTAGATCTATTCAATGGTAGTGCAGGGTGTTACCCAACATTAGCACCATGAGTTGCACAAACATAATTCACAGGGTAAACCCAGAGACTTCAAATAGGAATCTATAGGGTTAAAACTATTCTGACCTGTTGTGATCTTTCTGAGCAATTTGCAATATAAGAATTGCTGTATTATTTTTTTGTAGACAAAAACAAATGAAAATTAAGAGCTGGCGTTTTCAGAAGGGTGCCTCCAGTCTAAAATGGTTGAGACCACTGATCTAAAATCAGCAGCCTAGTGAGTATCCTGTAGAGGGAGCTCTGCGAAGGGCTAAGGGAAGTGGCTTCTGTTCATTTTAAACATGAAGGGCACATCTCCATGAGTGTGAATGTGCGAATTGTGACGCCTCAAAGCCATTTGAAGTGCTGTATATCACACAGTGCACGCACACCCATGTGCTACACTACTAATTAGCAGCATGGTGGGGTTTTTTACACAGGGAGTTCCAGGTGTCAAAAAAACACCGTTGCTAGAAAAAAAAGCAGTGCAGTACATTTGGCAGCACCCTGCACTGCCAGAAACTGGAGCCTGGCTGGCATGAGCCACACTCTAACTGCCAGCCAGGCTCCGAGCAGCTGGCTCAGTGCATCTGCTACCCAAGGAGACCCCCAAGAACCCAGGTAAGGCTGCTGGGCCAGCACAGGTGATAGCTCCAGCCTCCCCTACCCCACCCAGGTCCCTTTGCTGCACTCCAGAGTGCACATGCAGGAGCATACCTGGGGACAAATAGCAGCAGTACAAATATGTGTTGCTATTTATCCCACAGGAAACGTGCACCCCTGCCCATGGGGATGTGCCTGGAGTAGATTAGGTGGTATGCTGTTTAAGCAGCCAGAAAAATGGAGGGGGCAGTTAAAATCTATTTTTTACTGAGATTAAGTAATGCACTGTGCATGCAGCTACTCCTAAGGAACATTTTGACATTTTAGTTAATGCAGAATGCAGATATTTGCTAGCTAAGCTATGCCTTGCATGGAAAGCACTTTAATCTATCTTGGGGTTTACTGGAGGATCATCATTGTATTTACCTAAGCACTTAAGAGTTACTAATTTATATATAGGTAATATACTGAACTGTTCTCTTCCAACTGGAATGGAAGGTACTTTCCGCTTATGTCCTATAAAGTCCTCAGTGATACTAGTCCTGACTGTGAAAGATCTCCCTTGTTTCACGGTAATGTCCGATACTTGTAGGTTGGTGAAAAGCTCAAACTAGCAACCTGTGGATCTAAGGGAGAGAACTGGGGATGGCAAGTTCAGGGATCTTCAGCTTGGGAACATGCTTTCTGCTATTACAGAAACAGTGTCAGAATGGATGTTCTTGTGGCCCCACTTGGAAAATCTCTATTACATAATAAGTTGCAATCAAAGTGACCTTGATGATCCCTCCCTGTCCAATGATCCTGTGAGCTTCTGAATACATTGTGTGTCTCCTTAATTTCCAAAGGAGTTGAGAAGCCTGTGGAGCAGAGGGGGTATATGGGGATGTATTTGTGGGGAGCCTGGGGGGGAAATGTTAGATTTTGTGAATCTCAACTCAGTTTGACTGGAGACATAACTTATTTTGTATTTGTATCTTTGTTATTTCTGTTTACTCACTGGAGAAATGCCTGGAATCAAGATACATGTACCATTTCCCATGGAAATCTGTACTACTGCCAGCCACCTCATAAGAAACCCTGCTTTGTTTGTGAGATTTAGGTAGTTCTTGCCAATGGCAGTTCAGTCTTAAATGGCCCTTTGTCATAGCCTTGCTAGAGCTCCCTCATCTGGACATTCACTTGGCTGTCATGTTTAGGGCCCAACATGCTGGACTGACTTTGTTTGGCTTCCCTGGCACACTTTCCCAGTGACAGACTCTGTCTATTACCTCTGCATAGACATGGAGGGGGCTCACATCAGCCCCACTATCCTTGTCCCCTGGGGTGGTACTGAACCACACCATTCCCGGACCCTGTGCAGTAAATGTGCACATGTAGATGCACCCATTAGGTGGGGCTTATCAAAATCCCTCAACAAATTATTTGCTGCTCAGTTACTGGCCTACCTGCCTTCTTGATCTCGCCAATAGCTTTATCCCAGGGCAGGGGTGGGCAAAATGCGGCCCATGGGCTGGATGCAGCCTACCAGGCCGGTCTATCCAGCCCGCAAGCCCCTAAACATTTTAGAAAATTAATATTTCTCTGCTCCTGGCTGCCTGTCATGTGGCCCTCGATGGCTTGCCAAAACTCAGTAAAGCAGCCCAAAATAATTGCCCACTCCTGTCCCACAGTGTTTCCATTTGAATGGCAGACCATTGCTTTCAATTCCATCCCAAAAGCAAGGCTTAAAAAAGAAAGCAGTAGAGAAGGTATTCCAGCCATCCAGCTAGAGCTTGTAGTTTTATATACAACAGCAAGTTATAGTCTAATACTGGGATTCTTAAATGGAGCCTAGACATAATCCCCACATGGTTACATTCCCCGTCATATTGTAGGCTCCCATCCATCAGTAAGTTCCACATGACCTGACCTCTGTGTTTATAGCATGCTTGGTGCAGCACTGGGGCCTTGTGTTGCTAGCTAGCATTAAAATGTAAGGTTATGGTCTGGGACACAAGAAATAAAAATTAATTTCTCACTTACCATGAGAATTGTCTTAGATTAAGTGTGAAAACCTGGCCTCGATGCATGTCAGTGAGGTAACATATCACTCACCTTGTCCCCTCCTAGATATCCATTATCCCTGTTTATAAGTTAGGGTGTGTACAGAAGTGCTCCTTGCACATTTTACAGCACTGTAATTTAGAGCACTTTTTTATAGCACTATAACGTTACAAAGCTCTTAAACATGACAGAAGTGCAATGTTTGAGGGGAGGGCAGAGGGGTCTCTGAGCCTCCCTGCATTTTCCAGGCTAGGAGGCAGGGCACACTCTACAGCCTCTTGGGGTTTCTCCACTGGTCAGAAATTTGACCAGTATACAGAAATTATTTAAAGCACTGTAGGTTGCTGAAGTGATGTAAAATACAGTACTTCAAATTTAATACCTCATTTAACAACGGTTAATTTAAAATGCTGTGCCCATTGTTTAAGTGCTATAAAGCTGTGCATTTCTGTTAAGTCACAACAATAAAATACTTTAAATGGCTAAAAAAGCAACTTCTGTACACACCCTTATATTTCCCAGACCTGGTACATTTTCCATTTCCCTTCTATTACTTTGTCTCATTGTAAATGATAAAAGGGTGTTCCTGAGCTCCTGTGACAAAGAAGGGAAAACAGTACCCTACATGGAAGTCTACCTACCAAGAGCCTTATGTAATAAAGATGATGCGTTTCTTACTGCAGCACCTTATCTGTCTCCTTATATACCATAGCTCTGTAATGAACTCTTGTTCTCAGTCATTGTTCCATCCTGGTCACTAGTAGATGATTGCTCCATTTAGTATATATTTCCTAAATTGTCTCCTCAGCTTCAGACACGTTATTTTATCATTTTGGCAATTAACAGCATTTGCCATCTGCTGGCCCAAGCACTTCAATAGTCCAAATCCCTGGGAATGTGATTATATTGTTTTTCATTATTTGCTCACCCTCCAATTTTTGGATCATCTTTAAACTCGGAGACCTCAAGCCAAATTTTTCTCTCAGATTATACCAGTGTCAATCTGGATGTTCTCCGCTGAAGCCAACGGAATTTCTCCAGACTTTCACAAATGGACATAGAAGTTGGATATTGCCTACATTTTCAACACCCTCATCCAAGTAATTTACGTTTATATTTGGACACACATTATGAACAACAGATGTATTATGTAATCCCAACACGGATCAAAGGGAACAGGAGGGCACAAAAGCCCCCATGGCTCACCAAAAGCATCTGGGAATGTCTCCTAGCAAAAAGGGAGGTGTACACCCAATGGAAGGGAGGGGCCATCACCAGGGAGGACTATACTGCAGTTGCTCAGGGATGTAGGAGGGCGGTCAGGAAGGCCAAGGTGGAGATGGAACTGGGACTAGCTTCCTGGATCAAGGACAACAAGAAGTCCTTTTTTAAATACATAGGGGGTAAAAAGAAGGTACCGGGTAACGTGGGGCCCCTGCAAGACACGCTAGGAAATCTGGTCGTCACACCAAACAAACAAAGCTAGACAACAAAGCTAACCTATTTAACAATTTCTTTGCCTCCATTTTCCTGAGCATGGACCAAATCAGCCCCAGGGGGGGCACACCTAGACCAAGGGTCAGTGAGGATCTAGTCAGAGAACTTCTGGAGGGACTGGATGTATTTAAATCAGCTGGTCCGGACGACCTCAACCCCAGAGTGCTGAGGGAATTAGCTGAGGTTTTACGAGCACTCGTGGTGCTCTCATGTGGTGCCAGAGGACTGGAAGAGGGCCAATGTGTGGTTCTCATCTTCAAAAAGGGGAGGAAGAAGGACCCAGGGAACTATAGGCCAGTTAGTCTTACCTCGATCCTGGGTAAGCTTTTTGAGAGAATTATTCCGGCACATGTCTATGAGGGGCCAGCAGGAGAGATTATGCTTAGGGGCAACCAACACGGGTTCATGAGAGGCAGGTCCTTTTAGACCAACCTGGTGGCCTTCTACGACAAGGTCACCAAATTCTTAGATACAGGGGTAGCAGTGGACGTAGTCTTTCTGGACTTTCGGAAGACCTTCGACACTGTCTCTCAGCCCGTTCTCATTAAGAAACTGGGGGACTGTGGTGTCAACATCACAGTCAAATGGGTTGCCAACTGGCTGGAGGGCCACACCCAGAGAGTGGTGGTGGATGGGTCATTTTCAGCCTGGAGGGATGTGGGCAGTGGGGTCCCGCAGGACTCGGTCCTTGGGCCCACACTGTTCAACATCTTCATCAGTGACTTGGATGAGGGGGTAAAAAGCACCCTGTTCAAATTCACAGATGACACTAAGATGTGGGGAGAAGCGGGCATGCTGGAAGTGAGTAATTGGCTGCAATTGGACCTAGACAGGTTACAGGGGTGGGCGGATGAGAATAGGATGCAATTCAACACTGACAAGTGCAAGGTGATGCACCTGGGGAGAAGAAACCAGCAGCATACCTACAGGCTGGGGAACTCCCTTCTCGTCAGTGCAGAGGCGGAAAAGGATCTTGGAGTCATCATTGATGCCGAGATGAACATGGGCCGGCAGTGTGGGGAGGCAGTCAGGAAGGCCAACCACACCTTGTCACGCATCCACAGATGCATTTCAAGCAGATCCAAGGAGGTTATACTCCCCCTCTATACGGCACTGGTCAGGCCCCAGCTGGAGTACTGCGTCCAGTTCTGGGCACCACACTTCAAGAGGGATGTGGACATCATGGAGAGGGTCCGGAGGAGGGCCACTCGCATGATCGGGGGCAGCAGGGCAGGCCCTATGAGGAGAGGCTATGGGACCTGAACCTGTTCAGCCTCCAAAAGAGAAGGCTGAGGGGGGATCTTGTGGCCTGTTACAAAATAGTCAGAGGGGACCAGTCCCTGTTCCCCTGAGCACTGCCAGGAGTGACTAGAAATAATGGTCACAAGCTGGCAGAGGATAGATTCAGACTAGATATCAGGAGGCGCTACTTCACTGTCAGGAAGGCTAGGATCTGGAACCAACTTCCAAGAGAAGTGGTGCTGGCTCCTACCCTGGGGGTCTTTAAGACAAGGCTTGACAATCACCTTGCTGGGGTCATTTGACCCCACTACTCTTTCCTGCCATGGCAGGGGGTTGGACTTAATGATCTGCTCAGGTCCCTTCTGACCCTAGAAACTATGAAACTATGTCCTAAATCTGACGGGTGAGGTACTCTACTCCTAAATCTTGTCAAGTTTCAAAGTTTTTCATTCGTCCTGTACCTAGGCCATTTTTCTGTTCAGCACAGATTTACCTCTGTTTTAAATTTAATTCAGCATTCATTCATTAATGTTGTGTTGATGAATTAAGTCTTGGCAAAGAGAAGATGTTTTCAAGCTGCATTTACATTTTTCTTTTTAACAAAAGGCAATTGTTACCTTGACAACAAATGTAGCAATATAACACACTGCTCCACACATGTCCCTGGACAATGGTTTACAGTGCTCATTGGAATAAACAGTAAAAACCCTGGAAAGTGACTGACTGCATAGAATTTGATACTTTATGCCAGTGAGGAATAGCAACCAGGAAGAACTGTTAAACAATTACATAAGTCAGTGCTTCATATAATGAAATTCCTTCCTCAGAAAAAACATGAGGAAGAAAGAAAAGCACACCCCTCTAACTTCAACCCGTGTTTAGTCTTGTTATTTCTAGGTGGTACCTTAAGGCATTTTTACACATGCAAATGCCACAGGGCGCTTTGAAAAGCACCCAGTGCTGCAACGCTTACAGTTGTGTAAGTAGCAAAATGCACAACAAGCTGAGAAAATGGCAGTGGCATGCTTTTGAACTAAAATACATAGAAGGTGCTTTAGTTCAAATGTGCACTGCCACCATTTTCTGTGTACTGATGTGCATTGCACCACTTACACAACCACACGCAATGATTAATTGAGTCTACTCCAAAGCGTGGGTCTCCAGTGCATTGCAGGACCAAAAAGTACATGTATAAATACCCTTAAAGACTAACTAGTTCAGGGAGTCATGAGCTTTCATTTAAACCACCTCTTGGTTTAGAATAAATATCCTGATATTGGGAATGCTATTAGGACTGTCTACTAGTACATATATTTACTAGGGCAAAATGTTAAAGGGCTCCAGCTACAGAAAGAGAACACAGGCAGCCCTACTAGCATTCCCAATATCAGGATATTTATTCCTGAGGTGGTTAGCCATGAGGTGGTTAGTGCAAAGTCAGACAGAAAGGTGGGAAGGGTGGCACCTTAGAAACTAACTCGGGGTGGGCAAAATGCGGCCCGCAGGCTGGATGCAACCCACCAGGTCATTCTATCCAGCCCGTGGGGCCCCTAAAAAATTTAGAAAATGAATATTTATTTGCCCCGGGCTGCCTGTCATGCAGCCCTCAATGGCTTGTCAAAACTCAGTAAGTGGCCCTCCACCCAAAATAATTGCCCACCCCTACACTAACTGCTTCAAAAAGGCATAAGCTTTCAGAGGCAACAACTTACTTTGTCAGATGCTACAGACTGCCCTTGGTGGTAGTGAATTGCATAGCATCTGACAAAGTAGGCTATCGCCTACCAAAACTCATGATTCCCTGAACCACACATTAGTCTCTAAGGTGCCACCCTGCCTGACTTGCTATCCTAAACAGCAGTTGATACTTTGCATCAGGGGTGGCCAGCCTGTGACACATGTGCCACAAGTGGCACAGGCAGTCTGTATGTATGGCACATACAGGAACAGGAAGCACAATGGCAGATGGGGCAAGAACAGAAAGCAAAGCAGCAGATTGGGCAGGGAGCACAGGGCAGGGAGCAGAAAGCAGAGTAGCAGGTCAAGCAGGGCAAGGGAGAGTAGCCCTCAGGGAGGATGTGAGGCTAATTTGTGGCACCTGCCAAAATGGTCACACCTTAACAACTTCTCTATTTAAGCCTGCTTCCAAAATACCAATTATTTCACTAATGTGCTTTCTCACTTTAACCAAGCATCTCTAACTTAATACTAGAACCCCAGCAGAAGATAAGTGGAGTCAAATTGTTCTAATCACATCACTGAACACTGTCCATCTTGGATACTGGATGAGGGCAGGAACCAGTGGAAATAGGAGTACGTGACCATGTAACTTAAGATTGTATTGGAATGTTTACCTACAAGAAAATGGAAGTCAGGTTGTTTGAGGAAGTGATGTTGGCATTAACTTTTGAGTGTGTAATGCTGTTGCCTAGATTGTTTAAAAAGGAAATACAAATATTTTCACATGCCACAGTGTGGTTCATTATTCAGGTGTGAGTGCATAACCTTCAGTCCAAATTGCTATAACTTGAGTGAAAGTACCAAACCCTTTAGCTACCAAGTGTAGCAGACAATTATCCTCTAGTCTAGGGACTCACCTCTAGAAGGGGACAAGTCTCACTGAAGTAGTGGGTGACACATACAGGAGCTCCCTGTTTTAGACAACATACCCAGATGTATTGATTTAGGAAATTTGGTTGGATAAGTAGCATGATCACATAGAAGAAACATGAATCAGACATCACAGGACCTGACTGCCCACTGTAGGGGTGCCTCCTGGCAAAGAACGGGCTAAAAACTTTGTGCTAATGCCCTCCAGGCCTGATATTTGCCAGTGAGGCTGCTCTAGAGTTCGTCCCCAGCAGTTGTTCTCAGGCACACCAGTGACAAGCTGTTTCTCCTAGATTCCTCTAGACAAGGAAGCTAGCTGCTTCTCCTAGCTTCACAAAACTTGCAAAGTGAGACCTCCCCTGTCTCCCCTTCCCCCTACCGTGTGTATATAACCTATGGAGCTTTTAACCCTGCCAGTGCTACATTTCCCATGTGAAGCACAGGCCACAAGCATCTTCAGTCATTCTTTGCATCCTACGTATTTGAACCTCCCTCTCAACTCACCATGCATGAGGCAGACAACATGAGCATCCTATTCCTTAAAGGAACAGTGACCACATCAGAAGTCTCTGGGCCACTTGCCTTAATAACTTTCTTCACCTCTCATCCTAATAACGTCACCAAACCATTGTCACCACTTGTGTTGAGTTTTACACCATCTTATTATGCTCTCTGGGGCCTTAGATGTTATCTGATGTCTGTACAGTACTCAGCATAGCCAGCCACATCACTAAGCTGTGCTGTGGAGATTCTTAAGTGTCATAATGGCCCCTGGAGCTAATGGAAACCCAGGGTAACTTAGAACAGCCCTGAGCATGCCGAAACTTATGTTGAGAGCTGGGAAAACTCCCAAACAATTTAATAGAATCATAGACAAGTAGGGCTGGAAGGGACCTCCAGAGGTCATCTAGTCCAACCCCCTGCCTGAGGCAGGATCATCCCTATCCAAACCACCCTATACAATCTATAATCTAAACTCTACATAAGACTACCCTCAACCCTAACACAGCACAGCCCTAACACCCTAATCTGCCACGGGTAAAGCAGGGGAACCACGGCAGCCAACATCCTGCTTCTATGAAATGTTGTCAATATATGCTCAAGTAATCCCAGGTGGAGGGCCATGCCCCCTACTACAGAGGAAGGCAAAACCCCCACCATTCATACCAATCTGACCATGGAGTAAAATTCCCTCCCGACTCCAAATATGGTAGTCAGTCTGACCCTGGGCAAAGGAGGAAGAGCCTCTAGCCAAGAACCTCCAACTTTGGTACTTTCAGGAGCACTGTCACACCTCAAAGTCCCCAGCCTTGGATGTAGCCAATACCCAATGCCTCTGAGGACAGCTTAAAAACACCCTGACTCATATAGCAGAAAGAGTAAGTAGGACCACCAACAAGGCCAAGAAGCATGGGAAACACCCACAGTAAAACTTAGGCATAGCTAGGCCTAGATCATCCCCAGCCAATTGCTGTCCAAACTTTTCTTGAACACCTCCAGTGATGGAGAATCCACAGCTTTCCTAGGCAATCTATTCCACTGCCTCCCTATTCTAACAGTGAAGAAGTTTTTCCACATATACAATCTAAATTTACTTTGCTACAACTCCAAGCCATTGGTTTCATAGATTTCATAGACATTAGGGCTGGAAGGGACCTCGGGAGATCATTGAGTCCAGCCCCCTGCCCAAAGGGCAGGAAGTCACCTGGGGTCATAGGATCCCAGCAAGATAAGCATCCAGTTTACTCTTGAAGGTGTTCAGTGTAGGCGCTTGAACCACCTCCGCTGGCAGACTGTTCCAGACCCTGGGGGCTCGGACAGTAAAGAAATTCTTCCTTATGTCCAGCCTGAAACGGGCTTGCAGGAGTTTGTGACCGTTCGACCTCGTCATCTCTTGGGGCGCTCTGGTGAACAAACGTTCCCCCAGATCCTGGTGGTCACTCTTGATAAACTTATAGGTGGCCATCAGATCACCCCTGAGCCTGCACTTTTCCAGGCTAAAGAGTCCCATGGCTCTCAGCCTGTCATCGTAAGATCTGTTTTCCTGACCTCTGATCATGCGCGTGGCTCTCCTCTGGACTCTCTCAAGCTTCTCCACATCCTTTTTGAATTGTGGAGCCCAAAATTGGACGCGGTACTCCAGCTGCGGCCTCACCAAGGCCAAGTACAAGGGGAGAATGACGTCCCAGGATTTGCTCGAGAAGCATCTATGGATGCAAGCCAGCGTTTTGGTTGCTTTACTAGCCGCAGCATCTCATTGGAGGCTCATGTTCATCTTGTGGTCAATGATGACCCCCAAGTCTTTTTCTTCTGTAGTGCTATCCAACGTAGCACTCCCGAGCCTATAAGGTAGCTGCAGGTTTTTCCTCCCAAGGTGGAGAACCTTGCATTTTTCGGTGTTAAACACCATCAGGTTCTCGTCCACCCATTTCCTGAGCTTGTCCAGGTCAGCCTGGATCACCCGCCTATCTTCTGGCGTGGATGCTTTGCCCCAAAGTTTGGTGCCATTGGCGAACTTGGCCAGTCCACTCCTGACTCCAATGTCCACATCATTAATGAAGATGTTGAACAGGATGGGTCCCAGGACAGAGCCTTGAGGGACCCCACTGGTCACAGGGCAACACGATGAGTGACTGCATCCTCCTCTCTGCAGCAAGAGAAAAAAGGTGCTTTCGCACTTCTATATGGCAGCCCTTGAAGAATTTGGAGACTGCCATTATGTCCCCTTTTAAACACCTTTTCCACAAGCTGAACATGCCTAATGCCTTCAGCCTCTTCTTATATGACTTGCCTCCCAAGCACTTGATCATCATTGTTGCCTGCCTCTGGACACCCAACTTCTCCATGTCCTTCTTAAAATGTGGAGTCCAGAACTGCACACAGTACTCCTGATGATGCCTAACCATTGCCAAATAAAGAGGCACTGTCACCTCCTGTGTCTTGCACCTAATACTTCTATTGATGCATCCCAAAATCATATTTGCCTTTTACGCATCTGCATCACACTGCAGACTCATACTGAGTCTGTGATCTACCTAGACTCCAAAGTCCTTTTCCATAGTGTTGCCATTCATCTAGGTGTCACCCATTTTATATTTAAGTTTTTGAGTATTCTTCCTGACCTGTAGCACCTTGCATTTGTCTGCACTGAACTTCATGATGTTAGCTCTAGCCCAGCTTCCTAATCTGTCAAGATCCTTCTGAATTCTGTTCACATCCTCCACTGTGTTCACAATCCTTCCCAGTTTCATGTCATTTGCACACTTAAGGAGCTTTCTATGCCAGCCTCCAAACTGTTAATAAAGACATTTAACAACTGAGAACAGGCCCCTGTGGGACTCCACTCAAAACTTCCTGCCACTGCTCGCAGCTGTTGAGCTAGTTATCCATCCACTTATAGTAGTTTTATCTACCCCACCTTTTTCCATATTGTTTATGAAAAAGTCATGTGGAACCTTGTCAAAACCTTGCTGAAGTCCAGATACACTTTATCCACAGCATTCCCTTCATCCACCCAAGTAGTTACTTTGACAAGATCAGTTTGTTAGACAACTTATTTTTCATAAATCTGCATGGGCTACTTGTCATTCCTCCTACAGGTGCTTGCAAATGACCTTTGTTAGGATATGCTCCAGTAACTTCCCAGGTACCAAGGTGAGGCTAACCAGTCTGTAGATCCCTGGGTCCTCCTTGCCTTTTTTAAAGAGGGGCACTACATTGGCCCTTTTTCAGTCCTCTGGTACCTGGCCTTTCTCTCGTGACTTCATGAAAATCATTGCCAAGAGCTCCAAGTTCTCTTCCGCCCATTCCTTCAGTCCCCTGGCAGTTCATATGGCTCTGCTGGCTTGAATTCATTCAGACCCAACATAAGCTCTCTGACTGACTCTTTTGTAATCTCCTCCCTTAGCTTGCCCCCTTCCTTATCCAGATAATCCCTATTAGGTATCTGGCTGCAGCTTAATTTTTTCTGAAGACTGAGGCAAAATAGCTGTTGAGTAGATCCACCTTCTTTGCATCTTTGGTTAGAGTTTCCCCTGGCTTGTTAACAGAGGACCCACAGCTTGCTTGGTCCTTCTTTTCTGGCCAACACACTTCTAGAACCTCTTCTTCTTGTCCTTCATCTCCTTTCCTCGGTGCAGCTCATTCTTTATCTTTGCCTTCCTAATTTTGCTCCTGCAGGTTCTTGCTATTCCCTGGTATGCTTCCTTGGTCACCTGCCCATTGTTTCATTACCAATATGCTTTCCGTTTACATTTGAGGAATTTTAGAAGGTCCTTCTACAGCCACATTGGTCTCTTGTCACTGTTGTTCTTCCATCATGTCAGGACAGTTTCTTGTTGGGCTTCCAATGCTGGATCCTTTAGAAGCTCACAGGCTTCCTGGGTGCCTTTATCCCTTAATCTTTTCTCCCATGACACCATTCCTATTAACTCCTTGAGTTGGATGAAATCCGCCTTTTTGGAATCTAGCGTCCTAATTTTGCTGCCCTCATGCTTCCCCTGTCTCAAGATCCAGAATACTATTGTATCCTAGTCACTTTCTCTGACGTTACACATCACCTTCACATCCTCCACCAGTTCTTCTCTGTTGGTCAGGACAAGATCCAAGATAGATGATCGCCTAGTCTTACCCCCCACTTTCTAGAACACAGTTGTCCTCCACACAACTTAGGAACCAGATCGATATTATATGTTTGGCTACATTGTTCTTCCAGTGGATGTCTGCAAAACTAAAGCCTCCCATTAGTACCATCCCACAGACTTTGGATAGATTTGTCACTTGCTTGAAGAGTGCCTTATCCACCTCCTCTTCCTGATTAGGTAACCTATAATAAATCCCCACCATTATATCACCATTTATCTGCAAGACAGATAAACCAGATAGCAGTATTGAAATTTTGAACTTCAAAAATGCAAATGTCTATAAGCTCAGGTTACTAGTAGGGGACATGCTGTGGGACCAGGGACCGAAAGGCAAAAGGAGTACATGAAGAGTGCTTGTTCCTTAAGGACATGATCCCTGAAGCTCAAAGGAAGTCCATTCCCATATAGAGGAAAGTTAGCAAAAGGGCTGGGAAGCCCTCTTGGCTAAACAGGGAAATCATGGTCCTCTTAAGAAAGAAGAAAGAGGCATCCAAACAGTGGAAGCTTGGGGCATGCCCCAAGGAGGACTATAAAACAATGGCTGCACTTGTAGGGAACAGATTAGAAGAGCTAAGGCAGCAACTGAACTAAAATTAGCAATGGGGATCATGGACAACAAGAAATCCTTCTTTAGGTATGTAGGGAGCAGAAGGAAAACAAATGGGAGTGTGGGGGCCACTGCTCAACAACTCAGAACAGCTGGTTACCAACACTCAGGAGAAAACTGAACTCCTGAATGACTGCTTTGCTTCGGTCTTTCACAGGGCCAAGGGGAAAAACATGTCAGATAGGGTATGGAAGGAGCAGGGTAGGAATAACCGTCTTCCTACTATTGCTGTAGAAGTGGTGTGTGACCAAATAAAAAAATTAGACATATATAAATCAGCAGACCTGGATGAAGTTCAGCCAAGGGTGCTGAAGCAGCTGGCTGAAGTCATAGTGGAGCCCCTGGCGAAGCTCTTCCAAAATTCATGGAGCTCCAGAGAGGTCCCTGAGGACTGGAAGAGAGCCAATGTTGTGCCTGTCTTCAAGAAGGGGAGGAGGGAGGACCTGGGTAACTACAGGCCAATTAGCCTAACTTCTATCCCAGGGAAAATCCTGGAAAAATTCATCAAGGATATATGTGATAGCCTTGTAGAAGGTAGGATTCTGAACAACAGCCAGCATGGCTTCATCGCTGGCAGGTCTTGTCTTACCAACCTCATCTCCTTTTATGATCAGGAAACTCGCCACCTAGGTAAGAGAGAGGAGGTTGACATCATATACCTTGACTTCCAAAAAGCTTTTGAACTGTTATCCCATGTTGTTTTCATGAGAAAATTGGAAGATTATGGGCTTAACTGTGAGACAGTTAGGTGGGAAGGAAGCTGGCTGCAGGGTCAGACCCAGAGAGTTCTAATGAACGGATCTGTGTCATCTTGGCAAGAAGTGGCCAGCGGTGTCCCTCAGGGGTTGGTGCTTGGTCCAGTGCTTTTTTACATCTTCGTCAATGATTTGGATACGGGGGTGAAGAGCTTACTGGCCAAATTCGTGGACAACACCAAGTTATGGGGAAGCGTGATCACATTTGAAGATAGGCTGCAGATACAGGCAGACTTAGACAGGCTGGCAAGTTGGGCGGATCAGAACCAGATGAGATTTAACACTGAGAAATGTAAAGTGCTTCATCTGGGTTTGAATGATCCCTTTCATACCTACAGACTTGGCAATGCCAATCTGACCAGCACTATGAATGAAAGAGACCTGGGGGTAATAACTGACCACAGTATGAATGTGAGCCAGCAGTGAGATACTGTAGCCAGCAGGGCAAATAATACTCTGGCATGCATCAATTGATACATCTCCAGTAAAACCGAGGAAGTGATTCTTCCACTCTACTCAGCATTGGTGAGACCACAGCTGGAATACTGCATTCAGTTCTGGGTGCTGCACTTCAACAAGGATGTGGAAAAACTCGAGAGAGTCCAGAGAAGGGCCACCTGTATGATTAGAGGCTTGCAAGGCAAGCCATACGAGGTAAGCCTGAGGGACCTGCGACTCATCAGCCTGAAGAAGAGAAGGCTAAGAGGGGACTTGGTAGCAGCTTACCACTACATCAGGGGCATACATCAGTGAACAACTGTTCACCAGGGCACCCTTGGGGAAGACTAGAAGCAATGGCCACAAACTCCTGGAAGATTGTTTCAGGCTCAACATTAGGAAAAAATTCTTCACAGTCAGGGTGTCCAGACTGTGGAATAAGCCCCCTCCAGAGGTGATACAATCGCCTACCCTGGAAATCTTCAAGAGGAGACTGGACAATCACCTTGCTGGGGTCACTTGACCCCAGTTGTCTTTCCTGCTTGGTGCAGGGGGCTGGACTCGATGATCTTCTGAGATCCCTTCCAGCTTACAGTTCTATGAATCTACCAGGGAACAAGTGTATGCATTTTTGATGCATAAGATGACACCAGTACCTTTTCTCCCCACCCAGTCCTTACAAAACAGAGTATAACCCTCAATGTAGACATTCCCATCATAAGAGCAGTCCAACCAGTCTCTGTGATGCCAATCAGATCATAGTTCTTTTCACAGGCTGTAGCTTCCAGGTCATCTTGTTTATTCTCCATATTCCCCATTTATATATATGCACCAGAAGTATTTTGCATTTTGACTTACTTGTTTCCCCTTTGTACTGCTTGTTGCAACCTTGTAGCTCTCTGGCCTTTCCCCAGAGTTATGCTGTTTCTTCAAGTCTTTTCCCCTCTGGACTGTATGCTCTGTTGCCGGAGGGTTTTGATCACCACCCCCCATGGAACCCAGTTTGAAGTCCTCCTTAGTAGATTGGCCAGACAACACCCAAAGTCGCTCTTCCCCATTCTCATCAGATGGATCCCATCTGTCAATAGTAGTTGTCCTCCCAAGAACATCCGCTCATTGTCAAAGAAACTGAAGCCCTCATGTTGACATCACCGTCTCAGCCATCCACTGACTTCCAGAATACAATGGTCTTGCCTTCCACAGGAAGATTAAATGAGAAAAACAGTTGTGCTCTCTATGAAGAAAGGTGCAAAGGCTGTGAAACCACAATAGGTTCCTAAGAGTTTGAGTACTGAATGGGATTCCAGTCAAATTGGTAGGACATATGCTTTTCTCTCACACATGATCATGCATCAGTAGGTGGTACGGCAATGGGGAAAAAGGAAAACATTGAGTGTAAGATGCATCTTAGAGCTGCAAGTGTTGAGAGCAAAGCCCCTCTTGCTCTGAATAATAAGTGATTCTTAGTAACACAGAGCAGCAGTGCTATGGGAAAAAGACATGGCAGGAGTGCTGCAGCTTGCTCTCTCCAAAGCTGTCATCTGGCTGTCATCACAATTGCCATGAAATGCCAATTTTAGCTGAGGGCCACTGCTGCCCCTCCAAGTACAAATCATGCCTGACAGGCTGTGTGCCTGGGTTTTTGAACAGCGCAAATGCTACATCAGTCTTCTGACAACAGTGAGAGGAATTGCCCAGAAGACAATGGGACCAGGGAAGGAGACACGTGTGCAGCAATTAGCTGCATTTCTCCTTTCCACCTCTTGCTGCAATGAAGTGTTTCACACAGAAAGCCAGGCGTGTGGGTAAAACTGCTTGCCTGCATGTGATTAAAACTGCTGATTACTTGCTGCTGTGGGGAGGGGTGCATGACAGTGGTGTCCAGAGGCTAAAGAATTTTAGGGGTATAGTTTTTCCTAGGAAGGGGAAGGGGATAAACAAGCATTAAAAAATACCCCGTAAAAATGCAGAATCATCCAGCTAAAAGCCCTGTCTGCAGTCATGGTAGTTCATGTGTCCTGTGTAGCTCTTCCTTCTATTCCCCACACCCATCACAGGACAGTGGAGCCAGAAAGGACTTCAAGGGTCATCTTGTCCAAACCCCCATACAGATGCAGAATGAGCTATTCTTAAAGCATCCCAGACAAGTGCTTATCCAGCCTCTGCATGAAAACCTCCAATGATAGAGATTCCACAACCTCCCTGGGTAGCTTGTTCCTTTGTCCTGCTGTTCTTACCATTAGGAAGTTTTTCCTGAGACTTGATCTAAGTCTGCTTGACTGCAGCTTAAACCCACTGTTTCACGTCCTGTCCTCTGGAGTAAGGGAGAGCTGTTTTTCCTCTATCTGCTTTATGGCAGACTTCCCCATGTTTGAACACAGGTGTGCAGATAGTTGTTAGAGCACTGCAAATTGATTTATTTGCCTCTTGTAGACAGTATATAGGGGAGAGGCAGAGCCCTTACTATGTGTGCTGGCTGGGACAGTCTGCAGTAGCTCTCCCTAATAATAGGTTATTGCTACCTTCAATAAACTATATTATAGTTACTTGACTCTGGCTCTGGTTTGTTCATCAAGCTATCAAACAGCACAACTGTTGTTATGTCCTCTTTTTAAACTCTACCTCTCCAAAGTAAACATGCCTCTTTCTTTCAAGTTTTTCCTCATGCACCCTACTTTCCAACCCTTTTTAGATTTTTGTCTCTGGATCGTCTTCAGTTTCCCTACCTAGCTCCAGGAGCTTTTAAGTTTATGAGGTTACAGCTTGCACTCATTGTTTCTGGCTGTTGTATCTTTCTTACTTTATCTTATCTTTCTACATGAGAAGTATACTGCGCAGTTGACTAATTAACTGCACAGTAAACATCTCAGTGTCTACATGTGTTCCCCTATTAGGATGCACAAAACTAATAAACTCTGTGGCAGGGAAGTATTTGAAAACTACAAGGTACTATCCTTGTAAAAAAACTACAGAGTTTTTTCATGTGCAGCAGCACACATGCAGACACTGAGCTGGCTGGCTAGGGCATAGGGTGCTTCAGCACAGGGCTAGCTGGCAGGCAACCCCCATGCTGAAGCCCCCTCATGCCCTAGCCCAGGGGTTCGCAACCCCTGGCATGCGTGCCATTTTGCTCAGCACACCATGGCCAGCCCCAGCTCTAGGTAGCTGCTGCCAGCAATGGAGCCCGGGCTGCTCCCAGCACGGCTTGTAGCATCCCAGCTGCCTGCTGGAAGCAGCCCGGGCTCCCGGCTGCTGATGGCTACCCAGAGCTGGGGCCAGCTGTAGCTGGGAGGCTCCAAACAGCTGTGCCAGGCTCTGGGCTCCGGCATCAGCTCCGTACCAGCATGTGCACCTGTGCGTTGGAGCAGGCAGTGGGGGAGGGACCTGAGGCAGCACAGCCCCGGTCTCTCCCCCACTCCCAGCACAGAGGTGACGACTGGGCTCCAGAGCCTGGCGCAGCTGTTTGTAGCCAGCCTGGGCTCTGGGCAGGTGCAGCAGGCAGCGGGCAGGCTGCAAACATCTGTGCCGGGCTCCACAGCTTTGGCATCAGCTCTGTGCTGGGGTGACTACATGCACACCTCAGAGTGGACAGCGGGGCAGTGCGGCCTGCCCTGAGGTGCCTGTGCAGTTGCTGCCAGCACGGAGCTGATGCCACAGCTGTGGAGCCCGGTGCAGCTGTTTGCAGCCTGCCTGCTGCCTGCTGCTCAGAGCCCAGGCTGGCTACAAGCAGCTGCGGCAGGCTGCAGAGCCCAGGCATTGCCTCTATGCTGGGAGCAGGGGAGAGACCGGGGCTGCGCTGCCTCAGGCCCCTCCCCCACTGCCCGCTCCGACACGCGGGTGCACACACCAGTGCGGAGCTCACGCTGGAGCCTGGAGCCCGTCACAGCTGTTTGGAGCCTCCCGGCTACAGCCAGCCCCAGCTCTGGGTAGCTGCTGCCAGCCAGGAGCCCAGGCTGGGGGGGGCAGGAGCTTTGGGTGAGGGGCAAGGGGCAGTCAAGCTGGGGGCTTTGGGTGAGGGGCAAGGGGCACAAGCAGGGCATCCTGCCATGTACCCCTTGCCCTCAGTTTGTTTTTCTGGCATGCCGGCACTCTGGCACCTTCCTATATAGGCATTGTGGTGTTTTTCAGCACTCTGGCCAAAAAACATTGCCTACCCCTGCCCTAGCCAGCTACTCTGCAGTATGTGAAGCCTAGCTGAGCAGCTCTGGGCTGGCAGGCTGACCCCACAGGTCCCTTGCCAGCCTAGGCTGCTCCAACCAGGCTTCACATGCTGTGCACAAATGAACTCCAGAACAGTAAGCTCCAGAGTTTATTCATGTACATTAATAGCATGTGTAGACACTCCCACAGTACAGTAACTTAGCCCACCAATTTGGAGAGACCAAGACATTTCACCATGACAGATATTCAGTCCTGACTGGTGTGTGAACCTCATGAATAGTCAGTATTAACCAAAGAGTCACAATATACATGCTCATAAGTACACTGTAGCAAATGCATTCCAGCTCAAAATAGAAAAAATATTTTAAAAAACCCATACATTTCCTAATGTTTGCACAGCCCCAAAAGGGAAAATTAATTAAAAGTAGTAAATATGTGTTTCAATCTGTGCGATTGCAGGAAGGGCCTAACACATCCGTGGAGTATAAAAAGAGAACTGATAGTATTTCAGCTAAGATCCATGGGGGCTATAATGAATAGCCACATGTGGCCTGGTATCACTATTGGGCATGCCAAGGACAGTTTATTTGAATGGTAGTAGCACCTATATCACAGAATCACAGAAAAATAGGACTGGAAGAGCCATATGGAGGTCATATAGTCTAACCCCTGTCTGAGGTAGAATCTTCCCTGTCCCAGCCATCCCATACAAATCTTTGTATAACCTATTACTACAATTACACCGTTAGCCCTATCACACAACCACAAGCTATAGCGCCCTACCCTGCCGCAGGCTAAGCAGCTGGACAACAGTACCAATGTCCCGCTGTTGCAAGGGTTCTTAAAATACACTTGGAGTGATCCAAGGAAGAGGCCCAGACCTCCCACTACAAAGGAAGGCAATACCAGTCTGACCATGGGGTAAATTTCTTCAGAGCCCAGGCCCCCAATGTGTTAGGCATCACATAGCCATGAACACATTTTGCTTTGACCTACCACGAAGCTCCCAGCCCACAAGCAGATGCCCTTCTCCCTCTGTTTGTATCCCTGAAGTATTTTAGTCCATTTCTCCTACTTAAGCTCTGAGACAAGAGTCCCTTGGGGAAGCAGTGAGAACAGCTAAACATACAAAAATCCTGTTCTGCAGGGATCTTTCCCAAATTCATCCAGGCACATACCACAGTTGTACACCAAGCACCTGTTAAGTGGTTGAACCAGGAATAACTGATCCGAGATGCCATGAGACTGGAAGGTGGGGAAAGCAGGAGCTGAGATGTAGGCTCTCTCTCTCTCAGTGAAATGATCTCTTGTGTCAAAAGCAAGATGTTTACACTTCAAAATAACCTGTCTGTGCTTCCAATAAAAGCAGCAAAACTGTCATTATCACTCAAATTTTCTGGTGCTTTCCAGCCATGAAACTTATAATTTTTTATGGCAGTCATAAAAAAAAAAAAAAACCCCCCATAAAGAAGAAAAGTGTGAGGAGGCAAAACCCTTCTCTTACTTTTTTGTTGTTGCATACAAGTCTCTGGGTGCGATGTGGACCACAGCCTCATGTGAGTAGAGAACTGCAGAATCCACTAGCTGTGGTGAGGGTTTGATATTCAGGGAGGAAGGGATTCAACACAGAAGCAAGGTCTACTTGTGCTGAAAGCCCTTACTAACACACAGGTATTATGGCTTTCATAACTGCTGCATTTTTAGTGAGCCTATTGATTTGTAGCTTAGTTGGCTAACATTGTATGGTATGTAACCTAGTCGCGTTCCCCTCCTCTCCCCCATCCCTCGATTGTTAGTCCCTCGCTCGGGCGTTTTGTATTTCCATCTCAACTTTGTCATCTTTTTCCTGGATTCCCCATCCAAAACATCTACTAATAAAAGTCAATCTGTTCATTCCTGGGATTATTGCAACAGTCTTTCCCACAGAAATTGCAGGAGGATATCTTTGGATGTTAATCAGTAAATGCTGCACCTTTTACACTGCCTTGCTGTTTCAGTGCAAGTCAAGGTTCAAGCTTAACAAATCCAGTGACATTCAATCATCTTCAAAGGCCTGCTTACAGTGATGAAGGAGGATGAGAGAGAGAGAGAGGTCATGTGACTACCAACAGTTCGATTCAATTATTGAAGAGCTTTCCTGCCATCTGGTTCATAAATTTCTCATCAGTTAGAGCAAGTTAGGACTCAGGTAATCTTGGGTGGAAAATGTTATGCAAATTGTATTCCTGACTACCACTTCTGTTTTAATAGACTATGCTTGGACACATGAGCACAGCAACCACCCGCAGGTGGTGGCAGTGGTGTCGGTGGCAGGGGCATGGTGGCAGCAAGCAGGGAGCTCCCACAGGAGGCTGTGTCAGTGGCGGCAGCAGCAGGGGTGGGTGGCTAGTGCTGACTGGCAGTCACCAACCACCCACAGACCAGCAGTGGTGGCAGCGAGCAGTGGCAATCGGGGACCACCCACAGATGCTGCTGGCGGTGTTGGGGGCAGGGGTAGGGGGTAAGCAGCGACCACCTGCAGGTGCCACCTGCAGCATCGGCAGTGCTTTTTGCAGGGGGTGCACCACCAAACACATAAGCCAATTTAAGTGATCAGAAACTGGTTTAAATCTGTAACAAAACAGAAGCTCAGTGCACCCAAACCAGTTTCAAAATGGCTGAAACTGGTTTAAGATAAACCTGGTTAAATGTAGTTATCAGACTTAATTGATTTGGGTTAGACTTTATGAAACTTCTGTCCCATACCCCTTCCTGGTTCAAGTTAAATCACAGTCCCCCAGCATGCTTTCCAGCCCTGGGTCGGGCTGTCTGCTCTAGAGAGCAGGGCTGGCCCCTCCCCTCTGCTCTCTAGCTGAAGCAGTGAGGGCTGGCTGACAAGGGGTCTGAAGTAGGGGTGTGGGGGCAAGTCAGGCTGGGGTCTGGGCGGAGGGTTAAACATCCCTTTCCCCACTCAAACTTACTGCTGGCTGCAACTGTGGACTACAAATCCCAGAGGCATCTGGAAGCGGAAGTGATGAGCAATGCTGCAGCATCCTGCTGCTATAATTCTGAACTGTAAATCCCAGAGACCTTGAAGGCAGCAGGAAGAAGAAGTGAACACACACCCAGAGAGCTGTGCACTAGGTCCCCCTGGCTTCTGGCTTGAGCCACTGCAGCCATGTGGCTGCATTTCCTGAATCAAAGATGAATGTTTGTTCACTTCTGTTTCAATTATTCTGTACAGCTTAGACTAACTCGCAAAGACTGAATCGATTCAGCCTCGGGCAAGCTTTAGTTTTGTACCTGAGAACCAATGAAGTTCACTCCTAAGAGCAGGGAAGTTTCACTCTGAACACACTAGTGTTGATGTTAATCCATTGTGATGCCAGCTTCACACAGTATGCCCAAAGCAAACATTTATAGAATAACTCTGGATTTCCCCCTTGTTACTGAAAGCAAGATTTCACCATATCTCTTTTTTATTAGCCATTTGCATGCTATATAGGTTGTTAATGTTCCAGTGTATCTAGGCTATACATGTTCATCTGATTTGCTTTCTAGTTTAGAGCAAGTGGAAAAACATCCATTTTTTTCATAGGTAATGTTAAAAATGTTTCATTTTATTTTTCTTAACTTTCCTGCAAAATGCTTAAAATAAGAAAACAATAGTTCTGGAAACTTAAAAAAATGGATTTTGATTAAAGCATTTATCAAACCCTCAACAGTTTTACCATAAAAGTTTTAGTAGTCAAAATATGACCACAATGAAAATTTCTCAGCAAAAGTAATTTGTCATTTAAATAAATACAATCTAGTAAAAAATCTTTGTTTTTCTGCTGGGTCTTTTATTTCACTCCTCACACATCAAAGAGCTATGACATTTGGTTTTCCCCCATGATTAACTATGTGTGGACATGCTTATTCTGGAGTAAGATGGATTTATTTCTGTTTCACTTAATCTAATGGATAAACAAAGTGTTCTTTATCCAGAATAGATGCATATGTGGATTTGCTAAAGGATTGTTATTGGACTCTGAGTGATACCTTGCCTGAATCCAGATTAATTTTCAAGTGTAGACAAGTCCCACATTTTTTGCACTGATTTAGCTAATCGCAGTAGGCCACCATTTAGTTAATATGGAGCAACTCCCCAAGTAGGGATACAGCTATATCAGGAGACAGCAAAGCCTGGAAAATAGAACATTGGGAGAGACCTGGATTCTATTCTAGTCTTAGACACTGGCCCTTTGGGTGATCTTGGCCAAATTACTTCAGCTCTCTCAGCCTCATTTCCCCTTTTGTAAAATGGAAGTTCTGGTAGTGATGCCCTCTGTAAAAGGACCTTGGCTAGGGACAGACATTCAAAAAGCCTGAGCCTGAATGGATTCAATCTTTGCAGGTTTGTCTAACCTGGCTAGGCTGAACAGGTTGGAAACTGGACGTGATCTCTGGACTGAGGAGATTCAGGCACATGCCAGCAATGGCTCAGCCTAGAAGCCAGCGGACACGAGAGCAGTCCTCCCTTCCCTTCTGCAAGGAGCTGAGCTGAGGGGGGCATGCTGCTGAGCTGGCAAGACTCTCTTATTAGAGATGTCTGACTGCACAGTCCCAGGCTTTTCCCCACTGGCTGCTCAAGGGGTGGGAGAGTTGTCAGCCCTGGGCTAGCACTCTGAAGCAAGGGGGAGGGGTGCAGTGCATGCATCTGTTGATGATACGGAGCTTTTCAATCTCCCTCCACACTTTGTCATACGATCTGCAGCAAACTGACAGGCAAGCAAGCCAGTGGGAAGCTGGTAAGAGTCTTTATCACCTGATTATCAAAACAATGGCCTCTCTCCATTAGTTCAGACTTCTTAAACAGCTTACTGGCTAATCTGTTGATTAACTCCAAAAGCCCTGTTCTGTCTTCCTGACACATACAGCCATCTCTCAGCATTAGTTAGCATGCCATGTGCCTAGGGTCCCTGGAGCTGGGATCCATGCTGTGGGAGATGGGAGGGAGGCAAGGGAGATTTCCTGCTTGAGCAACGAGGTGGGGTAGGGCATGAGGAAGCCAGCAGACCCTGCTGTGCCTGCAAATCTCTGCCAGAGCTGCAAATCTCAGCCAGGGAGCAGAGGGGAGGGGCCAGCCCTGCTGTGGAGCAGAGAACCCTGCCCAGCCCAGAGAGCATGCTGGGATGCTGGGGGTGTCTGGTTTAACCCAACAAGGGGTCTGGGACAGACACTGCATAAACCGGTTTGACCCAATTCAGTTAAGTCTGATACTATATTCAACCAGGTTTATCTCAAACTGGTTCCAATTATTTTCAAACTGGTTTATGTGTATTGAACATCTGTTCTGTTACAGGTTTAAACCAGTTTCTGATCATGTAAACCAGTTTATGTGTAATGTCTGTCCCTAGCCCTTGAGATCTGCTTATGAAAAGCACTATGTAGGAGCTAGGTATTGGAATGATAATGTTGACATAAAAGGGCTTAGTGTAGCTTGATGTGGTTAATCCACCAAACCAGTGCAAAACTGCGTACACCAGCTCTCCCTGATGTTTGAAATCAAACCAGATTTTTAAAGTTACACTTTCCTTAAGTGCAGGCTATACTTAATAGTTACACCAGTCTAACCTTTAATGTGATATTTTTAATGCATTTAATATAGTCATGTTTGTGCGAGTCCTAGTGTAGACATAGCTACAGTGGCATATGACTGTTTATACCTGGATAATTTATGGCATGGGCAAACAAACAAACAACTGTGAGGTAAAAAGAGAACAGGGATTTACAGTGCATTAGCTTATTCCTCAGTACAAAAGCAGTAAGATAGGATGGTTCAGTTTCCATTTGTGTTAGAGTAACAGTGTGTCCTTGGACAGTTTCCACCAGTATAACTGAGGGGAGGGTTGAAACTGGGTCCACAGCCTGGCATCACCTTTTGGGGGAGGGGCACAAAAATAGCCACTGCTGTAGTTGCAACATGCAAAAACTGTAGCAGCCAGAACTGCCCTGTGTATCACAGCTGCTCTGGGCAAACAGCTGCGCTTCTGGTTACCCCACTCTGTTGGGGAGTGACAAGGCAGCTGGCTCCATTGTGTGGGGCTTCCCCCGGTGGTGCATGAGTACTGGGAGCTGCTTGTAGAGGTGGACCAGCTTGGCTGTGCTCCTTGTCACCATTTGCAGCTCTGGCTGGAGCCACACACCACCAGGCAGCAGGGCCTCAGGTAAGCACCTGAGGGTCCTTACCTACTGCTGATGCTGCAGGGGCTGTGTGCCATGAGAGAATGTGTGGGGAGTCCCCACAGTCCTCACCCTCCCTTACTCCCCACAAACCCCACACACCCACATCCTACCCCCACAAACCTGCCACATACACAGACACCCCACAACATACCTTATGACCCCCACATACAGCCACACCCCCTCTGAAACCCTCCACACACGCACATACACCCCAACCACACCCCACACACTCCCCCACACACAATATACGAGAGTAAGATTTCATTTTGAGTTATTATGCAATCACCTCTATATACACTACACAAACACAAATAATGACAAAAAAAATTGTAATAAAATTAAAATATGTTACAGTTGGTGTTTGACTTTGGTATATGATTTGTTTTGTTTTTTTCCAGTTCAGATGGTAACCTCCTCCCCCCAGCCCCCCAAAAGGAGTACTTCTGGGAACAAGGGTAGGACTTCCAGTGGCAAAGGTCAGGGGTTGGGATGAGACTTCCAGTCCCAAGATGGCAACCAGGGGCCAGGGCACCTGTTGAGGGGTGGAGCTACCCTTGTAGCCCTTGACAGCTCACCAAAAACTCATTAAGTGGCCCTCCAGCCAAAATAATTGCCCATCCCTGAGCTAATGTGTGGTATAGCTTGGTCCCTTTTTACCTCATGGTACTTGTCCATGTGCCTCGGCTCCTGGTTGGGCCTTGCCACACCTTACAATGTAAGCCACACAAATGTTGATAAGTGTTAGTGCTAGCTTGGAATTTGGAGTAGTCACATCCTTAGTCTAGAAACCATCTCTGACTCTCCCCAACCTGCATAGCTGTGACTTGCCACTCGAGATCTGGTGAGCAGAATCAGGACTAGGAGCTGAAGCTGTGAGCTCCCATTACAGGCCTGGTAAGCCAGGACAGGCTTCTCTCCCAGCTCTACAGGTGGGGGTGTGAGAGATCCTGGGATACTGGAGGACTCCAATTTGGACAGCATATCTATGGGGAGTGCCCATACAGTAATGGAACAGGAGCTGGGTAGTGCAGATGAGAGATAATCCTACCCTGGAGTGGCATAACTTTAAAATGCATAACTAGTGCTTAAAACCACTTTAAGGTGTTAATGTGTGAATAATCCAGGGATTAAGAGCTCCAGGAGCCACCCAAAATTACTGTGTAACCAGGCCTTTTGCCTGGCTAAGTTGAAATGAGCTCTGCTGGTATAACTATGTCCACACGGTAGCAAGGAAGGGGTTCCTGCTTTAACTTTGCCAATATAATTAATATGCAAAACTTTTCAAACAGAGACAGGAATTTAATAGTCTTGGCAAACCTGGGAACTACACAGCTCTGTCTAAATTGTTGTGAAAATGGGGGTTCTGTCTGCACAGCAGTTTTCAAAAGGACCAGTCTCCCCTGCTGCCATTGAAGCAGCCACCCACACAAACCAAAGCACATCTCATTCCCTTTCTCTTTAACAGAAATCATTTGCTAGTACCTCCGAATTTTCTGTACCTCTTGTTGGGGCTGTTTCTGGGTGGTTTGGGGATCTGCAGAGGGGATGTTTCTGTAAGGGCTGGAATTTTCAAAATAGCTGAGCATGTAGCAATTTTCCTTTGCTCTCAGCAGAAACAGCAGAGGGCTTACATTGGCTCTCTGCATCAGTTTTTACTGCAGTCCTGGCAGTGACTGTTTGCCATAAGCACTGCTTTCAGATGTAAGGCCAGAGAACATCCCTCAGTCACCAACCAGCGCATTCTACAGAGCAGCTGCAATACATTGTCAGTAAAGGTGAGAAGCACAGAAAATGAAGTCCAGAGGTATAACTGGGCACAGCAGTTGCTGCCAATGGTGTCTAGGCCATGGCTGCTATTTTTGAGCACCCCCTAAAGTCAGTCCCCAGAGCTGGTGCCTTGTTTGCCTCCTTCCACCCATAGTCTGTGCTGGTGGGTCACAGTAAGGGATCTGGATCGGAGGCTGGTGGCCAAAAACTATTTTCACTCCTCCCTTGGGTAGAGGTTACCCAAGCATAGGAGTTTCCTAACTCGGAAATACGTATGAGTCATTATTGACTCCAAGATGAACATAGGCCAACAATGTGAGGTCACGGTTGGCAGGGCTAACCAGACCTTGTCGTGCATCCACAGGTGCATCTCTTGCAGGACCAAGGAGATGATCCTCCCCCTCTATGCAGCACTGGTCAGGCCACAGCTGGTGTACCGTGTCCAGTTCTGTGCGCCCCACTTCAGAGGGATGTGGACATCATGGAGAGGGTCCAGAGGAGGGCCACCTGCATGATCCAGGAACAACAGGGCAGACCCTACAATAAGAAACTGCGGGACCTGAACCTGTTCAGCCTTCACAAGAGAAGGCTAAGGGGGGACCTGGTGACCATCTATAAACTCACTAGGGGGGACCAGAAGGGTTTGGAAGAGACCTTGTTTCCCTGAGCGCCCCCCTGGCATAACAAGGAATAACGGCCACAAGTTGTTGGAGAGGAGGTTTAGATTAGACATCCGTAAGAACTACTTCACAGTCAGGGCGGCTAGGATCTGGAACCAACTTCCAAGGGAAGTGGTGCTGGCTCCTACCCTGGGGGTCTTTAAGAAGAGGCTTGATGCCTACCTGGCTGGCGTCATTTGAGCCCAGTTTTTTCTCCTGCCCAGGTGGGGGGTTGGACTTGAAGATCTACAAAGTCCCTTCCAACCCTACTTCTATGATTCTTTATGATTCTATACTTATTGAATGTGCCTTTAAGCTAAAGCAACAGAGACCATGGATAGCTTGTGTTTTTAAATGATCAGAGCCACCTTGATTTGCAGTAGCTCAGAATTTGGTCCACTGGTCCACTGGGACTTGGAAATTATGACTGTCCTCTGCAGTTGGAGTATTAGCCCATTGCTTTTAATTCAAAGCAGGGGTTTTATACTATGTGACCATGTTGTGGCCTGCTCTCTCATAGACTTGCAGCACAATTGTCATCTGTTCCAGCTTGCTGCAGTCACATCACTCACACAAGACCTTACCTCTCTCTCGTGCTCTTTCCAATCCCTGTGAGCGTTAAGTGGTATCAAAAATAGAAGTTAACTGTGCAGCCTTTATTTCTTCTGCTGCAACAAGATCAAAAAGCAAGGTCAGGGGGTTCCTCTTGATATGAGAAAAGAAGAAGAGGTGAGAAATGAAATCTCCTGGGGTTTTCTAGTTCTCTTGCTTGCCTTAGGCTCCGCAATTAACTTTTAATTATTTCAAGAGAGAAAGAAAAAAAATACAACTGCTGCATTACAAGTGAATTATTTTTAATGCTAAGGGCCGGATCCTCAGCTGAAATAAACTGGTGTGTCAGCTTAAGAACCTGGTCCTCAAATTTGCACAACTGTAACATATACAGCTGTATACTCAGATGTGAATTCTATACAACACCAGTTCTACTAACTACTGCTTGTTTCGTAATACGATCCCTTATGAATTTTTTCTTTTACTCCCATCCAGCTGAGCAGTCTCTCTACTTATTTTAAACAATTTGTAATTGTGTTTTCAGAAAGTCCAAGGGATCTCGTCACACATCCACAGGAAGGGATTTAGTGCAGAACCATGTTGTTAGCAATGGGACTTGGCCTGTTGAAAGTCCCTGGGTTTAGTTTACAGGGACAGCAACGAGGGTAATGTTGTGGTAGGTGTGCACTATAGACCACCTGACCAAGAGGATGAGGTAGATGAGATTTTCTTCAGACAACTAGCAGAAGTTTCCAGATCACAAGCCCTGGTTCTCATGGGGGACTTCAATAACCCCAACACCTGCTGGGAGGGCAATACAGCACTGCTCAGGCAATCCAGGAACTTTATGGAGAGCGTTGGAGATAACTCCCTGGTGCAAGTGTTGAAGAGACCAACTAGGGGCCATACTCTTCTTGACCTACTGCTCACAAACAGGGAAGAATTGGTGGGGGGGATGTAGAAGTGGTTGGCAAATTGGGCAGTGGTGACCACAAGATGATTGAGTTCAGAATCCTGACAAAAGGAAGAAAGGACGGCAGTGGAGTACGGACCCTAAACCTCAGAAAAGCAAACTTTTACTCTCTCTGGAAACCAATGGGCAGGATCCCCTGGAAAGCCAGTCTGGGGGGGAAAGGAGTCCAGGAGAGCTGGTTGTATTTTAAAGAAAATCTTACTGAGGGTGCAGGAACAAACCATTGTGATGTGCAGTAAGAATAGCAAATGTGGCAAGCAATCACCTAGGCTTATCAGAGAACTCTATAGTGAGCTTAAACACAAAAAGGAAGTTTACAAGAAGTGGAATCTTGGGCAAATAACTTGGGAGGAGTATAAGAGTATTGCTCAGGCATGCAGGGATGAAGTCAGGAAGGCCAAAGCACAACTGGAGTTGCAGCAAGCAAGGGGTATGAAGGGTAACAAGAAGGGTTTCTACAAGTATGTTAGCAACAAGAGGAAGGTTCAGGGAAAATGTGGGTACCTTACTGAGTAGGGAAGACAACCTAGTGACAGATGATGAGGAAAAGGCTGAAGTACTCAATGCCTTTTTTATCTCGGTCTTCACAGGCAAGTTCAGCTCCCAGAGTACAGCACCGGGCAGCACAGTTTTGGGAGAAGGTGAGCAGCCTTCAGTGGTGAAAGAACAGGTTAGGGACTGTTTAGAAAAGCTGAATATGTACAAGTCCATGGGGCCGGATGCAATGGATCTGGGGGTGCTGAGGGAGTTGGCTGATGTGGTTGCAGAGCCACTGGCCATTATCTTTGAAAACTCATGGCAAAGGGCAAATATAGTGCCTATCTTTAAAAAAGGGAGGAAGGAGGATCCAGGGAACTACAAACCAGTCAGCCTCACCTCAGTCCCCAGAAAAATCATGGAGCAGGCCTTCAAAGAATCCATTTCTAAGCACTTGGAGGAGAAGAAGGTGATTAGGAACAGTCAGCATGGATTCACCAAGGGCAAGTCATGCCTGATCAACCTGATTGCCTTCTGTGATGAGAAGATTGGCTCTGTGGATGTGGGGAAAGTGGTAGATGTGATATACCGTGACTTTAGCAAGTCCTTTCATACCATCTCCCACAGCATTCTTGCAAGCAAGCTGAGGAAGTATGGGTTGGATGAACGGACTGTAAGGTGGATAGGAAGCTGGCTGGATTGTCAGGATTAATGGTACTAATCAATGCCTCAATGTCTAGCTGGCAGCCAGTAACAAACGGAGTGCTCCAGGGGTTGGTCTTCAGGCAAGTTTTGTTCAATATCTTAATTAACGATCTGGAAGATGGGATGGAGCGCACCTGCAGGATGTTCACAGATGACACCAAGCTGGGAGTTGTAGCAGATACACTGGAGGGTAGGGCTAGGAAAAAGACCTGGTGAGACCACATCTGGAGTCCTGAATCCAGTTTTGGTCTCCGCACTATTAAAAGGATGTGGATAAGTTGGAGAGAGTCCCGCAGAGAGTCCTGAAAATGGTTTGGGGGGTGCTGGGGCACATGACTTCTGAGAAGAAGCTGAGGGAACTGGGTTTATTTAGTCTGCAGAAGAGAAGACTGAGGGGGGATTTGCTAACAGCCTTTAACGACCTGAAGCGGGGTTGCAAAGAGGATAAAGCTAGATCGTTCTCAGTGGTGGCAGATGACAGAACAAGGAGCAATGGTCTCAAGTTGCAGTAAGGGACGTTTTGGTTGAATATTAGAAAAAAACTCTCTCACTAGGAGGGTGCTGAAGTATTGGAACAGATTACCTAGAGGGGTGCTGGAATCTCCATCCTTGGAGGCTTTTAAGACCCAGCTTGAGAAAGCTGTGGCTGGAGTGATCTAGTTGGGAATGGTCCTGCTTTGATCGGGGGGTTGGACTAGATGACGTCCTGAGGTCCTTTCCAACCCTAATTTTATATGATTCTTTGATTCTATAGGTAAACTCAGTGAGTGTTAGCAGGAGAGCCCACTTGTCTTGCTGGAAATTGAGGTAGCACTGGAGGTACTATTGTAGGACCTGGCTTGTTCTTTCCTCTTGACCTTAGTGGGATTTGTAGTCCTCGTGCCACAGTCTTGTCCATGAAATTACCAATGGCTTCAGAGTCCAGTGGGGCAGTCAGCATGGGGAATGAACATTTTTACTCTGGGATTGGAGATGGGTGGATAACAGTAATGGGGGTTTCCATGGGTAGGGTTTTCCACAGACTTCTGGATGCTTTGGGGATTTCAGACAACTCTGAACCAGTCCCCTATACCAGGCCCAAGATTACTTGTTTACCTTGACCCCTTCTCTGGGTTCATGTGGCACTCTGGTGTCCTGGGGCCCCACCATCATGGCACCACTCCTGCTGCTAGCAGTGGTCCTGTGTTTTCGGTATGTGGTGCCAGAGCCCTCCACATGCTGGCTTGGTGTCAGAAGCAACTGTAGTAGGGCAAAGCCCTGGAGGGGGCATGGACTCTTTCTTTTCCTCTCTGTTCGCAGAGACAGAGGTCAATTCAGATGGTTAGGTCCATGAGCGTATCAAATTCTGAGGGTGTTTCCACCTGAGCCACTTCATCTTTGATCTGTTCCCACAGACCCCCACAGAAATAATAGAGTTTGGCTGTCCTGTTCCACTGGGTGTCTGCTGTGTAGCAGTGGAAGAAGGAAGCATAAGACATAACAAAATATTCCCCCAGAAACAGAGACCACAGTGTGATCACCATCCAGGTTGGGTGAAGGTCTCCAAACATGACTGTGAAGTCCTTGAGGAATGCTCCCCAATCTTGGAAAACCAAATGTGTGGCCTATTTCAGAGCATCTTCTGTTAGGAAACTAACTACTAGGCTCACCTTTGCTGAGTCTCAGGAATAGAACTCAGGTTGGGCTACAAATAGGATGCAACTTTGCATAAGTAACCTATGGAAACACTGGTTTCACTGTCATACCTTTCTGATAAAAGGATGGGTAAGGAGTTTGAAGTGTGGAAATCTCTCTGTAGAGCTGGTAGACCTTGGAGCAAAAAGACTGATTCACCACCAACAAATGCCAGACCTGATCTTCTAGCATCTGCTAGGCAAAAGCCATCTGTGTCAGCTGGTCTGGCTCAAGCAGGTCCAGGGATCCCGATATGGAGTCCACCTCCACACCAAGCCTGCTTTGCTGTATGTGATAGTCTTGGTAATTTGGCATGTCAGGTCTAGGGGTCATCTCTCGGTCAAGAGCAAACCTAGGAGGTCTAAAGCCAGAAGATCTGTCTGGGAAACTGAGTTGGACCATCCACTAGGTCACAGAGAACATTAGGTTCAAGACCACAACCTGACACTTTGGAAGCAGTATGTTAGGGCAGTGAACATGTATTGACCTTCAGACTGTTTCTAGCCCTTCAGTTTCATGGTTTAGCTATTTCTCTAGTTTAACAATTTTTGGACTAAATATTGCCCCCTAACTGGTATATGGCAACCTCAAACTAATTATGGCTGTATATCCCAGCTGCACCTGGTCTGTTCAGAGTACTGTAAGGCCTTGTCTTCACTAGGGTTCACTCGGCACCACAAAGTTCTGCAAGCACAGCTGTGTCAGCTAGGACTGTGGAAAGATCACACCACCAGGTTTCATGGCCCTGCTGTAGAAGCCCTCAATGTGGATGCAGCTCTGTGAACACAGCTTCTGTCAGTCAGGGAGGTGGGGTGGGAAAGCAGGCAGAACTGCCTCCTTTTAGCCATCACATGCCGTATCTCCACTGGGGGGTGCTGCTATAGGTCAGCGTGCAGCAGCCTTACAGTATTGACAGACACTAGGCTTTAGAGCTGCAATGTTAGCCAACAGGATCTCATTAACACTTTCAAAAATTCAAGTCAAAATGAAGCAACTGTACAATTGTACTTCAAAATGCAGTCATCTCGGCCTTAATTCCCCCCATTTAACACCTTCTGAAGTATAGTGCTTTGTTCTGTGTAGCATCTGATGGGGTGTTAATTGGACTGAATAAGCTCACTCCATCTGGCATCACACCTTTACATTCTAATCTAGACAAAGATAGCAGGATGGAAAATCATTTTTCATTCAAGATTTGTGATTGGAAGAAGGGAATGGCAATAATGCTTTAATGCTAATCACTATGCATTTGATAGCAGCATGGGTAAAGTCCAGATGCTGCTGTTAATCTATTAAATGAAACCAATGAAATTAATGTCAAATAGTGGATAAAGCATGCAGATGGATTTCTCAAATGTGGCAAAATGAATAATGTCAGAGCTGGGTCTGTGTTCTTAGGTGATGTGCATTAACTGTGAGAGGCACATGACTGTACATGGCCCTATGGCAAGAAAGGAGACTTGTATGTGGAGAAGAGCAGCATTACTAGGAGATATTTCTGCACTTCTAAGATCTCACTACACACAAGACCAAACAAAGATCATGATGAATTTGTCCCAAATGACAAGTTATTCCAATTATTTTGTAATAACCACCCCGAGAAGTTGATGGTAGTTGTTCCAAAATAATTGCCTGCAAGGACAAAACAAAGGAGGCCCTTGAGTCATGACAATAACCTCCTGAGCTTAGGATACACTATTTATGGTGAGAAAAGAAACTCATTTTGATGGACCACCTTATGAAAGAGGATCCCAGAGCATTTCCACAGGACTACAGGGGAGTGTGTTCTTCCTCTAACAAAGCACATTTATAGCTGGAGTCAGGCCTGCCTCCTGCCTACATGGCACTGCTACTCTACAATAGATTGCAGCAAGTCACCTACTGTGCATTCATTATATGGTTTCATGAGCTTGCTGTCAACACAGCTGCCTGTTAACATGAAAAAGGTATTGTTGATAAAATTTTGTCTTCAAACACAAAAGAAAAACAGACAGTGATCCCTTGAATGGATATAAACCCAAAAAGTTTGCCACTGTTCAGCTCAGGGGTCAGACTGTTTCAAGGTGAGTAACTTTGGGATGGTATTGAGTGTGCCTCTCTACCTGATGGACTTTGATGCCCTCCCAGATGCCTCCTCACATTGCTTTGTTTTCCTCTAACTGCCCTGTTTCCTGTGTGGCCTCTACTGCTCCAGGGTCCCAAAGACTAGGTGTTCTCTCTTTGTTTATATGCTGATATATGTCCATATTCTTCCTCTTAATTTTGGGGTTGCTCTAAGAATCAGTATGTTGGTAGCAAATCTGTTGTTTGCTACTGTGAAGCCTTTGAAATACTTACTCAGTGCACATACAGCTGGATAATGCCATGGTCTTCTGGTACTCTGGGGCATGGCAAAGCAAAACAAGCCCTTGCTTTTGCAGTTATTCTATCCAGGAGGTATAATAAACGATTGCCAAGAAGACAGCAATTTGGGACTGTCAGTGTGATACCATGCAATACTACACTAAGGTGAAGTCAGTATGCAAGCAAATGAGGGACAGAAACTGGACTTCCAGCATTGCTCAGACCACCTGGTGGTACCATATGAACTTTACTGGAATTTCAGCATTTGAATGCTAGTATCTGGCCACACTGGAGAAAGCCTGGATGGCACAGAGGACAGTAGAAATAAGGAATCCCTTCAGGAGACACCTTAGAACCACCCTGAGATAGGAAGTATTGTGCCCCAGGAGACAGACCAGAAGCCCACATAGCTCAAACTGGACTATAGTCCAAGCTTGTCGAAACCATAGAATCCAAATTATGGACAATGACTGCCTGTTGGCACCTGCAAGTTGATGATTGTCAGGGCCACTACTGTTAACCAAGGCACAATATCTGGAGAACATGAGAATCCCAAGGGAAAGAACAGAATAAGGAATGCTTGTGGAACTTGTGGAGGTGTAACGCACAAAGAATATGGGGATTTCCTGAAGCAGGAAAAGGACACAAAGGATCCAAAGTGAGAACTGGTAGAAAGAAAATTTAATTTGAATTAAGGCAGAAGGCATAGGAAACAGAAGTGCAGAAGCACCTGACAGACATCAGGCACAGATAGTTCTGCTGGAAATTATGTTCCATAGCTGCTCCTCATCATTCACGTACACACCTTCATTGCTCAGAGAACTGAGCCTATTGAAAAGAGGTATTTACCAGCAGGGACCTCAGCTCTAGCTATTTCTTGTGTAACAGGGAGAATAGCATCTTACAGAACCCAGTTCCTTTGCTACCCTTACCTACATGGTCTCCTGCTACTGCACTCTGGCCCCTGAGGCTCCTGACCAAGCAGGAGAAGAAATGGCTTCTCACCACCACAGCTGAGTCCCACCCCCAAACACTCCTTTCTGTTGTATGCTGATCCTTCTTTAACTTTTTACCTGCACTTTAGTGACAAAGCCTGGTTTTATTTACTGAAATGAAAGCATCATCTGCTTCCATCATCCAAACAAAAGTTTCTTGTAAGATACATAACAGGCCTTTCATGTAGGAAATAAGCTAGCTCTGGCCAGGTATTCACAGAGGCATGGTGTAGTGAGAGAAGGAAGATGGGGATACAGGATCTGTCAGTTGTGCCAATGCGCTGGGAACCCCCATGCATGCAAAGCAATCATAAACCTTCTGAGGACTGGCAGGCTTTATAACATATGATGCCAGTTCCTTTTAATCATGGTGCACATTTCCATCATCAGAGCCCCAACAGTTGACCTGCCGGATTTGGAACCAACTAGTAGCTTTCATATGGATATGCTGCTGTGGTAAGCTCCATGACAAGCCTCACAAAAGTCATTCTGAAGTTTTGCTGCCATTGCTGGTCATTGCGGGCCAGCAGCCCAATACTCTCCCATCAGTCCATACATGTTACTCAGGCCCATAAATAGCAGTTCAGCTGTGAATCCCTTTGGGAGCATTACCTTGATCTTGCTATTTATTATCCTCACCATCTCCATCCACTTCCCTGTAGTCCTCTCAGTTCATATCCAACCAAAGAGTAGGGAGCTAGAGGGACAATGTAGATATTGTAGTTGGAAAACAACAACAGGCACCAGTCAAAAGATGGATCATGGAATAGGGACAAAGTAATCATGGCTCATTTATACAGTTGTTCTTCAGATAAGGAATATGGAAGTTTTCATATTCATGACCCACCATGGCCACAGATCTCACAAGGCATAGCACCTAACAGCAGAGCAAAGGACTGTGAGACATCCTCTGCAGTGCTGTGGTATATACTTTGGGGAAAATCACCTCCTACGTGGAGGCGCTGATCTGTTAGGAAACAGAAGCCAGATGTTCATTCAGTTCATGTAGATCCAATTCTATCAAAACGGTTCCATACCAACTTTCGCTTCAGTGCTTCTCAGTTTGAGATAAATCTATTTGTGTGGCGAAGCTTCATGCAGCATACTCAGATTGTTCCAAAAATCTGGTATCTTCTACATTTCTGAAATGTCACCTTAAATTAGTAGCCTACAGTAGAATGCCATTATTTAATGTTTATCCCTGGTGCATTGTGCCTTCTGCAGACTCCCTCTTTAAACTAGCCTATAATTTCATCAATATAATATCTTAGTACTCTGTGGGTAGCAATTAACCTCTAACCAACAGGCACATTTATCACATTAGGTTGTGCATGAAAGATGGTGAAGTCCTACTTAATACGCTTTGTCAAATATTCCTGAATCTAAATGAAGGTAGAGAAACTGCAAAGGGGTATGAGTTTGCTAAGATTTCGTTAGCAGTTAAGAGATGGTCCATCACCTACTACCCCATAAATATTTGCTACCAATACTAAATTAACACTCAGAATCTCTGATAAAAATAATTTCATATATTAATGATGGAGCTATTTCTGCACATGACCAGATCACATGGTTTTCTTCCCTGAATACCTAGTAGTCATCTCTCTGTTACTGAACCCAGAATGGGAACAGCTCTTGGTCACAATTTGAATACTGTTTGTATGATATTAACACCTAGAGGCCTAATCCAATGCAAGGGGCACAGTGTGCTAGATGCTGTGCAGACACAAAATGAGGTAGTCATTGCCGAAAAGGAGTTTAAACAGACAAGATAAGGGGAAAGAAGGAGAGCAACCCAACATCCTACAGCAGATAAGTGCTAGAGAGGAGACTAGAACCTAAGTCTCTTGGCACCTCAGCAAGTACCCAGCCCACCAAGCAGCACAGCCTCACAAGGTAGCCTAATTCAACTGTGGCACAGAATGACAAGTTTGATAAAATCAAAAACTACTGCCATCTCCAAAACAGGAAGAAAAGTCCTGTATGCACTATGTGCTTGCTCACACTGTGATAATTTCAGAGATCTGAAGAGTGTTCATTGCTCCTGGACTTCATATTTCAGCAAATCCAGCTTTGACTGGACATACTCTGGAAAGATTTTCTTTGGCTTTAGGAAAAATGGGAAGGAAAAAGTGGCAAGTTATTTCAAGGGGAACATGAGCATTTACTATCAATGAGTCAGCCTAACGAAAGGGGATGTTTTCTTGTTTGGAACTGCTGGATGCAGGCTGGTACTGTGGCAAGTGAAGACCACAGCTCTTTCGGGTGATACTTGGGATCCAAAAGAGACTTCTGCTCCAGGCAGATTCACACCACATATAAGCTTTTCACTTCAGGTGGCCTTAATTCATTGTCAAGGCCATGCCCAGAGGTTTGCTATGTGATGTTTCTCAGCTGGAGGAAAACTGAAGAGCTAAGGGAAAATCATTCTCTTTCAGAGTGCCAGCCTTTGTCTCGCTAGGGCTGGACAGGAGGGGGTGGGATGGGTAATGCATTCTTGAATGAAGCCCTGATTTTATCACACAGTCTTGTGAAAGCTCACTGCAGATGGGCAGCAGCATTTCCTGTCCATGTTTAGGGGCTATAGCTATTGGTTCCCAGATCCATTTCTTTTGACCTGGGATCTGACATTCCATTCAAGTCAAGGAGGCTTCTGTTAGTTTAAGAGCCAGACCGCCATATACAACAATCGCTTGACAATGCATAAGCAGCATGCACTGACCATGCTCACTATAGCCAGACATGTGAAATCCAGCACATTCACAGGTCGCCTTTCCCCTTCACTGAGGCAGCTTTGTGCCTTGTTGTCATGAGGTGTTTGTATATATGACAAGGTTTAATACTCATTAAATTAAAATGGTTTATTAAAATTAAAAATGTTTATTTTAAAATGTTGCATCAGTGTTCGCACGCGATAGCCTTTACAATGAATTAAGCCCAGTATGCAATTCCTGGTGAATTCCAGCATGGGGAGCCACATACCAATCCACCCCGCTGCTGTCCCCTGTACTGAAGTACAGCAGGGGGCATGTTTAAACCAGTAAATCCTCACTCCCAAAACATGTCCATTCCCCTTCCCCCCCAGCCCCCACCCGCCAAAGCCAGGGATCTCCACGCTAAGCCACGGTCATCACCTCCCTCACCCACCCCCAAACCACATGGACTTCTACACCAATCTGCCTATGAAAGAAAACACGCCACATCTGGAAGGAATTGTATGAGTTTTCAACCTTTATTTCAACTTTAAAATACTGTTTCATTTACATGATTTTTTGTTCTTAAAAAAGTAATTATTTTTAAAAAACAAAAGTAGTAGAAAAGCAGAAAATGTATAAAAATATAAAATAAATTGTCAAAAGCAAAAAAATAAAAATACATTTTTCTCCCCCCCATAAATTTAAATAAATAATAAATTTGTGTAGTAAAATTAAATAAATAGCTAAGAAGGAAATTAAATAACTAGGAAATACTAGCAACTGTAGCTGCCACTCCAAGCACTTTTCCCCACTCCACTGTCTGCCCTTGCAGGACAACCACTCTGATCCACTGCTGCACAACCCTCAGCGCATGGGGCGGCAAGACAACTATTGTGAGTGTCTTGTTGGGCAGCCACCCCTCTTCCCTGGGGGGATGACCCAGGGACGGCCAGCCCCCTCCATGCCAATGGGCACAAAGCGTGCCACTGCCTCATGTGCCCTGCGTTACCTGTCAGCTCCATGTTCTTGAGGAACCCTGACACAGGACACAGACTGACTCACAAAAAATCGCCCCCCCCCAAACAGAAACTGATTAAAATGCAGTGAGAGACACACCTAAAACCCTCCAGATAAGGGTGACAAAAGTGAAACAACTGCCCTGGTCCCAGATGGAACCAGATGACCATTCATTTACATGAGAGATGGAGAACAGACAGCCTGAAGCAGAGACTGCAGTGAATTGTGGGATCAGCGAAGCAGGGGAACACTGCATGATGGGAAGCTGTGCTCCAAATGCTAATCAACCCTCACACCCAGCTCAGCACTTATCAGACCAGTTCTAATCTGGATTTACAAAGGACTTTTCCTTCCCCGCCCCCCCCCCAAGCAAGGGTAAGTTTACTAGGCATCTCGGGCCGTACATTCCCTGGTCCCACTATGGGAGGCCTATGTAAACTTAATTGGCTACAACTCGGTTGCCGGATTAGGGAATGCTGAGGCAATAGACCGAGTCCGAGGGGGTATGGGCAACATTTGAACAATGGTACAGGGTTCATCACAGCATCCAGCCCGTTGGAGCCCTGACCACAAGTGTTGTCATACTTTTCCTGAGACTACTGGTGGAAGTCCTCTCCACAACAGGTTAGGAACACTCCCATAATTGCCTTAAGTCTGTTAAAAGACTATAGTAAGATCTGGAAAAGTCATGCTAAGCTGAGGCTTGTTCACAGCAAGTAAAAATCCAAAACCCTGATGCTGCAATCTATTGTTTCTGAAGACACCAAGAGATATCCCATCAAGTATATAATGTCAAGCTGGCTCCCAAGTAGGTGTTTCCTGAGTATCAATCAAGTTCCTGAGATGTTCCACCCAGATAACCCCTTGTCAATAGAAAAGACAATTTGATTTCCACTATTGAGAATGCCTGAAAGAAGCTGAACTGGGGGTATAAAAATCTGTAAAAGCAGCAGCAGTGTGTGTGCTGACACCACCCGCTTTCTTCTGGAGAGGCTGCAGGAGGAAGATCATCTCCCTTCAAGGATCATGCTGAGAACTTTGACCTGTCAGCTCTGCAACCCGAGTGCCGTGGACTGGTGAGATCCCAGCTCTCTCTCTTTTTTCTCTTCTCTCCCTCTAAGCATAGATTTCTGAACTTGAACTGTATTAGGTAAGCCTGAGCTAAGTTTCCCCAAATACTTAGTGAAACCAGGGTATACTGTGATTGTTTGTGTTTGTTTTTCCTTTGCATGTCTGTTACTACTAGTATATATATATTTCATCTACTTAGCAATAAATAACTTTTATAGTCAAACTGGTGGTAATTGGGTATATTTTGCCTTCTTTACTTCTCTTTCCCCACTTGCTCTGTAGCAACACCCCTCTTACCTAAGCTAAAGATCCCTGTGAAGCCCGGAAATACTGTGGGGTCTGCTCATCAAGAGGCTAAAAGATTGGGACGTGCTGAGTTTGAAACACATAAGGGGATCAGCTTGTACAGGCTGATTGACCCAGTTTGGCTCAGACGTGCCCTAATGAACTGAATGCTGGCCCATGAGGGTGTCATCTGGACACCCAGCCGGATTCAGGGGTATTCTGTTTACCTGTGTGCTTGTGTCTGACTGCAGTTTATTGTTGCTCTGATGAACTCATTCTTGGCATATGAGGGTGTCAGCCTGTCCATGCTGATCAACCCGGCCAGGTCAGGCGTGTCACGTTAATCTGTGTGTGTTTGTGTGTGTGACTGATTTGGGGACTGGAGGAACCCAGCCCCACTGAACTGAGTCCTGCAAGATAGCTCCATTGGGGGTGAGGGCTTGCAGAAGGGAGAGGTACAGCTCCGTATAGAAACACAAGTAACACAAGCAGCACATTGATAGAATTACCGAGACCCTAGCCCTAATAAATGAGCACACCCGAAAGTAGCAGGCAAATCTGGTAACACCTGGTCCATGCACAATGAACTCTTTGTGCAAGCTGAAGGTTGCCCTAGCCACTATGCCCTGCTGATAATGATCCTGCTGGTGCCCTGTGTACACCTGCACTTGTGGTTCAAGACACTTAGCTATGATGGCACTGGTGGCAAGCTTGGTCTGCTACTCAACCTCCACCAATGGCTGGATGGATACCTGTTCCAGTGCTACACAACCCTGACCCTGACCCCTGATACTGAGGATGACGTTGCTGCCAGAATTGATGCCTTCCTTGGTGTGTGAAGGACACACTCATTCCCACCCAGTTCTAAGGAAGAGAAAAGGGATGACAAATAAAATTGTGTGAACCTTATAGCGGCCCCCCTGTCATGCGTGGTGGACAGTGTGTGAGCGAGCCTGCTTCACAGTGTTCAGCGACACGCTTGATGAATACTGGGTTAGGAATCATCTAAATTCATAGGAAGTAAGGGCTGGAAGGGACCTAGAAAGATCATCCAGTTCAAACCACCCTACTCAGGGCAGAAACACTGCTGAGAGCAAGTGATTCCAGGAAGGTGTCTGTCCACTCTCTTGTTGAAGACTTCAAAGTTTGGGGACCACACAACCACCTTGTAGAGTCTATTCAAGATCCCGGTCACCCTTATAGTAAACAAGTTCTTCCTTATATTCAACCTGAAACTGTCCTCTAACAGTTTAAGGGCATTCCTCCTTGTCCGCCCCTGGGTAAACATGCCATATAGCTAACATATTTTCTCCCATTCATTCATTTTTATCTTGACTCACTGGCTCACCAGGTAGGGAGACTGTGAGCAGGAACCAGTGCCTTGACACATCGGTGACTTGTGGCTAGGGCTCCGTGCCATGGCCCAAAAGGGATCCTGTGAGCAACCCTCCTTGGCATACCTGTCAGTACATAGCTCATCTTTTACCTTCACAGATTTTAGGCACCCTTTTTGCTAAAAAGTATGAACAAGAGAAATAAAGTTGCCAGGATGGCACCAGCATGTCTGCTGTACAAACCTTTTATACCAAAACAAGGGTTGGTGGTGGGGAGGAAGAGGGGGTGAAATCTTCCTGACCTCCTGACCAAGAGCCGATAAATTGAGGACACAGCGGCCCAGGTACGGATACCCCTCATTCATCCAAGATGTCTGAGGCTGAGGAGAAAAGACAGCAGGCCAAGGAAAGAAGACAGCCACCCAGGGAACGTAAAACTAGGACAACTTGGTCCTGTGAAGAAACTAAAAGCCTGGTGCATGTGCTGGGGGACTCTGAAGTGTTCAGCCATTTGGCATCAGCAACAGCCTAACTATGAACTTGCATATCTACCTGGACAGTAAGACACAGACCTACCCAACGGGGGCACAACAAGACAGCAGTCCAGTGCAGGGTGAAGTCCAAGAATATGAGAGCTGCTTTTTGGCATGGGGTAGCAAGAGCTCATTGGAATGGCACCCCCATGTGTAACGTGCCACATTATCAGTACTGCCAACCATTAATGCCAAGCAAATAGATGACTAGAGGTATCTAGGCCATCATCTGGTCCTGAGAGCTTGCTGACCACAAGTCCTGCTGCCTCACATGAGGAAGACAGCAGCAATTCACTAGAACTGATCCTTGATGAGTCAGCCCAAGAGGAAAGAACAGGGACATCGTCCTCCACAACCAGTATGATCAGTCATGGTGAACTGACATCTGACATCTGAACTGACAACTGAGATTAGGCTGGGCTGTGTTGTAAGGGGGACAGGTTGGGGAATTACGGTCAACTGACATGAAACATGGAGGGGGGCATCAATTTAACTGACAGGTGGGGGGATTGGATTGTCATGCAGGAAGGTGAAGGACAATACAAAGCGTGGAGGCTGTGCTGGTGATTTGTTTGCAGCCGTTTGGGGCATACAGTCCAACAACTTGGCTGGCAGGCAAGCCCTTCTTGGTGGTTGTTGCAGAACGTTTCTTATCTGCTTGTGTGATTTTCAGAGCACAGAACAATCCCCCACATTCCTTCCTTCCTTGGTTTTCAGCTCCACTTGGTACACCACCACTGCTGCCATCGCCAAAAAAATTTAGAGCATATAGGAAGCCTGAGAACAATGCCCGGACAGATAGGACTATCAGTAGCATCAGTATCTATGCAGTGTGGTTGCAGGAGATAGCAAGAAAGGCATGTCGAGCTTACGGCAGTGTCAGCTGGGTAATGCAGCAGGAGACATTCATGAGAAAGGGAGAAAGAAGGACAGTTCAGCTCAGAAATGTAGAAAACCAGTATTGCTTATGTGCAGTGATAGTAGCTGAGTATTGCTAATTATTGGTAATCACCTGTTTGTTGATTTAAGCATAAACAATGCCTATGGTTATTGCATGCTTGTAAAAAAGGTCTTGGAATAAAACTCACTGGGTATTGCCTGAGGTTTAAGAAGTTCAAGAGTACTGCTTCTTGCTAATGGTTACCTTTAAAATTCTGTAATGGTTGGTTATTTATGTGAGTTATGCTTAATAAATCAGTAAAGATTAATTATGTAAACAAACTTTTCTGTCTTTTCTTCCAGTGTGGGAGGCCATCAGGAGATTGTTAGGCCAGGGTCCCACGCTTCGTTCCTGGCTTTGTTGTCATCACTGCCAAATGAGCATTGTTTGCAACATTAGGGAGGGTGGCTTAACTGGAAAACTGGAAAAAACAGTAAATCCCCAAAAGGTAACAGCATGGCACATAAGGGGCAGGGTACTGTGGGTTGGGAGTAAGGGACACTGCCAGGGCCAGGGGTGCCCAGGTCATGAGTTAGTGGCAGCAGGATTGCTCAGGGTCCTGAGTCCTAGAGTGAGGGACAACATATTGGTCTGGACCAGGGCATCTCATTTTTTAAAATGGAAATATGGTAACTGTAATGACAGCGAGGTAAGGGCTGCCTGCCTGCTGCCGTTGTGTGGGTCTGACTGTGGGGTGAGACTGTGCAATCGTGGCTGGTGTGGCAGCACAAGGGAGAGTAACAACTACAGGCTGGCTGCACTCAGTACTATAAGCGGGTAGGTACTAGGGACGTCTTGCCTGCTGCCATGGGGCTGACTATGGGGTGACCTTGTGGAATCATGAATGGTGCAGCAGCCAGCACAAGAAAAGAAGTGGCGGCTATGGGCTGCATTCAGTCAAGGGCAGGGGGCACATTATAAGGTGATAGTGCCATTGTCACCCTGGCTGGGGCAAGGGGCATGCGGGTGTCTGTACAGGAGAACAAACATTGATACATGTTGGGCTCTTTATATATATATATATAGAGAGAGAGAGAGAGAGAGAGAGAGAGAGAGAGATGTATGTATGTATAATTTGAACACAATATTTTATTGATATATTTACAATATTAAACAATTTGGAATATTACAATTTGGAAGTCTACCAGTGCCTCAATCACTATAATAAATTCTAAAGTCCTGTATATTTTGGTGTTTTGGGGGGGTTTATCCCTCCCCACCACTGCTTTGTGGTGTTAAGCAGCCCTGATATGCCACTGCCCCTCATTCTCAAACCACAGCCCCACAGCCCTACTGGCACCCCTCACTCCCAACTCACAGCCCCCTGGCTCTGCCAGTGCCCTACACTCCTAACCCACAGCCCCACAGTCCTTTTGGTGCCCCTCACTCCCAACATGCTACCCCCTGCTGCCAGCATGTGTGGAATGGGGTGTGTGGGCACAGGTGACACATGGGGGCGTGAGAGGGGAAGAGATGACATGTTGGGGGGGCACATGCCCTCAAGATTTCTGCACCCACAGTGGGACATGGGATGCAGGGTGTAGAGCTGCAGCCTGGCTGGATCAGATCCAGGCAGAAGCTGCCTCCGTGGCCCAGCAGACAGGACCTGGCATAGGAGAGAGCACCATTTCACCATGGTAAGTTGCGGCAGTGGCAGTTGTGCCCCACTGTGGGCACAGAAATCTTGGGTGGCATGTGTCCACAACCTGCCACGTCTCCTTGCATCTTTTCTGCAGCAAACAGAAAACCCAGATCCCTGATCATAAGGTATTTGTGTTCTTAAATTGTGTCCATCTCCCACTGACTCAGTGACCCCAGAATCCTGTAACAGCCCCCTGGACCTCCTGCAAGGCAGCTTGCCTCTGGGATTACACCTAAAAACCCTTAATATAGAACATCTGAGGCAGAACTGAAGAGTCTACCAGCATACAGAGTGGGACATGCTGTCAGCAAGGCAAGTGAGGCTTTATTGAACCTTCAGTTCCACCCAGAATCTCCCACGTCACCTGCATGTATCTCAGAGTGCTGGTGCCAGGGGCTCAAGGTAAGAGACTTCTTCTGCCTTCCCACTTGGAGGCCATTTCAAGAACAAACTTAAGTTTGCTTTTGAAAATGATTTAATGGTAGTCCTGCAGTGATCCATCCTCAACATGGCAATAGTTGGAGGGCTCCAGTCAGGCACAGAGTTACTGGCAGGTTTAGGGTCCAAATGTTCTGTGCAATTCCTTTGTGCTCAGGAAGTAGCCTTGACTATACTCAAACAGGACAGGGCCTGTAGCAAGCAGTAAAGGTGCCCAAATGTGATGTTATGCACTGGGATAAATGATAACTGTGTCTTAAACTCAGCGTAAAACTTTTCCAGGCTCAGATATAACGGTTGAGACCCTTTAAATTAAGCACCATTCTTTTAATTGAGACAGTCATGTAATTTGTTGTATTAATTTCCTCAATAAAATGTACAGTACTTTTAGGCTGATTGAGTGCCATGTTGGCAAATGGTATTAGTCTCTCATCCAGACCCATTCACATTGCTCATCTCTTTTTCTGAAATGCCAGGACTCTGCTGAGATGCCAAATACTTGAAATCAGCAGCCAGCTGGGAATTAGTTATAAACTAATCATAAATATTAAAAAATAGAAAAACTTTCTTGAGTCATATAGAGCACCCTCTGCTGACTAATAAGGGCATCCCCTCTGCCGTAGCCTCTGATATTTTAAACAACCAAGTTTTAATGGGCCTAATATTAACATACAGATATCAAGAGGATTTGTGGGGGGGTTTATCAAAGTACGGTCCTGCTGTAAACTTAAGAGAAACTAGAAAAATCATGATAGGAAATCAGCCATTTTGTAACTTAAGAGTAGCTTTATAAATTCTTCCTTGTACTCCTATTTTTCCAAATTTTTTAACTAAATGAGCTGAAGGGAAAAAAAGAAAAATGATAAATATGATGCTGCAGAATAGGACAAGATTCAAAGAAAAAATGTATTGCAGCAAGAACAACAGTAGACTTGCATGGAAGTAGCTGGCAAAGGTCATTGGAAGGTGTCTAACAACTTCATGCTAAACAGCCATCTTTGTTCACCTGTACACCAAGAAAAGTGGATTACTTTGTCCTTCTTTAGTGTGGATTGCAGGTTTCCAAAGTGATCTTGTTTGGCCTATACCTATGGACACCAGTGGGAGTTGATTGTTGACACCAAGGTGAGCAGAGCTCTGATTCACAAACACTGAGCCTTAGAAAAAGTGTTATCCTGTGCCTACACCAACAGGTCAGTAACCTCTCAACAAAAATTTGTATCTGGCAGCCAAAGGCCTCCACATGCCCCAAAGATAGTTTCATAGTTTCATAGTTGGTGGGGTCGGAAGGGACCTGAGCAGATCATCTAGTCCAACCCCCTGCCATGGCAGGAAAGATTACTGAGGTCAAATGACCCCAGCAAGCTGTTCATCCAGCCTCCTCTTAAAGACCCCCAGGGTAGGAGCCAGCACCACTTCCCTTGGAAGTTGGTTCCAGACCCTAGCCGCCCTGACTGTGAAGTAGCACCTCCTGATGTCTAACCTAAATCTACCCTCCGCCAGCTTGTGACCGTTATTCCTGGTCACTCCTGGCGGCGCTCGTGGGAGCAGGGACTCCCCCAGTGCCTGCTGATCCCCCCTGACTAGTTTATAACAGGCCACAAGATCCCCCCTCAGCCTTCTCTTTTGGAGGCTGAACAGGTTCAGGTCTTGTAGCCTCTCCTCATAGGGCCTGCCCTGCTGCCCCCTGATCAAGCGAGTGGCCCTCCTCTGGACCCTCTCCATGCTGTCCACGTCCCTTTTGAAGTGCAGCACCCAGAACTGGACGCAATACTCCAGCTGCGGCCTGACCAGTGCCGCATAGAGGGGGAGGATCACCTCCTTGGACCTGCTCCAGATGCATCTGCTGACTTGAATACATCCAGTCTCTCCAGAAGTTCCCTAATTAGGTCCTCACTAACCCTTGGCCTAGGTGCACCTCCCCTGGGGCCTGAGGGGGGCCCACCGGGGGGGGTGACTGTTCTGGTCCCTGCTTAGGAAAATGGAGGCAAAGAAATCGTTAAATATGTTGGCTTTGTCGTCTGGTGTGACAACCAAATTTTCTAATGTGTCCTGCAGGGGCCCCACATTACCCGGAACCTTCTTTTTACCCCCTACATATTTAAAAAAGGACTTCCTGTTGTCCTTAATCCGGGAAGCTACTCCCAGTTCCATCTCTGCCTTGCCTTGGCCTTTCTGACTGCCCCCCTACATCCCCGAGCAGCTGCAGTATAGTCATCCCTGGTGATGGCCCCTCCTTTCCATTGGGTGTAAGCCTCCCTTTTAGCAAGGAGACATTCCCAGATGCTCTTGGTGAGCCATGGGGGCTTTTGTGCCCTCCTGCTCCCTTTGATCCGTGTTGGGATTACCTCCCTTTGGGCTTAGAAGATTGTCTTCTTAAGAAGCAATCACTCTTCTTGGACACCTGGCTCCCCTCCCCTCCAGGACCTCGGTGCTTCCCCGACTATTCTCCTTAGCTCATTGAAGTCCTCCCTCCTGAAATCTAGGGCTGCTGCCTTACTGCATGCCTTTGCCACCTTGCGCTGGATGGTGAATCCCAGCAGGTGATGATCGCTGTCGCCCAGGTGGTCGAGCACCCGCAGCCCCCTCACCAGGTCATCTCCCATGGCCAGCACTAGGTCCAACAAGGCGTCTCCCCTGGTGGGGCTGTGCACCTCCTGGGTTAGATGGAGGTCCTGCACTCTGGCTAAAAACCTACATGAGCGGTCACTGGCTGCAGCAGGTAGTTTCCATCTTCTTATACCTGCTTGCTGCCTCCCCACCTCCCCCCTTGGCCTGTGTAGTGAAACAAATCTCACTGTGCTGTAGAGCACAAGGGAAGTCTAAAAGCCCCACAGCACCCCAGGCAGAGGAGAGCAGACCCAGTGCTGTCTTTGAATTTGGGACTTTATTCTTTTTAGTAACCATGCTTTTCTTTTCAGTTTACTAGCTTGGATTTTGCTTTCCACCTCAGGTAAAAGGCTACAATCTTCCTTTCTACACCCTTTGATAATTTAGTGCTCTCACCACTCCAGGCTTCTTCAATCTTTGTTCAGCCAGGAGTGAACATTTCATTGCACTGCATGGAGCAAGACCTTAAATAAAGACAAACGCTGTGAGCAGGACTTGAACCTGCGTGGGGAAACCCCATTGGATTTCAAGTCCAACGCCTTAACCTCTCGGCCATCACAGCTCGGTCAGATGCTTATTTACAGTATTTTTTTGTTTGTTTCCATGTCTTTGGCAAAGCTATGTTACCCCTTTTCACAAGACATGTGGGGGACAAGGCTCGCAGTGTCTCTGATGAGCTACTGACAGATGTGCCAACCTCCTGCAGCCATTGCTCCCCTGTTTTATGCCTGTCAGGCTGGCTTGGTTTGTCCCTCTTACTGCTATAATCCCAAGTTCAGTAGGAAGCCATCTCATCAGTTTTCAGCTCTGCTATGTGATTCCCAAAACAGAGGACAAAGTGGGGTCCTTGCTGATCATGGATGCAAGGACCTTGTACATCTGAGGGGGCAGTTAGTGGCAAAGAAAAACAAACTTCTGAGAAGCTACAGGGCTTCAGGAGAATGGGTAATATGCCCCATATAGGTCCCAATTTTACTATCCAGCAGTAAAACCCACCTCCAAATATCCATAACTCCTATACAATAAAACTCAGTCCGTATCAGAGGTAGGGTACATATTATGCTCCTATGGAGCTCCAGGCTTTAGTACTGACATGGTCCTAAATGCTAAATAGCTGATGAACAGCCTGCATACAGACAATGGCCTGTAGCATAGCTTGCATGCAAACAATAGCCTGTAGCATAGCATGGGTTAAGAGCCCCTCAAAATGGAAGGATCCAAGATAGTTGGACTCTTAACTTGATACAGGCTTTGGATCACCATCCTGAAGTCTGGATTTACCTCCCTCTCAAACCTCTCAGTACCTTTGGAGAACAACCAGGGCCTTGAGAAAACACAGAGATGCAGGTAACATCTTCAGAAATCCTCAAGATAACTTCAGAAGCATCTGATTTGCATTCAGGCAGGATGTCAAAGATACAGTCCGCAGGCTGGATCTAGCCCGTAGAGCTGTACCATTTAATGTGCAGGGCTTCTAGAAGGACCAGGGATTCACAGATGTGGTGAGCATGGAAGAAGCCCGCAGCCCAGTTCCAGCATACAGAGCTCCAGTGGAAATGTGTGTTGGTGGCAGAAAGCAAGCAACTGATACATTAATTCCCATGACTCAGGAACCCACAGCAGTTAACCCCACCAGAGAGTGCCCCACTGCTGGAGGTGGGTCTGGATCCAGCCCTTGAGGAGTGCCATAGTCTGGATCTGGCCTGCAAGGAGCCCCATAGTACAAATCCTGCCCAGGGGAACAAGGGAGTTTAAGCCCTTCCCCACTGCTTTGGGGAGGAGAGGACTAAGAAGAGACACACACAGTAGAGGTTTAAAACAATAGTGATCAGGACTGAGAAAGCAGATCAGGGCATTGTATTCACCCATACTCATAACATCAGAGCAAGATGAGACCCCAGTGCAACTGATAGGGAAATATGGTAAAACAATGAACAAAGCTTTTTGTTTTTCACACAGTGCATGGTTGATCAGTGAGATTTAGTTATCACTGAGACCAAGATCTTGACAGAATTCAGACAAGGATTGGACATTTATATGAGTAACAGGAACATCCACAATTAAATTAGCTAGAATTAATAACTGGAAATGTCCTGTATAACTTCACGTTTGAGGGCTTTTGCCAGCCTCTGGGTGAAGAACAAGCTGCCCCATAGTCAGGCTGTTACATAATTTCCTTTTCATGGTTTCTTGTGGCTTCCTCTGAAGTATCTTCTGGAGATCACCTGGGCTAGTGAGCAATGCCTCACACCCAGGCTGGTAACTCTGATATACCTGTAAGATGACAGTCAGCAATTACAGCTTTCCCACTACCCTACTACAGAAAACTCATGACTCGCCCCACTTCCTTGTTCCAGAAAGAAACACCCAGTCCTGACCTGTTCTCAGACAAAATACAGGAAACATCTCTCTCCATCACTCCTGCAGAAGGACTCTTTTGTGAGACGACACTCTCCATTCCTCTGTAAACTATAACTCTGTCCAACTGCAGTTCAGAAAACGGCCATCCTTCTTGCTTCTCCTCACCCAGTGGCTAACTTGTATGGACAGCAATCCTTTCTTACAGAATGAGTGCAAAGGGGTGCTGAGAAGAAAAAATGAGGTTTTCTGAATGCCATTGCTTCCCACTGCCGCCTGGATTATCTCTGTCCCCTGATGTCTATCCCAGGAGAAAGACGCTGATTGATCACTGATTGGTGACATTCCCATTCTTGACTCATTGGTGCCAATGCAGCTTCTCAGAGCACACGGACACCCTATATAAGGCATCTATCAGGTTCCAAATTTGTATTTTAATTCCAGCATTGCATTGAATTTTTAGGCAACATTGAATTCTCAGGAAGCCATTTATTTACTCATTGCCTTGATTGTCTGACAGTTGTGTTACTGTGCTTCTGTTGCTCTAATAACGGGCATTGCATCATCATTCTTGTAACTTGAACAGCAGTTAAAAGAGAGATCCACTTTCCTTATTTATTCAAATATAAACATATTTGTGAGCAACAGTGCCACTGTCAGCCCATGTGGAGAAAGTTGCTGGAGCCTGGCATCAGCATTTGCCTTAGGGAAAAAATGAGAAAGTAAAAAAAAGGAAAATATTTGTTTGAGCTGCAAGTTTGGAATGGAGAGACCATGATGTCAAGAAACCCCCGGTTTCAGGAACAAAACGATTGTAATTGTGTGTGTTTTAAAAGGCTACATTAAAATAAGCATTTATCAAAATGTATGGGGTTTTCCAGCACAGTGGGATCAATATTTCCTCTCCAAATTCCTAGGCAGTGAGTCGCTGCTCAAATGTCAGACACAATTTATTCATTGTGTAATGTTCTGATTTCACAGCAAGTCCAGGCCTGCACTGAAAATGTTCCTTAGGTTACAAAGGGCTATACTGGGATTCCTCCATCTCTAAGTTGCCTTGTTCTTGAATGGCAGCAGAATGTCTTAATGGACACAGTTAAAGCAGTTTTCTTAATCCAGCCAGTTGTTTAATAAATGATTTGCTAAAGGGAAAGAAAAATAAACTGGTGGAGACTGCACCATCTAGTCTCTGAAAACATCATATGCTTTGGATGAAGCCCTTGGAGTGCAATATGGGCCGCTTGCTTTCTCAGACCAACTTTATACACCAGTAGGACAGAGTAATTGTAGCAGATTTGAGCAAACTCAAGCCACTGTAATCTAGCAAGTGTGAATACCAACAACAGTGAATCTGTGGTCACATAATATTCATCATATGTTACTTTATACTAGGACCAGATTCCCCTCTGGTATAAATCAGCATGATTCTACGGTCTGTAAAGAAAGAACGCCAGTTTACATCAGTGGGGATCTGATCCTCAGGCTTTTCTCAAAGGGCCCTCATGGTTGGTTCCCAGAGCCAATGACAGGACAAAGTGTCCAATCAGTGGGTATGTTTGATTTTGCTTTCTGTGTTCTACAATTTAGCAAAGAGCTTTCAAACAAGGGGTATGAGGGCCGCTCTGCAGGCCTGATTCCCCTTGCACAGACCCAACTAGGAATCAGGAGTTAGCCTGGCGGCAGACATTGGTGTTAAAGTGACAGGAGTCAGAATAGAGTTGGGTTCACTGCTTTTCAGTTCTCTCTTTCTTAAGGCCAGGGCTACACTGGAACACTTCACCAGCAGAAATCTGACCTGCTTAGAGCAATTGACATTGCCAGAAGAACAGGCACAACTAAGGCTGGCTTTGCCACTATGTGAGTTTTTCCCAGGACAGGGTGTGAATATAACCCATTGTATTGGTACCGGAGCATCCTCTGTACCATGATCTAGCATGCTGGTTTGTGAGACAATTTTGAAATGCATTGTAGGATATTACCTTTCTGCCCAGAGAATTAGGGGAAGCTGGGGGAAGGCTAGCTCCTGCAATACTCTTTCCTCTGTCCTATAATGTCACTTCCATCCCTTCATTTTTTCATCACTGTTTAAACTTCTTGCAGCCCCTTCCACAAATTTCCAGTCACTCCACCATTTTGGTGTCAAAAGCACAGCTCCTGCCCAGAATGGATCAAAGGAATTCTCACATGAAGTAAGATTTGTCAGGATTTGCAGAACCCATGTGACCACTACAACAGCTGGTTGTGAAGCAACAAAGGTGAGACAATGGAGGAGGAGGGGGAAAATGGATGGTGCAGAATGAAAATGATGCAAGTCTTTGGGGCAGCGGGAAGAGACTTAACATTCACTGACCACCCACATCTGGTGGAACAGCACTTCTAGGCCCATAAAACAAGCACTGAGCAGATCATTGATGCAAATCTAGACAAGCAGCTGTTTTGCATGCTCCTGGAGATATGTGATGAATTCACTTCACCCCTCCAACACAGCATAAGAGCTGATGCCATATGGAAAAGCAGGAGGTGATCATCTTGTGGTGGGTTGTGACCTCTGACTGCTCTAAATCAGTGGACAATCAGTTGCAGATCTGAAAAATCTGGAGTGGGGGTTGTTGTCATTTAAGCATGTAAGGGCATTAAGTGTATCTTGCTACACAGGCCTGTGCAGGAAATAATCAAGTGATCCAAAGCATTGACATCCTGGGCTGTGATGGGGTGAAAGATGGGGCACAGACATTGAATCTGAGCTCCCGACCTTGCCACTGAAAATATAAATATCAAGAGATGTTTTTCCATGGCGATGCTAGCACCCATGGCTCACCAACCAGGCTTCATTGACATTAATGTGAGCTGCCCAGGAATGGTGCATTATGCCCACTTATTCAGGAATACAGGATTTTCAGAAGCTGGTTGCAAGGCCAATAGTGATTCTTGAGGACCAAGCCTACCCTTTGCTTCCTTGACTTATAAAGCTGTATATCTGGCAGCTAGCTTGTGACACAAACTATGCACCTATTATATCTCTTTTCTGCCCTGAACAAGTTATCCCCTGGAGTGTTGCAATGGAACTGCCACAAAGCAATTGTGCATGTTCTCATGCATAGGCAAAGAGAGGACAGACAGGAGTGGAAGGAGCAAGGATGGAAGGAGGGTCTGAGAGGTGATAGTCCGTCTGGCCCCAACTGTGATCCTGAGACAGCACAGCTACCCTACTCCTTACTCAGGGCAAATTTGAGAATGTCATTTAATTAAAAAAATGGATGTTGCTGCTCTATGATGGCTTGACGTGGCAACACGAGTAACTCTGTCTAACTCATAGGTGACTAGAAGGGGGTGCACGGTGGTACATGTGTCCCCCCTGAGGGGGCCAGTGCCCCCCCCGACGGCTGACACAGACGCTGCCAGCAGGGCTGGTGCCCCCCCAACAGGGTCACTGCCATCGGTAGCTTCTGCTGGTGCCCCCCCAGAGTTAGGAGGCACCAGTCACTCATGTCTATGAACATATCTAGCTGCAGCATCAATCACACTTCGGTTCATTTAGCATGCAACTCTGGATTTCATTTTCAAGATTGGCATTGCTAAAATTATATACATTGTTGCCCTTGTTGCTGTGATTACATTAAAAGGAATGTGCAATTTTCTTCAGGAAGGGGGTAGGCCACTCCAAAGATTAGTCAAAATAAAAGTAACCTGGCACAGATTTAGCTAGTGTCAGCCTGACCTATTTATAGGTTTTCAATGGCTTTTATCATAGCTTGCAGGAAATGTATTCCCAATACTGCTTTGAAATCAAAAATCATCGAGATTATTATTGCAGTTTAACTGTTTCATATTTGGCCAACTGTCTTAATTTAAGACAACCATGGAAATGATATCATCAAAGGCGGCAGACACCAGGTTTGTGAGCGGCATAGGCACCAATAGAAATGCTATTTGGCATCTCTCGAATTTAAAACAAGAGCACTGTTCCAGCTCTGATTTTCAGTAGCTCTCAGGGAGATATTCCAGAAAAGCTATTCCTTATTAACTCCTTGCACAATCACTGGCCACGTCTATACAAGATGCTGACTGCCCAGTAGCCCATGACTACTGCACAGTACGGTCGCATGGCAGAAAGCATGACACAATGCTACTGCACAGTAGTCATAAGCTACTGCAGTCAGAGTCACGAAAGAGCTATTTCATTTAGCACAAGCACTAAATGACTTTACAGTAACAAATGCACAGTCAGCATCTCATGTAGACACGGCCACTGTTACTCACAAACTGGATTAAGTGAATTCAGAATAAAGCACTGTTATTCTGAAATAAGAGCACCCACACAGGGAGTTAGCCAGAATAGCCATTCTGCTTTAAATTAACACCCATTCTTAATCCAAATTAATTTCCCTCTATAGACGAACCCCTGGGAGGAGGAGGGGGAGGGAGAGACAGAGGAGGAAGGAGAGGAAGAGGGGGTCAGGGAGGGGGATGCTTCAGAAAAGTTACCAGAAATAATTTTTAACACAGATTTTGTTAAATCACCAACTACCGTGGACTCCCTCAGAATTAAAGTAACCCTGTGTAGACAAGGCCTCAGTGTATGGCCTTGGCCTTACTTCAAGTCCAGGCAAGAATTCACACTGCCTAGTTTCATAGTTTCATAGTTTCTAGGGCCAGAAGGGACCTGAGCAGATCATCAACTCCTACCCCCTGCCATGGCAGGAAAAAGTCCTGGGTTCAAGTGACCCCAGCGAGGTGTCTATCTAGCCTCCTCTTAAAGATCCCCAGGGTAGGAGCCAGCACCACTTCTCTTGGAAGTTCGTTCCAGATCCTAGCCGCTCTGACCGTGAAGTAGCGCCTCCTGATATCTAGTCTGAATTTACCCTCTGCCAGCTTGTGGCCATTATTTCTAGTGACTCCTGGCGGTGCTCGGGGAAACAGGGACTCCCCCAACGCCTGCTGGTCCCCTCTGACTAGTTTGTAACAGGCCACTAGATCCCCCCTCAGCCTTCTCTTGTGGAGGCTGAACAGGCTCAGGTCCCGTAGCCTCTCCTCATAGGGCCTGCCCTGCTGCCCCCTGATCATGCGGGTGGCTCTCCTCTGGACCCTCTCCATGTTGTCCACATCCCTCTTGAAGTGTGGTGCCCAGAACTAGACGCAGTACTCCAGCTGCAGCCTGACCAGTGCCGCATAGAGGGGGAGGATCACCTCCTTGGACCTGCTCGAGATGCATCACTTAAACTCATGGGGGTTGGGGTGGTGTGGGTGCTAGAGGTGCATGGTTGACAGCCCAGCGGTTGCAAGTTTGAGGCCATAGCAGAAGTACTCATGGCACAGCCCTGTCAGATTCCAACAAATCTGTGAATTCTGCTAACTACCTTGTCGCACAAGAAGCAAAGGAACTCAAACGCATACAAGAAGTAAGCACAGATCAGAGAATTGAAACCAGGCAACTGCCTTGCTCCCTGAGCACCCTTTCCCCCTCAATGGGCTTAGCTGAATGGGCCCCAAGCTCGGATGGATCCTCTCAGCACTGCAGTAATGGAAGTACTAATGGAAGTACCTCTGGTCAGTTCAATTTTGCAAGTCATACCTTTTGTTTTAAATCACCCTGGGGTAAAACCTGAAAATACCCTACATATCCTTCTCAAAGCTATCATGCCATAGGCAGGCATAGTGTCTGAAATAGCTGGTTTCATTGTTCAGTGAGGAATGTGGTATGGGGATATTCATGACTTCCTTTTGGTATGCGCTTCTCTGCCCTGTTGTTGTAATTGATAGCTGGTGACTGCATGCTTGCCTTGCCAGAGAACACATACAGCCCATGGCTGGAAAAATGCTGTTCTGGAAACAGACTAATCCAGCTTGCTGATGCCACCTGAAAGGTGGTGAGCTTTGTTGTTTCTCTCCCTGAATCCAGCAAGTTGAAAGAAGTGCCTTCTCAGCACAAAGCACCGCTTGCACTGCATACTGCCATGCTCAAATGGCAGTCCCAGATCCTGCCAGGATGACTTTTCTCAAGGAAAAGTGCCTGTAACTCATGCTGGAGTCTTCTCCAACACCTAAGGCCTGGCAGTGCTGGGAGAGGGGCTCTTCGGAGGTGCTTTCCCAACTGAAGGGAATCTCTTTATTTTTATCTGTTATGTCTTCTGAAGGTATCTCCCAAAGGTTTTGATCAGGATCCCACTGTATGTGCTCCTGCATAAACCCAAAAGAATATAATCCTTGGTCCATGCTGCCTTCAAACCAGTTCAAGAGAGGGTGCTACAAATGAATATGACCAACAGTCAGACGACTGTGTGTTCAATTACAATCATACATGTGATTGAACACACTGCTCCTCCCAGTGCTGTTAAGAGAGAGAATTATGAGTCAGTTCTCTGGATGCATCATGGCAGCCTTATGGAGGGCTTGGAAGCAATGGAGCAGACTTAAGGAGCACTCGGTTCCATGTGTGTGGGTGGAGGGATCAAGCTGCAGACGAACATGCCTTATAGCAAGCCACTTAAGGAGCTCAATCTATTCAGCTTATTGAAGAGAAGATTAAAAGACAACTTGATTCCACTATATAAACATCCCCATTGAGGGAAGGTATCTGACATCGGGTCCCATTAATCTAGCAGACAACAGAATAACAAGATGCAGCAGCTCGGAGCAGAAATAAGGAAAGTTAAAATGTACGACACACTTGTGTACCAGTGAGGGTAATTAACCATTGGAAAAAATTGCCAGGGTTGTGGTAAGCTCTCCACCACATGGAGTTTTAAGAAGAGGTTGTCTTTCTAAAAGAGATCTTTTAATTCAAGTCAGATAGAGATCGTATATATAGTAGGGAAGAATGACTCCCTCTCCTGTAGGAATCAGAAGAAGTGCTACAGTCCATGCTATGCAGGAAGTCAGTTTAGATGATCATAGGTGTCACTTTGGGCCTTTCAGGTCCTTCTGGCTTCAGTATCCTCAGCAAAGGTTGCTGCCCCAGAGACACAGCTGTGATCCACTTGCAAATGCATAGTGCACAGCCATTCATCAAAGCATACTAGCCACATTGAGACATGGGGCTCATAACTGCAGAAGGTCCTATTCTCTCAACTGCCCAGAAAATTTTCTCTCCAGCACCTTGTGAAAAACTTGGCAGCACTGAAGTGAAGTGATGACATGCTTAGGAAAGAAGGGGGCAAGAGCCAGCAAAAACATTATATTTAATTACATTAAAAGCTTCTTGTAAAATTCTCATTAATCTTGCAGTAATTCTTCCACATTCATCATCCCCGCCCCTGAATCAGCTGTGACTTTGTATCTCAGATTTAAAGACAGAGGATATAATATCGCACCTTCTTTCCAAAAAGGGACTGAAGCAGGGGAGAATGGGCCATCATAAAAGGATATGGTCTTCTGGAGAATGTCAGACAGTTAGAACACAAGCTGGAAGTCTGAGATATGGAGCAGGTCACCAAAGCATATAAAGGGCCCTTTAACAGTGAATCTTGTCAGAGGCTACCAGCTACAGGTGTATCATGAAAACAGCTGGCTGGGCCTGTCGTTGGCTGGTGAAAACATTTCATTAGCTTATACCTCCATTTTAAGGCTTAAACTTTTTTGGTAACATAATTTCTCAATATAAATTTTAGTGCTATAATATACTTTAAAAATATTGTAATATTATATTTGACATACAAGGGTTTTGGCAGTGCCCAGAATATGCCTATTTCCAAGCACACCAGAAAATGTGGCCTCAAGCTGCATACAAGCTAAGCACAGGCAGGCAGATAGACACAGCTCAGGGAAGGGGAACAACAGCAGAGATTTTTTATAAGAATCTGTAAGAGTCACAAGAGGCAACATGGGAAACGTAAAGTATTTAAAACTGGGACTCATCTACATTGCAGAACTGTTGTGGCTATCGCTAATCTGACATGTCTGTGTCATCATCAGAACCTGCTAGTGAAGCATATGCCAACACAAGGGATTTTCCTGCTGGCTTAGCCAAATGACCGAAGCTAAGCCAGTAAAAGCCCTAGCCCTGGATAGAGGAGCATCCACATGAGGCATTTTGCCAGTACAGCTATGTTATGTGTGATATTTTCACAGCTCCTCACAAAAAATAGCTACACCGGCAAGACTTTCTCATGCAGACCAGACCTTGGAGAAGGCTGGTAGATTCAAGGAGGTCAGGGGCCTGAGCTGAAGAAGGGGTGGAGGTGATTGTCCAGAGGACTGAAATTTGAATTGGTAGATCTGAAAGGACCATCATGAAGGCTGACCAAGAATAACCAGATTTTGACACCGCCTTGAAGTAGTAGCATAATAAAGGGGTGCAAGAACAGCAGTCACTGCCTGCCTAGCTTCTGCCACTGCTCCTACCAGCATGACCCTTACCACTACCAGTGCCACCCAGGATGCAGACCCTGGTAGCTACTCCTCTGCCTTGACAGAAGTCTCCTAGGTTCCCTGCAGATAACTAACACATTTGAAAAGGTGTTCCCACTGTCTATACACACTGCTATACAATATTTAAAACATATGAATTCAAATATATTTGCTAATAGGGCTGCGTGAAACGGCTGTGTTTTGTTTTGGTTTTGGATTGGCCATTTCAGAGGACAGTGATTCATTTTGGTGTTTCAGATCACTGTTCTGTTTCAATTCAGCCAAATCTGTTTCGGAGTATCGACGCTGTTTTGACACTGATTCAGAGATTCATAGATTCATAGATGCTAGGGCTGGAAGGGACCTCAACAGATCATTGAGTCCGACCCCCTGCCCTGGATTGCCTGGGGAAAGGCAGGCACAGCCGGATGGCTGCAGGTTCTCCCATGGCTCCTCCAGCTGTGCCTGCCTCTGCCCTGGCAGGGAGCTGCAGGAGAAGCCCCCATGGCTGCCCTGCCTGGCCCCAGCTCCTGCCCAACCCCAGCCTCCTGGCACTTTAAAAGGAGGGCTGCGGGGGTATGATGAACTATTCCACAGAGGCACATCCAAAACATTTCCAAAATGTTTCAGGTGGTTTTGTTTAGTTTTGGAGATGTTTCGGAGCCTTCCATTTCATTTTGGATTTGGTGTTTCAGGCACCAAAATGGGCTGTAACATCTCCAAAACAAAACGACTGCTGGAATTGCACACAGCCCTGTTTGTTAACATAGTTTAAAACAACAATATTCCTAGTATAGACAGTACCCTGGAGTGTAATTAGATTGACTGAGATGGGTATCATGAAAGAAGAGAACATTAGTTACTTGTAACAGTTGTTCTGGGAAGATCTGCATCCTGTTTCCTGTTCCCTCACCCAGTCTCTACAGAGTTGATGGTTCTGAAACGGTGTCTGTTATTTATTTTCTGTGATTAGCATGGAGGCATTTCCTACATCCAAGACTGAAAGAAACTCGTAATTTTTTTATCAGCAAGAGTGGAACAATAATATTCTTTGCTTGAACCAACCATTCAGAAATTTGAGACAGTGAGCATGTCTACACATATGCATTTACTGCTCAATAACTGGAATTACTGCATGGTACAGGCACACGTCTATACATGCGTGCCTGTACTGCACAATAAGTACTCTGACTTGAACATTAATTTGATACCTGCATCATGCAGGTATCAAATTTACGCCCAATTAGTGACTGTGCCATAATGCACATGTAGCTTCAGTCCCAAGTCAATCCATATACAGTGTTAATGTGCCTCAACACCTGCACGTGTAGATGCTGTCTTATTCCTGCTTACTGTGCAGTAATTTACTGTGCAGGAAATTTAAGCCAGCATAAATCCATGTGTAGACACGCCCAGTGAGTTTTTGCCAGGACTGCATACAGGGACTTCTACCTAGGGGCAATACTTTGCTGAGACATATATCTTTAAAGAGTAACAATTACCAATGGGTATTTATGCCTTTACAGAGTATAATAACACAGTGTTCTAATAGCAAAGAGACTCTCATGTACTGTAGTTCAAATTATGCCAGGGCTGGATTACTGGTTCATAATTTTCCAGAATTCATATCTGTGGCTGTATGCACCTTCTAAGCTCAGAGGTAACATTTGCAGGAAAGTTTTGAGCAGAATCTGTTAATCTGTTTATGATTTATGGAAAGCACTCTGGATGCTGAACTGTTTTTTGAAAAAAATTAAATTAACACTGGGTGTTGTAGATTTGAAATACTGTACCCACATATTCCTTCTAGTCTTCCATGTCCTGGTACTACTATCACTTCCAATGAGATGTTGAACAGGTGTCTTTTTTGGAATATGTGGGGCCCAGGCAGCTCTTATTCATGTCCTATGACTGATGATTTGGAAATGCAAGAATGGACAAATCCACCAGTGTTTTTGTCCTTTAACGACAAGGCCTTGACTCCTTGTATGTTTTGACACCCAGACACATGGGGAAAGGAGGGGCAGTCAAAGGAAACTACCATATATACTCATATCACACACCAAATTTTTCCCCAAAAAATTAGCTGCTGGAAATTGATTAAAGAGATGTGGAGAGTATCGTGCAGAATCTGACCTGCCTGGCCCTTCTCTGAATGAGGTGGCCAGCCAATGGCACCTGCTGAGACAGCTGAGGACCCATCCAGCTTGAGAAGTGGTGCTGGGCACTTTAGCTCAGCTAGCAGCATCACTTGGAAGCCCGAATGCACTGGAATAGAACTATAGTTTGGAAGTTAACAGAGAAGCCACAATTTTTTTCCCCCTCCCTATTGCAGTTGTATGTTTTCCCTGCAAAAATACCATACTTGCCAGTATTTTCAAGGAAAGATCTTTTTTTCTTCATTCTGCCTTCCAAAAACAAGGCGTTTGGTTTCTTTGGGAGTAAGCAGTATGTATGAAAACATGGTAATCCAAAAAGGCAAGGCATGCTATAGGAAGGATGTATGTAAAATAGATTGCAAGCCTCCAGGTCTCTCAAGGCAGATCCCTTTCTTTGACTAAGAATTTTGACAGACACTTTGAAAACAGCAGAAACAAGATGCAAGTCTGTTAAATCTGAAGCTAAAGGAAATGATCTACAGGGGCTTTCATAGTGATGCCAAAAGAGAGGGATTTAGCAATTTTAGTCAGAAGTCAGGCAAAAGGTAGGACAGGATGGCACCTTTGAGACTAGCTTGTTCAGAAAGGCATAATGTTTCATAGGTGACAGCCTACTTTGTCTGATGCTATGAAGCCATAATGAAGCCAGAAAAGCATTTGAACATGTGTTAAACTTTGGGCACACACAAGTTGCTGTTTCAGCATTAAGCAAGTTTTCACATCCTTAATGTTAAGCAGGTATGTAACTACTTTCATGGAGCAGGATCACTGACCCTGGCTCAACTCCCAGTCAAGTAAATGGGAATGTGTCCATGGAATTCATTTTGACTTGACTTGGACTCTGGTGGAGAATATCAAAGATTTCCAGAGAAGCAAGGATTTCTTAGGGTGATATCTTTTATTGATCCAACTACATACTTGGTATTAGGTCAGACAAGCTTTCAAATGCAAGACATTCTTTGTCAGGCCTCTAATCGCAGGAAGCCAGGTGTGGAGCTGTTTCACTGAAAGCTCATTAGGACTCCCCCTACACACACAAGAATTGTCAGCAAAAAGAACAGCTTTTTGTTTTTCTCGTTTTCATTAAAAAGCAAAACAAAGAAGAAACAATCTTTTTTTGAAGAGAAAGGGGAAAAAATCAGTTGAATACTATTTTGACATTGTTGAACAGGTCTGGTTTAACTAGAGGTTTTGCCCATTTCCAGGCACATGAACAATTATATTTAGGTTTATTACCTTATATTTAGGATTATTACCTAAGCTCTGTAAAGTGTATTTGCATAGAAGGAGAGTACAATGAATTTCATTTTTAATGGTGAAACCTTGAGACAGTTAACATTTTTACTTCAGAATTAATTCTTTGAATAATTGTCAAGGTTATCTCTATTTAGAAATGAAAAGGAATGGAAATCATGCACAAGGAACACACAAAAACATGTGAATAAACCCACTCTAAATGAGATGGTAAAAACCACTCAAAATGATGGGCTGTGATTACAGGAACCGAAGAAATGCCACGCTGGATCAAACCCAAGGCCCACTTCATCCAGTATCCTTTCCACAGCAGCAGTCAGCACCACAAACTCAAAAACCCCACTGTAGGCAGATGTGGGATAATCTGCTCCAGAAACATCTCATTCAAATCTATAACAAATCCTTGCTATAACAAATCCATCTATAACAAATGTCTTAAATCCTGAAGCACAAGGGGCCAGATTCACAAGGATTTTGGTGTCTGAATGCTAGCTTAGGAGCTGCTGGCATCCTGCAAAACCCTACTCAACTGCCATATAACCTTGCAGGAGTATAACATCCCTGAGGTGCCTAAGGGAATTTTTACACGTGCCCCAGAAAGTGGGGGTCACTTTAACTAGCAAGCACTTTTAATTAAAAGTATCACATGTATCAGCATCCCCCATGCTGAAAAATGGTGGTGGGGAACTTTGTACTAACTTCAGTTCAAAAGCTATGCACCATTTTTCGGCATGGGGACACTAATACACACGACACCACAGTCTGCTGGAGCACATTTATTTCTGTGCTCCAGCAGACTCGATTAATCAAGTCTACTCCAAAGCGCTGGATTTCCAGTGCATCAGAGCCGGCTTCCTGAACGTGCATAGGAGCCCCTTAAATGTCCTCTGGTGTGCATGTGCAGAATCACCCGAGTCCTGACAGAGCTGATAACTAAACTTCAACAGGATTAACAAAACAGGCCTTCCCTTGCCTGTCTGAATTGTAGGACTCAGTCCATAGACTTGATATGTGTCTGAGCCCACACAAAAAAGTATTCACCCCAGGAGGAGGGCAGCTATGGTGACCTACCTTTTGACCTTTATCTACCCAACATCTTAGTGGTTGGAGCCCACATTCAGAATGTAGGAGATCCATCTTCAAATCCCCATTTCTGCCTGAGGGGACTTGAACCACCCACCAGAATCCCAACTGTAGGCTGGAGATATTCTGGGGATATTCTTGCAGCCTCTCCTGTTGAAGCTGTTCCACTGTCAATATTGCCTGACAAATCTTCACAATTTTTTTTTCTTCTCTAAATTTTGTGTGTGCATTTGAAGCCTACACATACTGCACTGATTACTGACAACTAATACAACAGGAAGGCATGATTTGAGCTAGTTTTAGGACATTTTTCTTTTAAATTCTGATAAACTTAAGTGCTGATCATTAATTTTCATGCCCCGAGAGAGCTCCAGGAGCCTGCAGAATAATTTGCTTCCAACTACTTGCATAAAATTTTGCACTGCACTTTGGCACCATGCCATGTTGTCAGAATTATTATTTAAATCAGAGTAGTTTTAATGGCTTCAGTGCATCTGAGCTGAATTACATTAGCTGAGCATCTGGGCTATGGAGTGCCCTGCCCAAAACCAAAGACACAGAGATATCAGACTACTGCAGTAGTGTAAAAATGTGGAAAACGTGTTTACAAGTTGATTTTGAATTACCTTAGGGAGGAAATACAGAAAGAAGAGTTCTTGCAAGTGAACTTTGAGCATCCCCGCACTGAAAAATAGTGGCGGAGCACTTTGAACTAAAGCTCATCGAATGTGTTTTATTTCAAAGCACCCCACCGCCATTTTTTCAGTGCAGAGATGCTGATACACATGACGTGGAAGACTGCCAGAGCACATCAATTTCCATGTTCCAGCAGACTCAATTAATCAAGTGCTTCAACATGCTGGATTTCCAGCGCATCAGAACAGGCTCCCTGCATGTCTATAGGAGCTTGTATGTGCAAACACTTCTAACCTACCACAGTTGTGAAACAGTTCTCAGTTGGCAACATTTGGAAACAGTTCAATTGTTAGTGTCTGCACCCTGAGTGTCCAACTACAAGTTTTTGCCACAAGTTTCCATCTGCATAAGCCTTCACTGGCAAAGCTAGACAATGATGTCATTCTTCCCTTAAAGCAGAGTTACCAGCTCTTAAAATTGAGGCAATCTTTTTTTATGCTCCCACTGCTCTGGATGCCATTGTCTTGTCAGTCCATGCATTTGGGCTGGCTATTACCTTTGATTGATTTTTAATCTTTTGCACTTTGCTTTTTATTGTCCAGCACTTAAGACTTCTGTCCTGGATACTTTATCAATGAGTTAAATAATAAAAGGACAGACCTAACACGCACAAGGCAGCAACACAAATGTTTATGTTTTCTTCATCCTGCCACCCGTAGGCTTCTACCATCACAGTAATTTCTGAGGTCCTTATGTTCTCAGTATGCCATTCAGTGTTCAAGTACATCACATGTGTTGGGGAAAAGCTGAATCCATGGGCACAGATGCAGATGTGGTAGAAGCCATTCTTAGCAATCTCAATATAAATAACAAGGATTTAAAAAATACAAACAGGACTAATTTCATCAGACTGAGCAATTTATCAGCCCTAATTACTCTACAGTATTTATGTACCAAGTCCTCTGCAGGCATACACTGGCACAAGCTCCATGGATTTCAGTGTAGCCATGCTGTCTTACATCAGTTGAGATTCAGACTTTTTCTCTTTCTTTATCTGCATTCAGATATAAATCCCTTTTAAGATCTTGAAGTCTGAGATTTTCCAAGCTACTGCAGGAACTTGTATGATGACTTTCCATTAAAATAAGCCTGCTCCTCAGTATGACCAATTTCACCATTAGGTTAGAGACAGACATTACACATAAACTGGTTTAGGTGATCAGAAACTGGTTTAAACCTGTAACAGAACAGATGTTCCGTGCACATAAACCAGTCTGAAAATGGCTGAAACTGGTTTGATATAAACCTATTTGAATGCCGTATCAGACTTAACTGATTTGGCTCAACCTGGTTTATGTAATGTCTGTCTCAGACCCCTTGCTGGTTTAAGAGAAACCAGAGTCCCCCAGCATCCCAGCATGCTCTTGGGCTGGGTAGGGCTCTCTGGTCCACAGCAGGGCTGGCCAGGGCATGGGCAGGGTGCGGCCAGACACTGGCCTGCCATGGCCCCTAAGGCAAATTTCTCCCTCTGTCCCTGCCCGCCTTCCTCCCCCCTACCGTTGGCAAACCTTGGGAACTGCAGCTACTGTTTCCCAGCCCCAGACATACCCCCATGGCTTGCCTGCAAACAGGCAGGGACAGAGTTAATTGCTCCCTCTGTCCCCCGGAACTGCCAAGGCTTTGGGTGCAGTTTCTGTGGCTTGGCTTGTCTGCACGCCTGGGAGAGGGGGAGAGAGGCAAGCAGATCTGTGTGCAGATCCAAGCCCTGCATTTTCAGAGCTAAGGCTTGCAGGACCAGGCAGAGAGGTGGGAAGTTTTGGCAAAGACCTGACAATCATCAGTGATCACACATGCTGGAGATGTAAAGGGAAGCTGCAGACAGCCTCACCAAAGAAGGCAGAGAATTACATTTATATTATAAAGCGGAACATGTAAACAAAGCAGTTCTGAATGCCTGGGTGTAAGGAGACACTCTGCCCTCAGGATTAGTAAAACTAACTCTTGTCTTTCTGGTTTACATTTTAAATTAGGCTAAGCTGTGTATGCTGTGTTTAACTGGGCTGTACCTTAGCTTAGGTGAAGATTTTTGGTAGTTCCTTCTTGTATGCTTTGCAAATTGCTGTGTTTAATACCTTACTTAAAAGAAAAGACTTTTTCCCCATGCTGGCATCCCCTGTGTCAGGCTGGTGCCTGGCTACACCCCCTTCGCTCCAGCAGAGAGGGGTGAGAGCCTTGGAGGGCGTCTCTCTTCCCTCCCCTTTGGCAGTGGCTGGAAGGCATGCTCTACCACCTCCCAGCTTCTGGCTGGAGCCACTGCAGGCATGTGCCTGCATTTCCTGGTTTGACAGAGCATGTCTGGCCAGTTTTTAATCAGTTTAAGCTGCCCAGCTTAGACTAACCTGCAAAGAGTGTTTATCTCCCAATTAAGAAACCAACAGAGGGACATTAGTAGATAAACACGGTTATCAATTCCCTGCTGGGCAGATCACAGCATGCTGCATGCCCCTCTCCACTCCATGTTGTGGAAGAAACGGGGGAGGGGGGCTGCTCTAGCACCCCCTGGCTTTTATCTAGCCTGAGCCACTGCAGGCATGTGCCTGCATTTCTGGGATGTCAGTCTGGTTACAGAACTGATTTAGCCTAGCCAGATTAAACTAACCTACAAAGATTGAATCAATTCAGGCTCAGGCTTTTTGAATGTCTGTCCCTAGCCTTAATGTTTAGCTAACTGAAATAGATCCACTTTGGCGCTGCTGCAGTTGGGGACTGCAGCAAACCCCCCTGAAGTTAAAGGGAGCCTTTCCATCGACATTAGTGGGCTTCATAATTGGCTTGATGAGCTACTACAAGTATTGTGACCTCTGAAGACCCTTATTCAGCATCTGCTAACCCTGCCTGGTTTTCAGGCACCGTATCTTATTAGCACAAGCCTGACCCACTTGGTTTTATAGTGCTGACTCAGCATCCATCTATTTTTTCTCCCCTTCTAATGTTCGCAAAAATCAATTGATTGTAGCTCATGTTTCTGACCTTTATTTCACTTCCCCGAGGTTAATACGGCTGTTATTTGAAGAGTACATTACACTGCCTGCTTTTCTTACCTGCTGCTATTTATATATGCTACTCCTGATCTCAAGTAACTTTTGTATGCTTCCTCTTGCTTTTTACTGAAACTTCAGTTTGTGTGCCACTAGCAAGAACCCCACACTGAATACCTCATTTGGTTTCAGGTAGAATCCCCAATTTCCAAAGGGAAGTGGTGTATACTGGAGAAGTGTAGGTTAATTTCCATGGGGAGGGTGGGCGGAAATTGGCTTGGAGCCCAATAGTTTAAAACAGCCTTTCCCCCAAGAGTGAGCGGCCTCTATTGTTTTCCCAGCAATAGAAGGAAGCCTAAGGGACCCACAAATTTTATTCCTGAAGAGAATGACTGGAAAGCTGTTACTACTGAGAAACACCCACATGGACACAGCTTATTCATTAAGGTTTAGGCTTATCCTAGGAAGCTCAAGCACTAGAGTGATTTGTCTCTTAACTTTAACACCGTGTCTTGGATCTTCTCAGCTTCCCTAGGTTATATGTGAACTCTGAGAGAGATCCAGCCTTTCCTGTGGAATAAGAAGAAAATCTCTTTCCTCCTCCAGGCAGTTTAGCAATGCTGGTCCTTGAAAATGAAAGCAAGGACTAAAGCTATGATGCGTTTTTTCTAATTATCTGCCTACTCTGTGGTAAAGCTCAGTAAAAGCTTTCCAGTCAATTACCACCAAGGTGGGGATTGGACACAGAAGGTCCCTTGTAATTAAATAAGGTAGCCATAATGAAATCCAGGACATCCAGAACACCCGGCCTCCCCCCCTCTCTGCCAACACCAAGTCAGCAGCACTGCTGCAGAAGTGGCAGAGGCTGGTAGGCAGGGGCACAGGGACAGTCTGGAAGGGAGGCATTGCTGTCTGGCACACAATGCTGCTCTTCCTTCCCACCAAACTGCACCCTGCACCACTGTGATTCCTGGACTCGTATTTAATTTTCACCAACCAGCTGTGACAGGCCTTCAAAATCCAGGACTGTCCTGGCCAGACCTGGTCAGATGGTCACCCTACTTTTAAGGATCACCAGGTCTTTTGAGTAAACTTCAAGGAGCAAGGGAAGGACCTCTAATCTTTCTAGGGTTCAAGGTGGGAATATGTCATAAGTGAAGCCCAGCAGATACACCCCACCCTCAGATATCACAGAATAGCAAAGATAGCTATATAGGGGCTGGACTGCTGCTTCCTTCCATACCATAGGCTACTAGCCCTCATTGGTCCTCTATTATTCCTGCCTCCTTTTGAGCCCTTCTGTAAAGGCCTCAGCCTTTTTCTCCCTGTTCTGCTCACTAATGTAGAGTCAGCAGCTCAAGGTCCCCTTCTGCATTAGTGGATCAGCATGGTATATACCGATAATAAGGGAAAGAACCTGGCTCTGGGATACCTTCTCTGTAGGAATGATTTCATTGGTTGTAAATGGGAAGCTACTATGCCTGTTGGGCAGGTAAAATAATGTAACTGTTTATTAAATGTATATGATGCCCTTCCCAACAAAGGCTCAGAGCAGCTGACAATAAGAAACAAAACACCTTATAAAAGCAGGCAGATAATTAAGACATAAAACAAAAAAACTCCCTAAACAATATCCCAACTTAGCTTGGCTTGTTAAGCACCTGCTCAAATAGGAAGATCTTACACTGCTTCCAGAAGATGTCTAGACTCAGGCTCTGATGGGCCTCAAGCAGGAAGGACTTCCAGAGCTGAGGACCTACTCCTAAGAATAACCTCCCATGTGTTTTCACCAAGCAAACCTGGATCGTTGATGGTACTTGCAGTTACTTGCTCTTGACTGACCTTAGGGACTGAGAGAAAGTATAATGGAGAAGGCAGTCCCTTAGGTATATAGGTCCCAAACTGTTTAGGGCCTTAATAGTCAAAACCAGCACCTTGGACTCCACACAGAAACCTATTTGAAGCCAATTCAGACTCTGAAGCACTAGAGTTAATGGTAACCCCCACCATCAAAAAGTGGGCTGCCACGTTCTGTACCAGCTTTAGCCTCCAGATGGCCATAAAGAATAGCCCCATGTGGAGTATGTTGCTGTAATCTAGCCTTAAGGATACAACGGTGTAGATGATGGTGGCCAGATTCAAATTTGAAAGATAGGTTTGCAGCCTTATCACCAGATTGAGCGGATGAAAGGCACTCCTAAGTAGTGCCACCATCTGGAGATCCAGGTATAGCAGAAAATACAGGGCTACCCCAAGGCTGCAAACCTGAGTTATAAGGGGAGGCTAAATGCCATCTATGATAGATGTCCTAATCCCACCCAGGTAATGTGGCCTGCCCACCATTATTACCTATGTCTTCTCTGGATTCAGCTTCAATTGGTTCATCTGCATCCACTGCCCAATTCCAAACAGGCACTGGGAAATGAGCAACACTGCAGAACCCAGGTCAGATGAAAAAGAGAAATGGAGCTCAGTGTCATCAGCAGACTGATGATACCTCACTCTAAATCTCTGCATGATCTCATCCAGCAGCCTTATATGCACATTGAACAGTAGGGGCAACATGATAGAGCCCTGGGAGACCTCACAGAAAAGGTTCTGAATAGAAAATAAGCACTCACCTATTACCACCCTCTGAGACCTCCCTGCTAGGAAAACCAGAATCAAGCAGTCCCCCAAATGCTCACCAGGGCATATAAAACATTTTATTGGCATTTTATGGTCTACTGTATCAAAAACCACTGAAAGATATTGCAAGATCAGCAGAGCACGTTTTCCCTTGTCAAGCTCCAAAGGGAAGATCGTTGACCATGAGTACAATCTCTGTGCTAAACCGAGTACAGGAGCCAGACTGACAAGGGTCCGTCCAGGAATCTGATAGTGGCCAGATGCACTGGAAGCTGCTGGGCAACCACCCATTCAATAGCTTTCCCCAAAAGGTGGAGGTTGGAAATGGAGCAATAGAAGGTGTGGAAGTTGGCTGGTTGGGAGACAGGTAAAAAAGTGCATGTGGGGCATACAGAATGATAGACAAAATTTGAGTGAGAGTCAAAGAATCCTCTATTGAAAGAAAATAAGTAGAAAAGAACAAGATAAAGGTCATGGGGAAGAATATGTGAAAGCACTGTGTCCATCTCCTTTCTGTGGTGTTTACTAGGGTTGCTTCCAAAGGCCTCAGACCAGATTCTCTGTTGACTAAATGCCTCAGAGGTGCATAGTAAAAGGTAAAACCTGCTTCAACTCATTAATAGTCTAAAACAGTAATCAGAATAATAGAAAATTAGGGTTGGAAGGGACCTCAGGAAGTCATCTAGTCCAACCGCCTGCTTAAAGCAGAACCATCTCCACCTAGACTAGATCATTTCAGCCAGGGCTTTGTCAAGCCAGGCCTTAAAAACTTCCAAGGATGAAGATTCCACCACCTCTAGGTAATCTGTTCCATTGCTTCACCACCCTCCTAGTGGGAAAGTTGTTCCTAATAGCCAACCTAAAACCACCCTTGCTCCAACTTGAGACCATTACTCTTTGTTCTGTCATTTGCCACCGCTGAGAACAATCTAGCTCCATCCTCTTTGTAACTACCCTTCAGGTAGTTAAAAGCTGCTATCAAATCCCCCCTTGGTCTTCTCTTCTGCAGACTAACCAAACCCAGTTCCTTCAGCTTCTTCTCATAAGTCATGGCCCTAGTCCCCTAACCATTTTGTTACCCTCTGCTGGACTCTCTCCAGCTTGTCCACATCCTTTCTGTAGTGGGGGGGGGGGGTGCAAAATTGTATTCAGGACTCCAGATGTGGCTTCACCAGTGCTGAATAGAGGGGAATAATTACTTCCTTCAATCTGGCAACACTCCTGCTAATGCAGCCCAGTATGCTGTTTGCCATCTTGGCAACAAGGGCACACTGTTGATTCATAACCAGGTTATTGTTTACTGTAACCCCTAAATCCATGGGGAAGTAGAGATTCCTCTGTAGTTTACCTTTTTGCAATGTAGGCCTCAGTCTTTCATCAAGTTTTATCTGCACAGGCTCCCATACATGCATTCAATTAATTTTGAGGGCTATATACAAAGAACTTCATGCAAGAAGATGTGGGGAATTGTGCCTTTAAGAGACTCTGACATGGGCCAGCTGGATCTGGTTGTTACATCATTCCCAAACTCATACAAGGCAGACCTTATCTGTTAGCGTTTGGATGCTGAATGAAGTGGGCCTCTTCCTCAGCATTAAGGATGGAGCAAAACAGAATTTGAAATGTTCATATTGTATTTGCATCAGTAGAAGCATTTGGTGCAAGACACAGGAGGTGATAATGGCTCTCCACTCAGCAATTATTAGGCCTCATCTGGAGTACTGTGTGCAGGTCTGGGCTCCTCATTTTACAAAAGGACATGGAGAAGTTAGAGAGGGTCCAAAGGTGGACAACAAAGATGATGAATGCCTTATAAATCAATTCAGATGAAGAGAGGATAAGGGAGCTGGGTACATTCAGCTTGTGAAAAAGGTGCTTAAAGATAGCAGTCTTGAAATATTTCAAGAGCTGCCATAAAGAAAGAAGGAACCACATTTTCTCTCTTGCTGCAGAGAGGAGGACACAAACCAATGGCTCGAAGTTGTAGTAAAGTTTAGACTAGCTATCCAGAAAAAATTCTTCACTGTTAGAATAATGAGGCAGTGGAACAGACTGCCTATGGAAGTTATGGACTGTCCATCACAGGAGGTGTTCAAGAAGAGGTTGAATAGGCACTGGTCAGGGATGATCTAAGTGCAGCTATGCCTGTCTTCTATTGTGGATATCATAGAATCATTAGGGTTGAAAGGGACCTCAGGAGGTCATCTAGTTCAACTTCCTCCTCAAACCAGGACCATCCCCAACTAGATCATCCCAGCCAAAGCTTTGCCTAGCCGGGTCTTAAAAACCTCTAAAGACTGAGATTTCACAACCCTCTGGGTAACCTGTTCCAGCATTTTAGTGGTGTTTAGAACATTCTTCCTAATATCTAACCTAAACTTCCCTTGCTGCAACTTGAGACCGTTGCTGCTTGTTCTGTCATCTGCCACCACTGAGAAGAGTCTAGCTCCATCCTCTTTCAAACCACCCTTCAGGTAGTTGAAGGCTGCTATTAAATCCCCTCTCAGTCTTTTCTTCTCTAGATTAAATAAGGCCAGTTCCTTCAGCCTCTCCTTATAGCTCATGTCCCCCAGCCACCGAACTATTTTTTATTGCTTTCTGCTAGACTCTCTCCAATTTGTCCACATCCTTTCTGTGGTGGGGGGCCCAAAACTGAACACAATACTCCAGATGTGGCTTCACCAGTGCTGAATAGAGGATAATAATCACTTCCTGGGACCTACTGGCAACACACCTAGCAATACAGCCTAGTATGCCATTAGCCTTCTTGGCAACAATGGTACACTGTTGGCTCATATTCAATGTATTGTCCACTGTAACCGCCAGGTCCTTTTCTGAAGAGCTGCTGCCCAGCAAGTCATCCCCCAGCCTGTACTGGTACATGAGATTGTTCTGTTCTAAGTGCAGGACTTTCCATTTGTCCTTGTTGAACCTCATGAGGTTTTTTTGACCCAATCCCTCCAGCGTATCTACTATTCCCCCTATCTTGGTGTCATCTGCAAACTTGCTCTGGGTGCACTGTATGCCATCTTCCAGGTCTTGATGAAGACATTGAACAAAACCATCCCTAGGACCAGGGTTCAAATAACACTTTGACTCTAGGGGGGATGGTCTGCAAAAAACTTGGGCTGCCCATTATGATAATAAAGTCAGAAACCACCCAAGTTATGATTTTCAGATCTTACAGGGAGTCTCTCATCTCTTATGGGGAGGGGGGCTCAGACCCTCCCAGGTTCCCTCATAATTTGAACCCTAGCTAAGGCCAACCTCTGGGGCACTCCACTTGATATCAGCTGCCAACCAGACATCAAGCCATTGATTATTACCCTCTGAGCCCAATGTTCCAGCCAGTTTTCTATCCACCTTACAGTCCATTCATCCAGCCCATAATTCTTTAGCTTGCCTGCAAAAATGTTGCGGGATACCATATCAAAAACCTTGCTAAAACAGGGTATACCACATCCACTGGTCTCCCTGCATCCACAGAGCCAGTCATCTCATCATAGAAGACAATCAGGTTGGTCAGGCATGACTCGCCCTTGATGAATCCATGCTGACTGTTCCTAATCATTGCCTTCTCCTCCAAGTGCTTCAAGATGGATTCCTTGAGGATCTGCTCCATGATTTTTTCCAGGGACTGAGGTGAGGCTGACTGGTCTGTGCTGTCTGGATCCTCCTTTTTCCCTTTCTTAAATATGGGCACTATGTTATGTCCCATGCTTCTGGGCTTTGCTGCTTGCTCTCATCCCCTCCCTCCCCCCTGTTTCTGCTATCTGTACTAGGGCATTTTTAAGCCTACCAAGAGGATTTGGGTGTTGGGAACTTTAACTGGGGTGTTCCAGTTCTCTTGGCAGGGGCAAAGTAGGAGGTTCCTGGGTATATGGCCATATTTGGGGTCAGGAAAGAATTTTACCCCATGGTCAGACTGGTATGAACTGCGGGATTTTGCCTTCATCTGTAGCGAGGGATTTGGCCATCTTCCCAGGACCTAATGAGCATATACTGACTTTTTATAGCAGGACATTGGCTGCCGTGGTTCCCCTGCTTTACCTGTGGCAGGTTAGGGTGTTAGGTCTGTGTTGTATCAGGGTTGAGAGGGGTCTTATGTAGACTTTAGATTATGAGTGTATAAGGTGGTTTGGATATGGATGATCCTGACTCAGGCAGAGGGTTGGACTAGATGACCTCTGGAGGTCCCTTCTAGCCCTACTTCTCTATGGCTCTATCACACTATTTCAGTACCCAGGAACAATATTATTGAGTGCTATTACCTTGCTTGTTAACTATTTGCACTACATATTTTTCTCATCTCTAGAGCACCCTCTTACAATTAAACTGAAGTCAGTGGGACTCCATACTTGTGTAAAGGCTTGAGTAGCAAATGCCAGTTGTGATGAGGGTCTTAGACCTTCCAAGATGCAGCCCTGTCTCTTTATCCTATGCTTGCCAAATGACTGACATATTTGCTGAACAGTAATACTAGCTCTAATACAAGTGTTCTAGGTAAAGGAAGTTATTGGCACCCTGTATCTTGCTGGTATGAAGATAATTCATGGCATTTCTGAATGCAAGAAACTGGTATGATCAGAGCCTCTCCATCTCCGATGTGTTTACCTTGCTGCCTTAACCCATCCTGCTAACTACCGTTTCAATCATGGCTCATTTTTACTAGTGTGTGTGACAAATTTTCATTTTAATATTCTCCACAGAACACCTCATGATTCATCTTTTCATGAGTTTACCTTGGCACTGACCTGGTTAGTGATTCAAACCAACTGCCAATTTGAAGGACAGGTACAAGTACACTGGAGATGTGGGTGATGAATCTTTGGTGACCCAAGGCAGTCAACCAGCTTACAAAGGGATCTTGTATTTCAGTGCTGAGCAGCTAGATGAGCTGCTGACTCACTACTTCCCAGAAAGGCTACTGCTGCAGTAATGAAGGGGTGCTTAAGCAAATACTTTTGTCACAGTTCTCCAGTAAAGCAATGGTCAGACCCTTCTAACTAGCTGGCACAGAAATATCCTAATTTGGTATTTAAAAAAATAAATGGAGAAATTGGGAAGGCAGCAAGATTTTAGTATTAAAAGGGAAAAAAATAACCAAGTAGTGCTGGCACCAGACTGCCTAATCCACTTAATAGGGCAGAGAGAGAGAGAGCTCTGTAGTTGCACCACAAATGCATCATTTGATAACAGTAATGAAAAAGACAGCAATCTATATCTGCAAATAGCATTACAGCAGATTTGGTTTGAAACCAAACTAGTTGATGTTAAATTTATGAGGTGGACATCTTGGGAAAATCTGATTAAGGCTTTTTCTTTCTTTCTCCTCTCCCTTTACTCTGTTGCTTGATTTGGATAATTGTTTTGCTTAAACAGCTACCAAATTGCTAAATGAGTTAATCCTAATCATGCTGACATAGCTAGTCTTCACTATCATGTTATTGGTTTCATACTTTGCTCTTTCTTTTCCCTGCAGACCTCTTTGACACCTTTTTGAATGGAATACGAGCCTCGGAGTTAGATCCACGTGACTGGAAGTTGGACTTTGAAATTCAAGCTTGTAAAAGGAGCAGTGTGCCTTGCAGAATGCTTTGCAAGGCAGATGCTAATAGCAGCTTTATAAACTGTTTACCGTGTAGTCTCCCTGTGAATCACATACCAGCAAGACATGCTGTTGGCAATCAGAAATGTATTTGATCTGATCTGGGTTTTTTGCAGTTCCAGGATTTTCCATTTTAGGGTCTTACGTCCTGCTCTTCTCTGTTAAGACCATAGTGTACATAATTTACAGCAGGACACAAATGCATCTCATGTTTGTCATTGCATGCTAAAGGCTATTCAGCTCATATAAACTGATGGGCCTTCACTGAAATCATTGGGATTTTTGGCATTGTTTATCCCCAGATATTGAAAATGAGAGCCCAGTACTATAAAAGCCCTAGTTTTCCCAAATAATAAATTTGAGCCTCTTAGGGTTCTTATTTGCAAGCTTTTTCTCCACAATGATGGCTAGAAACTGGCTTTATTTTTTAAAACAAAACTTATGATTTTTCTCAGAAGTGCATGACTTCAGGAGCTGAGGCTTTAGGAAAAAGCACTAAATAATTGGGAGGTATATAATAAAATCCTGAGCAATCCCTCAATTTGAGAATGATCTCTACCATGGCTCATTAATGGGCCCTGAGGTGACTTAAGAGTCCAATCCTGCTCTGTTTGGCCTTGGTGAGACCACAGCTGGAGTACTATGTCCAGTTCTTGGCACCCCACTTCAGGAAGGATGTGGAGAAGCTTGAGAGAGTCCAAAGAAGGGCCACACACCTGATTAGAGGTCTAGAGAGGAGGTTGTATGAGGAGAGGCTGAAAGGCTTGGGACTGTTCAGCCTGGAGAAGAGAATACTCAGAGGGGACTTGGTGACAGCCTATAAGTATATTAGGGGCATAAGTATATTAGGACCTGGGGGAGCATCTGTTCACCAAGGCACCCCAGGGGAAGACAAGAAACAATGGGCACAAACTGATTGAAGATGGTTTCAGACTGGACATAAGGAAAAACTTATTTGCAAGTCAAGTGCCAAGGATCTGAAGCAGGCTCCCCTAGAGGTGGTATAGTCACCCACCCTGGTGATCTTCAAAAACCATCTTGACGCCCACCTTGCTGGGGTCATCTGACCCCAGCAGTCTTTCCTGCCCAAGTGCAGGGGGGCTGGACCCGATGAGCTTGTAAGGTCCCTTCCAGCCCCTAACATCTATGAATCTATAAATCCTTGAGCTATAGACCTGTTCACAGAAGTTCCAGATCTTTCTACAGTGAAGAGTGGCCTGCAGCCTGGGATTCCTCTCCTTTTTCCTCCTCTGCTCTCTCTTCTCTGCTTCAAGGCCAAGACACTTTACGTTGAAATGGTTTTCCCACCTGGTTGAGGTTGTAGCACCATTGGAGTCGGTCAACAGCCATCTCCTCCCAGCTCTTGATGATGCCATCCGTTTTCTTAGGTATGTCTTCAATGTGTCCTTCTGGTATTTCTTCTGGCCACTGAAGAAGCTCAGTCCATTACTTGTTTTGGGAGTTGAGAGTCAGGCATCCTCACACAATGCCCAGTCCAGTGAAGTTGGTGCTTGAAGATCACCAACTCAGTGCTGATAATGTTAACTTTGGCAAGGATGCTGGTGTTTGTGGAGTAATCTTTCCATTTGATGTGAAAGATTTTCCAAAGGCATCATTGGTGATACCTCTCCAGGCCCTCTAGATTACAATGGTAGGTCACCCATATTTCGCATCTGTAGAGGAGAGTAGGGATGATGTAGACCTGGATCTTGGTGTCTTTCTGGAGATTGCAATGAATGAAGACATGCTGAAGCAATTTCCCAAAGGAGGCACTTGCACACTGGATCCTGTGCTGGATCTCCTTATCAATGTTCACTCTCTGAAAGGTGGCTACTAATGTAGCAGAAGTGCTTGACTATCTCCAGGGTTTTTCCTTCGATGATAATTTGAGGAGGGGGGTCACATTGATGGCCTGGAAAAGATTGATAGGGAACTTTAGTCTTATTGATGTTGAGAGAGAGGCCCAAAGTTTGGTGGGCTTTTCTAAGAAGATCTAGCACTGTCTGGAGGTTTCCCTCAGTGTGCAGAAGGATGGCACGGTCATCAGTGTATTGAAGGTCAAGGGTGACTGTTTTGAATACTTTGATCTTCAACTGAAAACATTCCAAACTGAACAGCCCTTCATCCATTCAGCATTCCATGTTGATTCCAGAAGGAAGGTGGTCATTAATGAGAACCAAGATGACTGTCAAAAAATGGAAAACAGAGTTGGGACAATGACACATCCTTGCTTGAGTGCAGTTTGGAATACAAACGGATCTGTCTCTAATCCACTACATAGGGTGGTTGCAGTCATCTGATCATAAAGAAGCTCAGGTCCTTGTTGTACTTTTCAGGGCATCCATATATGACCAGTAGTTTCCACAAGGCTTCATGACTGATGGAATCAAAGGCCTTAGTGAGGTCAATGAAGGCCACACATAGGTCCTGATGTTGTTCCCAACATTTTTCTTGGACCTGGCAGGTAACAAAGATCATGTCACATGCTCCACGGGCTGGTCTGAAACCACACTGAGATTTCAGCAGGACTTCCTCAGCAAGAGGTAGAAGACAGTTTATGATGATGCAGGCAAGGATTTTCCATTCTGTGGAAAGGAGGGTGATACATCAATAATTCCAATGCACAGACTTACCTCATTTCTTAAAGACAGTCATGATGTTGGCATTCCTCAGGTCCCCAGGGATCTCTTCGTTGTTCCAAATTTATAGAATACATTTATGGAGTCTCAGTACCAGTTCTTCACTGCCAGCCTTGTAGACTTTGTCAAGTATGCCATCCAGTCTAGTAGCCAGAGTTTCCTTGATGGCATTCCAGACTTCTAGGATAAGAGGGTTGATGAGGGTTCCCCTTTCCGGATACCAGGGAATGGACTTGATGGTGGTATCTGCCACTGTTAACTGACGGTTCAGGAGTGCCTTGAAATGGTCTTTTGATCTAGTTTGGATACAGTCATTGTCTTTGAGCTGCATCAAGCCATCCTGCAATCTCAGGAAAGTAGGACTGTGGGAAGTTGGGCTGTAGATGGTTTTCATTGCCTAGAAAAAGCTGTGAATGTCATGTTTGTTACCATAAAGTTGAATCTCCTTGGCTTTATCTTTCTGCTACTGATTTTTGATTTCCCAGATCCTCCTTTAAGCTTTGGCTTTTGAAGAGGTGATATATCTCCTTTTTCTCCTGAGATGAGGTATCATCTTGCCAACAGAAAGAGCTCTTCTCTTTTAGTTCAGGAGGGTTTGTTGCTGTCATCAAACCAGTCTTGGTGTTGACAGGTGGCACAGCCAATGGATTCCACAGAATCCATTTGAATGGTGATTTGAAACCCATTCCAGATTTTCTCAGTGTTGCCTTTATTTGTTGACAGGGCAAAGAGCTTTTCATGGAGACACTGTTGGAGATGTGCAATGAAGGAGCCCACTTGTGGCTGGTCACCATATTGGCTGCTCCTCCATCTAGGGCAGTCTACCCAGTCTCACCTGCCATGACTTGTTGGGATATATTAGACATAATAAGCAGGAAGCTGCCCATTTAACACCCGATGCCAAATGGGTTTACACATGGCTCTGCCCTTCCCTTACTGTGTCCCATGCCTTGCAGATGGCATCCAAAATTATTAGTTGCTCTAGCCAAAAACTGGGCCAAACTCTGCCCCTTGCTGGGCCTCTTACAGACTACACATACACTCCACCCCTCTCACAGGGCCTCATTCACTCTGCCCCCTGTCACAGGGCCTCTTTCATACCGCCCCCCATTGGGCTACTGCCAACCTGCCCTGCTCCTCTTGAGTTGCCCCTCAGGCCATCAGGCTTGCCTACTTCCACTCTGGGCAATCCCCCCGCATCTCTTTGGATGCCCCCTGCAGCCTACTCTACAGGTGATGGTCCTTGTGCCTAACATTAGGCTGACTGTAGCCACTAGACCCTCACCGGGCACTGGGCTTTTCTGGCTCCCCTTCCTGGGGCTACTCTCTACCCCATCACTGGGGCTAACTCTATACGCCTTCCTGGGATTTGGGGTCTTACACCCCCAGGGACTCAGATGCCTTTCCCTCTGCATGTCTGGCCCCACTCTCCATTCTATCACCACTGAGTAGTGTGGGCTAGGGTTAGAAGGTGCCCCTACCTGCCTTTCACTGGGGAGACAACTGGCCTGGCATTTCTGGCAAGCTACCCCACCACAGGCAGCCCTACCAGGCCATCCTTCCCCAGAAGGGTGCAGTTTCAAGTCCTGCCCAGGACCAGGAGCCTCCTGGCATTCCCATAGCTCCTTCCCTTACCTCCAAGGATGTTGTTCTTCCAGCTGCCAGCAGCAGACTACTGGCTCAGCCCTGAGAGCCTGATCAAAAATGGAGTCTGCTCCGCTCTCTCCTCCAATCACATGGCCCTCACAGGGTTATGTGACTGCCTCATCATGGCTGGCCTGCACCTGCCAGCTGCCCTGCTGCCACTCAAAACCCTTAAAGTGACAGGCGTCAAAGGTGCTCTGTCACAAGATCCTTACAGACCTTTGGGGCTTGAACAGATTTGGTGCTGAGAGTCGTATTTTTTTTTTGGCTGTTTTTGTTGTTTCAGAGCATAATGGATCTTACAAGATGGTGATCTATCCAGAAATCATTGGTTCTTCACATGGCTGGCATGATACAGATGTCCATTTGGTTACAATTTCTAACAATAACGTAATTGAAGAGGTGCCAGTGCTTAGAGTGAGGATGTCTCTATGTCTTCTTTTATTTGCCACTCTGTCTGAAGACGGTGCCTGTGATGACAAAACTGTGCTCCGTGCATATGCTCAGGAAAGGATGCCATTGGAGTTGACTTGCCCTACTCCATCCTTCAACAGTGCCACTCCAAAGTTCCAGGTCATGTCCAACTCTGGCACTGAAATCACTAAGGAGAATAATCTTGTCCTCCTTGTAAAATATTAGTCATAATGTGGTCAAAGTTGGAGTAGGATTGTTCTTCGATTCTTAATGGCAAAGCCAACACCATGAACACATCTGTCCTGGGCTGGTTTCCCCTTCCAGAAGAAAAGGTAGACTCTGCCCTCTTCCTTCAGCTGATCCCCATCTGGTTGTCTTATCTCCCTCAGAGCTTCAGTGCCAATGTTGTATCACACTAGTTCCCTGGAGACAACAGCAGTTCTTTTTTCAGGTTGTTAATTGTCTTGGTTTTCCATCAAGGTGCCAACATTCCATGTTGTGAATATCATTGTCTTCTTATGATGTTTTCTACCACAGAGTGATCCCATTGGACATGGTTATCCAGCCAAGAGCAAATACAACAGCCCAGCTCCATATGCCAGAGAAAGATACGTGTCTCTGAGGCATTCTCACCTCAGCGGAGTTCCCATCCAGCGGGAATGCTGCATGTTGGTCAAGGAGTGTTAGAATCCAGTTGCCTTGCACTTGCTTGGAAAGAGAAAAGTCTGTTCCCATAGCTAAATATGTATGCTCATGCTCCATGAAACCAAAAATCTTTGTCTTATCTAGTGTTATTTAGCTTTCCAAATTCTCTCTAGCTAGGACCCAGCTTCCTATTAAGATAGTGGCATGGTAGAACTGGTGGTACAAGTTAGCTCCATTGTTATGTGTCTGCTTTTAGATCTGTCAAAAATAAACAGTATTTGATTTTTTCCTCCCATTCCCTCAGATGAATAAAAATCAATCTTTTTAATTTTTTAAGACGAAAGGACTGGTCTTTAGATCAGAAATGTTTGCATGTCTTATTTCCAAAAAAATTGCACTGAAATTGGCTTAAATTTACGATTATTTAAAATCTGTTATGTTAATTAAACACAACACCCCAAAAAAACCCCAAAAAAACTTGAGCCAGGCATTGACTGTTTTAATAACTAAACAAAGTCAAACCACTGAATGTTGTGGAAATCACTGGCAGAGCCCTGGGGACAGACTGTTAGGAAAGACTAAAACAGCTTTGGAAAAGCAGTAATCCCCTGAGCAAGTGCAGAAAGAACTACCTTTTCATTTTCATTTTCCTTTGGTTATCCAGTTCATTCAAACTGGAGAAACTGATGGGGAGCTAAAAGACAGAGAAGCTTGTTTCCTGCTCCCATCTTGTATTAAGATGGATTTATTAATTCTAAAACATTGAAAGATGTGGTGAGTAGAAAAAATTAATCCAATTCACTAGCTGCAAATAATGCTTCCTTTGATTAATACATCATTTTTTAAAACAAAACATGTTTTGGTAAGCACACATTTTACCCTATTAATCCAACCCATTTAAATATTACTGGTATTTAACTCATAAAAAAATTTAAATGCTGGGAGGTGGGGCTTGCACATTTTAATTGCATTCCAGTATTCACCTGAAGACAGCCTGACAACTATTATTAAAATTGTGTGTGTGTACGTGTGCATGTGTGTGCATATTATTACCTAGTTAAAAACACCAGTGTGCCATTTACCATTTTCTCCATAATAAAAATGATAAATCTGAATAAAGGTATGTTACTATCTCTAGTTAATTAAATAAGTAATGCTTACAGTGATGGGGGTGCATTAGATTCAGTAAGAGACTTAATCACTGGATAAAAATCAAGAATAAACCTCAGAGCAAAGCCAGGACCTAAGACTGCCCCTTACTCTTAGCTGAGTGTCCTAACCACCTGGCTATAGTCATGCTCCCTCTTGTGTCCTTGTGGCCTCCCTGAACGTTGCCTCCCTGTCTGCAGGGTGGCATCATTTTAGCAGAAGTGGTTGAGTTGCACCCTCTCAACCTTCCCAATAGCCTGGCAGTTCGGGGCACTCACCCGGCAAGCAGGTGGTGTGGCTCGAATCGCCTTAGGTGAGAAGGGCCTAGAAGTCGGCACTTACCACTTCCTGGGTGAGAACTCTAATCACAAGGCTGTGATACAAAGCAAAGGAGCAGCACTTTGTCCTCCTTTCCCAGATGTGCTTTAGCAATAAAATAGCTGAAGAAGCCTTTTGTGAGGGGCTGATTCTGCCACTGTGGCAACATTGCGCTCAGAGGATACACCCTGGGTCAGATCCCCTCAGAGGACTTGGGCATTGCTCCACCTGTCTCCTGAATGCTGATGCAGCATAGGCAAGAGCTAGCCACCATCCTAGCTATTCAGACCAGGGCAGTTCTGGGTAGGCAGGAAGGCAGACCTGAGGATACCTGGTGAAACTTAGGTGGTGCCAGGGCTGCCTTTGAGAAGAAGGGGTTCTCTGCATCACAGTTTGGGTATTAGATGCTTGAAGTCCTCCTAAGCCTTTTTAGGATCTGGTCCATAGTGTATTCTCTAGTTAGCAAAAAAACCCCCGAAGTACCAACTTATACCAAAAGAGACTCAACCTTTTTTACAAAGATAAAAATTGCAAACACAACACAAGACTAAAGCCAATGATTTCCATCACGCTTTCCTGCTCGCTGCTTTAAACTATGATTCAAACTGACTGCTTAAATCACTTGAGTTATTTCTTTATAATCAATTCAGCCTGCTTGCCAGTACTATCCTTATTAAATTGACCGAAACAAACTCCCAGTCAGAAGTGCTTAGCTATCAATCAACCCAGGTTTCACGGAATAAGAATAACAGTTTCTGAGGCTCCTTTTCTTTTTTTCTCTCTTTTTAATTTTGTCTATTGACTTTTTCCACCTTTAAGCACAAACTGGCTTGCTTTGCCATGATGAGTGTGTCATTTGAGGCTGAGACCTCTGTAAACAAGATACAGATTGCCCAAAGCACATGATCAGACTCATTTTAAAAGGCAGAATAATGTGTCAGGCAAATGGATACCATCAGTGTCCTTTTCACATGAACAGAAGGTCAGCTGTGGTCTCCCATCCACCTGTATCAGGTCCACATTACACTGTGAATGCAGGAGTACAGTTCTTTCTTCAGGTTGTTTTGGGAAGACTGCTTTGTAACCACATTCTAAACCAGCCTTTGGCTTTGGAAAAAATAACCCTCTACTCTTACTCTGTACTTTCTGTCACATGCTTTTTTCCCCCTGCTCCCTATTGTCCTATGGGTCTTTTATCACAGCACCCAAGCATTTGGCATTCTTTAATGCATCCGTGCTCTCAGCACACCTGTGAAGTAGGGCAGTGCTGTCCTACCCATTATATGGAAATGGGATGAGGCACAAAGCAATTAAATGGCTTCCCCAGTAACACTTAGGAAGTCTGTGGCAGAGCTGGGACTGAAACCGTAGCCTTTGACAAATGCCTTAGCCACTGGACTATCCTTCCTTTCTGTTCCCTCTCTCATTAGCACAAGTTTTGCTGATAGCTGAGTGTGTGTTGAGGTTGGGGGATGGGCATAGCTATTTCAGCAACTGCAACAGGAAAATTTATCTCTCCTCTTTCAATTTGATTTAGGGCTAGAGGCGCCACAACATCACATCAACCAGGGCCAAGTTAAGGCACAGACATAATATGCATCAACTTGAGGCCTTGGCTTGTAGTCATGTGAAGGCAACAGAATCTAAACTTTCCTTTCACAAACATATTTCCAGCTTTCACTGGGGTTGCAAGGAAAACAGAGCTGAGGTAGTGCTGTCTGACCCACACAAACACTCCCATCAGGAAAGGCTGCAGCAGTGCAAGCCCACAACCAACTGGTAGTCAGCGCTGTCTCTTGGTTAGCCTCTCACTATGGAGAGCAGCTTCCTCCCTTGGCTTTGGTCTTGGTGATTACAAATCTCTGACAGAGCAGAAGGCTGGGTTTTTGATTAATGTACTAGCCTCAGACTGAGGGCTGAAAAGTCTCAAAAGCATCTAGAGATTTGTCATACCCAACTTCAGATGCCTTAATGGGGCTGATTTTAAGATCATGTTAAGCACCAACCCTCTGAGAATCAGACTTTCAAAGCACCTGTAGCTGAAGAAGGCAATTAATAAAAATTCTCCACCAATCTAGGTCAAGCTTCCCCTTAGAAATGGATCATAAAGGATTAACAGGATGATCCCAAGCATATATCAGATGTGAGAAGCATGTTAAAAATGGCTTTAAGCACAACAGGCTATATAGATGCATATTGGCAGCCTATTGACCTGCTAGACTTTGACAATAAAGTAACCATCTCTAAATTTATTCAATTATTTTAATCTATTTGGAAATGGCACCTTAATATTAAACGTTACCCAACTCTGAATGTACTTCATGCCAACTCAATCTTTCTTCTCTACTTACAGTTTCTTTTTCTGAGGCACCTTTGGTGGTCAAGTTTGTTATGAATAATACACTGCATCTGTTATCTCCGTTTTTAAGATGTTTTTGCCAGGAAAAATTCTGGAGACAATCTATTCTTTAACTGGGTTTTTATTTGTAAGGATGAATGGCAGGTTTTATAAAGCTTTTATATAATCCCCATTTGAGAAAGGAAGAAAGTAAGGCACAGACTTGGTTAAGGACACCCAGCTGGCCGGTGGCAGTCTGCTGGACTGCACTTCCTTCCATACCAGTGGAGATGGGAGAAGGTTGGTGATTGTTGAAATAATAGACTAGCTGCTCCAAGCTGAACCAAACTATAAGAGAGAATGTCTTTATAGAGCATTGGAAATAAGAAAATGTATTAGATCCCTGCAGCCATGAGATTACTGTTGTGTAGAAAGTCATGTTCAACAGAAAAGTATTGATCACAGGAACTCTGAACAGTTTGCATAATACACACAAGAGACCACAACACCTGACCATTTTACACTACATAGCAGGTTGTGGAAATGGCATGGCCAGTAAGGTAGGGCACCAGATTAGGAGCCAAGAGCTGAATCTGTCCTAGACTCTGCCACTGACTTGATAGATGACCTAAACCAGTCATTCCAACTGCTGCTATAAACTTCTACAGAGGCTGCTGCAGTTAAGCTACAGCCTATGCCAGCAGGTGGGATATTATCTCCAAAAGTTTATCATGGACTAAAACATAAAAATCTGCTTCTGTGTCTCTCTGTGGTCCATAATGTCCCCTCCCTTTTTATGTAATTGTGTTGGGTGTCAGCTTCTAACAAGCACTAATGCTGCAGTAGTTTAACTAGGAATTACAAATAACTCAGGCATGGCTATAGGAACACTCTCAATGCCTAAGTACAGACACTGTGAGTGAATCTACATGTGCAATTAGCACATAGCAATAAACTGTGGTGCAGTTTGCACTAGAGTTTATTTCTCCCAGGTGCAGAGCTTACATGTTTGCCTAGGACCGCAGCATGTTGAGCCAAGGTAGAGCAGCCCTAAGCTACCATGGAGCCTGTGAGGGGTCAGCCGGCCAGTCCGTGGCTGCTCCGCCCCAGCTCGATATACTGCGGAAGGGCCAGCTGGGGCACAAGGGTGCTCCAGTGCAGGCCTCAGTGGCAGGCCGCCCCTGCACTGTAGCATCCTCCTGCCCCAGCCATCCCCGGTTACTGTGTACACATGTGTTTCGACACACTTTACTCACTGTAGGATAGTAGGGCTGTGAGAAGCTTTGATTCACAGAAATTTGGCCTGATTCAGTATCCAAATTGAATCAGAATACCCTTTAATCTCTCTGAATTGAATCGGAACCCTCCAAATAGATTTGGAAAGATTCAGACATAGACACAGCTTTAAATGTTTTTTTCTACATACCTCTAGGTAGCAGGTGGGTCATGAATGCTGCAAAGTTGGGGCACAAGGAGTGTCCCACAGAAGTGTGGGGCCAGGGCGGGGGGCCACCGTGCTCAGCAGCAGACTCAGAAGTGGACCAGAAGCACTTTCAGTCCACTTTCAGGTCTGTTGGAGAGCGTACGAGGCCCCCCCCGTGTCCCCTGGCTTGGTGACTGGTGCCTACTGGATCTGGGGGGGCACCCAGGGTCACCCCATGGCCACCTGCCAAGCCAGGGAGGTGGGGGGGGGGCCCTGCGTGCTTCCCGGCAGACCCAGGAGCACCCCAGCATTACAGCATTCACGAGCCGCACCTGGTACCTCAAGATACATAGAAAAAATATTTAAAGCTGTGTCTATGGCTGAATCACTGATTCTCCAAATCAGCATCAAATATTCAGATTTGGATTCAGCTAAATCAAATCGGGACAGTAATCTGAATCAACTAATCAAATCACTGTCCCCAATTCGAGCCGAATCCGAATCGAACAGGGCCCACTTCGCACACCCTTATAGGATATGTCCCAGACAGTACTATCTTACAGAGGAGTTAATTTACTGTGCCCTGATATGGGCACACGTGTAGACAACGATGCTTCACTATGGAGCTAATTAGATGCAGCCTGTGAGTCTGATTCTCTGTTCCATGAAGGAAGGTGGGGGCAGAGCTCCCATCACCCTCTCAGCTTAGAAGCAGGTGACCAGTGAGAAGGGAGGCAATGTGCATGCCAGTTACAAATACATGCCAGTCTCCAAGGTTGCTACCTGCCTGCTTTGGGATCGTGCCTCCCACCACAAGTTAAAATGACTTTGAATCCTGAGTCAGCTAAGTACTTTGAGAAAATCCCATCCCAAAAGTGTTGGAATTCAGGTATCTAAGGTTCAGTACCTACATCATTATTTGAATAACCCTTGCAGCAGCAGGATACTGACCACTGTTGTCTCCCTGCTTTACCTATAGTGGGTTAGGGCACTATGCTGTGTGGTTGTACAACAGGGTTGACTGCATAGCTTTAGTAACAGGTTAGAAAAGGATTTGTATGGAATTTTTTGAATAGGGATGATCCTGCCTCAGGCAGGGGCTTGGACAAGATGACCCCTGAGGGCAGGTCCCTGTGTATAGGGGTGTGCAGTTTGTGGTGCCACAAACCGCACGCGGGGAGCATGAAAACATGTGCCACACTGCAAATGTGCAGCAATATGTGCTACCAGAAAATTCCAGTAGCAAAAAAAAAAGACAACTCTGGGGTAAAAAAGCAGTGCAGACCACATGTCAGTAGTGTGAGCCAGAACAAACAGAGGACTGGCCACCCAGAGCAATACTCTGGCTGCCAGCCAGGCTCCGAGCTGCTGGATCTGTGCCCCTGCTGCACCAAGACACTAGGCAATAATGCTGGAGCCAACACCCACCAGTGCTGTCCCAGCCTCCCCTACCCCTACCCCAGGCAATTTGCTGCATGCCTCTGTTATTTGTGGCTCTACAAACATATGCCCCTGCCGGCGGGGACCCACCCTAGAGGTCCTTTCCAGCCGAAGTACTCTATGATTCTATAATTTGGAAATAATTTCTTGACAGTACATATGGCCTAATTGAAGTAAGTGAGCAGGGCACCAACACGAAGCACCTCCTTAAAAGGGGCACCAGAATGACAGCCCCACAGTGAATCTTTGCTTTGCAGGTAGGAGCAACCAAGTGCACAGACACCAAAGCAGCACTAGCCAGAGTCTCTGACTTCTGAGATGGGTGAGACTGACCCCCATCTTTCCCCCAACTCTGCTCTCCAGTGCTTGCCTTCCCCTTCCCCAGGGCACAAAACCTGTTAGTTATGCCTCTGTTGGTGAGAGATGGCACCATTACACACCTCAGAAGACCAGGCCACTTATGGTGTTTAGATGCCTAATTCCCATCAGTGGCCTTGGCTCCTACATACAGTTTACGTGCTTAACTTATAACCTGTATATTTTAAGGTAATGACCTTTAGGACCCTGCTAAAGGTGCTGCTGGACTCAGCTCAGATGTTGACAGCAGTGTAAGGGGCTTTTCTTATACCACTGTGCCACTGAGGGGGGGGCATCACTCTGACTGAGGGAGTATGTTCTCATTTCTGTGGTGGTGGCCTGGACTCTGCCCAGGTCTTTTCTGCCCAAAACTGACTCAAAATCTCTTGCTGGAGAGGAATAAGCTGTCCCCAACATACCCTGTTTCAAGAAAGAGATGTAAAAAAATGTACTGGGTCATTGTTTGGTCACCAAGATGCATGTAACTTCATTGTAAGCCATTAGAATAACTCTAAGGTGGTTGGTAAAGGGCTTGTTGGGAGCCGCCCTTCATCTTGCCATGGTACCCTGCACCACAGTGACATCTGGTGGTCAAACTGCAGATTTGTAATACCTGCCTTCTGACAGGTACCTGATTCGAGGCCACTTACAAAGAAAACAGGCAAATGCTGCCGAGTGGGTTCACAGTAAAACCTCCCAAGGCAGGCAGCTACACGTGCAAGCATGCAGGAGCAGATTTGCTACTCCTGGCAGCAGTCTGCTCCTGTCCCCCCTGGCCCTGCACCAGCCCCCTGCATCTCTAGGCTCCCCCTGGGTGCTATCCCAGGGGCTGGCAGGGAGCATGGGGTCAGGAGACAGCTGTCCCCTGGTAGGAGTTGGGAGATGGCTCCCTGTCCCCAGGGTGGGCTCCACTACTAGAGTCCAGGCAGGGACAATGTCCCTCTGTCCCAGCAGCAGGGAGCTCCTGGCCCCAATCAGGGGTGGGGGGCTTGGAAAGAGCTGCAGGGGGAGGCAAGTTCCAACCTTCTGCCCCAATTCTGCACCCAGCCAGGGGCTCGATGCTAGCTGCCCCACCAATGGATCAGGGCAGGGGGCTGGGATATGCTCCCTCTTCTCCCCCACAGCTCTTTCCAAGCCCCAAACCTTGATTGCCCAATCAGGGCATGGGGCTGGGACTGGCCCCTGACCAGGACAGTACCCATCCAGGCCCATGCTATGTTGGTAAGTCTGCACATGCAGCCCAGAGCTGGCTGGGGACTGCCCAAAATGGGACAGTCCCCAGCCACCTCCAGGCTGCACATGCAGACTTCCCCCGCACAGCCTGGGGCCGGCCAGAAACTGCCCCAGTCAGGGACAGGTCCCAGCCAGCTCCAGGCTGGGTGGGGAACTCTCCCCATACAGGGAACTCCCAGCTCCCACTCCAAGGTCACAGAGCAGAGGCTGAGGAGCTTGTTCCTAGCCTCAGCTCTGCAATTGCAAACGGGGACTGGAAACAAGCTCCCAGCCTGTTCCCAGCTCCAGCTCCATGATTGTGATCAGGGAGCAGAGGCTGGGAGCTCCCTGCTGCTGGGGCAGAGGGACATTGTCCCCACCCAGGATCCAGTAGCTGAGCCTGCCCCAGCAGCAGGTAGCTCCCAAGGGCAAGGCGCAATCTCCTACTCGCTGCTAGCTGGCTGACTGGGAGTAAATTTTCTCCCAGTCAGCCATCTATACATGACATACTGCACAGTAACTAATCACAAGTAAAGTTGCTACTTGTATTTACAGGTAGCAAATTTACTCGCAATTAGAGCAAATTACAGCACAGTAAGCATCTACACATGTAGACAGTGACACTTACTATGCAGTAATTTGCACTAATCTCTAGTAAAGCATCTCATGTAGACACGTCTACAGTGTGGTAAACTCAACTCCAGTATAAAACATGTTTAATTCCAAGGATGTGGTTGAACTCTTCATTGTGTTAGAGCTACTCAGCATTGGTTTTAAATGTGTGGGAATCACACTCTACATTTCAGAGTGCTGAGTAGATTCCATCACCCACTTAACAATACATGTGGTTCTCCCTTAGCATAGTTTCTGGGCACCTTACAACTCCCCCATGAGGCAGAACAATGCCAATGATCCTCATTTTTGCAAATGTGGAGCAGGAGACACAGAGGGCATATATTTCAGGCCTGCAAGGTGACACTAGGACTCTTCAGTAGAACAAGGAATTGACCCCCATATTTCTCAGATAACAGGCTAGTGTCCATATCCATTCCTCCTTAGCTGAAAGGAGAGATGATTAATGAATGCACTTCCCTATCACACGATTCTATTCAAAAAGGGCCTGGTCTAAAGCTCAGTAAATTCAGGTCTCCACTTACGTGGCAACAGAGAATGACTCAGACCTTGTCTTGCTCAGGCAGGGCATTGTCTTTATAAAGGGTAGGGATAGCAGTCAGGATCCAGAGGCTCAGAATAACCAAGGCATTTCTGGCAGCAGTCACCATGTGCTCCTCTTCCCCCTAACCCTTTATTTGCAGGAGGTGCTCACACCAGGCCCACTGCACCCTGACATTTCTGCTTATGTACTTTAGTTTAGGAGTGGAGCCTATATTGTGCTGTGACAGATTGAGCCACGGCCTGCAGAGTCATTTCTGACAGAGATAAACAATGAGTCATTTTTATAATCAGGTGAGACTTCTCTGCATTCACACTCTGAAGTGGCACCAGGGATCCAAGCGTGACTGACAAGTCCCTCTCACACTACAGACAGTACAAGGAGAGACCCTGGGGTGCTGAGACAAAGCTAGGATCTCTAAATTGGTATTTAGGCACACAAGTAAGTGTGCCTGGACAGGCCTGGGAGAAACCTGTTTTTCAGAGCTCCTAAACATTCAGCTGTTCCCACTGACCTCAATGAAAATACTGGCCTTAATTTTCATAGTTTTCAAAAGGTTGTCTCTAGCCCTTATGAGAGTAAAGGGAAAGTTCAGAATACAAGCTCATGCAGAGTCTGCTGAGTCTTCAGGCAACCTGAATAAACAGTGCTACCTAGTGTGACCTCTTCCCAGGTCAGCAGGGTGTTTATTCAAGAGCTTAATGATGCTCATTTAAAAGTCAATGTCTCATTAACTGCTGATTGCTTGGGCAATAGTGGATTAAGATTTATTGGGACCCTGGGCAAACAGAAAATTGGAGGATCCCCACCAGATGAGGGCAGGTTCCCTCTGTGCCCGCCAGAGGGCTGGAGCTGGGCATGCCTGGCCTTTCGGCACATCCAGGGTAAGCCAGGGGGGTGCGAGCACTGCTGAAGTGAAGGCAGCCCTGGCCCCAGCCCAGCCCAGCCCCTCTGCCTGGTGAGTGTCATGCAGCTGGGGCTGTGGTCCCCCACCAGTGCAGCCCCCCCGCACCTCAAGACAGGCCGTGGTCTGGGCTAGGGCTGGGGCCAGCCTGGTGGGGCAGGGCATGGGCTCCATGTTGCCCCCTGCTGCCCATCTGCCCCAGCAGGGCAGAGCTGTCCCGTTCCATCTTGTCCCAGCACTGCTGGTGTCAGCGGTCACTCACAGATGGTAGAGAGCAGGAGCGGGGCCACCCAAGGAACCTCCTGGCAGCAGACAGCCCCGGGAATTTGCCACCATCCACATGGAGCCCCACACCCACCCCCTAGCCTCTGGCCCTGCTCCAGCCGGAGGGGAGGAGGCACACGCTGCCTGCCCTGGATGCCCACGACCAAGATGCCTGCCTGAGCCATGCTGTCCCTGGCACCCCAGGGAGCCCCAGATTGGCAGGGGCCCCGCTGGCCCATACTAATCTACCTCTGTTTTTGGGCAAAAGAATTCACCTTTAAGTTGCAGTGTTGTGAAGGTAGTGGCAAATGCTAGGTAGGTGTGGTACATCTGCTGGTTGCTGTCAATTGTTGCTAAGGAAAGGTATCAGGAAATGTAAGGAACTTCACTGAAATTTGAGAATCTGTATCTACCCCACAACGTCAAAAAGCTCCTTATCCAAAAGTGCAAAATCCCCTGACCACAGCTGCTATCCTACTGTATTCTCAGTACAGAACTATGTCGAATATGCAGAGGCAGCATAGAAGAAACTGAATTTCATATCCAAGTAATACTGGATGGGACTGGAAGCGACAATAAGCCAAAGTTTATGGTGGGGCAATGAACCAGGATGCCAGAGCTCCTTCCTGCACCATTTGGAGTTGCTCAGGAGTCAGACCTGGAGCTGTGCTCACCAACATGAGGGTGGGCAGGCACTAACAATAGCACCCTACTTAATATTTGTTTTATATTGCAAGTCGTTTAACTTGCCTTCCCCCCCTCCTCTCCCAAGCCCTGACCCCAACCCCTGACCTCCAGATTTTACATTCCAACACTCTGGCAATGTAGAGTGGTCTCCAAATTGACTTAAAGTACATTCAATTTTATTTTCAGACCACTTTGCAATGTTCCAATAATAAAGGGATGATTTGGACTCTCTGAGGATCAGGCCTCTCACAATTTGTTATTTGATTAGAGAATGAATTTCCACTCTGTCACCAGCTGATGTTTTTAATTTGCTTTTATTATCATCATTTGTAGCACAGACAGCACAATTTGTATTACAACTGCACAATTAAGTCTCTTGTTTGTAAAAGCAAAGTCTCATGTTTCCGCATGCAGATGTAGTAACTAGGTATGTGCAATCTGAAGCCCAAGGTTGAAAATGTTCCATGTATTGCTCACCATGGCATATGATTTTTTTTTTAATTTTCTAGGAGTAATATTTTGGGGGCAACAGAGAAGGATAGCTGCTTTTCTGCTGGTAAAAAAATTGCTAATAGCAACAAATTATGGTTTTATATCCTCCAGTGTGCTCTGTGCTGCAGGAAACACAAATGAAAGAAAATCTCTGAAAAGTTTACTGTTTTACTAGGATGAGGTACCCAAGCTGTGTGAAGTATTCAAGGCTTCTCTTACCCTACTAATTATCTTGCACTCAATTTTTGTATGAGCTAATGTGAAATTATAAATTAGGTGTACCACAGCACCATCTGGTGGACTGTAGAAGTATGTGACAGGAAGTAGGTCAGAAAGAGACCTGGAGAGGGACAAGGTATAAAGGATTGAGAGAGATGTTGAATTCACTTTGAGTCATGATGTTGATTGCTCAATAAAAGCATTTTCCTGAAAACTGAGGATCCCAACTTCCTTGCAAGTAAAACTCTATATAGCTGCATTTAAAGAAAAAGAGTAAGAGATGAATTAAAAGTGCCATGAAAGGTGAACAGCCACTAAAGCCCTCTTTAGGCTTTCACCTTAGCTGGGGAGTAATCATACACGACCATATTCAAGTAGATGTCTCCCAGGTAAGCAGAGTAGCAGGGATTTCCTTAGGAACTGGCTTCTATGAAAAGTCATCATTGTATGGAGCCCATCACAAAATGTTGCTAAATCTATTGCCTCAGGAAAACCCCCACTCATCATGGAGAGGCTGCAATTTTACAGGTATTTTGGAATGAACCAGCCCCCAAAGAAGCTGGAACATTGTAGGGGATTTGCTGTAGGAACAGGAACAAAAGCCACAGTGAATAACAGAGTGATAAAGGTACAGAAAACTCTACATGGCATTTGAATTTGGTCCTGTATAATCCAGGTACAGGATGAGACTGGAAGCCACAACTCTGATGGCGGCAAGAATGAACTTGAGCAAGCAAGAAGCCATCATGAAACTAAAGCTGAGTGAAACAACTTTGATTGTGATGAAGGATCTGGGGGAATGATTGTTCACCAGAGCCTGCCAAGGGATGACAAGGTCAAATGGTTATAAACTCCTGCAAGACAGTTTCAGGCTGGACATAAGGAAGACTTTCTTTACTGTCCCAGCCCCCAAGGTCTGGAACAGCCTGCTATCGGAGGTGGTTCAAGCACCTACATTGAACGCCTTCAAGAGAAAATTGGCCGTTTATCTTGCTGGGATCCTGTGACCCCAGCTGACTTCCTGCCCCTGGGACAGAGGGCTGGACTCTATGATCTTCCGACATCCCTTCCAGCCCTAATGTCTATGAAATCTATAAAGTTCCCAGCAAATTGCTAACATTCACTTTATATATCCTGCTGTATTGACCACTCCTAATGAACCTCGAGGTTCATGACCAAATGAATCATAACATAAAATGGATTTTCTTGATCAAGTTTGAATTTAATTCTACTGTGTGGGGGCTATTGCCACCTATGTGTGGGCCTTGCATGTAAGATGAACCTGAGGAACAGACCTTTTGGGGTCCCTGTGGTTTTGTACAAACATCAAGCATACAGAAAGGGAATTTGCTTTTTGATGACTCAGGCAAAATGGCAGACAGCAGACAGCATCACTCAGGAAAAGTGAGTAGCAGCTTAAAATGCAAACAACAGCCAGCAGCCCATTTTAGTGCATTAATAATTTACACTCCTTGAAAAGTTGAATATATTAAAAGGGAAGGTTTCATGGCATTGTTACAAAGTGAACATGGGATCAGGAGATAAGGCGACCATGGAGAGGGGTTCCAGAATCTGGGGTGGCCATACCAATGCTGCTAAAATCCAAGATTTTACCAAGTCTTGTGATTTTTCAGTGTTTTTCTTAAAGCGCTAGCTGCTGGAATCCTGAGATGGCATGAGAATCTCAGCTGTAATTTAAAAAAAAAATGTTTCCAGCTCCCAGAGTTGTACAGAAGAGCTTGAAAACAGGAAGCATGTAAACACAACTGAGCAAAAAAGACACAAGACAAAGAAAAAGAATCCAACTTCTTTCTTCTTTTTTTAAATCTCACAATTTTTAAGTAATGAGGAGAAGGGTGGAGGGGTGGGATTAGCTCATGATTTTTGAGCCACTGGGATGGGAAAAGGTAAGTTCACTATTAGTTACATTATTCCTGTGCCCTGTACCCTGTTATATCTCTTGGTTAGCTACCAATCCTGCTCTCCTAGTCAGATTTGGAATGGTCCAACCCCCCTGTCTAAATAGAGGAAAGGTTCTACCTATGGTCCATGAATGCCTGGTGGTCTATAAAGTACTAGCTGGCACACCTTGGACTTGGTTGGTTATACAATTCTTACTCTTCACTTGTATTTGCCAGGTAATATTAGAAGTCAGATAAATGTATTTTCTATGCAACCCTGGATACCGCTCCAACTGACAGCAGACTTATCTGACTGCCTACAAGATTCTCTGCAGCTCTAGTCACACAAAACTCATGCATTCAATATGCCTTCAACTACAGCCAAAACAAGAGACAGCATAAGGTCACATCCACTCATCTTTTACTGGGGGAATTCTCCAGGGAGCCAGCCCAAACACCTTGGGTGCTTATACATAAGCACCAAGGTTGCTGGAATCGAGTCTGCTGGAGCATGGCAACTGCTCTCGTGTATCAGGGTGCCCATTCTTAAAAATGGTGGCGGGGTGCTTAAACTAAAGCTCATCAGAGTTTTAGTTCAAGTGAGCCCACCACCATTTTTAAGTGCAGGTGCACTGATACAGGAGACGTGGCAGCACTTCAATTAGCGCCTCTCTAACTAAAGCCCTGCCACCCCCACCCCTGGAGCACGTGTAAAAGTCCCTCTTGTGCCTTGTGTGCATGGCCCTTTAGCAGAAAATTGGGAAAGGAAGAGGACCTGTGATCTAGCTTCAGTTCTCTGATGTAGCAGACCCATGTCTCAGTCACTTCACCACATTGCCTTTCAAAATGAATGAGACATATCTACATACTTAACAATGCAGTCTATGATTACCAAAATAGTTCCAAGATCCCTGATGACAAACATTTTCTACCAACTAACAAATGGCTGTGTAAGACAGTGGTAAATTATATAATGAAGTACTGTTCTCCTGGTCTACAAAGATAACAACTTATTACAGCTTCCAATTAATCCTTTAATCTAGATGTCTGCATTGTACATTTCAAAGATCCTGGGCATTGACCCAGCTGATGGAATCATAGAAAAGTAGGGCTGGAAGGCACTTCCAGAGGTCATCAAGTCCAACCCCTGCCTGAAGCAGGGATCATCCCTATCCAAACCATCATCCCTATCCAAAGCATCTCATACAATGTGTAACCTATTACTAATACTATACAATCAACCCTGATGGACAGCCATGAGTCACAGTAATCTAACCTGCCACAGGTAAAGCAGCGGGCAAAGGCAGTCAGGGTTTGGTGCTGTAAGTGCTGTTAAAATATGCTTGATAGATCCAGGAAAGAAGGCTGTGCCCCTTGCTATAGAACAAAGCAAAACATCCCCACAATCCATTCATATCTGGGGTAAAATTCCTTGCTGATCCCAAATGTGGTGGTTGGTTTGACCTTGAGTAGAGCCATGCAGGACATCAGTATGCATCTACATGATGGAATTTCAGGTCTTAGTATTTCTTTGCCCTGATTTTTGAGGAAATTTTAACATTTTTTGTATGGGATTCCAAAAATCAAGTCTCTAAAGTTAGAAAGTGCCACAATTTGCCATAATTCATTCCCGTGTGTGAAAGTGATGATGCAGTCTTTAATGATCACAATCACCTATGTTTTCATTCCACAATGCTTGTTCCTCATATTGCACACACAGTGAATGAGAGAGAGAAGGTTGCCAGGAGAAAAGTGATATTATCTTGTGATTACCATGCCAGACTGTGACCAGGAGAACTAGGCCTTGTATTCCTGGCTCTACAAACAACATCCTAAAAGATGTGGGCAAGACTATCTCATAAAATGGCAGCAAGCAAGGGGCTGAATTAAGGTTGCATAGAAAGTCTTATTCCTGCCTTTTCAAGCTTTTGGGTACTTGACTTTGCAACCGCTGAGCGCACGCTGATGTGTGGGCACATGCAGGGGTACATGTTTCCCACAGGCTAAACAGCAGCAGCACATATTTTTTCCACTGCTCTTTGTCCCTGGGCATACCCTGTGCACGTACTCTGGCATGCAGCCAGAGGCAGCAGAGGTGCCTCCCAGGGCAGCAGAAGTGGCAAGCTGGCCTCTTGGAGCCTGGCTGGCCAGGCTCTGTTAATGGAGATGCACACTGCTGCCATGTATGCTACACCGTTTTTTTCAGCAGTGGTTTTTTTGACACTGGGATCTCCCTGTCAAAAAAAGTTATGCTGCAAATTAGCAGGATAGCAAATAGGTGCACATATGCCACATGCAGTTTATGGCACCTCAAGTTGTTTGGGGGTGCTGCAAACCACAAGTGCACACTCATCAGGATGTGCTCTAAATGTTTTTTTAGCTACAGGTCTTTTTTCTCTTCAAAAGATGTACATATGCTAAAGTAAATCACTTTTGAAATGCTCCATATGTCAAAAGTAAATAAAATTTCCTTTTTTTAGAAGACCAGAAAATCAGGAAATACGTATTTGATAAATATTAGTCCATTAAAATTGTGTTTGTGGTACACATGTTTTTGCAGATGTCTACAAGTGAGGGTTCAGTTTGAGTAAACAGAATTCAGCAAAGAAATGTAGGCTAATTAGAGATGTCATCATTACATTGCTTTTTTCCCTCCCTTCTGTATATGAATAAGCTTTAGTGACATTAATATTATTTTTGCAATCTTTGTGTCCTAAAAAATATCTATTCTAGGGTGTTAAAGCAAGCTGATGCAAATTATGACAATATTGGCCCAAGAAGGGACATGGCAGCTACTTTGAAGAGACTTGTAAAAACCGTGGAAAAATATTTTGCTCATCCTCTGCAATTAGTTGGATGCACAAAGGATGGTTGCACGTGGCCAGGTGCAGAGCTGAGACAGATAAGACTACTCTCCTGGAATAGATGGTTTGCTTAGCACTTCTGCAAGCAAGTAGCTGAATCCATGTCGTTTTCTATTTTGCAAGCCTTAGTTATGACAAGGGAAAGGTATGTGTTAAGGGTGGACAGATTGGCCCAGATTCTCAAAAGGTATTTAAGTAGGAAATTAGAATTAGGCACATACTGGCTACTAGGGGTGTGGAAAACAGGCCCTATTCAATTTGGATTCAGCCCGAATAGGGGACAGTGATTTGATTCGTTGATTCAGATTACTGTCCCCAATTTGATTCAGTCAAATACAAAGCTGAAGATTCGATGCTGATCCAGAGAATCAGCGATTCGGACACACATACAGCTTTAAATGTTTTTTCTACAGCAGACCTGGAAGTGGACTGGAAGTGCTTCTGGTCCACTTCCAGGTCTGTTGCCAAGCACACTGGGGAGCCCCCCATGCTTCTGTGGGACACTCCATTCACCACAGCATTGCAGCATTCATGAGCCACCTGCTACTTAGAGGTATGTAGAAAAACATTTAAAGCTGTATCTATGTCTGAATCGCCAAATCTTTCTGAATCTCTCTGAATTGATTCAGAGGGTTCTGATTTGATTCGGAGAGATTAAAGGGTCCTATGATTTGATTCAGATTTGGAGATTTGGCTACTGAATCAGGCTGAGTCTCCGCCAAATCAAATCAGTAACCAAACCTTTGCACAGCCCTACTGGCTACGGTCCATGCTGTGGCAGACAGAATCAACAGATAGCTGGTAATGTCCTTCTCTTGTTTTCTTAATGGGGTGATAAGCACTAAGGCTAGGGACAGGTATTATGCATAAACTGGTTTAAGTGCTCAGAAACTGGATTACACCTGTAACAGAACAGATGTTCAGTGCACATAAACCAGTTTGAAAAAGGCTGAAACCAGTTTGCGATAAACCTGGTTGAATGTAGTATAAACTTAACTAATTTGGGTCAAAACAGTTTATGCAATGTCTGTCCCAGACCCCTTGCTGATTTAAGATAAACAAGACACCCCTAGCATCCCAGCATGCTCTCTGGGATGGGCAGGGCTCTCTACTCCACAGCAGGGCTGGCCCCTCCCCTCTGAGTCTGCCTGGCTTTTCCCTGCTAAGCAGGGATTATTCCCCCAACCCCTCTGCCTTAACACAGACACCTCCGCATTAGCTAGCAGACCACATACTGGCTACAGTGTGTGCTGTGGGAGATGATCAAGGCAGACGGGCTTTTTGGAGCTAATCTGCAGGTAGCTTAATGTCCTTCCTTAGAAAAGCTGTTTGAGAAGAGCTATTTGCTTCCCCACCCCCGACTCTCTGCTAAGCACAAATTTCCCCCTCCCCTCTCCCTTGCTGAGGTGTCTGTGTATTAGCCAGCAGATCGCATGCTACAACTGTGCTGAATCAATAGGTAGATGGTAATGTCTCTCTGTTTTATTAATGGGGAAATAAACACAGAGATAGGGGTGATAAACACTGCTATCAGTCCTCTGGCTTGCTTGCCTTTCAGATTGCTGCAGACAGTATACAGAACCAGGGAGGGAGAGTGAAAAGCTCCATATCACCAACAGATGCATGCACTGCATATACACCCTTGCCTCAGAGTGCTAGCCCGGGGTCCCTGCAGTTCAGCGCTATGAAAGGGAAGGGAGGGCTGCTCTATTGCACCCTGGCATCTAGCCTGAGCCACTGCAGGCATGTGCCTGCATGTTTGGGATGTCTGTGCAGTTACAAACTGATTTAGCCTAGCTAGGTTAGACTTGTTGCAATATGTTTTGAAATATGTTATATCTGTGCCATTATTATTTAAAATATGTTATACTTATGCTATGACTTTGCTAATGTTATACTTATACTGTAATTTTGCTTATGAATGCTTATCCTAAGCCAGCCATTCGCTTATGCTAAGTAGTCATCTTAACTGTGTCAACCATTTTCTGAAAAAGCAGCAAGTGAGTCTGTGTAAGTCTGTGTGCTGTGAATGAGGTGGAGTGATTGTTGAATGGAGGCTGGTACCAACCAGCTATAGTAAGTAACAAGATAAGATACAGGGTCTTAGGAATGTGGAGATGGTACAACATAGGACTTAAAAACAGCTTGGAATGTGAAAGACAACACGTAACAGAATCCGAAATAAACATATGCAAAAAGGTAAATGGTGATTGGTAAAGAAGCCTCCAGAAGTTTCCAGGCTTTGGCTGAAGTCTGCCCAAATAGAGAGATAAAAAGGCAGTGAAAAACCAGCCTGATGAGCGCCCTGACCACCAAACCAACCTTACCCACATGTCGAGAGAGAGAGAGGGAGTCAGCGCCCCCCCTCAGCTGGACATTGCCTTGAGAAAGCCTGTGACTGGCCATTGCAGTGTGACCGCAAGAGTCATGGATAGGTGACTTAGTGTGAATGGTGTGCATGACAAGCGTATGATATCAGTGTGTGGTATGCTGCTAAATAGTCTGACTCAGTTGCCCACTACTATGCATTAAACCCTGGTTTGCTGAACCGGCATGTTGGTTTTATGTCCAACAGACTAACCTGCAAAGATTGAATCAATTCAGGCTCAGGCTTTTTGAATGTTTGTCCCTAGCCATTAAGACTTGCCCTGTGCAGAGCAGAGTGCAAGCATCTACCCAGAGCCTGGGACCAGGGCCCATGCTGCACTGAAATTAACACAGTCGTTCTCACAGCTCACTCCCTTACCTTAGTCATCAACTGCTGTAAAATTTCTGCATTAAGCACTCCTTTGTTCTTCTAATTTATGCCTGGTATATTGATCTCCAACAGTCTGATCATTCCAGCATTAACCCTCCTTGTGCCTTCTAAAGAGGAGAACAAAATATGTGTTTCACAGCTGCCAGAGTTGCACAAAAAGATAAAACATTGGAACATGCAATTTAACCTGAAAAGAATCATTATTGGTAATGAGACCATGAGGGAGATAAATGCTGCAATAAGTTATGTTACAGGCACCATACATGTTTATGGGCAGGATTCTAGGGCTATGCCCCTGATCCACCAAAGCACTGAAGAACTAGCTTTGCTTTACAACAAGGAATCCATCCCTTTGGCCAAGATCCTCAAAGGAATTTAGGTGTCTAGCTACCCATTGTTTCAAATGCCTGTGAGGATTCTGGGCCACTATTATCAGTTTTCAAAGGGAACTATTACACACTTGAAGCTAATGTGCTATTATGCTTTTCTTACAGGAGCTAGCCTCAGACAGATGACTGAGCAAAATTTAAGAAACTTTACAATCCCTGAGTGCTCCGTGACTCTTGAAGGCACATTTATTTGGCATAATGGATGAATTTGTAACTGTTTATCAGTATCCAGAAAGGTAAAACATTCTTTAGAAAAACTAAATGGACTAACAGTTTTGTCATGATGAGTTTTAGGGGAAAAGAAAAGCTTTTGAATGTATACCTTATTTTCATGAGACTGGAAATCATATCCTGCTGTAACTAAGCATAAGTGAACAGATCATAAACAAGTACTTTTGGATATATATTAGGTCAAAATCAAAATGCTGAACCTACCTCAGAAAGTTGTTTGACAACTGTACCTGTGCAACCATGTTGCTTAATGTGATCCTGTCCACTGGGAAGCAACATAGTATTGCCTGTCTGGCATTAGATTGCCCTGTTGGACAGAATTACAAATCAGTACATGGGGATAGTAGTGCTAACAATCTGCTACAGGTATAAAAATGAATCTTATCAAGAGGACCATGGACTGTGGAGGGGTTTTTTGCCTTCTTCTGTAGCAGGGGCATGGTCCTCTTTCCTTGGATCTCTCAAGCCTGCTTAATAACCTACTGTTGTGCTTGTGGTGGCAAGACCACCCTGTTTTACTTGTGTCAATTTAGGGTGTCTTGACACTCCCAGGTTTTGTGCCTTGAATTTGTGCTAGAGGGCTGTTTGTGCAGTTTTAAGAATAGGTTAGACCAGGGGTGTTCAACTTTTGGCCCATGGGCCAGATCCAGCCCTCAGAGCTGTATTATCTGTCCTGTGGGGCTTCCCAAGGGTCTGGAGATTGAGCAGTGAGGGAGCAGTGGTAGCATTAATTGCTGCTTTCCTGCTGCTGAATCTGTGGGAAGCCTCATGGGCCAGATAACATGACTTTGCACGTTAGATTGCACTGGCACATAGCCAAATCCAATAGGTGGGCAGCATGGGGCCAGTTAGAGACTGCACAGAATTGAATCAGGCAGTGTGGGGCTGAATCAAGGCAACAGGTAGCACAAAGGTGGATCAGCTGCCGCAGAGCCAGATTGGGCAGTACGCAGCATATGGCTGGATCAGGGTGGCATGCAGCTGGATTGGAGCAGCATAGGGCCACTTGCGCCACCTGAACTGCTGAAGCAGCCCTAACCTAGAGTGGTCCCTGCACCCTCTACCCACTGCAGCAGTCTGGCAGCGGGGGCTGTTGCCTGGCTATGACTTGCTGCCACCTGCAACAACATCCACCCCTTTGGACCTGTGGCCCCATGGCTCCATGCCTGCCAGACCTGGATGGGGACTGCACAGCCACCTGGGCTGTAGTATAGGCACTGCAGCAGAGCCTCCTGCACTTCTGGGCCAGCTGCCAGTGGGCCATGTCTGCACAATTGGCCTTCAGACAACTCTGATATCAAGTCTTCTGGTGCGCCTACCCTGCCATTTGGGCAGCTATTGCCCAGATGTGCTCGTTGTGGGGCCCACTTTGAATTGTCTAAGCGTGTCCTCTTGGTCCCAAATGGCCAAGTCAGCAGACTCCTCTGCCCAGGTCTCACCACTTGTTTCACCAGCAGAGATCTTGGTGCTCCCTGTTTCAAATTTTCAAATTCTCTGATAAAAAAATCCAAATTCTCTCACTAAAATACCAAAAATCTGTGTTTTTCCATTATTAAAATGAAATACCACTATACAGAGAGAGATAAGTTGGGCAATGCTTTATTGATGTAGTTTAAGGCAGTTTGAAAGCCTACCAGTGACACTATCATCATCATAAAAATTTCTAACTATCTAGAAATGTTGGCATTTGCTTTTGTTTTTTAACATAGAAAAATCAGAGCTGCCCCTGCCCCCTTTGCTCACCAGGATGTGGAGCAACGAGCAGCACTGATATGCCGGTGCCCTGCTCCTGTCCTTGCCCCTCGCTCTCAACCCACAGCCCTCCCCAGTGCCCCTTACACCTGACCCGCAGCCCAGCCTGCCCCCAATTAGCTCCATCCAAGCAGCATCTCCGTACAGGCACCAGGACATGGATCCAGCTACAGCTGTCTCACCAGCTGCTTTGTGGCTCTGAACCAGGGGCGGGCAAAATATGGCCTGTGGGCTGCATCTGGCCCACCAGGCACTTTCTTATGGCCCATGGGGCCCACCAACAACTTGTACCCCACCCAGCCCTTCCACCCACAAGTGTAAGAGTGAGGCACCCACACCCCCCTCCCAACATACCCTATTACACTTTGCTCCCACCATCATGGGTGGAAGGGTCTGGCCCCATCAGCACTGGGCAGGGTTACTGCTGCAGGTTTAACTGGTATCCCACTCCCTCCAAGCAGCAGGTAGGGAACTGTGGGGCATGGCTCCAGCTGGGCAGGGTGTGGCGCATGGGGCTGGGGCTGGTGGCAATGCGGAGCCTGTGCCCGGGGGGGGCAGTGGTAGCATGGAGTTCAGCTGTGCAGGAAGTGGGTGTGAGGGAGGGTATAGGGACCCCTCTCACACTCCCCCCATGGCCTGCATCCCTGGCAGGCAACAAGGTAGCAACAGCAGCAGGCAGGGGTGCCCATGCTCAGCACTGGTATCTGACTCTGGCCAGCGCTGCACATCATGGTGAGCACAGCCCTCGCTGGGCCCTCTGTATCACCAGCACTCCCCGCACTCATGCAGCATGGGAGTGAAGCCCCAGGCACAAGAGGGAAGCCTCAGGTGCTGAAGCCAGATGAGGCAGGGAAGGTATCTAACTCTAGTGCCTGGGGCTTCCCTCCTGTGTAGTGTGAGTGTGGACAGCATCAGCGACAGAGACTGCCTGGCAGGTGGCTGCACTCCTTGCTGCGTTGTACAGTGCTGACTAAAGCTGGGCATCAGCAACCTGAGCGCCCCTGCCTGCTGCTGCACCATGGAGGGAGTGTGGGGGGTCCCCAAACCCTTCCCACCCTCCCTCACACCCCACAAATGCCACACATCCATACTGCAATGTTGCCTGCATTGACTGCAGGAGAGGTCAGTGTGTTCCAGAACCACATACCCACACCCTCCAAACACCACACAACCCCCAACATACCCTATTCCCCTCACGCACAGCTGCACCCCACCACGCACCCACATACCACCATACACTCCCACGCACCACCATACACACACACCACCATACACACACACACCTCACCATACATACACAGCTCCACACAATATAAAAGACTAAGACTTTATTTTTAAGGTATTATGCAATCACCTCTTTAAACAGTATGAAAACACAAATCATGACAAAAAATTTTGTAATAAAATTAAAATATGTTATAGTAGGTGTTTGACTTTTAGTGTATGATTTGTTTTTTTCTGGTTCTAAGATGGCAACCCTCCCCCCCTCCCAGGAGTATTTCCAGGGAGGCAAGGACAGGGACTTTCAGTGGCAAAAGTCAGGGGTTGGGGTGGGACTTCTGGTCCCAAGATGGCAACCAGGGAGCGGGACAACTGTCATGGGCAGGGGTACACATGAGGCCCTTGAAAGTTCACCAAACCTCATTAAGCAGCCCTCCACCTGCAATAATTGCCTGCCCTTGCTCTGAGTAGTGCCAGCCCTTGCCATTCCGCTGTGTCCAGGCTCCAGCAGTCCCTATGCCATTCCTGGGGCTCAGGGTCTGGGCTGGGCAAGGCCCTTCCCTTCCAGGCCAGTCTCCCCCTGCACAGGCTTCTTAGGGAGGCAGGGGGGCTCTTGGCCTGGCTCTGGCAGCCTCTCCTACCCAGAGCTCTCCCTTGCCCCCGACCCCCATCTCTCTTTCTCTCTTTCACACCCCCCACCCCCCCCGCTGCCACCTCCCCTGAGCCCATCACACCCCACAAGTGGTTCCTGGGACCAGGAGCCCCCCCAGGCTGGGGCTGCATATCCCAGCCCTGGTGTGGGCACAGGGCAGGGCTGCAGTGTGGCAGTTGCCCCTACAGCTGCAGCTTCCACCAGCAGGTCCTGTCCCATCCCATGTGGCCAGCTGGGCATGCAGGGTGTGAGATCTGTGGAGGGGATGTGGGGTTTAGGCGGGGAGGGGTGGGTGTGGGGTTTGTGAGGTGGTTGGGGGGTGTAGAATTTGTGGGGGTGAGGTTTGTGATGGATATGGGGCTTGTGTTGGGGCTTGGGGTTTGTGGCTGAGTATAGCAGTGAGGAGTCTGTGGGGGTGGTTTGGGGGTGGGTTTGAGGGCAGATTGTTGGGGGTTTTGTGGCTGCAAGGGGATCATGTGGGTGTGGGGGGGCTGTTTGGGAGGGGTGGGTCCCCTGCCTGCCCCCCGCAAGGTGAACAGCCCTCCTGCAGCAGGAGCTGTCTGGCGCTCAGGGTCTGCCCCCCTCAGCGCAGTGCAGCCCCAGGCCACTCTGGTTGTCACCTGGGGTCCAAGCACTGTACGCAGGGGCCATGCATTGTGCTGGGCCATGGAGCTGGCCTGTCCCAATGGCGTACAGGGCACTTGGAGACAGAACCTGGCCTAATACATGGCTTCTGCAAGCAATGCTGGGACCCCAGGTGACAGCCAGAGTGGCCCAGTGCTACCCAAAGGTGCGCACCCCCAGGCCAGGCTGGCCCTATGACATACAGCACAGACGGCACTGGGTCTGAGGTGGCTGGAGCCATGCCATGCTGCAGGGGTCTCTGCCAGCAGTGGGCCCTGAGCACCTGGTGCCTGCTGCTACTGCTGCTTCTGCAGTAGGGGGGCTGTGCACTGTGCAGGGGGTAGGCCCCACACTCATGCAGTCCTCCCACACACAATCCCCATCCCCACCCCCACAATCCTACTTACCTAGGGCAGTCCCTGTGTCCAGATCACACTGCAGCCTTGCCCCACTTCTATTTGCCCCAGCATACTGAGGCAGTGTGCTGGGGTAGCAGGGGAAGGGAGCAACTATAGAGACACTCTGGCAAGATGCCAGAGCATGTCTTCAGGGACTCAGACTCTGGGAGTGGCGTACCATGGGTCTCTGGCACCCGGGGGCCAATGCTTGCATTTGCGCCCCTGCCCCAGGGACAATCTGATCAGGGTGCAGGACCCAAAGCAAATCAGCCTGTGTGGGGCTCCACCTCCTGCCCCATGGCACATCAACAGGGGAATTAGCAGCATGGCACTCCAGTCATGAGGGAGGGGCAGCAGCCAGAATTTCTGGCCAGAAGAGCCAAAGAAAGATACAGCCTGCTGGGCAGGAGGATGGACCACACACAAAATGCAGGAGGTGCCCCAGCCACTCCGGCTGGCACCCCCCCAGCCAACACCCAGGGGCCATGCCCCCCTCCCACCTCCCATCGGTACACCACTGCCTTAGGGCACACTATAGAAACATACCTTGGCCTGCTTTTTTTCCATGGTTTTTTTTTTATATCTAGATTTCTAGGTATTGAATTTAGAGCCCATGCTGCAAATATGCAGCACGGGGAACATTTTTTCCCAGTGTGCCTCTTGCAGCATCTCAAACTGCGTTGAGATGCCACAACAGACACGTGCACGCTCAAGGCACTAAACTAACAGGTGTCAAGCCAGTCACTAGCTGCCTGAACAATGTTTCTGTTTTTTCACTTTCCAAGCAGGTTGTTAGTTAAGTGTTTTTAACTTTCCTTTGAAGCATCTGTTACTGCCTGGTGTTGGAGACAGATAGCCAAGAGACATAGGCCTGTCTCTAAGATGGTCACTTTCCAACTTACAAAATCCACATATCAGCCTACAGATAAAAGTGCTTTAATCTGCTGAATTTGGGACTTCTTCCCCAATCCCCCACACCCTCCAAATTGAATTAGGAGAGTAATGTTTGCCCACCTGCTAAGAAATCTTTAATATGTGGGGGTCTTTAATATGTGGAGGGTTCTCCAAACCTGCTATGTTTCTATGGTTCCACCACTGATGAAACCTTCTTTCAGAACTATGTGGCTCACCTCCCTTGTTTTCATTTTTGAAAATCTGATCCCAGTTTCAGATCTGGGGTAATTTTAAAACTATGCCTCCAAATGTTTACTAAAGTGCTTGATAAAACTGATGGAAAAACTGATCACAACATTAACTCATATTGGTATGGATGTCCTATGCCAACCTGATGGAAAGAATACTAATAATGCAGGACAACAGATTGAAAGGCAAGAGATATCTACAGAGGTTGCTTCCTGGATTAAGGATTGGTTCAATCTTAGTTCCTGTCTTAGAAAAGCCCTTAACATATGCTTAAGTATCTTTCCTGAAAATGGGGTTTATTTATTATGTACATTAAAGACCTGTGAATAAAGAGCTTATTAAATTGTTGTTAAATTGATATTGTTGCAAGCTAACAAAGCACATGAGTAACTTTAAGGAACTGACTTCTATAGGGTTACTCACTTGCCTAAAATTAAGCACGTTTAAATGTGCTGCTGACTGGAATAATTTAACACCCTGGGTGTTAAATTATTCCAGGTACATAATAAATAAACCCCATTTTCAGGAAAGATACTTAAGCATATGTTAAGGGCTTTTCTAAGACAGGAACTAAGATTGAACCAATCTTTAATCCACTTTAATGCGCAGTAGACTATTTTACTGTGCATTAAAATGTCATGTAAAAACCTGTGACATTATGCTAATGTGAAGTAAACTAGTCTACTGCACATTAAGTGTCACTAAAAAAGTGTTCAAATGTGCTAGTGTGCATTAGCACAGTCTAATGCACATTAATTTAGTGCTTCACATTGGATGTACTAAATTTCATGCATATTAGAAAAGGTACATTAATGCACATGTAGGCATGCCCAGTAAGACCACATCTACATTTTTAAGCCATAAAACTGCCCTTTCTCTTGCTAGTCTAGAAAATAATCACAAGTTATTCATACAAGATATTTGGAATCCAACAGCTGACTTCAAAGTGAGCAGATTCTGTGGCCTGAACATTTTGGCACTTCATTTTGCAAAACTACTCATTACCTACCATCCTACTCTTGCCCTTTTATATAATAACCTAACATCATATTATTCTTAGAAGTTGGTGAGCTGTCTGGGGTGGCTGTATTTTAATTGTCAGATGAGGAAAAAGCCAACTTCTCAACAGCACCAAACAGTAATATATTTCAGCCATTATATCTGAGGCCTAATCCTGTAAATCTTTAAATCTTAATCACTTGAGTAACCCTTAACCATGTGAGTTGCCCCACTGGGCTGAGCAAAACCAGACATAAGTCATGTTGTCTTACCGCTTTTAAGTAGAATTGCCCTTGGACTGGAATGGAGAGCTGCAATTAAAAATGGATGGCAGGACCTGAGCCAGCATGAGTACCAAATCTAGTCTTTGCAGTGGGACCAAGCCCTTACTTTAGTCCCTGCTTCATCCAAGCATCACAGCCATTCAGCTGTGTGTTACTACTGTGGTTTTAATGAAGGAAAGTATATTATCAGAAATAAAACAGAACTATTTATTTTGGAATGATTCTGTGGGGGCTGGGGTGGAGAGGAAGATTCCTGTGCACTCATATTTTAAATAGGAGATGGGGGGCAAACCTTAGCCAGCATGTTTTCCCTTAATCAGTCCCTGGGCACTAGCAGATGGGGCTTCCCAATGCCAACTGCTAATGCTTTCCATGTTTGCACTCTACATCAGGGGACTGAGCTTGCCAAGTCTGAACTAAAACTGCTGATATACCAAAGGGGCCAATGATAAACAGCACAACCTCAGAGCACATGAGCCAAAACAGTGGGATGGTGAAAACTCTGTGAACAGCAACCTAGGGAACTAGAAGCTCAGATCATGGAATATGAGGTCCTAATTCTGCAAGGTACAGAAGCAACAACCCCTCCTATGCACGCAAGCAGTGCTATTAGCTTCACCCAGATAGCTGCACAAGACAAGGCACACATTTAAGTACTTTGGGCTCTTAACAGTGAAAAGTTAGAACTACTGGCAATTAGTATAAAAAAAAGATATATTTTAAAAGTCCCACTGGGTAATCCGTAGTTTAATGTAGTACTCACTGAGTACTGTACCTACTAAAATCTATCTTACAGAATAATCTGACTCTCATTAATGACCTACAAATATTAAGGCAGCCTGCAAAAGTTATATTTCATAGGTTCTTTTGTGGAGCTCGCTATCTTTGATAGCTCGGCTTGTTTATTCTTTGAATACAAGCATCCAAAATTCCTGAGCTGTGAAATTCATGTTCCTTTCCACTAGTAGCCTCAATGCTTGGGCTTCTTTCTTGGATTGTTCAAAGCTTGGTATCCACATATCTCTTAGAGAGGCCCGGTGCACATTTGGAGTGGAGAACAAGAAAGCCTGAGGCTTGGGGCAGCTCAGGTGGTTAACCTCTGCATTCCATCTCCTGGGTAAGAATCCCTGGAAACACAGAAAAAATAAACTGGTTTAATTGGACTAGACAACAGGACAGATAGCTGCAGTGATGTTATTGATGAGGATCGAGTTATCTTCCCCTCCATAATTCCCAGCGAAATATTCACACATAGCTTCTCTCACTGAAGGAGCGTCTCTGCAGTACCAGCTGTGGAACATTGTCACCCTGATACAGGATCTCTGTGATGCCAGAGAATGAACAAGGCACAAGCAGTGAATGTGAGCTTTTGCCTGTGTCACTCTAACAATGCTGCTTGCCCTGGCCTGGAGAGTGAAAGAGGAGGCAGATTTTCTGCTTATACTTGACAGCAGAGGTCCTGGGGCTGGCTTTTAGACAGAGGAAACCTTGTTACTGGAAACTGGACCAGGACTAGGTTTGTTTCACACAACCTACCAAAAAAACTCATCAGGCAGAATCTGGAAGCTTTTCCTACAGAGGTGGGCTAGACTGAAATGATAGCTGAGGGGCATAAACTTCTATTAGGTAACAATTCAGAGTCACTTATGGGACATATTTTAATTCCTACTATAAGGTCTGGTTCTATACCCACTGAAACCACGGCAAATCTCCTGCTGATTTCAGATAAGATGTATGGAGAATACCCAGAATTTTGGCCCGTGTAAACTGGCAAAGCTCTGACTTTAAAGGCTAGATTCTATTCCATCTACTGGGCACCTAATTGCACTTAGGCAGGTAAGTACAATTCTATTCCACCCTGTTTAAATCCTGAAAATTTATCAGTGCATCTATTTTTGCTGTAACACACCAGCATCTGACCCTTAACACTGAGTCACCAAAAAAAAATCCTGTCTCTTCAGAAAAACTGCATAGAAATCACCCATTTTGGTGAACTTTGCTAATAAATGTGACTTTAATATGTAGGGCACAATTTCTATTCCCCTTCAAGTAATGAAAATTACTCAGTCCCAGCTCCCCTAAAAAATACAATTAATTTTCCTAAATATTTCCTCTGTTTCCCCATGCTTGTTGGCAATATAACGCTGCAATTCAGATTACTATTGGAGAAAACAGCAAAATGTATATCACAAGAAATACTGTAAGAATGTGAACATAAGCAGACATGAAACTAATTCAATCCATACTGATAAATGACCAAAAAGAAAATATTTAAAAAGTCAGATGATTTGGGGTACGTCTTTTCTTCGTGACCACATAAATATTTTGACACCCAAAGTCAGTGGCTGTTTCACAATTTGGCTGCTTGCTTTTACTGCGTCACAGTTTAGAGCTACACAAGGAAATGAGCTCATTTTTTCAATCAAATTCCATGTGTAGCAGGAAAATCTCCAATTACCCCATCTCAGGGGAAAGGCTACCAGGACTGAACTAATCCAGCTGAAGCATTTCTGAGGCAGCACTGTATCCATTCTATAAATACAATATATTTTATGTGGTGGTTGTCAATATATCTCCAAAGAGATCCTGCTACCACCGACAGTAGCTTCACTTAAAACATCAAAGCACAAGGGCAATGCACTGAGTACCTTTTCCTGCCTTCTGATGTTTTCCCACACTTTATGACACACCATGCATTCAAACACGTCAATGTAGTTGTCCTGTGTGATATCTTGGACTCCCCACTTGCGTTCCTTCATAGCAGTGAGCAGCCTTTTATTGGAAATGTCTCCTTTCAGTTTCCATTCAAGGTAGGCCACATATTCTTGGTCATTTGTGTCCAGGGCCTTGATGTACTGGGCCAGCTCCCTGGGATGTGAAAATCTTGTTACTAAAATTGCACTCTTATTGCTAGGAAGCCAGTCTGCAATGTTAGGGGATCCAAAATACACTGGCACCACTCCCAATTTTAGTGGCCTCCAGAGTTTTTCAGTGATATAGTCCTCACAGACTGCATTTTCAAAAGCCAGAATGAATTTGTATTGAGCTAGTATCGTGTAGAAGCTCCCATCATCCATGGAGGCAGGATTTTTGAGGTGCTGAGGAAGGTCACGGTTATGCAAGCATTCCCCATAGGAGTCCACCTCAATGTAGCTCATCAGCTCACTCACATAGCTGTCCCGGTCAGAGGGAGGGTCACAGTCAGACTGCACATACACAAGTGGTGCTAGCCTTTTCCTCAAGCTGTTCTTCTTCTGCAAAGGGATCATGTATCGCAAAGACTTCAGGACCTCTATGCCCTCCAGGTACTGAGTAGTCAATGGCAGGTGGGAGTGGCGACTAAAGGTAGCTGTGTGGTTAAACAAGGTGATGGTAGGTTTGTGGAAAAGTTTGTAGTTGTTTTTGGGTGACTCTTCATGGAAAAGGGCCCAGTCATGATGGCCTTTACGAGGGAGAGGTAAGCTCTCTATGTTAAAGTCAGTACCTAGACAGAAATAAATGGAATTAGACTTATATTTAAAACATTCAACAAGAAAGTGTATTTAGAATGTACCTGAAATACTTGGGACCCAAATGTGCTTCCATTACTCATGTGAAGCCCCCCCAGCTCACAACAGCTCACCAAAACTCCCTAAGGCAGGGGGGAGGGCATTGCACAGCCACATGTTGAGGGGTAGTGTGCAGCCGGACATGGAGCAGGGAGGTGAGGACAGTGCATGGGCAGGCTGGGACTGAGTGCTGCCGCCTCCCAGGAGCAGGGTTGGGGCAGGGTGGGGAAGCTCACTGGGCTGGGGTGAGGACAACAGCACCCCTCTATAGGGCAGGGAAGCTCACTGGGCTGGTGTGTGGTGGTGGCAGCCACCGCATGCAAGCTTCCCTGCCCCACAGAGGAGCACCACTGCCCTCGCCCCACTACGGCCATGCTCCTGGAAGGCAGTGACACTCTGTCCCCACTCACCCACGTGTACTCACTTAGGACCGGTCCAAGTACCTACAGGGTACTGCTGGTTGACAACCCCTGCCCTAAGTGCCTCTGCCCCAGGGCCCATTGCCATCTGGCAATCCTGGCCCAGCCCCAGGGTCTCCATGGAGACTGGCCCGTGATCAACGCAGGCACAGTGGGCTCAGCTGGATGGGATGTGGCCATGGGCAGGCAGGGAGCAACATCTGGGTGCAGTATGGGCAGGCAGGGCTGGAGCTAGGGCCAGGATCACAGGGCAGTGACAAAGCAGGGCCAGAGCCCAAGGCAAAGTTGCAATGCACTCCCCGCACACCCCTGCCTGTAGAACCAGTGCCCATCACAGGCAGGTCTGGACAGTGGATCATGGCTCTGCCCCAGACCCCACCACCGCGCTGGCACTGCCCCAACATCCCAGCCCCAGCCCTGGCCCTGCCTATCCATCCTGCTCCCAGATGCCACTCCCTGCCCACTCACAGCCCCATCCCATCCACCTGGCTGAGCGCGCCCTGCCTGCGTGGATCCTGGACCAGCCTCCATGGAGACCCCAGCCACCTACTCTGTCCAGTGCCCCCGGAGGTGGACAGACAGACCAGGGTGCCCAGGCAGTAGAGCTTGGTCCAGCAGTGGTGGTGATACTGGCAGCCACAGCTGGAAGGAGCCACTGCCACCAGGGAAGCCAGAAAGCACAGTCCAGACACCACCCTAGCCCTGCTGCACACCCAGGGGTGACAGGACCAGCTGCATACCCCACTGTCAAGCCTACCTCACCATGGGTGGGCCAGGTGGGACTGAGGGACCCGCCACAGGACAGATAAAATCCCCTAGTGGGCCAGTTCCTTCCCATGGGCCATATTTTGCCCAGCACTGAGGTAGATGGATACAATGCAGATAATATACAGCTCAATGACAGTTCACTAGTTCTAGTCTTCACAGATAAGATCTAAGTGACAGCTCAAGCAATATATAAGTAAGAACTGAAAGACAGTCCCACACTACAAAATAGATAGGTTTGGTAGTTATTTATTAAAACCCCTAAATCTATAAAGAACCCAACAGTACCCAATTCCACCTTTACATTAGAAGGCAAAAAATATAAGAGATAAATCAGTTCGTATACCATGGCTGTCATGAAGAAGCTGACAAGGATGTCAAGAAGGAACTAATATCATGACTTGGAAAGGTGGTGCTTATATTCACCAGTTTAAACAAGAGTTGGTCACTGAAAATTTGTAGCCTATACACCAAGCTACAAATCTTTAAGTCAAATAATATTTCCATTCTTACATATGGATATAAATACAGATATCTAAGTGCCTCTGAAAGAAAATGTTTTAGAACAGGGGTACCCAATCTCCAAATGAAGCCTGCAGAGCCATCACATCTGGGTCATGGGGCTCCCATGGGTTGGGAAATTTGGCAGTGGGGTGGCAGTGGTCATTAAATATAGCCACCTCTCCCCCTACCAAATCCCCAACCCCCATGCCCCACACAGCAGCTGTGTCCCCTTCCCCCCTAGTGGGACTAGGACATGCCCCTCCCACCTACAGCTGGATTCGGGGTTTGGTCACACACCCCCCCCACCTCTGCAGGGCCCAGTCAAGCCCTCTTCCCTTCCTGTGGGGCCAGGTCAAGCCTCCTTCCCTCCCAGAGCTGGGCTGGGACTGGGCTGCCCCCTGCCTACCCAAACCTTCTCTGTGCAGCTGGATGGGGCTGGTTGCACCCACTCCAGATTCCAGATTGGGACCACTGGCCACAGAAGGACTTGGCACTGTCCATCCAGCCCACTGGACAAAAAGGTTGAGCACCACTGCTTTAGAAAAGTCCAATGGATAAATAACTAATGCTGAGGTTCATCATAGGTATTGGAATATCTACAACAAATGCCAAAAAATGAATCCAGAGCATATGCTGGAGTGCAATTGGGCAGATGGACAACCCTTCCAGAAGCCATCTGAAAGAAGACCACTGTTCAGAGACAGAAAACTTATGGGACTTACCAAGAGAGGGGGCATGCAATGACATTTTCCAGGATAGAAAAGGATAGCAGGATGTAGACTTCGGTACTACTGAATCTGACCTTTCCTCTCCAGCATTTTGTGTTTGACTAGATGTAATTTGTTTTGGGATTAACTTTGAAGCAGCTAGACCCACCTTCCCCCTTCTCCTTTCCCTCCCCCCCAGTATCAGGACAGTTCTTTCGTGACTGAAGGCTTGAACATACCAGGTTTGATTTTAGTTTAAATGCTGGTAATACAAGTGTGGTATTTTAATCATTATTTTTAATGAAGGGGATACACCTATGGGACAAACTCCTTGATGACAAGCAGTGAATGAAACTAGTGTCTGACCATCTTTAGGAAATATACAATTAAACCGTCTCCACAAACCAGCATTTCTATCACAATACCGATACCGTCATCTGCCTTCAACTCTGGTGAACCGAGAAAATTGACAAAATTTAAAGCAACAACCATATCCCAAGCAGACTTTTGACATGAGAGCAGGAGAAGTGGCAGAGAACACTAAATGCCCAGTGAGGATTTCTCTTTTGCTATTACCTGAATTATCTGAATGCTACCCAGATGTCCGGGTGACTGACAACAGTACAAAACCCTAAGGGTATGTCTACATGGCAGGATGTAGTGTCAGGCAGAGTGATCCAAGCTGGCTCTACATGTATTAGCTTTGGTATCAGAAGCAGTATAACTATATTAGTAGGACAGACCACTCAGGGAGTATACCCTGCTCCTCAGCAGAGTGCTCTGCTAATGCAGCTATTCTGCTTCTGGTACCAAAGTCAGCTCTGAATGAGCTAGTTGAGGTATGTCTTGTACAATGCTGTGTTACCCTGTGTAGAGACAAAGATGTGAGAAAAAGAGCAAAAGCCGCAAAAGACAAATGGGTGGTATATGGGGGACATGGGGAAATAAATACATTCTTTATTCTCCTTTAATGCAGATGGATACCCCTGTGGTGCAACCTTATCCCACTACGATGAGGCACCAAATAGCACATTATGTAACTGTATCTGCCTTCTTATTTTTTACAGTATTTCTGTGATATGAGAAGTTAGAGCTAGTGAGGGACTCCATCTCTATATTCAGTACAACAAAAACTTTGAGGCCTATTTTTTAAAAACTCATCTTCCAAATGCAACTAGGAAGACATGAAGAAACAGCAGAGTATAGATGACATTGAAATACCAGAATTGAAGTGATAGTCACTCTAAGCTGACTTCTAGGTGGACTCTTCCTTTCAGTCAGGGTAAAGGAAGGAAGGAATATCAAAATGATGGAAAAAAGAAGACCATGGTGGGAACAGAAAATGGAAGCAACTGAGGCTTATGTAAAGCGAAACCTGCAGAAATATGTGCTATAGATAAAAGCACTGAAATGATTGATATTCCAATTCCAATATAACACACTTAATCAATCTTAGTCAAGCAGTAGACAAAGCTTTTAAGGATTAAATAGATTAAATAGATGATAACAACAGTATGTTACCTGCCACCCGAGGACAAAAGGGAATTAATAGGTTTATGATGAGACAAAGGACATAGAACAAGATTATAATTATGAATGATTTTGACTTCCAAAGTATTAATTAGGAAACCTCTGACATGTGGCAAAATGCAAACAGGAATGATGGATGTATTGAGGGAAGGTTCTGCTTCTTTAAAGGGACCCTACAGACAGGAGTCGTGCTCCTCAGTCTCTGCTTCCAGCAAATGACAGGCTGGACACTAGGGCTGTGCAAAGCTTCGGGTGCTGATTCAATTTGGAGGAGATTCGACCAGATTCGGTGTCCAAATCTCTGAACCTGAATCGAAACAGGGGACCAATTAAAAGGTCTGAATCAATTCAAAGCTCTCCGAAATGATTCAGAAAAGATTCAGGGAGCTGGACCCAGACTCCGAGCTGGTAAGTAGGGAGAGGTGGAGGAGGAGGGAGGGGACCATGGGGACACCCCTGCCAGGCCCCACCCCCTGCCTGCTCCCCCAGACCCCCAGACCCCACCCCCCCACCCCAGCTCCCAGTAGTTTAAAGAAAAGCCCTCACTCATCAGGTGCTGCCCATCAGGGGGGCAATCCCCAGTGCTCCCCACTGCCTCATGCTGCATGGGGAGGGTTGTGCCATGAGCCCCCTGACCCCCACCCACTCTCCCAGCCCCCCCATGGCTGCCCCACCCACCCCAGCTCCTGGCCTTTTAAGAAAAAAAACACCCCCCACCCTGCACTCACCGGCTGCTGCAGTGGCCTCAGGGCTTCTGGGGGCTCATGACAGAGCCCCCAGGGTGCAGTGGGGATTGCTCCCCCGCAGGGCAGCATCCAGTGAGTCACGGCTTTTTGTGTGTGTTTTTTTTTTTTAAAGGGCCGGGAGCTGGGGCTGGCAGGGCAGCGATGTGGGGTAGGGGGGTGCTGGGACAGTAGGCAGGGGTCAGGAGGCTCGTGGCAGAGCCCCCCATGTGGCATGGGCAGCAGGGATCGCCCCCTGCCTGGCAGCAGCTGGTAAATGGGGGCTTTTTTTTTCAAAGAGCCAGGAGCTGGGGCAGGCAGAGCAGCCATTGAGAGCAGGCGGGGGATAGGGCCTGTGTGATTCGGAGATTTGGCTGTTTCGGGGGAAGCCCCATATCTCTGAATCAGATTCAGCCAAAACGATATGGGACAGTGATTCGAAGCACTGAATCAAACCACTGTCCCCTGAATCAGCCAAATCCAAATCCAAAGTGAATAGTAGCCATTTCACACAGGCCTACTGGACACTAGCCTGACTTAATATTGGCTTTAGTAGTTAAGCACCCATATATAACAAGAGGTCCATATCAGTGTCTGTCACCTTGAGAACTTTATGATTTGTTTTCTGAATATATATAGGAAGCAGGATCTCTCTATAAATGTTATTCCAAAGTTTTAAAAGATACTACACAGAAATCAACCAAATGATAGGACTAAAATCCACCAGAGAGAGCAATGCTTCACCTTCAGACAAAATCCTGAACTCTGAGGGGAGTGGGATTCTTTTGTAACACTTTTAAAGAAGAGAAGATACAAGTCACCAATTCCTTTGTCTTTAATGTTACCACAAGGATTTTCACCTTTGGAGTGTAGACAACCCACCTTAAAAAACAAGGGCAGCCAGCAAAGCAATTCCATAGGAACATGCTCTCTCTTTTTTTCCCCTTAATATTCTTTCTTTTTTAAAAAAGACTAGACATCTCCTGGATTTTGCCTGTAACTGTTTCCCAAGGGTACACTTTTTTCAACATTTGACAGCACAGAAGGCCAAGCAGCCAGATTTTTACCCATAAGAGAAAAGCAAACCTTACAGGAATGTAAACTGCACACTCAAGGAGCAGGCTGCCCTTATGAGAAGTCTACCTAGTACATACATAGTTATGCTAATACTCTACTGTATGCATTCCCACATTATCTTGTTATATTATATTTAAAAACATAGCAGCACTATAGTAATAATTTGCTTTTAAAATAATCTATGAGTCTGGGTTCTGCTTTTATTGGCATCGATGAATTGCTCACTACCATTTTAAAAATTAACATTTTGGGACCTTGCCTTACAGAAAGATTTCGAAATGTGCATGGACATCACCATCATCATCATCAAAAAACGGTACCTGAAGGGTCCTTCTGCTAATGCAGAAATTCTGTGGAAAATGTAGCAAATTAAGCATTTCCACAAGCTTGGTAAAAATTAACACTTGTCTTTTAGTAATAGCCGGGCTTCACAAATAACTGTGCAATACAATAAAAATCTTGTATTTTTATAGTCCAAAAATACAAGATTTTATAGGCCGCATACAATGTATGCCTTGGTTTTCTTTTTCTTAAATTTGGGTCAGTCTTTCATTCCTTTTGCTATTCTTTCTTCCTATTCATGCTTGGCTACTATCCTACCAATAAGCTAAACTGGCCTACTTACGCTCTGGAATGTGGTAGTATTTGGAATTCACAAAATGGAAAAAGCAAGAAATATGCAATTCAGTGTTAAATGCTGCTTATTATATAAAAGGCATTTGTTTCCCATGTTTTCCATTCACATACACGCAAAGATAATTAAGCAAGGTATGGGACTGTGGAATCATTTTTCAGATACAACAACTGAGAGGAGCCCATCAACCAGGGGATAAAAACTTGTTCTACTTTATTAAAAATAAGTTCTTTGAAAAGCAGTGATATAAAATAATATCATCCTTATACCAAGACAAGTGCAGCTATACCTGTTCAGGCTGATGACAATTGTTATTGCTGCTCTTTTCATACTATTTCTGCAGAGATAGCACAGCTCAGGAGTGAGTTGGAATCTATGCTTCATTTATCATCCACAGAATTGTTTGCTATAGCAGCATCAGCTCCACTCTGGTGGCAGCAGCACTGGCTGGCCTCCCTGTGAGCTGACTTTGGCAACCCATTCATTCCTCCCCACCCCCGAAACATATATATTGGGTACAAGGCTGAGCCTGCTCAGACACAAGGTCCCTGGGGCAGGGGGGCACCATTCTGCACTCCCATTTATCCCCAGACACACTGCTAGGTGCAATGCAGCTCTGCCCAGCTCCTATGGCCAGGAAAGGACAGTGCAGGGTTGCCCCTGCCATGACAAAGATTCCCAGGGCATGTCCACACGAGCACACACGTGCACTTTGTGGCGCCTCAAAGGCTTTTGAGGTGCCACAAAATACACCCTGCATATATGATTTGGTTCCCCACACTGCAAATATGCAGCACATAGCCAAACTCAGATACCAGGAAATCCTGGTATAAAAAACAAAAAGCACGATGAAAAAAGCAGGGTGGCACACGTGGCAGCAGTGTGCACCGCCTGAAACTGGAGCCTGACCAGCCAGAGCCACACTCCAGCTGCCAGCCAGGCTCCTTGCACCCAAGATTACCGCTGCTGCAGCCCCAGAACTACCCCAAGATCCCAGATAAGGCTGCTGGGGCCAGTCAAGGTGCTGGCCCCAAACTCCCCTATCCCACCTGGGGAAATCTGCCCCATGCCAGAGCATGCATGCAGGGGCATTCCATAGGGACTACTAGCAGCAGCACAAATATGTGCCACTGCTATTTGTCCCCTGGGAAATGCACGTGCATGCTCATCTGGACATGCCTTTGGTGGGGGGAATTCTGGTGCCTCTTCATAGGGGCCCCTGGGCCTAATGCCCCACTCACTCTGCCCTAGATTAATAGATTTCAAAGACATTAGGGCTAAAAGGGACCTCACATGATCACTGGATCCAGGCCCCTACCCAAGGGGCAGGAAGTCAGCTGGGGTCAGATGACCCCAGCAAGATAAGCATCCAAACACAACTTGAACATGTCCAAAGTAGGTGATTGCACCATTTCTGGGGGGAGTTTATTCCAGACTCTGGACACTCAGACAGTAAAGAAGTTTTTCCTTATGTCCAGTCTAAAATGGTCTTCCAGCAGTTTTTAACCATTGGACCTTGTCTTCCCTTTGGGTTCCCTGATGAACAGACATTCTCCCAGGTCCTGATGTACACCTCTGATGTATTTATAGGCTGCCACAAAGTCCCCCTGAGCCAACACTTTTCCAAGCTGAAGAGTCCCATGTCTCTCAGCCTTAACTCATAAGGCCTGCTCACTTGACCTCCTGTCATGTGTGTGGCTCTCCTCTGGACTCTCTTGAGCTTCTCCACATCCTTTTTAAAGTGTGGAGCCCAGAACTGGATGCCGTACTCCAGTTGATGATGATATCTTGGGTCTTACTTGAGATGCATCGGTAGATGCAAACCAGGGTTTTATTTGTTTCATTGGCTGCAGCATCGCATTGGTGGCTCATATGCATCTTGTGGTCAATCATGACCCCCCAAGTCTTTTTCGGACATAGTGCTAGTGAGTGAAGCATTCCCAAGCCTATAGGTATAGTGTGGGTTCTTTCTCCCAAGGTGGAGCACCTTGCATTTCTCTATATTGAAGGTCATCAGGTTTTTGTCTGTCCACTTTGCAAGCCTGTCTAAGTCAGCTACTGTTGAGCCTGTCTAGATATGCTACTGTTGCCCCAAAAGGCAACGCAATCTAATCAGCTACCAGTAAGAGGACAGTTTTAAGGCAGAGCTGTCCAACTGGCATCCCCCAGGCTACATGCAACCCATTGGATCCCACCTGGCTGCCACACCCCTTCCCCACACCCAGCTGCTTCTGCCCCAGTGGCTAGGAAGGGGCTGGGGTGCCCAAGCTGCTCACATGGCAAAAAAGAGAGCCAGGGTCCCCATGTTGCTGATGGGTGAAGTGTACAACTACAGCAGGGGGGTGGAAGGGTGCTGCATGTGCAGCAAGGGCAAGCCAAGCTGTCTGTGATATGTACATGGCAGTGGGGGACACTGGACAACCCATGTGGTAGGGGAAAGTTAAGTGGTCATCTGCCTGCTTACACAGTGTGTGACCCTCGGCTCTGTGGCCCATGCAGCGTATAGCCCTGCAGCATGTGGCCTCTAGCTGTTCAGAAGCTGGACAGCCCTGATTTTCAGGTAAAGGGTTTTTACAAATATCCCAGAGGCCATGCACAGCCTTTATCCCAGGTAGTGATGCAAGAAAATGATAGAGACTAGCTTGACATGCAGATCTTGAGCTGACTTTTTCAGGGCAGGCAGTTGGCAAATTATCATTTGTCTTGTACAGAAAGCACATGTGAGCTGGAAACCATCAAAAGGCACAACTAATTTCACACTGCTTTTCCAAAAGAAAGCCAAGTTTCAGAGTTGAGCTATGCCTTATGTGTGATCACAGACTTCTGCTGAGGATATGTACTACCAGATAGATCATCAAAATTTTGCCATGGAGGTTTACAGCAATCTATGAGAGAGAAATGGGGAATAGCATGCAGGGTAGAAATCAGTCATTTAAAATGAACCAGCTTCTTACCATAGAACAGAAATGCTCTTGTCATGTGATTATGCTGGTAGGTCCTGTTGATGGTAAAGAAGCAAAGATCCTTTCCACACTCCCCTAGTCTCCCTGTTTCTCCAGTCAGAGGGGACCACCAGAGCAGGATAGGATATTGGTTTACAGCCATGGCTGTCTTCACGTCACTAAAAAGTTCCTGTTTCTTCAAGAACTGATAAGCCTGTTTCTTCTGTTCTTCCAGTTTTAATGGGCCATCTTGCAAGCTGGAGAGAATTATTTCCTTCCTTTCCGATTTGCCCAATTCAACTACCACCTGTGAAAAAATACATACACATACAGCCTAAGCGCCATTATCAGGGATGTACAGTTTTGCCTATGAAATACTAATTAAAATGTATTAACCTTGTGTAAGGTTTCTGTCAGTGAAGTGTTGCCAGCTCTTAAAACAGTTGACAGCAGCTGCTTAGTAATAGTAAGCAACACTGCACAGCTGCCTCAGCTTAGGCATCAACTTGAACTGTTATGGGAATACAGATATACAAAGGGTAAATTACTCAGGTTGAAATACAGCCAGGGCACCAATAGCTTCAAATGTATTTTCAGTATGCTGAAGAAAGACAGAATAGAAGACAGACAGCCTATTTTTCTAAATGAGTCCTACTGGTTACAGGGGTATGCTGGACATATAAACTTTGCTGTATATGACCTCTTGTACACTGCTCTTAACATCTCCAATGCAAGAAGTTATGTTAATCAGAGTTGGAGCTAGGACGCTCTGCACACAGCTCTAGCAAGAATATTTATGGTAGCACAAGTTGCAAGCAAACAGCCCCTTGTCATGCTCTAACTATGAAAAATGTTAACTAAAGATAGTCACAGTTTGTGATGCTTTATAGAACGGAAAGTCCATTTGCCTATTGTGCACCACAGGAACTCCCTGCAGGAGATTCCCACAGGGTGCATATCTGGTTGCCACACTTCAACTCAGGGCACATGTCTGCAAGCAAGGGAACCCCCATGGGGGTTCATCCACTTGGAAACGCACATCCTGGGTTGGGGAACAGCACCCAGGGCTGTTGTCCCACAAGATCAAGCCCCCAAAACCCTAGGGACAGTAGGGAGCCAACCCTTTGGGACAACAGCCGTAGGCAATGTCTGTAGACACCAATGAATGGCATCTCAGTACACTGAAAACTGCTCCAAATTACAACACCTGTTTATACCCCAAGAGCCAAGTGGGGTGGCTGTGAAGGAGAATATCTGAAAGGCTTGGGTGGCTTGCATTGTGCTGATCAACGCCATTTTTTAGTATTCATTTCCCAACAGCCTCATACACTTTCATGTGCACTGTGAAATAAAATGCTGTCATTTAACTTTGTAAACTGCACTGTCTGACACTGTGACTCACTGAAGAGTGGGATATTCTATATAAGAAGATATACAAAACTCAGATGTGTTACAGGATGCAAGAACAATCTCTTGTTGGCAAGGAAAAGGGCTGGAAGGTTTAACTGTTGTTTTTCCATTTGGGTTTGTTTGTTTTCAATAACTATTGCCTATGATTATACAATTCAACTTCTGGACAGGTATGAACCTACTTAGCTGAGGAGTTCTGTTGAGATGACAGCCTTTGAAGAAGGTAACTACAGCCACAATGGACTTAAATTAACTAATTGTTGCTATCTATTAAATAAGGGCTGATCCAGCAGCAGATGCCTCCATGCTGGTTCAGCTGCACTCATTGCCACAATATGGGAATGAGCTAAAGCAGGGGTTTCCAATTCACCTGGCCCTGCAGGCTGGATCCAAACCACAAGGCTTCTTGACCCACCTTCACCAGTGAGGTGACAGCTTATTGGCACAACTACCAGAACCACTATGTTAGTGCAGGTCTGGAACCCAGGAGATGAATGCTATACAGGTTTCCCTCGATTTATGCTGTACATGTGTTCCCAGAGAATGGTGCATAAATCGAATTCGCATAAAGTGATCCCACTTTACAATGTAACAAATAGGGATAGGTTCCCAGGGAGGTGAGGAAGGGAGTGAGGGAGTGAGGCTGGGACTAGGGTAGGGGCAGGGGAGGGGTGCCACTCCCAGGGCTGCACAAGCAGCAAAGCAGAGGCAACAGAGAGGCACTTAACCCCAGCACCAGCTGCAGTGGCCCTGGGAGCGACCAGCACCAGTTGCCTGCAGCCACTGGGCTGCACCATGCTCCACCTGTTCCCACTGACCTCTGCTCCTGGGCTGCACTGTGCCCTGGTGCAGGCAACTGGTGTCAGCTGTTCCTAGGGCTGCTCTAGCACGGGCTGGGGTGAGTGTGGACAAGCGGAGCCCTGGGCAGCACAGGGCATGGCACTCACCCCATCCTGTACTGGAGCAACCCCAGGAACAGCTGACTCCAGCTGCCTGCGCCACGGCACAGCGCAATCCAGGAGCTGGGGTGAGCCCAGGTGCAGGGGGACAGGCAGAGCATGGTATATCCCAGCAGCTGCAGGCAGCTGGCATTGGCCACTCCTGGGGCCACTGCAGCCGGGACTGGGGTGAGTGAGGCCACGGCTCTTTCCCCTCGCCCCACAGACTTACCTGTTTCAGCAGGGGGGCATCTATGCTGACTGCATAAGAGTGAATTTACCTTGCATATAACAAATTATAGGTCTAAATATGCTCATCACATAAGAGCGAATTCGCATATAAAGAACCTGCATAAATCAAGAGAAACCTGTATTGCCACTCTGCCCCCTTTTGTCCAGCTGCTAATTTTAGTCACCAGTCGTAAAGAAAGGATATTGGTGGGGGGTGGAGGCAAGAAACAGCAGTGTTTACCTCCCGGCTTCTGGAGCCAGGCCGACCAGCCATGTGAGCTGCAGCTCACTTGCCAGTTGGACACCCCTGAACTAAGGCATGGCTCAGACTTTAGAGATGGAGGGACAAGAAAACAATTTTCATCAAAGTAGGATACCCTAGAGAAAATGAAGCCTAACCTCTAATGGGAAAGAGAAGCAGCTGCCCCCAAAGTACCAGCTGAGGAGGAAGAAGACCACTTAAGGCATGTCTACATGGCCAGCACTACTGACAAGTTCACACACACACCCAACTTGCTCCTGCTCAGCACATGCCAAGCCCTGGAAATGAGGCAATGTAGTCACCTTAGAGCAGACCTGAGAGTGTACCCAAAAGCATGTCCAGTACAGACAGCCTGAGAGATGTTGGGTGCATGTGTAGAGCCACACTAAGATGCCTATATTACCTCATTTGGAGACTCAGTGTGTGGACTAGGAGGGCTTGTATTATGGTGGTGCCCCTGCAGCTAGCACAGAGGTGATGTAGACATATTCCTCCTGAGTCTCTATTCCCACTCACTGCAGCTTCTGAGTTTTCCTTGGTGGTCAGCCTGCCTGACCTACGTCACCCATGAGACATAACAGACTACAATTTAACACAGAATGGTGGCAGGTTCACCTAGCCAGGGGGTGGGGGTTTTGTGACATTATGCTAGGACTGAATTAGATATAGCTGCTATGCCTCGATATGTGGATGATGTCTGCTGGTGGGGGGATTAGTAGGGGGCTGAGGAATCCAAATCTGTGCTTTACAAGTTTTTTCCACAGATATGACAAGTGGTGCCTTGGGTAGGGCACAACTGTTGACCACAATGTTGTGCACTTTTCTTCCTCCTCTGCCATTTTTCGGCTTCCTGAGCAAGACTGTTCTCTTCAAAGTGGGCTGTAGCTTGATGTATGGTGCAGCGCCACTGAGACCTGTTAGCAGCCAGCACTTCCCAGTTTGTATGGTTGATGCCACCCTTGTTAAGGGATGCTTTAAGGGTATCCTTGTAGTGCTTCCTCTGTCCTTTGTGGGTCCTCTTACCATGATTAAGTTGAGAGAAGAGGACTTACTTCAGGAGACGAGTGTCAGCCATCTGCACACAGGGGCCAGCCCAGTGAAGGTTGTGTTTCATAATCCTTGCCTCAATGCTGATTATGTTACCTGCAGAGAGGATACTGGCATTGGTGCAGTGGTCTTTCCATCTAGTGCGAAAGATCTTACTGAGACAATGTTGATGGAACCATTCCAGGCGCCTAAGATGGTTTTGATATGTCTCCCACATCTCATACCCATAGAAAAGCATGGGAGTAATTACTGCATTGTAGACCAGGATCTTAGTTTCCATCTGCAGATTTCAGTCAGCAAAGACATGGCGAAACAGCTTTCCAAAGGATATGCTGGCATAGCAAATCCTATGGTTGATTTTTACATCAAGACTTACTGACTGGGATAGGTGACTATCAAGGTATGGAAGGCAAGGTTCTTTGGGTAGATGCAATATCTTTTACTAGGCCAACTAAGTAGTTGGAAAAAAGTTCTTGGCAAGTTTTTGGGTGCAGTCACCCTTCTTCAAGCATGGGGAGTCTCTGGTGTTCTGAAACTCCAAGAAATGACAGAAGCTAAAAGTGTGGCAGGATGCCAGTGAAAATGTAAATAGGTAGAATTAGAAAGACAGAAGGTGATGCAGAAAGGAAAAGCAAAAGGAGCAGGGGGAAGGGGAAGAGAACAGGGGACAAGAATAAAAAAGGCTGAAGGGAGACATTACAGTGATAGAATACAGAAAGGAGGCTGTCAGTGAAAAAGAAAATAGTTGGAGATCAGGAAAACAGGACTGAGAGAAGTTCAAAGTGTGAGAAGATGCAGTAAAAATATAAATAGGTTAAAAGGAAAAACAACACATAAAGCAGGAGAGAGAAGGGGAAGAAAGCAGGGGAAAAGAAAGGCCAACGGGAAACATTACAGGGGAAATAATACAGGGTAAGAAAGAGGCTATCAATGAAGAAGGATATAGCAGGAAATCAGGGACAAAGGACAGAAAAGTGGGGGAGGGTAGAAAAGGTGGGGAAAAAGAAGAATGTAAGAGGTCAGGTCAGGCAGGCGCCTGGTGAATCATATGTCAAGCAGATTGTAATGTGTCATAAAATTAATGTCTATACTGAGTTCATGGTTTTACAAAACACCTTCCGTAGACGAGCCTATGAATTTCACCTAGTAAATCTACTGGATACAAAAAATCATTATTGTCTTTCTAATTTCTACCTATTCACATTTTCACTGACAAGGTATGGGAAATGATCAACGTTTTCCAAGGGTTCTCCACCAATGGTAATGAGGTGATGCTGAAAGAGATGGGAGACCATGTTCTTGAGAGCTCTATCACAACTCTTTTAACCACACAATGAGACTTGTCCAGATTCTGCAGCTTGTCACTGAGGGTATTTGGTTTTCCCACACTTCTGAGTTTGCTTTGCTGGTTACAACAGAGACAAGGAAAGATTTTATTTTTACAATATTTATCCTCAGAAGCACCAGGTAGAGGCTGCAACTATGGGTGAAGATTTTGAGTGGTGTGTACTGATGCTCCTGCTGGGAATTTTTAAAAAAATGCAAAGGTTCCTAGCTAGAGAGTCTTGCTTTTCTGCTCAGAGTCAGATCATTTGCCACAGCTGGGATCAGAGAGGAATATTACCCCATTGGCAGACTGGTATGGACTGTGGGGGTTTTGCCTTCCTGTATAACAGAGGGTATGCTCTTCTTCCTTGGATCTCTTTAGCTTATTTTAACAACTAGTTATTGTCCTTGGCTGGTCACTAATGGTACCCTCATCCCCCTGCTTTACCTGTGGTAAGTTAAGGTGTTTTTGATGTTTTCAGGCATTCTGCCTGATAGTTGTGTAAGAGGATTGTTTGTGAACCTTTAAGAACAGATTAGATAAACACTTGTCTCTGATGGTTAGATAAGGATGATTCTGCCTTGAGCAGGGGGTTGAACTAGGTGGCCTCATGTGGTCCCTTCTGGCCCTACTTTTCTATAATTCTATGAAAGTGTTAAAACTGCCTCAAAATGTCATTGGTCTGGAATGCTACTGGGTTTGTTTCTTCTTTCCTCTTTTTAATAATGATACAATATGGCTTACATGTATTCATTTATTTTACCTATTGCCTCTAGCCCTGAACTCTCAGTGAAGTACACAATCGGCTTGTCTATGCATACATTAATGCACCTTTGATATTGCGCATTTAGTACTTCTCATATGAGGTACTACACAAATGCACAGTAGCCAGCACTACTGTACAGTAGCAACGGCACACAGGCTTTTTGTGACACAATGCACAGTGGATTAACTCTACTGCACATTACCACATTAGCACAGCTTTTGATGTGACATGCTAACACACAGTAGAATTAGTTTAATTAGCATTAAGCATCTCGTGTAGACACGCCCAATCAGTAGACTTTCTTTATGCAGGTTTGCTTTAATATACTGCTTATTAATGAAAATATTCCATGCCTTAAGCAACCGCTTTGTCCTGTTTCAATCAAGTAACATTTTGAGCAGTCACACATGTCCCTTATCTCCTCCTCCCTTCCCAAACCATAATTCTTCAGTTACCCAAACTGAGTACAAAAAGTACCTGGAGTGTCACAAGAAGGAAAAAGCAGGTCACGATGCAAAAGCAAGATGCCCAAAGTTTCTTCCTCCTGATCCTAATCATGCTGTACTGTGAGGCATGCAGGGTAGCCAGCAACAGTTAAGGCTTGGTCCCAGGCATACCAGTTTGTTCCACGTGTTCCATCATCCCTCCTGGACTTTCCACTCTGCTCTTCTCCCCAGCCACCACTGCTGAGAATGTGACACAATCAAGGACTGTGGTTTTCTGTGGACACCAGACCAGCATTTTGAGCCAGACATGTCTTAGCGCTGGATGAAGTAGCTAAATCAAACATGGAGGTAAGAGAGAAACATTAGAAACCTGTATATTATGGACAAAAGGGCAACTACAATTGTTGATAAGTGGGGCCTGAAGGTGACATCTTCACCATGTTTCAGATAGTGGTTGTGAATAAGCCTACCTTCTAATAAAACAGACTAGACAAAGCCTGATTCTCCAGTGTCTTGAACTTTATGCAGTTATCTATCCTTGTGCAAAAAACCTATAGTAGGTCACTGTCTGTCAGTATGTGGAGAATTCTGGCTGATGGTTGCTGTAATAGCATGAACAGCTAGTGCTTAACACAGCTACCCAACCCCTATGAGCCTGAGAAATAATACCAGAACAAGAATGCCTACATACTACTGAAATAATGTTATGACCGGGGATTCGGGTTTTTTGTTTCCCACGGAAAAATGGAGTAAACCGTGGATTTTACTTTTTGTTAGAGGCAAACGCAGATTTCGCGTTTTACAAGAAAAACCCACAGATTTTGCTATTTTGCAATGAGCTCCCTGCAGGCTGGTGGAGTTCCAGCCTGCAGGGAGCTGGGAGGGCGCAGGAGGAGGGCAGTCAGGCACGGGGTGCCATGTGCATGGACATGTATGTGGCCCCAGGCAGCCTGCAGAGCAGCTCCACCAGGTAAGTGAGGAAGAGAGGGGGATTGAGGCCCCTGTAGGGAGGGAAGGAGGGAGGGAGCTGGGCAGGGGCTTGGGGCCTGGGGCCACAATGCATGGCTGCAGGGCCCCAACAAGGAGCAGGAGGATGGTGCTGTGGGTGGTTCGTCCAAGGGAAGGTTGGGCCGGCTCCCCGCTACTGCATGCACTCCCAGGGAGCAGGGGGGACCTGTGCATGGGTCAGGGGCAGGCTGCAAGCATGGACTACCACCCTGCTTCCCTCCCATCAGGCATAACCCAGCATGGCTGGGGATAGTGGGGCCACATAGGCATCTTCTCATTTCTGCGAACTCTCCCCCTCCCCTTGCTGCCCTGGCAATGTTCCCCCTGCACGTGCCACTGCTTTGAGGGGACACAGCCCCACACACAAGAGGCATGTCGCCAGGGCACTGTGGAGTGAGCAGTGGTGAGCTTTTCTGCATGACTCTGATGCTCCCTGCTGTGCTGGGTGGCGCCCGCTGGGCTGCAGAGGCCCCAGGGAAGGGAAGCAGGGTTGCAGGTAACAGTGGGCCTGCACAGAGAAGCTGCTTGCTGCTGCTCACTCCTCACTGCTTCCTTCCCCGCAGGGCCTCCGTGGCCCGGAGGGCACCACCTGGTGCAGCAGGGAGCACCAGAGCCACACAGAGAAGCTGTTCACCCCTCACTGCCCTGGTGACACACCTCCTGTGTGTGGGGCTGTGCCCCTCAAAGCAGTGGCACGTGCAGGAGGCACATTGCTAGGGCAGTGGTGGGGAGCTCGCAGCAGCGTGGAGATCCCCCTGCGACCCCACTGTCCCCAGCCATGCTGGGTCGTACCCGCTGGGCTGTGGAGGCCCCAGGGAAGGGAAGCAAGGTGGGAGCTTGAGCCCACAGACTGCGCTTTGCCCATGTAGAGATCTGGGGGGCACAGGTCCCCCCCTGCCCCCAGGAATGCATGTGGCAGCAGGAACCACCCTTCCTGAGCCGGCAGCAGGCAGCAGGGGGGAGCGGGGACAGGGAGCTGTGGATCCGTAGCCGTGGCAACTGGGGGCCTTCTCCTATAGGGCTGGGGGAGCGGGGAGGCAGGGGGAGTGAGAGGCGCAAGCAGGGCTGGGGGCTGTGGCTGGGGAGTGAGAGGCACCAGCAGGGCCAGGAGGCTGTTTTAGGAGAGTGAGGGGCACCAGTAGGGCTGGGGGGCTCTTGTGGGGGAGTGAGGGGCACAAGCAGGGCTGGGGGGTTGTGGGGGGGAGTGAGGAGTACCAGCAGGGTTGGGGAGTGCTGTGGGGAGCCTTTAATTTTAATTATGGATTTGGGGGGGGTTATAAGAGAATTTGAGATTTTTTACCAGGGAAAATCAGGATCCCTAGTTATGACTGGTTACTTGTGTCATAAAAAGCCCCAAGTGATAAGGGAGGAAGGGAGTATCAACAATTAGAGGAGACTAATGCACCTCCTAACTTGGTCTAATTAGTGTCTAGCTGTGAAGCCCTCCCCTAACTGTACTTGCCTGCAAGCCTAGCACCATAAGCTTCTCCCGTTACCTGTCCCTGCACAGCAGAGAGGTAGAACATGCGCATTCTACTTTGGCAGTGTTTTATATGCCCTGCACAGTGACCACACAAGACACAAGGGTCAGACCTGGCAGTGGTACCTGCCAGAGAGACTTGCCTTTTGAAACTCAGAGCCAGATTCACTGCTCTGTCCAAGCTGCTTTGTCTTGAGCTGACACACTGGTGAGTCTGTCGCAGAATGGGTGGGTCATGCCAGGTATATGTTGAAAGTAGCTACTCAGAATAAAAGGGTTAAAGCTCCTCCAAGGCCCCATAGACTATGGCAGGCCAATCTCTGGAGGCAACAGTGCACAAAGAAATAATGAGCCTAGGACTACATCCAAGCCACCTCTGATGCCCTAGCCTAGTGACCAATTCACACATTACTGTGTTTTCTTGCATATAAAATGCCCCCAGATTTAACACACACCCTATTTTTGGAAGGCCTCAAGAAGGATAAAAGATCTTATGCTGGAGTACAGGTAAGTACCTGAGGTCCGGGGTCTCTGGGGCTGAGGCCACACAACAAAGCCTGATCCAACATGTTGGCACTGGGGCTGCATGGCAGATATGATCCCACATGCTGGCTTCAGAGCCATATGCCAAATTCAGGACTGCATGATTGCTCTGGAGGCACACACTGAGTCCAGCCTGGCACATGACTCCGGAGCTAATACATGGGATCAAACCCAGAATGCTGGGTCCAGGGCCATGTAGTGGGTTAAACCCTGTACCCGAGACCAACCCCCTGTGCTGGCCCAATTCAACATGCAGTTGGGGGAGGGGGCTCCCTCCAGGTGAGGAAATTTGATGGACAGGGCAGCAGGGAGTGGGGCACTGAGTGTTAGTGGCATTAACTGCCATTGCTCTGTGGCAATTAATGCTGCCATTGCTCCCCTCTCTCCCCACCACCACCATATTTCCAGACCCATAGGGAGCCCATTTTCACACATATAATACATACCTGAATTTTTCCCAGTTGGTTTTTTGGGGAAAAGGTGCAGGCTATTTGTGAAAACTACCATAAATGCAACAAAAAAATTCCCTTTTCTGTAAAATGTATTTTCTATGTCTCAGTCTGGTTCTTCTGTTGTAGTGGCCATCTCTCTCTCTCTCTCTCTCTCTCTCGCTTCATTTAATTCTGTCTGAGATCTTCTGTGTTCCCTAGTCTTTTCCTGTCCTGCTCCAAATCAATTTTCTATGTTGGCTGAGGAAGAAATAAAATTATCAAAGCAAATAATACATGCATAACCCCATAACAAGTTTTTAGTGTTTGCTAAGAGGTAGCTACTCTACCTATTGCTTCTAGAAAACCTCCTGTTGAGTTAAAGCAATAAAGTGATACAAAAAAAAGTCAATAACCAGGCTAACATACAGTATTCATAGTGACTAAGTACCTAGAAAATCAAGAACACACACGTAGTGGCCAACTGTAAACATTTTCATTTAAGTTACTTGCCCAGCAATACACAGGTACTCTCTAGAAGAGGTGGGGATACAATTTATGTCTGCAGGATGGCACTCCACTTTCTGAACCATGAAATGATCTATCCTTTCTCCCCCAGCAATTGTCCTGACTCATTCATTACATACTTCCCAGCACCTGGGATCTATTACTATAGCAGAATATAGCAGAAAGCAAGGATCTGACACAGGCTCACTTCCTACACATCTTGACTTCCCAGAACACCATCCATTCTGTACAGTGAATGAGGCAATGGTACTGTGAGAAAAAATGTATGTGACCATGTAACTAAGAACTATCACAATACACATGTACAAGACTCCCAGTAGCCTTTAACATGACCCGCTAACTCGTGTAACAGCCTAATTTTACCTAGTATTTTATCTCAAATTAGTTAAATCTTCATAAAGATGTAATCCCACTGGCAGGTTGTAGGAAGTGAGTAAGCAGAGGAGTGTTTTGTACCTTATGCTAAGTTTAGGGCCAGATTTTCAAAAAGTTAAGCGCCCATAAATTAAGCGGTATTTTTAAAAGTGTTCAGTGCCTCAATCCTCTTGTTATTATCCATGAACACTGCTGGGTGCTGAGGACATCTAAAAATCTGACACTTTAATGTTCTTCAAATAAAGGGAGACACGTTCTAAATATATTATGCTACAGGTTTTTTTTAAAAATGGGCCTAGATTTTGCAAACCTTGCCAGTCCTGTTGCTTTTATGGGCATGGTTGATGGATTAAATGACTTTCTTAAAACCCCAGCTCCTATTGTTATGCAAATACATGTGGGTTTCAGATTTCATTTAAAAAACAAAACAAAACTCTGTTTCTAGTCCTCAACTTGAAAACTTGATGAATCTCTCCTGACAACTCAGAAACTAGAAAACAAAAAAGAACCCAAAGTGCACTTCAAAAAAAACCTCATGTTTTTTAGTCAATCTCATGACTTTCTGAGGCCTGTCTCAGCATTTTCAATGTGATGAATTAGCTGCTAGATGCTCTGTACTTTACGTGCATCAAAGCTGCTCTCAAACACTGTAATTACAGTGCATCAGAGCACACCTGATTAATCAAACCTGTTGGAGCATGGTAACTACCACATTCTGGCACATGGTAATTACCGTGGTCCAACATACTCCAGCATCATGTATAACAGCATCCCCATGCTGAAAAATGGCAGCGGGGGCGCTTTAACTAGAGCTCATTCAATGAGCTCTAGTTAAAGCACCCCCGTTGCCATTTTTCAGAGCTGGGACACTGATACGTGACACTCTGGGCACTTCAATTAAAATGGCTTTTTAATTAAAGCACTCCCCTCCACCCTGCTACCTCCCTAAGCATGTGTATAAACACCCCAAATTTTTATTTAAGTACTTTTTGCCCATGCATTTCATATCCTGCAGCCAAAGACTACATGTATAGCAGTCCAAATTCTATATTCCCTTACACAGTCTACATCTAAAATAACTCATCCAGAACAGAATTTAGCATGGCTTCTATAATACAATGAACATTTTCTTGTCCTTGCTTACTGACAAAACTAAGAATCTAATTATTAATTAATGAGGCTGAAGTTGTCTTTGCTTGGGAAAACATGCAGTATTGGCATGCTGAATTCTATCATCTGCATGATATCATGTGATTACATACTGATGCAGTGGAATTCTTGCTAATTTGCAGTACCCCAAGGTTGAAACTTTTGTGAAGTAGCAGTAAATAGTTATATCCTGGTAACAACTCTGAAAACTGAGTTGACTGGGCACAGAACAGACCTTAGAATATCTGAGGCAGATTTCAGAAATTACTGCCTCTTTTTGTCCTATGGAATGCAGCAAGCTCATTAAAATGGCACTAATACATCTTTGAAACGTCACCTTGCAAATTACCAAAAACTGTGCTTCTCAGCTACAGACTGGTTTTTTTTTCATTCCCAAAACTACATCAACTTAATCTCTTCCACAACAACAACCCAGGACTCAAGGTTTGCTATGCCTGTTCCTCATTTCAAACCTTTCAGACTAGCAGATGGCTCTGCATCTTTTTGAGCATCACTACATGCCATGCTGTTACACAAACCAGGAAATCCTTCTGCAGTGTTTCCTTTAGTTTTTTTTTAAACTTACCTCGTGAAAATTGGTCCTGTTTCATGCCATTGTTTCTAAGCTGTTTTTTACTTTCAGTTTGTGCATCTACTTGGGATCAGGATAAAACCTGGATTGAAGGCTATTTCAAAGCAAATGAAATGTGGTGAGAGTCCCCCTTGAGAGGAGCCAGTTCATGTTAATCCAGAATCCAGGGTTTTTGTAGTTCCATTAGGAAGGAGAGCAGCAGCCAAGATTCGGATATTTCCTAGATCCCGAATGTTCTGCAAAGGAAACTTAACAGACTATAATTACACTAATAGTGTCCCATCAATTTTTTAACTGATCTTCCAGGAAGTTCCAAACAAGGAGATCTCAGCAAAAATCTGTTCTCTGTGATGACTTTAATTTTTTTTTTTTGACAACGACACAGTTATGTTAGCCTGTGCTGGTTCCTCAGAGGACTTAGATTCACTGCATTCTGCCAGAGGGTTGCCAGTTATAAAAAGAAATGCGTCACCAAAGTTGGGAAGCTCTCAAGTGCCTTGTGAGCTCCAGGCTTTACAGACCATGCAAGGGCTGAAGTGCATATGCTCGGCAGTTTATGAAATCAGACGTGGTATGTGGCATTTTGAAATTAACTTGATATGCTCAGGATTAAAAGGCTGCATAGTCATCCTCTAGCAGCTGATCCTAGGCAAGGTATAAAAAAGCATCATTCTGCTCTGCTAGATCTGAGCACAAGTGTGCTGCAAGCAAAGCAGTAGGAAATAGGCACTCCTGTCTAAGGACCCTTTGGAACTAGTTTCTTTTAAAATGTTTATGGTAAAAGATATGTTTAATTTTGAAAGCAAGTTATTGTGGCCTGACTCATCCCTTTTGGGAGTATGTCAGAAAATGTTATAGTTTATGCTTTGGACATCAAAGGAAGAAGTGGGCTGCCTAAGAGGAAAAAAATGACCCAAAAGATTTAAGAAATTGGTACCTTGTTTTGCAACTGATGGACCAGAAAGAGCCCAGGCTACTTGTGGTATAAGAGGGAGGAAAAGAAATGGCATTACACATGGAGAAGGCATGAAAAGATTAGAAGGGGTAACACAGGCCCTGGGAGTGGAGGGCAGACTGAAAGAGTGTGGAGGAGGAATCAGTGGCTCTAAAATGATACATGCATTACATATGCATGATCTATATAATTTATATACATGTTGCATGTAGGCCAGGTAAGGTTTGGTTGCTCTGTCAGTACAGACAAGTTTGAGAGGAGGGAGTGAAAGAGGCTCCGGGTAAATGTGGCAGCGAAGGAGACAGAAGCATGTTTGAAGAGAATGTCAGGGGTGCAAGAGGGAACCTGAAGAGGGAGTGAGAGAAATGGCATGTGGGAGATAGAGGCTGAAGGAACAAGGAATGAGACAGCAGAAAGGATTCATAGATTAGATGTTAGGGGCTGGAAGCAACCTCTTGAGATCATCAGGTCCAGCCCCCCTGAGCTTGGGCAGGAAAGACTGCTGGGGTCAAATCAGTGGCGATGTGTAGGGGGTGCACGTGCATCCCCTGAGAGTGCCCGTGCACCCCCTGACTAGCCACACTTGCTGCATAGGCAATGGGCAGGGGGGACAGGTGGGAGTGCCAGTGGTCTCCCTGCAAGCACCGGCCTCAGCGATCAGCCACAGCGATCTGCCAGTCAGTGGGATCGGCCAAGAGGGACCCCTAATCAGCAAGATTGGCCATGGGGGGGACCTTCCCCCATCGCTGACTGGTCGCTGGGGGGACATGTGCCCCCCCCGACTAAGGCAGCACCAGTCGCCCATGCAAGGTGCGCATCCAGACGTTTATTGAAGATATCCAGAGTAGGTGATTGTACCACCTCTGGGGAGAGTCTATTCCAGACCCTGGACATTCAAGTTGTAAAGAAGCTTTTCCTTATGTCTAATCTAAAGCAGTCTCCTAGCAATTTATGACCTTTAGTCTTAGTCTTCCCCTGGAGAGCCCTGGTAACCAGATGTTCTCCCAGTGCCTGATATGTGCCCCTTATATATTTATAGGCTGCCACCAAGTCCTCTCTGAGTCTTCTCTTCTCCAGGCTGAACAGACCCACATCTCTCAGCTTCTCATCGTATGGCCTGCTCTCCATACCTCTAACCATACACATAGCCCTCCTTTGGACCCTTTCAAGCCTCTCCACATACTTCCTGAAGCATGGTGCCCAGAACTATATGCAGTATACCACTTCTTGCAGTATTCATTTCAGCCAGACTGTCACATGTAGCCAATACTGGCAGTGATATGGTGTCAAATCAGTTAATTATAGAGACTAGAGCAGTGCTTCTCAACCTTTTTAGACTCAAGACACCCCTTGGAAAATGCCAGTTTTGGGTTTTCACTCTTTTTTTTTTACTTTGAAATAATAATAGGATAATTCTTCTGTTGCAAAGAATTCAGAAAGCCCACAACAGGTCAGAATGTTTTTAACACTGTGGATTCCTATTTGAAATCTTAGGGTTTATCTTATGAATCATGTTTGCGTGCCTAACAGTGCTCATATTGCATGGCACCCTGGATCACCCTTGGAAGGATCTGAAGGCACCCTAGTTGAGAATCACTGAGCTAGAGACAAACCATAGATGCATTCCTTACCTCCCTTTGCCACCCAGTGGAATTCAGCTGGTACTGCAGCCTCTGATCTGAACTGTGTTCATATAATACAGGTTTCCCTCGCTTTATGCGGGTTCTGTATGTGCGAATTTGCTCTTATGCTATGACCCTTTTTATACCAAAAATTCATTCTACACAAGGTAAATTCACCCTTATGTGATCTGTGTGGTGGAAGCCCACAGTCAGCTGCTTTGTGCGGTGCATTGTGGGAGCGATGTACACCAAAATACAGTCTCCTGTGTGGATCTGTGTTCCTCACTCATTATCTGCGACACATGTTTCTGTAGTTGCCATCCCCATTATGGTAACATTCTCCACCACCCTGTGCTTGTGTGTACTGTCTGCTGTTGGTGAGTACCAAAACTGTCTTGTAAAAGTGATAGAAATGGGTCTGGGAGTCAGTACAGTCGAGGTCTTGCAACATATCCCTATCTGTTATATTGTAAAGGGGTTCCCTTTATGCAAATTCAAGTTATGCGCTATTTTCCAGGAACACATGTGTAGCATAAAGTGAGAAAAACCTGTATCCCTGGCTAGCAAAGGCTACATAAACACAAGTAAGGTAAGAATTATATAAAATACATATAAGCCAAAGTCAATGCCCAATTTAACCCTCCTCAGAATAACAGACTCAAATTAATACAATTCACTGAGCCTAATAGGATTCTAAGTGAGTCCTTTAGCCTGCTGGCTTTTGCAGAAACCATTCCCTTATAGGCTCCTCAGCCATTCTTCAAAGCAAAGATTAGTCCAAACAATCCAAAATCCTTATCTTCTCCTGCATACTAGGAGGGGAAGCTGCTTTCTGCTCTGGCCCCAGGACACCAACCTGACTCCCACCCCCAACCTTGCAACAAACTATTCCCTTCATATCTTGATTACTTCTCTTGAAGCTTTTAAAACTCCCAGTGGGACATTCTCTTCTTACCCAGATGCCCACAGCTGGGCTGTCTTAACAGGGCAACTGTTCCTCCCTAAAGGGAAAGTCCACCCTGTTACTGGGATAAAATAGGAAAAGAAAAAATTACCTTGAACATCAGGAAAATGTTGATGAAGTGGTGTATGAAACTGCAATTGTTTCTCTAAGCAGGTGGTGGAATCACTTTTGTTTTAGAAGTAGGGAACATAGTGGAGGATATAATCTGATAATAACAGAGACAGGATGGTCTAACATTGGCTGGTATCAATAATACCCATTTAATGTTTCCTCTATCTTTCGCTTTATTTGGGCAATAATATTACACTCACCTTTTTCATATGAGCCATTTTTTGTCAGTGTATTTTTTATAACCCTAAGGATATAATAAGCCAGACCCTCAACTGGTGGAAGAACAGTATCATTGGCAAACCCTCACAGTCAAGGATGATCACCCCCAGGAGTGAAGTAAAGGGTTGTAGATGAGTCCACAGATGAGCCTTAGGATGGCTAAGAAGGCCTATCCTAGAACCACAGACACTCTGGCGGATGCCACAGGTGGTGGTTAAAGGAAGGGCTGAACCACAGATTTCTTAGTCTTGTTTCCTTTCTTTCTGTTTCTGTCATTTTTCTGCCTCCAAGGTGAGACAATTTTCCTCAAAGTAAGATGCACCTTTTCTCACGTCATCATGTAGCCCTGTCCCAAGCTAGTTTTTCCCAACTTGCAGTCTCAATGCCCCACTTCTTAATGTTTGCCATGAGGATGTCCTTGAAGCATTTCCTCTGGCCCCAACATGTCCTTTGCCCTTGGCTAGGTTGGGAGGATAGCAGTTGTTTTGGTAAATGTACATCAGGCGTGTGCACGTCTTGTCCACTGCAGCTGATGTTGAATAACCAGCGCTTCTATGCGTATGGTGTTAGCATCAGTAAGGACACCAGCATTTGTACGACAATCCTCCCACTTTATGCCAAGGATCTTCCAGAGGTTGCACTGGTGAAGGTATTCCAGGCTTTTCAGGTGATTCCTGTAGGTCACCTAGGAAGAATCATAAAGCTCATGCCTGTCCCATTTCTTCTAGCTTTAAATTTCCACTTACCTTTTCCATTAAATCAGCCCTCCAGAATTGGGGTGTGTACTGTATATTAATCAGGTAGGCTGACTTTCTGTCTGCGGTTGGAAACATCCTGGTTTGATTTGGCTCCACACTGTTGTTGCATGCTGTATGTGAGAAAAATGTTATTCACTTTATATTTCTCTGTACATGTTTAGTCTGAAAAATGTAAGATATTTCTTAAATTATTTTTATTCGGCTTGGTTTTCTTCCTGTACAGTTATGTGTTTGGTTGTTTTGTTGTTCTTGTTGTTCTGTTTTGCTTTGGTATTTGTGCTTCTCTGCATGGTTTGATCCTGTTTTCAGTGATGGTGTCATATATTATGGAAATTTTTCTAAATTTTTTTATCACTCTTCCAGCCTATGTTGTTTTTTTCATTGCTATTTGCATTTTTTTAATCTTTCATTTTGTTTTGCTTGTACATATATATTGGTTTTACTACTCTGCATTCTATAACCCTGCTTCCTTGGTTTAGCTATTTCTGATTACCTTCTTTCTCTTGCTATAAGTGCTTTTCTACACTTTCTTCCTGTGACTATTCATAGTTCTATTGTCCAGAACAGATTTTCCTTACATTATTGGTGTGTTTTACTTGTTACAGTATTACAATAGATCTTATGGTAGTACCTAGAAGTACCAACTGAGATAAGCACTCAATTGTTCCAGGTACTATATGAGTGCACAGCAGAAGATGATTCAGGTATCCAAGCACATACAGTTTAAACAGTTATACGGCAGGGGAGGGAACTATGCAGAGAGGTGAAGTGACTTACATACAAAAGGTTAGTAACAGAGCCAGAAATAGACCTTGGAGGCCTGGCCCTTCTGATATCAAAGTGAAGGAACATGTTACAGTCACCTCACTTTGCACTGGTAGAAGTGATTACACAGGCAAGGAGAATCAAGCCCCAGGTGTCCTGGGTCCCAGTCCAATGCCCTGTTCACTATGCCACTTTTCAACCCTTGTATGGAGCAGAATTCAGCAACTTCTCATGACAACTCAAGTGTTTATCTTCCTTCCACAGGTTAAATTTAGGATAACACTTTGCACTTCTCTAGCACTTTCCACTAGGCGACTTCCATGTGTTTTACAAATGTTAAAGAATTAACCTTTCCCACCGTCCCATTGACAGATCACAAACCCTCAACACCCAAACTATGCCTTGTAGTCATCCTCCCTCATCAGCAACCACCCCATGGCCCATCGCAGCATTCAAACCCACCCTGTGCCTGCCACCATCTGGATTACGTTTCTATCCACACAGAACTCCATCATAACCCAGCACATCATCCTAAACCCTGGCTTCAGGTCTGCCTACTCATCACATCTCTGCTATATACAGCCTGTAGAGCCTCAAGGCCACAGGCCTGGCACCCAGCCACAGGCAGTCAGCAGATGTCCCTGGCAGGGGCTGATCCGGAGGGATGCAGGGCATGGCTGCCCCACCCTTTTGGACTTCCAGGGGCATTTCGGATCTTCCAACCTCACCCTAGCAGGGAAGGGGCCGGTGACAGCGAGGAAGAGGAAGAGACAAGTGGAACTGAGGGCAGCGAGAGCTGTGCATGGATGACAGGTGGGCTGAGTATGTTACCTTGCAGGGTGGGGGTGAAAGGAAGGGGCTGCCTGGTCTGAGAGGCCAGAGTTTGTTTGCATGTGTAGCATGCGAAGCAAATATTGTAACTGGTCCAGGTGGCCAGTGGGCCTTTGTAGACAGGTGCGAGGGCTGCACTGGTGCGGGGAAAGGTTTTCTTTGTGGGGTAACGGGGTAACGTTTGTTAATGGGGTAAGGTTTTCTTTGTGGGGTGGTACTTGGTGTGTGGATACATATTTTTACCACAAAAAGAAGTGTCAGTGGCACAGCAGTCATCCACCTGACTCCGGGTAGCGGAAGAGACTGTAACAACTATTCCCTGCCTTGGGAAAGGTCTGCTCTGTGTAGCGGTGTTCCCATGACAGGGCCGGTGCAATCACGTACTGTAAGGCGCGCCCGATATGCCCGGCGCCAGAGCCGCGCTGTCACTGCCGCTCTCCCCGTGGCGGAGGGGAGCACAGAGAAACACTAAAGGTCTCTCCGCAGAGCAGAGGGGCGGCCAACCGCGGGGGCGACGCTCCAGCCCGGGCCCGTTCTCTATGGTGCAGAAGGCCCGGGTGCCGGAAGTGCCGTTCTTCCGGGCGGGGCCGGTGGCGGCGGCGATGGCGGCGGAGTCGGAGGGGCGGCCCCCCGCGCGGGACGGGGAAGGGGACGGCGATGGCGGCGGCGGCGACTCGGATGCGGACGCGGAGTTGGAGGGCGGGGCGCTGCCGGTGCCGCTGGAGTTGGAGTTGGAGCTGGAGCTGGAGCTGGGCGGCTACGTCCTGTACAGGTCGGTGCTGGCGCCCCGCGCGCGGGACTCGCGGCCGGGCCGAGCCGGGGCCAACGCCCGCCTAGAGTGGTGGTCTCGTCTCGGTGGTGCAAGGCGGCGATGGCGGCGGAGTCGGGGCTGGAGGCGCGGGGCGAGGACGCAGGGACGTGGGATAAGGAGCTGGGAAGTCACTCGACACCCCCCCCCCTCAGCTTTGCTGACTAGAAATGCAGCCGCCACTGCGGGGCTGTTGAATCTGCGTGGAGCAGGAATCAAAAGGATTCAAATGAATCAAAGCGCATCAGCACCTCCCTGTCACCCACCCCCGGCTGGGAATCGGGACTGGTTGAGTTTCTTGACTGCAGAGTTAGCAGGCGCTGGCGTGTTCTGCACGGGGTCCTGTCAAATTGCACTTGGCTTGGGCGCTCCGGCACCCAGCAGGTTTAGCAGTGTTAAGGTAAAGAGCCAGGTACTGGGGAGGGGTGTGTGTTTCCTGGGGTGGGATGGACCGTGTTTGCTCTTTCTGATGATAAGAAAAGGTGAGAAAAAATATTTTGCGTTTGCAGGGACAGGGAAGAATGGGCCGATATTGAACCAGTACCCCAAAACGATGGGCCGAATCCAGTGGTGCAGATTATCTACAGTGAGAAATGTAAATATCTTCTGCTCTAAATATTTTGAGGAAGAAAATCTTTACAGATTGATCATTGAAGTTTCATTTGTCAGTGATTTAATGGAAGTCAGACTTCGGTTTCTACTAACGTACATTTTTTGAGCAAAGTGTCACTGCTAGAGAGTGTACACCAAGAGCTGTGTTTTACCTACTTGTACAACATCTTGAAGTGAACATCTGCTAATGTTAAGGTTTTAATATTAAATACGGGGCCTGTTATTAGAGGAAATTCTTTAATGCAAGGGTGTCAGTTTTATCTAGCCCTGCAGGCTGGCTGAGTGATGGGGCCCATCTGTGGGCTGAATTGGGCTCATGGACCTCCACCCCTTCACCTCTACCTCTCTCCTCCCCCAGCATACCTATCTAGTGGCTGCTCCGGTCAGTCTGGTCTAGGACCACTGCATGTGGTGCCTGGACGGTGCTACATCTGACATCTAGCAGTTCAGAGATTGTGCCACGTATGTCACCTGCTCCTGCCAGTCCAGGACCTGTGCTGAATGCAGTGCTTGTGAGTGCCATGTGCAGCACGGGTCCTGGACCAGCTAAAGTGGCACTGTGTGCAGCATGCATCCCAGAGCAGACGCTGCATGTGGCAAAGGGTAGCCACCACATACAATGGGGCTTCCACTCAAACTGGACTGTGCTGTATGTAGTGCCCATTTGGGCTGCTCTGGGGTGCATGCCACATGCATCGTGGGTCTCAAACCAGCTGCAGTGACTGCCAGATCAGGAACATTGGGGGAGGGCAAACGGGGTCTGTGGGCTGATCCAGTCTGTGGATGGGACCCCTGCCATGGGCTTGCATCGCATCCCGTGTTGGTCTAATCAGACCCAGGGGCAGCATCCAGTTGAGTTCCGTGGGCCAGATGTTTGGCACCCCTGTTTTAAAGACTATGATTTTTGAAAGATAAAAGAGTAGAATTGACAGTTTATGTAAAGAATGTACCAAGCATGAAAGTTTGCTTGCTTAGAGCAGGCACGTTCCAGGAAGTCTGATCAAAGGACTACAGGAAGGTAATCAAGTCTGAGCCTCTACTCAAAGCAGGAAAATCCCCATCTAAAACACCCCAGCCAAATTGTTGTCTTTTGTCTGTTCTACACTTAAAAGCTTGTAATGATGGAGATTCCACAACATAGGTTGTGGGATGTAGAGAAATAGCATTAATGGATAGAAGACAACTTTGGACATTATCTATTGACCAAGCTATGACCAGACATCTTCATGTATTGGGGAATGGTATTTGAGATGCACAAAGTTCTTTTGGGGTGTTGCTTGCTGTTAAAATCCACTAATTCAGAAGTTCTTAGTGACTTTGGCTAATGTGTTATCTATTCAGTCAGAGATGTCTACGATTACTTTCGGGCTGTTCTGCAGCGGGATGAAAGGAGTGAAAGAGCTTTCAATTTAACTGCAGATGCAATTGAATTAAATGCTGCAAATTACACAGTATGGTAAGTTATAATTTTGGGGTTAATTTCTATGTAAAGTGGTTGATTAGGTTACCTCATTTTGTATTGAACTATTTCTGACAAAATATAAGTAAGGCAGAAGGTAAGGTAGATTTGCACCTTGTAGACCAGTGATTCTCAACCAGGGTGTTGCCAGATCATTTGAAGGGTATTACGAGGCATAGAGAGATAAGTAGATACATAAAACTTATAAGCACAGGCTCAGACTTGCCCCTTCCTGAATGACTCCCCACCCCTACTGCCCAGCTGTTCTGCAAGGAGGTAACCACTGTAATAGATGCATTAGTTTTTTAAATTGGGTGTTACTCAATTAACAAAAGTTATGGTGGAGTGCCTTGAGCACAGTGAAGGGTGTGTTGAGTCCACAAAAAGGTTAAGAAACACTTTTATAGAGTAACTAAATCGGAGATATGTAGCATAAGCTTTCATAAGCAGTAGGCTTACAGCATCTGATGAAGTAAAATAGAAATAGTCATGCTTTGTGTTAGAAGTCTACAAAGGATTGTAAAACTTCAGTAAGTTCACATGGAGTTGAAGGTTAGTATTTTCTGAGAAACACTTCGATATGCTATCATTAATTTTTGAGAATTTTATCCGATAGTCAGCTGTTACACAAAATCAGAACTCACCACCCAACTTCCCACCCCCTCTGCTGATTTAAGGTAACATGACAAAAGGTATTGAAAGTTCCTCTGCTGATGTAATTGCATACAAAAGAGGAAAACCTCTTCTTCATTTCAAGAGGTTTATAATAGCTAGTATTTATAGTAAATAATTTTGTTTCAGTTCCATAATGCCCTTTACAATATCTTCCAACTTAACGCTCAGCTAAATGTTAAATTGAAAAAAATATCCTTTTAAAATCATGAATTATATTTTACATGATTTATTACTTACCATTTTTTGTATATGTTTTTCCTACTAGTTTGATTGTTCATTTACTTAAGTTATTTTTTTGATCAGGGCAAGACTGTTTGGTTATGCAGGTACGGGGTGTTACCACTAGGATTTCTTTTTGGCAGAGCCCCCCCAAGGATTGACACGGCAAATAGTCTAATGTGGTATCAAGTGAACTTTAATAGTAACCTCTAGGCAATATTACAGGTTTCCTCCCCGTAATATGACCTGGCAAGTGGCTCCTTAGACATTACAGCAGTGACCGTTGGAAGTACCAGGTCATGGGTCCTCTGCTGGGTGTGTGGGATCTTAGTTGCTGGCTGGCCGCTCTTTGCGTCTGTCCTCCCAGAGTCACAACATGCTACACACATGTTCCTTTTTTGTCTATAACTTTTTGTATTTTCTTATCCCAAATTGTCCAATCCCCTGGCACTGTGCCAGACACATTCCTTATAGGGAAACTGTTGTGCCTTGCTCACCTAGCACAGCAGTCACAGCACTTGCATCGCCCAGGGCCACAGAAGGCGCTCTGTTCAGTTTTGTTGCTTAGTTCTGGGAAGGCCTGGACTATGGCTAAAAAGCTTTAGCATAACTCAGTTTCCCTGCTACATTGGGTAGACAGGATTTCATTTGAAATTTAAGATTACTGAGCTCTTCGGTAACACGCTGTTTTGTAACTACATCTATTTTGGTCATTACCAGCTAACCAGCAAGGGAACATTATTTAGGATAATTAGTTTTGTATTTAAAAATTAGGTTACTTCTTAAAATTATTTTAACTTTGTCTCACGTAATTGTGGATGGGTTGCTTAGCTGTTTCTTAAGAGCTTTTGCAAAAAAATCGTTTTGCTGAATGATTTTGTATAATCTCAGAACTGCAGAGACTTCCTATGCCTGCAGAAGGGTGACTGCGCCTGAAAGCTTGCTAAGAACTATTTTTCCAACTACTCAGCTGGTCTAATAAAAGATATCAAATCTACTCAAAAAAACCTTGCCTGTGTATTCTCTAGGCATTTCCGGAGAGTCCTTTTGCAGTCTTTGAAAAAGGATTTACAGGAGGAACTTAAGTATATTACAGCTATCATTGAAGACCAACCAAAAAACTATCAAGTCTGGTAAAATATTTTTTTAAATATACTTTTTATCTTGAAAAAAATATATTTTATTTTTCTAGAAGAAGAAAAAAAGTGGTCCTAAAAATGGGTGCATGAGGGTTCAACTTTGCCATCTAATTAACTCTGACCCAGCAAACACAAGGGATGAATTTCAGTTTGTTAGTGTTTTGGATTTTGCTTTCCTGATGTGGAGAGCTCCCAAAATTTACGTGGGTGGAGAAGAATAGCCCTCTTTTTAGAGAAGAGACATAATGGAGTAATGCCTCTTTTACTCATGGCAAAGATTACAGTTGTGAATCGCAAAGTAGGAACATATCTGAAGTAGTGGTTAATAATGAAACGTATGTCAAAAACACAGATAAATGAAGTTGTAGCCCAGCTGGTTGCAGCTGCTATGTGCATATCTTCAGATGGTTTGCTTATTTTAATAGAAATAGCTGGAAACTTAGAAGTTACAAGTTTATTGCTATGTTGAATTTCTTAGGTACTAAGACTTGAACCCATAGGTACTCCTGATAATGAGAACCAAGGCTATGATACATTTTACCATAGTTACCAGTTTGGGACAATGTTTTTCCTGAAAAATAATAAACTTGGCTCCAGCTCTGGCTCTCCCTGCTGTGTCTGCCCTCTCCACTGCTTACACTCTGTCTCTGTCACAGCTGAGGCCAACCCCACTCCAGCCCAGGGCACAGAGCAAACATGGCCCCAGCTGTCTCACAGCTGCCACCATTGCTGCTGCTACCAGGCCTGGCTGGGGCAGGAGCAAGTGCATGGTCTGTGCCCTGGGCTCGAGCAAGGCCAAAGCCCTGCTAGAGCTGAGGGAGGAGCAGGCACCAGGGGGGAGGGCAGGTGCTGAAGGGAGGCAAGTAATGGAGCAGGCACTGGTGGCATGGGGAAGCCAGCTGCTGGGAGGTGGAGGGGCAAGCAGTGGGGGCTGGGGAAAGCAGGTGGCAAGGTATGGGGAGGCTGCTAAGACTCCCCTGCCACCTGTCCCCCTGCTACTGCTTTCCCTGCTTTGTGGTGAGGGAAATGAATTTATGACCATCCAACAATTAGCATATATGGAAATTTATAACAATTATAATTTGGGGGGGAGTCATCTTAAATTCAGAAATCTTGGATTTGGGTAAATGTGTTATTTGTTTAAAAAATAAAAAGCAAAAACAAAACACCTCATGGGGGTAGAGAATTCTGCCCAGTGCTCTCTGAAAACCGTTGTGCAGTTTTCATTAGACTGAGACAGTAAAGGCACTTTTTGATAGCATGCCAGTGGCATGCAGACTTACCTCTAGCCAGATCTGTGCGTGTATTCAAACTTAGGTCTGTTTTTAAATTATTTAAAACTTCATTTTTAATGGTTTTTCTTGCCCATCTCTTAAGCATGTCAAGTAAGTTTAGCATTTCTCTAAAGGGGCATCGTATATCACTATGTCAGTACCTTGCTGGAATTTACTGTAGTCATTCAGGAGTAAGTTTCTAAGAAGTTGTTTCTGGAAGAATTGGCTGAAGTTTGTTTATTTTTTTCAAGTCTTTTTCCAGTGAAGTTTTTCTGGAAATGTTGTCATTGTATATTAGGTAGTGTTTTTATAAACATTTAACATTGTTGTGAAATTGGATAGGATAGAGTTTAAACTCTAGTACCCTCCTGTCTTTAGGCACCATCGACGAGTGTTGGTAGAGTGGCTGCAGGATCCATCTCAAGAGCTTGAATTTATAGCTGACATTCTTAACCAGGATGCCAAGAATTACCACGCCTGGCAGCACAGACAGTGGGTTATTCAGGTATTATATCTAGGCCTGCCACATATTCTCTGTACAAACCCTGCCCCTCCAGAGTTTGGGAGTTCAGCTTCTTAAATTGAATATCAGCCTTCTGTATTAGTTTAATCCTTCAGCATTCATGGAAGAAAAACAGTTGAGTTTGAGTGAACTCACAGTTCAGCTACACAGTTATTTTTTTTAGCAAACTGGTGCAGAAATTTGTTTTTGGCTGTTTGCCCTTATGCATGTGACTTGAGAGAGTGCTGGTAACATTTCTTATAACTAAGTTTCCTGATGCTTGTAAATATTCCCTGTGACTTGGGCCAAACTTACCTATTAGGTTGAGTTCTTCAATAGAGTACAATCTGTGGGTCTAGAGATTGGAAGACTTAGATTGGAGTTATTTAAATGAAACAAAGTTCTAGTTAGGTTTTTTTGGGGTGGGAAAGGGGAGTTAAGACGTAATGCATTCAAATGTGACTCTCTTCCCCCTTTTTTCTTACCTTATTTTAGGAGTTCAAGTTGTGGGACAATGAACTGGAATATGTAGATCAGCTTCTGAAAGAGGATGTGAGAAACAACTCTGTTTGGAACCAAAGACACTTTGTTATTTCCAACACCACTGGCTATGATGATCCTGCTATTCTAAACAGAGAAGTCCAGTTAGTAACACTGTTCACAATTTTATTTCGTAATCTTCGGCTTTTGCAAGCAAAGGAGGAAAATACTCTCAAATGCATATGGGGGTCTCATCTCCTTGATCTTCCTCAGTCTGGAGGAAAATACTTGATGGGTCAAGTATTCATGCTCATGTTAGATCCTCCAGACGCTTTTGATACTATTGACTTGTCTGCGGACAACATGTGCACTGAGGAAGCTGTGTTTGATTGGCTTTTTTCCTTGCTGAGTATTCTGAAAAAGTGACTGTAGCCTAATTGTATTTCACCTCTCGGAGTGCTTGTGCAGGGTTCCTTTTCTCTCCTTTTTAATGTACATACATGGCTAGCGAAAAAATATGAGTTGCAGAAAATGGCAGTGTGAGGTGTCTTTTACTTGTCTCTTATTACTTTAACTTTCATTTAAGGGAACTAATTAGATTTCTTGCTGTTATGGGAAGATTGAGGGCCAGGGACAGCCAGAATGGCTTTCCTAAGTGGCCAAGAAATGAACATCAAGAAGCAACTTCCATCTTGCTTCTGCTACCCACGGTTTTCCTGCCCCCAAGCTCTTTACCTACAATGTACTTGCCATGAGGGTATAGCTTAAATCTACCTGAAAACAGAAATGAGTGTAATACTCAGCAGTATACTTGTTTCAGCAAAGTATCCTACTAAGAGCATATTACACCAGTATTCCATGGTCTGCAGTCTCTTTTGTTTCTGGGTAGAAATTGGGGCTTTATACATTGGTGCTAATACCATAAATGGCCTTGGGACCCATCTCCTTGAGTTCACCTCTTTTCCTATCCTGTACTGCCCTAGTTACGATCAGCAGAGATGCTTGAGATGATTTCTAGGTATAAAGAGTGAACTGATGTGCCAAGTCTCCTTTAGCTCTGGAACTGACCTGAAGTGGCACGCACATAATTGGAGAGACATAAATCATTGAATCATAGAAAGTTAGGGTTGGAAGGGACCTCAGGAGGTCATCTAGCGTCTATTAATGAAAACATAAGAAGTAGGGCTGTGCAAAGCTTCATTCCCTGATTTCATTTCGTGGAGATCTGGCCCGATTCAGTGGCCGAATCTCCAAATCCAAACTGAATCTGGAGACCCTTTAATCTCTCCAAATCACATCAGAACCCTCCATCTGCCTTGCCATCTCAGCATTTATGAACTGCACCTGGTACCTCAAGGTATGTAGAAAAAATATTTAAAGTTGTGTCTATGCCCAGATCTCCAAATTAGCATCAAATCTTCAGATTCGGCCGAATCAAATTGGGACAGTGATCCAAATTAAGTGATTTAATCACTGTCCAAATCCAAAACCGAATTGAATATGGCCCATTTTGCACACCCCTGATAAGAAGGAAACTTCCCAGTCTGAATTCCAGATCCCTGGGAAATGGTCACAGGTGGTAATTACAAAAAAGATTTGTATCCAAATTGAGCTCATTCCAGTAAGGAAATGAAGATGTGAAACTACAATGCCATTTCTAGAGCTATTGTTTGGAGTGGAGCCTGAGCCTTTGTGTCTGTCCATGAGAAACAACTATGCGATCATTAATAGGCTGAGAGAATGTAAATGGAAACAAGAGAAGCTATCTTCCCCACCCCCATTATTTTGTACTTTGTTTCTTCTTGGTCTTAAGAAAAGTTACTATACCTCAACCATTTCTATCTTACACTAGGTATTGCCAGATTTCCTTCTTCCAAGCTAGGGAAAGATTCCCCTGTGGATCTGTTTGTCAAACACAGGTGACCGGGTGTTCAGAACTCACATTGTGAAAGCCTTAACCTGCTACCAACTTCAGATATGGACTCTGTACATAGAACCTTAGCCTACCTGTTGTTGCCAAGCTCTCCCTTGGCAGGCATATGTTCGGTCCCTCTAGTAGTGTTTGCAGAAAGACAAGATGATTCAGGTGTTTTTAGACTCAGAACTGCAAATTAGTGTTGGTCATGTCTAGAAGTGAGTCGTGCTGCTGGGAGTGGAAGGCGAAGGCTTCTTTTGTACAGTTGGAAATGCGGCTAGTTGTTTTCTTTGATGCAGTCTTTGGTGAGAAGCTTCCTTGCCATGTTCTTGGATAAGCTCCGTTTGCTCTCTCCCATCAGATTAACTCTCATCACCAATCTGAGCTTGGCAAGACCAACCATTGCCCCGGTGACTCTTATGCCATATGCCTTCTAGTGAGTTTGCACAGCTGTCACTTATTAGCCTTATAACTGGCACTCTGCAAACAAGTCTGTTGAGGCATGTGAAGGGATTGAATCCAGCTTGTGTGCTCAGCTCTGGTTCAGTAGCAAGCTGAATGCCCACATGTGCCTAATGCTGTAACCCTTTCCTGCCTTCTCTCATAAGAGGCCAGCTTTACAGAGTATGTGAGAAATGCACTCCTCCTCAACATGCTGTCAAACAGTATATTACAGGGGTTGTCAACTGAGAGTAGGTGGGAAAGTCCTAGCGGGTACACATGGGCAGGCAGGGACAGAGTGCCACCACCCCACGCCACAGCCTCCCAGGATCAGGGAGGGGGAGCAAGGGCAACAGCACCCCCCTGTGGGTTGCACAGGCACTAGCCACATGCAAGGGAAGCTTGCACACCACCGCCACCCACCACCCTGCGCTGCCGCCATTCTGTGTCCAGCCGCTGGGGGTACATTTATTTAAAAAGGTTGAAAACCCCTGGTATATTAGATATTAGTGTAGACAAGATTCCTCTCCATCAGTGAACATCCCCCAAAATAGCAAAAATCAGTATTGCCAGTTGAAGTGTCTGGGCAAGCTGTGATATGCCATATCTTGACATTTAACTGCAGTTAAATTCTGCGATACTATAGGTTGTATCAGTGCCTAAAGTGGTCACCAGAAAGATGTGTTGAATACAGACTACAGGGAGTGATGAATTTGGGTAATGAAATGAACACATTTCTCTGATGTTTCTGTCTGATAGAAATGCTGGTCTTTGCATTCATAAGACGTTTCTTTTTTTCACAGGTACACTCTAGAGAAGATCAAGGCAGTACCACATAATGAAAGCGCATGGAACTATTTAAAAGGGTGAGAATTGTTTGTGGAATGAGAAGTTACGTTTGAGGCATTATTATAGGTTGTTAGTGTTCACTGCTTGCAGGTAGAGGTGCACCAATACATCAGTCTGATATTGGATCGGTACCAATACAAAGAAAATTGTCTGTATAGGCCCTATGGGGGCCAATAAATATCTGTGCTGTGCACCGCCACAATGTGGAGCAGAGCCGACAGTGTGGAGAGGTACCTCCAGCCGATAAGTCGGGAGGGGAGGGCAGGGAACGGGCGAGGGTGGGGCGCAAATCAATGCCTCCCACAGTGAGGGAGGGGGCAGGAGCAGGCGCTGCCCAGTGGTGGCACAGGACAGAGGCACAGCTCATCAGGTGCGGGTGGTGTGCCCCCGGATCTGCGCCGGGTGGAGCCAGAGCCAGTACTGTGCAGCTTTTCTCATTGGGGGCTAGGCTTGGAGCAGGCTCCGGTGGTTCTGGGAGGATGTTGCAGCCACCCTGATTTTGCCACAGCTCCACTCCCGGCCCTGTGCCATCGCCTGTCGCAGCTGTGGCTTTTCATGGCGCTTGGATGGAGGCAGGACATTCAGCTGGGGCTGCACCAGGCCACAGCGCAGGGCTGGAAGCAGAGCTGTTGTGAAATTTAGGGTAGTTGCAACCTCCTGCCAGCACTGCCAGAGCCTGCTCCGAACCCAGCCCCCGGTGAGAAGAGCCGCACAGAGCCGACTCCAGCTCCCCACCGCAGCTGCTGCCTGCCCCGCACTACACACTGGGGCACACACTCCCCCGCCCTCTGAGGGTGCAAGCAGTGATGGGAGCTGCCCCCACCGTTTGAGCCATGACTCCATCCCACACTGACCACCCCCTCCCTCCCCTCCCTTACCATGGGGGGTGTTGATCTACAGCCCCCCCACACCTCTTCCATACCCCATCCGCTTCCACCACGCTCAACTTACCACCTGGAGGCAGCTGTATTGGATATTGGATTGGTAATGGCCAATATGCTTCCTTAAATATCGGCTATTGGTATCGGCCCCCAAAATCTCTGTTGGTGCACCCCTGCTTACAAGATATTTCACTTTACGTCTTCTCTAGCTAAAAGTTTATGTAGCTGTGGGGAAAGAATTGAGAACCAGTGATGTAGAACAGCAGTCTTCATCAGCCCAGGGTTATGTACCGTGCCAACCAAGCAGCCAGAAACTCCTATATAAAATGGATAGTATTATAACCAAAACTGTGGGTCACTTCCTATATAATTATTGACAGGAGGATTATGACAATGTTACATCTTTAATATGCACAGCTAGTGAACTCTGGTGACTGTTCCCAATAGTTTTTTAAGTACCAGGAATATGAAAGAAGTTGCTTCCTTCACAGAATACCAGATCTAATCTCCTCACAAAGCAGAGGATGAGAAGAGACTTAGAAGAAATAAGGTTAACTAGTCAAGATGCTGTGCTGCTTCATGACTTCACACCTGAGATATGTCTTTAACCTACTATATAGTTGCATTATCTCGTAGCTGTATTTTTTTAAAAATGTATTTTTTTGTCTGTCTCTACATTAGAATAATAAATCTTCAAATGCATCTGAATCAAAGCCAAAACTGACATTTTAGCATCAGGTTTGCTAGGGTAATGCTGACTGATCTCTGCTTCAGTATTCTACAGGATCGTGGTCTTTCTAAATATCCAGACCTATTAGAGCAACTCCGGGATTTACAGCCAAGCCACAGTTCTCCCTATCTAATTGCCTTTCTGGTAGACATATATGAAGACATGCTAGAAAACCAGTGTAGCAACAAGGAAGAAACTCTAAACAAAGCTCTAGAGGTGAGTCAAGAGGGCTTTATTTTTCTGTTAGGGACAGTCTGTCTGAGCCAGGTGCTTTTGTTTACTTGTTGCTGCACAAAACAGAGGGCAAATATTTTCTCAGTAAAACAGCTGATAAGTTGGAAGGGGAGGAGAGAGGGGAGGAAAGGCTCAGGGTTCTGTCTTGTGATGCTGCTGCAGCACCAGTCTTCCTCATCTCCTACCTATCCTTTGCCAGTGCACTGCCATCAAGATTTGGTGGTGCTATTGCACCTCACAACTTTGTACCTTGCCTGCTTCAGTGCTGTTCTGCTAAGCATTGCTTTTTGACTCACTTTGGTGATTGAAGATGGTTGTGATACTTTGGCTCATTGAACAAGGCAAAGCTTCCCCTTTGTGAAAGGAACAAAGTAGAGCATTCATAGACAGTATTCATACCTTGTAGGACTGGGGCATAATATACAGTAAGGGCTGTGGCTCTATTCCATCTTCATAAGGGTGAAAAAAATATACAGGCAGTCTACAGACTTACGATGCAGTTGGTTCCAGAAAATTATGTCTTATGTCAAAACATTGCAACTTGGAACCAGTTTTCCTATAGGAACAATGCTATAAATGGGGGATTGGTTCCTTTACAATGCTGGATACAGCTGCATCTTGCTGGTAAGTTTATTGTGGTGTGAGGGGGGGCAGATCAGGGTCCCCTGCAGTGAGGGAGGGGCTGGGGTTGGGACAAGTTACTTGTCCAGCAGCTTGGTGGGGGGGGGCGTTGCAGGTGAGGGGCGCGTGTGCCCCTGGGTCTGCATGGGGCGAGGCAGGCGGGGCTGGGGCCACATCGGGCTGTGCTGGGAGCGGGGGCTATGCCCTCCCACTGCTTGCTCAACCGGGGCAGGCACAGGATGGGGCCACTGTGCTTCCTCCACTCCGCTGCCCACCCTGATCCAGGGGCACATGCCGCCACTCACCCAGCTGGGGCAAGGCAGACACAGGATGGAACCTCCCCGCTCGCCCAGCTCCTCCCACACTGCAAGGGGCCTTGATCTTCCCCCCCGACACCTCTTCCCTTTCCCCTTCCTTTCTACCACACCAGACTTACCAGCTGGACACAGCTGTATCCAGCATTGTAAAGTCGACACACATGTCGAAAGGTCGAAACAGGGTGCCAATTTATAAACGTCTTCAGTGCCATTAGTCGTAACTCAAAGTTGTAAGTCAAGGATTGCCTGTATATCCAAAATGTAGGATACCATAGTGAGGGCACCATGTGGACCCTTAAGAGAGAGGTGATGGTTTCATACTTGGTCTGATTAAAAGTGAGAATTCTCTTGTCTGTTCTGCTCAAGGAATCAGGGTTGTAAGTAAATAAGCTATTTTGCTTTTCATTTGCATCTGGAGCAGTGGGGACTAGAATGTTGTACTACTGGTACAGATCAAGTGCTCAGCTAAGAGAAGAATTCAGACCTGTCAGATGCAATGACCTAGATGCCCTGATATGTGTCTTTTCCCCTATGGTTGCGTCTTTTCGTGTACAGTTGAAATTAATAACGCCTTGAAACCTGCTTTAGATATGAATAATGGTCTAGTACAAAATTATTGACCATAAGCAAAACCTGATTTGACAAGTTTCTATCCCTTAGTGCTCATGGGGATTTCCTGAGCAGGTTTTTTGAGGTTGAGAGGGAAAGATGAGCAGGGGGAAGTGTCACAGCGGAAGTGTGTTCAGTGAAACTAGGCCTGGAGAGTCTCAGGAAACCAGTTTCTCTGTGACATCATCCCTAGAGGTAATTGATTTCCACTTAGGAAATGGCATTTTTCTGCAGCTTCCAGCTACAACAAAACTAATGCCAGACGTTGGTTGCTTAAGTGATTGTTAGACTCCATCAGTCTTACAAGCCCTTACAATGTTTAAGGGCTGTTGTACAGTATGGAAAAGCTTATTCCAACTTTGTAATTTTTCTTCCTAGTTATGTGAAATTCTGGCTAAAGAAAAGGACGTAATACGAAAGGAATATTGGCGATACATTGGAAAGTCCCTTCAGAACAAGCACAGCACATGCACTGAACAGAGTTTGCCAGCAGATGCACAGCAGTAACTGCATGTGGAGAAAAATGGTGTTAAGCTCTTGGATTGTATTAAAGAAGCACGAAATGGAGCACCAGCCAGGATCAAGTCAGATGGACTGTTCCCCTTGGCTGGGATATGATGTAACTGTCCATGCACTGCACAGGTATTACTTATAATAGAAACTGAGCACCAAGTGTTCAGTGTAACACAATGTCCTCTGCTCATGGCTGCTACTTACAATAGCTAAGGGTGGATCCAAGAAATGTATTTAAGTCTTAATACTTACTTGAAATATACCAAATAAAAGACTTATTTCTTAATAGTTAATTCCTAATGCTATATTATTTTTAAAGCACTAAATCATTTTATCACACCCTACCTAATTCACTTGTCGCCCTGCACCTCTTAATGAATTGAGCATAAAAACTTGTGTGCAGTCAGTGCAACTAACTTTAATATTAGTTACTGCAAGCAGGAATACAATTGTTGCCATACATTAGAGCAGCTATGCAACACTGACCACATTGTGCTATTATACCCAACTAATGCAAACTATATGATTTTGTAATAAAAGTGTAGATACATTTAAAATACACATATGAGACCTTTAGCATCTTTCTTTCCTATACAGACTAGACTGTATTTTAGCACCAAGAATTGACAACTTGTCCATAACAGTTTTGTTAATGGTAAATCAAACAATAGCCTTTGGCAATCTGATACGTACTTCTGTTAAGAGGATTTAGGCTTCCATGTTGCATTAATTGATGCATTTTGTTCCGTGGAGTATTCTGATCTCAATACTGGAAGGGAGGTTTCAACATATTTAGTGTAAAGGGCAGCCTTGATTCTTACTTCTAGGGAATGTGGGAGTGCTGAGCGCATTTATTGTCTCAAACCCGATTAAACCTCTGTGTAATATTTGGACAACTGAAATTTGAAACAGCAGAAGTTTTTTTAGCTTCATCCACACTCAACTTGTTTTCATGATAAACAAATTTCCCCTCATATTACATCTCAAATCAAAATAAATGCAGACAAAACATTATATTGCTTCCCTTGACTAAATCTGGAGGAGCAGGAGGAATGTTCTTGGTTTCATACATGCACAAAAATGCCCACATGGATAATTCCTTACAGCAGGGCTTTTCAACCTTTTTTAACAAGTGTACCCACAGCGGCCGGATGCAGAGGGGGGGGCATGGTTCATGGCCAGATGTGGAGTGGCAGCAGCGTAGGGTGGTGGCAATGGTGCAAGCTTCCCTTCCCCCTCGCCTCCCCCCCCGCTGCCCCATGTTTGGCTGGGTAGTGCCTCTGTGGCCCGCAAAGGGCTGCCACTGCCCTCACCAGCTCCTGCCCCACCTCCAGGACCTGCTCCCAGGAGGCGGTGGTGGCTCTCCGCCTCTGCCCACCTGCACATACCCCCTAGGGCTTTCCCAAGTACAGCTGGTTGACATCCCCTGCCATACAGGAATACCACCCCTTTTTCCTTCAGGCTTCCCAAATCTCCTTTCCCACTTGTATGTTTGCCCTTAAAAACTACTTTTTTACAATTCTTTACAAAAGGCACAAATGCAGCTGAAGGGTAGAATAGCTAGAGATGTATAAGGGGGTTTCAGAAAGTGATGGCAGTTTCAAAATAAAACCATTTTGCATGCAGTGATCACTCACTAGGCCACAGTGCTTCTCTACATAGTCATAAAATATGGGTACATTCAGTAATACCGCTGTTAGTGTTCCCTGCTACCATCTCATTGCATACACAGTGGGTTTTTTTTAAAATCACCATTACTTTCTGAAACACCCTCATATGTCCCACAGTTTCAAAAATCAACCCTACCGTTCATTAGTCTTTTTCTGGGGTGTTGGCAACAGTAGCAATGAAAGAATGCTGAATGCATGTCAGAGGTACATTATGAGGATGAAATTAACAACATATATAAGGTCTTTCTCAAACAGCATTTTATGAATTCATGTTATTTCTTCCATAACCATATTTAGTAGTCTAGTAATACTAAAAATCATGCAAGCATTTAAATTTATGGCACTGTTTAAAACCTGGTTTTTTACAACTTGGTCTCTACATTTAAGAGTGCTGTTTAGGGATAAAAACAATTTTAGTAAATTATTATTAATAGCTTTTAAGCACTCTTTTTCACTGAATTGGACGAATCATTTTTAAAGCAGCGCTATATCCCTGAATTTGAAATGTCATGGAAACCAAACTGCTGCAGAAAGCATATTTGTCCAGCATTTTTGCCAAGTTAGATACTTCACTAGGCATTTTTTGTTTCATATAAGCAGTTGAATAAACCCCAACTGTAGATACAGACGAAACTTGAAAAGCTACCCAGATGTAAGTCCAAGGACTTCAGGGCAAAATAGTTTGTCATCCGCAGTTCAGAAAAATATGTTCGCCCATTAGGTTGTCATGTGTGTATACACTTCTTGGGTATATAAACAGCCTCATTCCAAGTGGGAGCAGGAATGTGATACCTCTGTATATGGCATAAATGAGTGTGTTCCTGGGATACAGTCCAGTTTTTATGATAACACTTTAGAGAGTGTTTGAAAACTGGAGATTCCGGATCAGACCTCCATGGGTGTTATGCTTTCCAGACAGTCAGGTTTAAACAAGCGTGAGATCTGATTGCAGATCAAACAGACCTTAAAGAGATTTGATCAGACTTAAAAATACCTACAGAGGAAAAAGATTTCTGATATTAGAGGGCTCTTTAAGAAAGGCATAGCAGGATCCAGTGACTGAACGGTTCAACTACAAACAATTAAAATGTGTATTGCGGGGAGCGGGGCGGAGGATAGTGGAAGAGGATATAGTATTTCCCCTATATCCTGAAGAATGAAGTAACAGTGGAGATTTGTGCAAGGAGATACTTTGGTGAAATTACATGTTTGCCTAACTAGTACTGCATCAAGTACACTGAAATCTGACCAGAATTTATACAGGAGATCAAACTAGATGTGCCTATATCTAAGAATCTGAAATGAAGCAAAACTTTTTTGTACTCGCCAATTACATCCCTACTAAAGGGAATGAATTACCAGCAGTTGGGAAATGCTGACAAGGTTAATAAGGTTTTACACTGGCTATGTGAGCATGATTACAGTAAAGATAATACCTCTCCTCATGAGCTAAGATTACCAATTGAATAGCCATATGTTACAAAGAAAACCCATGGGAGAAGAATATGGTTTCCAGTGTGGAACAAATGTGTAATCATCTTATTTTTTACATCTGCTTCTAAGAGTAGATGATATTTAAAGTCAGACCAAGGAACTTGACTACATTTTCAAGAGTATTTGCATATTTCCATATTTTTGGTTCTGTTCCAATTTAGAATAAAAACTAAAATAATCCAGATTCTCTGGGCAAAGGTTCAGCTTTACACAACCTCCCAGGCTTACTGTTTTGGAGCTGCAAACTTAAGCTGCCCAAGAGGCATGAACCTGGGAACTGGGTGTTAGTAGTTTCTGATAATCACAGCCCAGTTTACGTGTTCCTGTGGGGCCTGGATGGGCAAGTGGTGGGAAACCAATTTAGAAGCCAGGGAACTCTGGCACCAGAGAGTCTCCACAAAACATTTTGACCTTGATGAGCTAGCATATTTTGGTGAAGGAATGGGAGGTTTTTTGAATGCTCTAGTGATGGTAAACTCCATTTTACAATCGGAGGAATGAGAGGGAATAAGACCAAAATTTAATGTCCTTTAAATTTGGCTACCCAGATGTGACACCTAGGGATCTGGCGTTAGTCATGGTCTTTTGATAATACTGTGTTCAAAAGATGAAGAAGTAAGTATGCAGTTCCATGAAGCAGGAAATACGCCATTAGCAGCAGCTCTGAGCATTGTGATGTAGGTAATTTTGCTCAGCATCACACAGGAATGGAATCCAGTACTTTAGGGTGTCATTCAACTCCCTTGTTTGCAAAACCATCCTTTTTCTTCCTCTAGTAACTGCCTTCCAACCTCTGCAACAAGTGAGGTAAGGTTTCTAATGCCTTCAACTGTCTTCTGTTACAAACCCCTATTAATCTCCAAGGTATTCTGTCCTTTGTACTGAATGAAGGTGGATCCTGTGGAAAAATAATGGGTCATCATGCAATTAAAAACTACCATAATGCTTGCACAAAAGGGGCTGCACATGCAGCCTTTATTTTGGAATTTCCTACATTTTGAGTGCTTAGCTTTGAAATCTCAATGTGCTCTTAACAGCAGGCCACTGGGAATCACATTCCTCTATTTTCTTTTAAAAGAAAAAAGCAAATAGCTTAGTTATAAGAAAGATTTGGTAAGTCATGAGCAAGATTTGGACACTCCACACTATACTCAAGCTTGAACTGATGGGGCAGGTGGTTGTAGAAGGCTATTTATCTTCTCTGTAGGCTAGTCATGAGAGGAGGGGAGATGCCTGCCTGATCAGTCGGTATCACAGCTGCTTGCTGGCTGCAGAGGATTAAGCACCTTGGGTTCAGTTCAGATTCTGAAGAAGCATGTGTTCTAGGGTTAGGCAACATTTTTTGGCCGGAGTGCCAAAAAACACCACAATGCCCACTTTGGAAGGTGCCAGAGTGCCGGCATGCCAGAAAAACAAAATGAGGGCAAGGGGTACATGGCAAGATGCCCTGCTTGTGCCTCTGCCCCCCAGCCCAGGCTGCCAGCTGCCAGCCACCTGCCCGAACTGGGGCCAACTGCAGCCAGGAGGCTTCACGCAGCTGTGCTGGGCTGTGGGCTCTGGCATCATCTCCATACCGGCGCATGCACTCGGACGTCGGAGTGGGCAGCGGGGAGGGGCCTGAGGCAGCACAGCCCCAGTCTCTCCCCTGCTCCCAGCACAGAGGTGATAGCAGGGTTCTGGAGCCTGGCACAGCTGTTTGAAGCCAGCCTGGGCTCTGGGCAGCAGCAACGGGCAGGCTGCAAACAGCTGCGCCAGGCTCCACAGCTCTGGCATCAGCTCCATGCTGGTGGCGACTGCATGCGCACCTTGGGGCAGACAGCAGGGCAGCACAGCCTGTCCCAAGGTGCACATGCAGTTGCTGCCATCATGGAGCTGATGCCAGAGCTGTGGAGCCTGGCACAGCTGTTTACAGCCTGTCTGCTGCTTGCTGCAGCTGCCCAGAGCCCGGGCTAGCTACAAATAGCTGTGCCGGGCTCTGGAACCCAGTCACCAGCTCTGTGCCGGGACAGGGGAGAGAGCAGGGCTGCGCTGCCGCAGGATTCTCCCTCACCATCTGCTCCAAGGCGTGGGTACACGTGCCGCTACAGAGCTCATGCCGGAGCCCGGCACAACTGTTTGGAGCCTCCTGGCTCTGCAAGCCCTGCTGGGAGTAGCCTGGGCTTTGTTGCTGGCAGGAGCTCCCCAGAGCTGGGGCTGGCTGTGGCATGCCAAGCAAAATGGCCTCGTGTGCCATGCTCAGCACGCGTGCTGGGGGTTGCCGACCCCTGCTCTAGTAGTTATGGTTCTTTTTCTCACAGTCTGGTTTTATCCACCTCTTAGAGGCTGTCTCACATTCATCTCTGCTCCTATGCACTTCCTCCACTCCCTGCTTTCTGTATACTCTTGATGCTATTCATTGCTTCCAGTTCCTCCTCCCCTCCCTGTATTCCCTGGTTTCCACATTCCTTCTCCTCTATTTTGTTCTCCTATCTTCTGCTACAACCTCACCTCAGCCCCAGGGTCTGTTTCCTCTGTCTTCTAGTCAAGAAGCTTCTTTCTGTTCCATATGGCCTGAAAGCTAGCAAAGAGACATTGAAAGCATAGGAGATTCAGTCTCCCTGCTTTTACTGTGTCCAACATCCTGGTGACACCTGGAAGCTGACAGCAACAATTGCAGGAGACAAATCCTGCGGTTCAGCCTCCATATCACATAGACTTGGAGTGTGGTCAAAAGAAATTCTGGACAATTTAAGCTGCCAAAGTTCATAAAGTCTATATTGAGCATGTGCAAACTGAAGTTTTTCAGAGGCCTGTGTTTGTTCAAGGGCATTTAGAAATTACTCCAGCTGTACATGAATGCATGGAGCCTGGGAAGTAAGCAGGAAGAATTGGAAGGCCTCTCACAATCATGTAATGATGACGTAAGTGGAATAAGAGAGACTTGGTGGGAGCTCACATGGCTGGAGCACTGTCATGGGTGGGTATAAACTGTTCAGAAAGAACAGACAGGAGAAGAGGAGGAGGAGTTGCTCTTTATGTAAAAGAGCCATATGATTGTTAAGAACTCCAGTATGAAACTGGAGACGCCTGCTTGAAAGCGTTTGAGTTAGGATCAGAGGGAACAACAAGGCTGATGTCATGGTGGGTATCTGTTATAGACCGTCAGACCAGGAGGATGTAGTGAATGAGACTTTCTTCAAACAGATAATGGAAGCTTCCCTATCACAAGCCCTGTTCTCATGGGGACTTTAATCACCCTGACATCTGGGAGAGCAATGCAGTAGTGCACAGGAAATCCAGGAAGTTTTTTGACAGCGTTGGAGACAAATTCCAGGTGCAAGTGTTGGAGAGACTAACTAGGGGCTATGCTCTTCTTGACACACTGCTCACAAAACGGGGAACAATTGGTGGGGGATGTAGAAGTGGATGGCAAGCTGGGCAGCAGTGACCACGAGATGATCAAGTTCAGGATCCTGATGAAAGGAAGAAAGGCGAGCAGCAGAGTATGGACCCTGAACATCAGAAAAGCAGACTTTGATTACCCCAGGAAGCAGATGGGCAAGATCTCCTGGAAGGTCAGTCTGAGGGGGAAAGGAATCTAGGAGAGCTGACTATTTTAAAGAAACCTTACTGAGAGCACAGGAGTGAACCATCCAAATGTACATGAAGACTAGCAAGTAGGGCAGCAGACCAGCTTGGTTTAGGGAACTCTTCAGTAAGCTTAAAACACACAAAAAAAGAATCTTACAAGAAGTGGAAACTTGAAAAAATGACCAGGGAGAAGTATAAGAGCATTGCTCAGGCATGCAGGGATGAAGTCAGGAAGGCCAAAGTGCAATTGGAGTTGCAGCTAGCAAGGGATGTGAAGGGCAGCAAGAAGGTATGACAAGTATGTCAGCAACAAAAGGAAGGTCAGGGAAAGTGTGGTTCCCTTACTGAATAGGGGAGGCAACCTAGTGACCTGTGATGTGGAAAAGGTTGAAGTACTGAATGCCTTTTCTACCTCGGTTTTCACAGGCAAGGTCAGCTCCCAGACTACTGCACCTGGAAGCACAGTTTGAAGAGGAGGTGAGCAGCCAGTAGTAACAAAAAAAAAACAGGTTAGGGACTATTTAGAAAAGCTGAATGTGTACAGCTCCATGGGGCCAGACATGATGAATCTGAGGGTGCTGAGGGAATTGGCTGAAGTGATTACAAAGTCTTTGAAAACTACAGTATAGTGCCCATCTTTAAGAAAGGAAAGAAGGAAGATCCAGGAAACTACAGATCAGTCAATAAGGTTCAATAAGGACAAATGCAAAGACCTGCATTTATGACAGAACAATCCCATGCGCTGCTACAGGCTTAGGACCAACTGGCTAAGCATCGGCTCTACAGAAAAGGACCTGGGGGTTACAGTGGCCAGTAAGCTGGATATGAAACAACAATGTGCCCTTGTTGCCAAGAAGGCTAACAACATACTGGGCTACATTAGTAGATGCATTGTCAGCAGATTAAGGTAAGTAATTATTCCCCTCTATTCTGTACTGGTATTATGTCCAGTTTTGGGCTCCCCACTATAGAAAGGATGTGGACAAATTGGAGAGAGTTCAGCAGGTGGCAACAAAAATAGGGAGGTGAGGAGGTGGGGCTTATTTAGTCTAGAGAAGACTGAGAAGGGATTTAATAGCAGCCTTCAACTAGCTGAAGGGGGAGGTTCCAGAAAGGATGGGGCTAGACTGTTCTCAGTGGTGGCAGATGACAGAACAAGGAGCAATGGTCTCATGTTGCAGAAAAGGAGGTTTAGGTTGGATATTAGGAAAAAAATTCTCACTGGAAGCACTATGAGTGCTAGAGAGGTAGTGTAATGTCCATCCTTGGAGGTTTTTAAGGCCCAGCTCAAAGCCCTGGCTGGAATAATCTAGTTGGGGATGGTGCTGCTTTGAGGAGGGGGTTGGACTAGATAACGTACTGAGGTCCCAGCCGCAATTTTCTATGATTCTAAGTGTGGGAAAAGAGTGCTGGGAGCCAGCATGGACTAAATATATTGTGAACATAAGGTAAGGCTATGTATTTATTGCCTTTAGCAGAGTCAACAAAATGTACCGTATTTACTCGAATAGAAGATGACCTTGATTATATGGAAAATTTATAAATTTGTTATAATTTTCTAAGTATAAAATCTAATTACTGGAGGTTTGTCTTGAATTTGTCCCTTTCCTACTAGCTACAGTAGGGAAAATAAAACTGGGAATGAAATAGCTCTTTGCTCTCTGCTTCCCACACAACTTTTTCCCCTGGCAGCCCCTTCCCTACTTTACTGTCAGACCCTATCTGTAGCAACTTGAATACTGTACCCATAGACTTAGTTCATCCAGAATTGGTGCATGTTACCTTTTTTTTCTTAATCACTGCATGTTTTTGCATAGGTGTTTCATAAAACATTTTTGAGCAGCACTTTGCCACCTGTATATCTAGTATAAACTAAGGTGAAATCAGTTCCAAATTCAGTTGGCCAAAGGCCAGGAGTCAAGTTCTGAGATTCAACTGAGCTGAGCTCAATCATCAAATCTGTGTGGGTCTTACATTCAAAAATAGAAGCAGTTAGAACATGTTATCAGTATGACAGTCAAAACAAGCACAAAAGAGTTTTTCACTCCCTCACCATGCATATCAATTTGGGGATATGCAGATAAGGAACACAGTCCCTGTAATCCAGGTGTGGCCAGTTATTTGGGCTGGTGGGCTACTTAATGGAGCTTTGGTGACCTGTCAAAAGCCATACTTCTCTCTCTCTCTCTTTCTCCATTTCTTCCTCCTAGGGCTGCAACCAGCCTAGAAGCCTGAACTCTTCCCCTGCTTTACCCTGCCCCAACCAGAGTCCACCCACCCACAACTGTAGCACATCCTGCCTCTTCCCCAGGGTCCACACCCACCAGCTGCCGGCTGCATCTGCAGTTGCTCAAACACAACCAGCAGCTTCTGGGTCAGGGCTTCAGGTACCTGAAGGGAGTCAGGGCATGCTACAGCTGAAGGCTGCAACCAGCACAGAAACCTGAACCCACCAGCAGCTATAGCATGCCCAGCCCTGCCTCCCCCTCCCTCCATCCCCTGCACCCAGAGCCTCAACTTGGAAGCTGCCAGCCACGTTTGGCCAGCTATGGACATGGCCAGCAACTACCAGGTCCAGACTAGGGGGTGGAGGGGAGGAGCAGGTTGTGCTACAGCTGTGGATGGATTCATGCTTTCATTTCCATGCTGATGGCAGCCCTGGCCCAGAAAGAGAGAAAGAGTGCCCAGCATGTTGGAAGCAGGCCCAGCCACCCAGCACCATGCAGCTGTCAGAACTGCTGCCCACCTGCAAGCCGGATCCAATTAGTTGGCAGGCCACATCTGGCCCATGTGCTATATTTTGCCCACCCCTGCTGAAATCTGACCTCGCAAACCGATGCTGGTCTGCAAATAAGCACCACAGAAAGATTGTCACACGGCAGTTTGCCATATTTTCTAGACTTTGAATAACTTTCGTTTCTCTCCTCTAAATTCTCTTCAATTTGTCATGTTTTCCTTGTGAACAAAACTGTACAGAGTTCTCCAGTGAGGCCTCAATAGTTCTGAACAGGACAGAAAAATCACTGCCTATGATGACTTGAAAGAGGGTCAACAGTAAGGTGGATTGCATTTAATGGGCACTAGTATAGTGGCTAGAAGCAAGATTAGGGGCTCCCTGGCAGGGGAAATACCATGACCCAGCAGGTAGTTTTCCTGCCTTGATTCTCTGGTCCTGCTGCAGTTCAGAATTTGTGGGTTCCCCCTCTCGTGTGAAGTAGGGCAGGGAGAACTTGGACACCAAGGCTTGATGTTGCTGGACCCCTGCACAGGAGCCTAGCAACAAGATGGAGAGGCCTCCAGGATGCTACCTTGTGAAGTTCAGGTTGAAGAAGGAGTATCTGGAGAAGCCAGGGAAGCTGCTGTGCCAAGGAAAGTGTTTGGGGTGAAGATCATCCAAGAACTGCTGATGGTAAACTATGCTAATTTGCATTGGCTCATTGATATACCAAGATGGGTAGAATGGGAACTCTACCTTAAAGATGCAAAGAGCAGGGCACAGGTCTGGGTGCAACTGCAAACAGCTATGAACAACCCCATGCTGAAGTTTTTTGAATTTGCAGTGGGAACCCCAAGAAGAGAGAGGCTGCTGACAATTAAAATGTTTTCTGGCCCAGTAAAGGAAGAGGATTTTATTTTTCTGGCTCAAAAGGCAGTGTGAGACAGTAGGAAAACTGGAGAAGGTTGTGGATAAGTTGGGACTGTGGACTGGAGCCTGGAGAACCAGAGCTGTGGTCACAAGCAAGCCTAGAAATCCAAGAAAAGTGCTGCACTTCCCCCTCATCTCTCTCCCTGGGTCCCAATAAGGGTTTCATCTTCTACCAGGGACAACCTAAGCTCTGCAGGAAATGTGGGGAGGAGAGTCATCTGATTGCACAAAGTCTGTGCTGTGTTCAAGGAAAAGGGACATGAAGCCAAGAAGTGTAAGAAGGAATAGAAGTGTAATAGAAGTGGGAAAGAGGAAAACAAGAGAGAGACTTGAGAAAGTGACCCCTCCCACACAACACCCAACTGCAGTCAAGAAGGCAGAAACAGAGAGGAAGGGAGTAGAAAAGCCCCAAGCAAGGGAGGAGGCAGAAGGGGAACCTCCTGCTGAAAAGGAGAAAAAAAACCTGTGCTCAGGAAAACATGACAGTCTTAAGTGTTTGAGGAACTCCAAAAACAGGAGGGGGAGGATGAACCGGCTGAAGAAATGAAAAGGCGGAGAGAGAAGGGGAGACCAAAAAATCCCAAGGGGGGGACCTGGAAAGAGCCCTAGAAGAAGAGGAGAAAAGTGAAGGCTCAGATATGGACATCTAGGCAGGAAAGGGGGAGATCCTAGGGTCCCTAAAGGAAAACCAAAGGAAACCAGAATCCCTAGAGGAAAACTCCCCACTACTGGAAGAGAAGCAGGCCTCCCTGAGCACAGACCAGACAGCAGGAGAGGACACAATCCCAGAAAGGGGCCCACAAACAAATGGACCAGGTGGATCAGGAGAGGAGAGAGATCCCCAAAATCCTCAAGCATAAACAGGGAAAATGAGAAGATACACCCCATCAGCACAGTTTTGCTCATGAGGATCCATATAGCCTCAGTAAAGGTGAGAAGCCTGCTTCATAGATTTCATAAACATTAGGGGTAGAAGAGACCTTGCGAGATCATTGGGTCCAGCCCCCTGTCCAAAGGGCAGGAAGTCAGCTGGGGTCAGATGACCCCAGCAAGATACGCATCCAAACGCTTCTTGAACGTGTCCAGAGTAGGTGCTTGCACCACTTCTGGGGGCAGTCTATTCCAGACTCTGGAGACTCAGCAGTAAAGTTTTTCCTTATGTCCAGTCTTAAATGGTCTTCCAGCAGTTTTTAACCATTGGACCTTGTCTTCCCTTCGGGTTCCCTGGTGAACGAACATTCTCCCAGATCTGCCCGCTTTGCAAGCCTGTCCAAGTTGGCCTGAATCCTCAGCCTATCCTCTAGTGCAGGGGTTGTCAACTGGGGGTACACATACCCCCAGGGGTACTTTGAAAGGTTCCAGGGGGTACACAGGTGGGTGCGGATGGAGCACCCCACCCTGTGCCACTGCCTTAGGGGCAGGGCTGGGGTGGGGCAAAAGCAGGGTCACACAGACCCCGTACTGCTCCTACCGCTCTGCTACTCGCCACCCCCCCGCTCCACTTGCCACCACCCCCATCCCCCACCACTTGGCAGCTGGCTGCACACCCTATCAGGTGGTGTTTTTGCCAATCCTCCCAGTCTCGGTCTATGGGCTGAGGAGGGAGAGGAGGATCCATGCAGTGAATCAAAGACTGTGGAGCTGGTGTCATCGGGAAGGCTTTGGCTTCCTTGACCACAGCCCGCTCTTTGGCGAGAGAGGCAGCGAGCTGCTGGGAAGAGATGGACCCGATGATCTCGCAAGGAAGAGATGGCCTTCACCTCTCCCCCCTGGGGAGAAGGCTCTTCTCAGCCAGGCTGGCTGACCTGCTCCACCGGGCTTTAAACTAAGCCCGCTGGGGGATGGGGGGACTACTGCCACTGCTGGCCTGCTGAGCAACCCTTGCAAAGCCAGCAGACCAAGGCACTTAAGGGAGCCCAGCCCTGGCACAATCTGTGGGCAAGGCAAGAGCCCCCAAGGGGACACTTGCCTGCCTGTACACTAATGCCAGGAGCCTGGGCAACAAGCAGGAGGATCTCATCCTCCTGCTCAGTGCAAAGAATTATGACATCATTGGGATAACGGAGACCTGGTGGGACTCCACCCATGACTGGACCATGGGTATAGAGGGCTATACCCTGTACAGGAGGGATCGTATTGACAAAAGGGGCGGGGGTGTAGCTCTCTATGTGAAGGAAAGCTACATGTCCCTGCAGGCTGATGTTGGCGACCGGCATGGACAGCTAGAGACCCTCTGGGTAAAAATTCGTGGGGAATATGGCACAGGGGACACAACGGTGGGAGTCTACTACAGACCTCCCACTTAAAGTCCTGAGCTTGACCAGGAGTTCACCCGGGAACTGACTGAGGCCGCTTGCTCCAGGACCTTGGTTGTCATGGGTGACTTCAATTACCCGGACATCTCGTGGGAAGATCACTCAGCAAAATCCGAGCGGTCGCAAAGCTTCCTCTCGTGCGTGGATGACCTCTACCTGACTCAAGAAGTCTATGGGCGGACGAGAGGCAAAGCGCTGCTCAACCTGGTACTGGCTACGGGGGACGACCTAATCGGCGACCTAGTGATCGATGGGAAGCTGGGTGACAGCGACCATGAGCTGATCACCTTCACCATCTGCTGTAAAGCTGGCAAGTCAGTCAACAACACAGAAGTCCTTGACTTCAGAAAAGCCAACTTTGACAAGCTCAAGAGGCTTGTCGGTCAGGCCCTCAGGGACCATGACCCCAGGGAGATGGGAGTTCAAGAAGAGTGGTTGCTTCTCAAGGAAGCGATCCTCAGTGCACAAGCTAAATCTATTCCAACACGGAGGAAAGGCAGCAAGAAGGCACAGCAGCCCTCCTGGCTCTCCAGGGACCTAGCGGACCTCCTGCGGCTAAAAAGGAAAGCCTACAAAGGATGGAGGACGGGATTCACCTCCAAGGAGAATTATTCTGTGCTGGTCCGGTCCTGCAGGGAGCAAACCAGGAAAGCCAAGGCTGCAACTGAACTCCAACTAGCTTCAAGCATCAAGGACAACAAAAAGTCCTTTTTCAGATATGTGGGGAGCCGGAGGAAAAGCAAGGGCAACGTTGGACCCCTGCTAAACCAGATGGGGCAACTGACAACTGACGTCCAGGAAAAAGCCAACCTATTAAATAGGTACTTTGCGTCAGTCTTTCATCAGTCCCATGGGACACCCATGCCTGCTATGGGACAGGGAGATCCGGGTGATGGGGATCCCCTACCCTCCATAAATGCTGACCTCGTGAAGGAACATCTTGAGAAGCTGGATACCTTCAAGTCAGCCGGCCCTGACAATCTGCACCCCAGGGTACTCAAAGAGCTGGCGAGCGTCATAGCCCAGCCCCTGGCACGGATCTTTGAAAACTCCTGGCACTCTGGTGTAGTGCCTGAAGACTGGTGGTGCCGATCTTCAAGAAAGGGAGGAGAGTGGATCCGGCTAACTACAGGCCTATTAGCCTGACTTCTATCCTGGGGAAAATCTTAGAAAAGTTTATTAAGGAGGCCATCCTTGATGGACTGGCCCAGGCTAACATTCTAAGGGATAGCCAGCACGGGTTTGTTGTGGGTAAGTCTTGTTTGACCAATCACATTTCCTTCTATGACCGGGTGACCTATCACCTGGACGAGGGAGAAGAGATTGATGTCATATATCTTGACTTCAAAAAAGCTTTTGATCTGGTATCCCATGATCACCTCTTGGCCAAACTGGCCAGTTGTGGCCTTGGCTCCACCACGATCCGCTGGCTGGGAAATTGGCTCCGTGATCGGACCTAGAGGGTTGTAATTGATGGCAGTCACTCATCGTGGTGCCCTGTGACCAGTGGGGTCCCTCAAGGCTCTGTCCTTGGACCCATACTGTTCAACATCTTCATTAATGATGTGGACATTGGAGTCAGGAGTGGACTGGCCAAGTTGGCCGATGACACCAAACTTTGGGGCAAAGCATCCACGCCAGAAGATAGGCAGGTGATCCAGGCTGACCTGGACAAGCTCAGCAAATGGTCAGACGAGAACCTGATGGTGTTTAACACCGAAAAATGCAAGGTTCTCCACCTTGGGAGGAAAAACCTGTAGCATCCTTATAGGCTCGGCAGTGCTACGTTGCATAGCACTACAGAAGAAAGAGACTTGGGGGTCATCATTGACCACAAGATGAACATGAGCCTCCAATGCGATGCTGCAGCTAATAAAGCGACCAAAACGCTGGCTTGCATCCATAGATGCTTCTCGAGCAAATCCCGGGACGTCATTCTCCCCTTGTACTCAGCCTTGGTGAGGCCGCAGCTGGAGTACTGCGTCCAGTTTTGGGCTTCACAATTCAAAAAGGACGTGGAGAAGCTTGAGAGAGTCCAGAGAAGAGCCACGCGCATGATCAGAGGTCAGGAAAACAGATCTTGCGATGATAGGCTGAGAGACATGGGACTCTTTAGCCTGGAAAAGCGTAGGCTCAGGGGTAATCTGATGGCCACCTATAAGTTTATCAGGGGTGACCACCAGGATCTGGGGGAACGTTTGTTCATCAGAGCACCCCAAGGGATGACTAAGTCGAACAGTCACAAACTCCTGCAAGACCATTTCAGGCTGGACATAAGGAAGAATTTCTTTACTGTCCGAGCCCCCAAGGTCTGGAACAGTCTGCCAGCGGAGGTGGTTCAAGCACCTACATTGAACACTTTCAAGAGTAAATTGGATGCTTATCTTGCTGGGATCCTATGACCCCAGCTGACTTCCTGCCCTTTGCGCAGGGGGCTGGACTCAATGATCTCCTGAGGTCCCTTCCAGCCCTGATGTCTATGTCTATATCCACCTTCCCCGCTCGGCAGCCGAGGGTACACTGCTCTGCGTCCAACCTCCTGGGGGTACAATGATCGAAAAAGGTTGAAAACCCCTCCTCCAGTGTGATCACGCTTCCCCATAATTTGGTGTCATCTGCCAGTCTGCTTCTGATACCTGAATCCAAGTAGTTTATGAATATGTTAAAGAGTACTGGTCCAAGTACTGAACCCTGAGGAATGCCATTGGTCACCATGTGCCATGTTGGTTCCATCAACTCGCTTCCATCAATTAGCACTCTGGGTTCAACCACAGATCCAATTCCCCAGCCATTGGACCGTAAGGTTGTTGAGGCCGCAGTTCCCCAATTTTACCATGAGAACATCATGGGAGACCAAGTCAAAAGCTTTTCTGAAATCCACATAAATGACATCAGCCTCTCCTCCCCTGTCCAGGTGACATGTCACTTGGTTGTTAAAGGAGATGATGTTAGTCCAGCGTGACCCACCCGTAACAAAGCCGTGTTGGTTGTCTCTCAGGATGACACCACCTGTTAGCCTGTTGTTGATGGATTCTTTAATAATTTTTTCCATGATCTTTCCAGGGATTGATGTCAAACTGATTGGCCTGTAGTTCCCTGGATCTTCCTTCCTTCCTTTCTTGAAGATGGGCACTACATTGGCCCCTTTCCAGTCTTCAGGAACCTCTCCTGAGCACCACGAATTCTCAAATATCCTCATTATTGGTTGTTCAATGATGTCATCCAATGCTTTTAGCACTCTGGGGTGCATTCCATCAGGGCCCACTGACTTACGGACGTCCAGATTCTCAAGATGTTTCCTCACAAGGCTTTTGCCACATGTAGGCATGTAGTCACCTGTACCCTCATATCCTGTGTCCTGTCAAGCAGGGTGATCCCCTTGGGCTGGTGAAAAACCAACACAAAGTAATCATTAAGATTAGCTTTGTCCTGGGTGTCAGATATCAGCTGCCCTGTGTGGTTCAGTAGGGGTCCAATGTTGCCCTTATTTCTCCTTCAACTTCCTAGGTATCTGAAGAAGGACTATTTATTATCCTTAATTCCCGTAGCCAGTTTGAGCTCAGTTTTGGCCTTGGCTTTTCTGGTTCACTCCCTACAGGTGCGGGCCAGTGATACATAATCCTCATTAGAGGTATTTTCCATATTCCAACCGTTGTAGTCATCTCTTTTAAGATTCTGGAGGTTCGTGAGTTCCCTATTTAGACAAGGAGGTCTCCCAGCCCTTTTACTACCTTTCTTAGGGGCCAGAATGGACTTCCCTTATTCTTTTAGGATCACGTCCTTAAGGAATGGCCCCTCATCTTGGACTCCCTTCCCTGTCATATTATGATCTTTCAGGGCCTCAACAACCAACCTCCTGAGCTTATGAAAGTCATCTTTCCTAAAGTCAAGGATTTCTGCATTGCTGATTGATTTGCCAGGTTTATGACAGATAGAGAAAGAAATCAACTCGTGATCACTGTCACCAATGTTCCCTTTGATCCTCAGGTCAGAGTATCCCCCTTGGCAAAAAACAGATCTAACAGTGCCTCACCTCTTGTCATTCTGTGGATTTCTTGAGTCAGATAGAGCTCATCAGTGTAGGTGAGGAAGCTGCATGACCAATCAGATTTAGCTGAATGCTCTTCCCATGAGATGTCAGGGTGGTTGAAATCATCCATGACTTGGTGTGTAGCCTCTGTTAGTTCCCTAGAGAATTCATGGTTGAGCTCTTCCTCCTGATAAAGAGGTCTGTAATAGGCTCCTACAGTTATATTCTCTTCATGTGAAGAGCAGCAGCAGGGGCCAAGCTCAACATGAGCAAAACCACCTGCCTAGTCCTGGGAAATCTCAGGGGCCTATCACCCCTAGGGGGTCTTTGTCCCCCACGAAGGGGTAAAGATCCTCAACGTGAAGTTTGACCCAGAGTTGATGCGACAGAAGGCATGGGAAAAGATGGAGTCCAAAGCCAAACAGAGTCTGGGACTATGGCAATTGTGCTGCCTGTCAATGAGGGGTGCATGGCACTGATGAAGGCGGTGCTTCTGCTGGTGCTCCGACCTATATATTGCCCTAGTCTTCCCTTCCTCAGAGCAAGTCATTCACAGAATCCAAAGAGCCACATGTGTTTTCTTTTGGAATTCCACAAGGGAGAAACTGAGGACCAAGCTGTAGAAAACAAAACGGTTTGGAGGCAAAGGAATGCTAGACATCTTAATCTTCCTCTGGGCCAAGTGCAACAGGGGCAGAATCCAAAACAGCCCACTTTGTCAGGTAGTTTGCAGGGAAGGTGCTGTGACAGTGGCAGATGTATGCAATGACCAATGGGAGCCCGTGGACCGTGGTGTCCCCAATGGGGCCCTGAAATGCTTCCAGAAAAAACACAAGCTGCATGATGTGACTCTAGCCACCCTGGTGAATCCCCGCAAGATATGAGAGGTGGTAAGGGCAAGAGATATCACCTGTGGACTTGCTACCTAGTGACTGACAGCTTCTAGGCCATGTGGAAGCAATTCTTCTACAAGGACCTGAAAAAGATGCACAGAGACCTGAATTGGCAGATAGCTCACCAGGCACTCCCCATACAGGCATGGAGAAACAGTGCAGGGCAGAGAGGTCCATCCAGCTGCCCAAGGCCAACCTGCCAGTGGCAGGCAGAAACAATTGACCACCTCTTCTGGGACTGCCCATATGTCAGAGAGGTGTGGAATAAAGTATGCGCACTACTGGTGGTGACAGATTTCAGAATCCTGGCCAGAGAAGCAGTTTTATAAGGGCACTTGTTCAAACAGCAAGGGGCCCTGACAGCCCACTTTGACCAATTCATCTCTATACCCTTCAGGAAAGCCAGGAACCTGTTCACAAATAGGCACTCAGACTTCACAGTTGAGGACTATTAAAATGGGGCTGAGTAAAATGTACAAAAATTCACGGAAGAGGACAACAGGAAAGAAATAGTGGACTTTATATGGTGGAGAGTGGACTGACATAGACTTTTCAGAGGCAAGCCCTCCAAAGAGAACAGCAAGGACAATGGTGAGGACAGCAACAAAGATGAGAGCAAATATGATGATGAGCACTGGAATGGTTAAGGGTGTGTGGGTGTGCAGTGCACACTTTGTAATAGGACTAAAATATTTTAACTGTCAAAGTGTGTTTTGGTCTGTCAGGTGAACCACAGTGGTCACTTGGTGGGTTGTTTAAGATGCAGTTACATATATAAAATTATAAACAGTTATAAATATAAATAAATATTTATGCAAAAAGGGGGGGGAATATCTGTCAGGGGAGGCACCATGATCAACCACGTGCTTGCTTCTCAATCTTTGGAAGTTAGATTGGTGGGGAGAAAGGTATTTACAGTTGGATCTCAATAATAAATGGCAATCCTTTTTTACTAGATTCAAGACCAAACAGATGCCCACAGCTGTTCTGGCTGGATGTAGATTTTCCATTCCAAGGGCTAAAAGGTGTTGCCCAGTCTGTCTAGGAGTTTTGGAAGATACTATCCACTATGTTTTAGAATGTTCTTTATATAATTACATAAGGAGAACATTTATTACTGTTCTTGCAGAAATGGATACATTTTTCAAATAGAGAGAAATTAATATGGCTTTTACAACAAACATCCAAATTTAAGTAAACTGTCATGCAAATTTTGCTTATCAGGCTGAGGCAATAAGAGTTAAATATTTTTTAGTACTGATATAAGTGATACATTTTAACACTAGATTTGATTTTATTGTCTCACTTGTGGATCCATGTACAACAATATTATAGATTAATGTCTTGATTTACTACTATATTTATGTTAATAATGTTTTTATGTTGGTGGGCTCTATTTTTAGTATAATATTTGTAGTTTGGTTACTTTGTTCAAACTTATTTATATTATGGTCATATGTGTGTTACGTCATTTTTGGGGACATGGCATTTAGCCAAAATCATTAATAAATTGAAATTGAAGGGAAAGATGGGGGGGAAACAGAGAGGGACTATGGTGGGACCCATGGCTCAGGATGAAGGCAGTCCTAACCGATAAAGAGGTACCAAGGAATGCATGTGGCCAGATATGCCTTTATGGAAAAAAGCATTATTTGAAACACTGAATGTAAGGCTGGAGCAAATGACAAGCGTACTGGCAGGCAAAAACTGAAGAGTGTGACAGTTCACATTCTGGGGGAGAGAGGGCTATGAGGAGTTCTGGGACAAGGAAAAGTAAGAAAAGTAAGAAGAGGAAGCCCTGAGGGGGATTAAGTTCCTAGCAAGGGAAGAATAATGGGAGAAAGTCATAATAGTAAAGAATAAGGGTGAAGCGGGCCGTATTCGATTCGGATTAGGATTTGGCCCAAATCAGGGACAGTTATTCGATGTATTGATTTGGATCACTGTCCCTGATTTGATTCAGCTGAATCTGAATCTGAAGATTCAATGCTGATTTAGAGAATCTGTGATTCGGACCCAGACACAGCTTTAAATGTTTTTTCTACATACCTCAAGGTACCAGTGCAGCTTGTGAATGCTGAGATGCTGGGGCGCACGGAGCATCCCCTGGGGGGGGGGGGGGGGGGGGGGGGGGGGGGCGGTCCTCCACATGCATGGCGGTGAACCTAGAAGTGGACCGGAAGTACTTCCAGTCCACTTCCAGGTCCACCAAGGAGTGCACAGGGGGGTCGTCCTGCGCCCTCTTCCCCCAGCTCAGTGATCAGCTGCAGGGGGACCCTGGGTGCCCCCCCAGACCCAGGAGGCACCAGTCACCGAGCTGGGGGTACAGGGGGGCCCCAGCTTGCTCCCTGGCAGATTTGGAAATAGAATGGAAGTGCCTCTGGTCCACTTCCAAGTCTGCTACCAAGCACACTGAGGAGCCCCCACACTCCTGTGGGATGCTCCATGTGCCCCAGCATTGCAGCATTTGCGAGCTGCCTGGTACCTAGAGATATGTAGAAAAAACATTTAAAATTGTGTCTATGTCTGAATTGCCGAATCTTTACGAATCAATTCAGAGGGTTCCGATTTGATTCAGAGAGATTAAAGGGTCCTGTGATTCGATTCAGATTTAGAGATTTGACCACCAGATTGGGCTGAATCTCCACCAAATTGTATCAGGGACCAAAGTTGCGGATAGCCATAGTAAACAAGTATTTAGAGGTGATACATGAGGCAGACATGAGAATGTGGATGAAACAGAGAGTACAAGGAGTAGAGATGGTGGAGAGAGTCTTAGATAAGTAGAAAATTTGGATGGGGACCTGGAAAGTGAGAGCAACCCTCAAGACTGATTAATTCAGAGGAGGGAGGCACCTGCTATTAGTCATCCAGCCAAGGCCTCATAGAGGGTATGTAATGTGTTATGGACAGCCCAAAATATGTATCCAGTATGAGGAAGAGGGGCACATAGCAGCATATTGTGCGTTAACCCACTGCTACAGGTGTAATGGGACAAGCCACAGGGCCAGCAATTGCCAGGAGAAAATAAAATGAACAGTATGTAACAAGGAAGGTACCTATATAAAAGATGCCTGACCATGTATGCCAGCAAGATAAGAGGGTCAGAAGGAGCAACTGAGGAGAGAGACCTCACAGAAAACAGAGACAGAATGGAAATGGAAACCCACACACAGTTGAAGAAACACTGTAAGAGATAGAGATGGGACCAAGCACTGACATCATAGCAGAAGCAGCTGGACAAGTAGTGATAAAGGAAGAGGAGGTGGTGGAGCAAGACACAGATAACTCCAAGATGGAGATAAGGGAAGATGGAGAGGCTGAGGAAATACAGAGAATGTAAGAAGGAAAGTGACAGGAAGAGGATGGTGGGAAACCAAAAGGGAAATGAAAGAAGCAGTTAAAATCAAAGAGGCTGAAAAAGATGAACCATGTGGAGGAAGATGAGATGAGTGAGAGAAAGGAGATGAAAAAACAGCACAGAGAGAGAATGTGGGGAGGCAAAGAAGACAAGAATGAGAAAGAGAAGAGAATGGAGGAAAAAGATCCAGCTTTAAATAGAAAGGTAAAAACCAGTTCGAAGATAATAGAAGTGCTGGAAGGAAAAGGACACACCGCAGTGACAGGTACGGAAGACCTCTGAGAATAATCACAATGGAGGTTACAGTAACATCCTTAAACATATGAAGTATTTGGACGATGAAAAAATGGAAAAAGGTAGAACTCATTTTATATAGTGTGCCTACAGGAATGTGGAGTAATAGCAGAGAGTGATTATGAACATCTGAAGAAGAGATGGATGGCAGGACCATCATGGCAATCAGGAACAGAGAGCAATAAGGCGGCAGGAGCAGCATTCCTGATAAGGAACCCAAGAACACAGATAAAGCCAAGAGATAGTGTGCGGGCGATTACTGAGACTGGTAATAATGGGAGAAGAAAACATAGAAACTTTGATGTCTACATGCCCACAGAAAGTGCCCAAAGGACAGAACTATTCCAGCAATTAGAATTATACATGATGGGTGGAAGGAAATGGATTACTGTTGGTGACTTCAATTGCATGATAGAAAAAAGAGGCAGGGAAGGAAGTAGCAGCAGCAAGGTGATGGATACATCAGCAAAAACCCTGAAGGAAATTGATAAAAAATGCAGGATTGGTAGATGTGTGGGCAAACTCCAGAATAGCAACAAGATTTGACCCCAGAGGAAGGAGGTCCTCAAGAATAGAACTAGTTCTATTATCAGAAGGTCTGTAGGTGATGGAAAAGAATGTAACAGAAGTTGCAGTGAATGACCATCAAGCACTAGAAGTCAAGCTAAAAACAGGCCAGAAGAGACAGAAAAGAAAAGGGATTTGAAAGCTAAACATGAAATTGTTAGAAAATGAACAACTGTGTAGGGAATACGCCGCACTATATAAAAGCTGGAAAACACTGAAGAGATGTTTTAAGAACCTCTGTGTTGCACTTAAAAGCAGGTTTTTAAACCTAGTGCTTTAAGAGTTGACACAACACCCAGTTGATTACTTGCAGAAAGGCTTTAATAATAATACCAAAGCAAGCTATAAAACTAAATGACAGAAAAAGACCCCTTCCCAATAAAATAAGCTACTACACAAAGTTCTAGTACATATTTAGCTGCAACAGTGTTTTCTCATCAATGCAGGCAGAAAAGCTGGTCCAGTCTTGCAGCCTTCACCAAGCAAGATCCTTTGCTCTGCTGTCTTTACACTTTAGTGGGTTGCAGCCGTCACAGAGACTTGATTTTCTTGTGGCAGGCTTGTCACCCAGTGTTGCCCCAGCCACTGTCTTTAGTGTAGGAGGTATCCTTTAAACACTGTGATGAACTCAACTGGGGTTGCTCTATTTTGCATGGTCCCAGCTGTTGCCTTGCATTTTTGTGTGAGATGCACTGTTATTTCAATTTGGTCATATAGATTTTATATTTAGGCCTAGCTGAGCTGTTATTGTTTTCACCATTATCACCCTGGGATTGGTGGAGAATGATGAATGGAGAATGGTGAAGAAGCAAACAGGAGAGTTCATCCACAACGCAGGACAGAAGGAAGTGTAAAGGAAGAAACAAGAGCTGGGAACTCTGCAGGAGGAATTAGAGAAGTTGCTAAATCAAACAGTATAAGGAGAAGACAAGAAAGGAGATTGTAGAGAACAACAGATGGTTTAGGAAGAAAGCGAAATAGAAGATCTTAACTCAAGTGCCGTGGACAGAAGAAGAAGAAACACGGAGTAAATATTTCTCAGCCAAACTCAAACCAGTGAAAAAGGAACTGCAGACAGTGAAGGGAATGAAAAGGGAAAGAACAATGGGACAGGAAAAAGTGCTGAAAGTGCCATGATCCTACTATGAAGAACTATACAAAGGCAGAGGGACAGATGAAATGAAAGCCCAATCATTTCTAGAGGAAATTGTACAAGAAGTAGCTGAAGAAGGATGAGTGGAGTTGGAGAGAGAAGAAGGTGTATGAAGCAATGAGAAAGTTGAAGATAGGGAAAACACCAGGCCGAGATGGACTACCAAGTGAATTTTATGAGAAATTTTAGGGATGCATAGGCAAGGACCAGGTAGAATTATTTAATAGAATCCAGGAGTGGGGCAAAATGGATGAAAGTTTTGCAGAAGGAGGTGTGTTGTCCTTATCTTTAAAAAAGGAGAGAGAGGAAAACTAGTGAATTGATGACCAAGTACACTGCTAAATGCAGATTATAAGATCTTTGCAAAAATGTTAGCTCAAAAAATGAGAGGCAACTTAACAGAACTGATCCATGAGGACCAGATGTGTGCCATACCAGGGAGAAAGATCCCAGGTGCATTATGGTTGTATAGGGTCCCTATTAGGAGCCCTGTTACTTGGGGAAAATCCAAGACAGCTGGGGGAAGACTCCCCACCCCCGCACAGTCAGCCAATGGGAGACCATCTCCAAGAATAAAAGAAAGGGAAGTCCTGAAGAAAATGCCTTCAGGCACCAGAAGAAGGAGCGAGGAACGACAAAGTTCTGAAGAAAAGAAGAGGACTTACCAGAGACCTGGATGGACCCTGAGAAGGGATGGATTCCTGAGTTATGCAGCAGACTGGGGCAGAGGGGATTTCTCTCCCGGGAGCCTGGCTGAATCAGCAATTGTGGGGGTAAAAGGAGAAGAGCGGAGATGTCGGGCGGCGGATCCCTGAGGGGAGCAGCAGGGCAACGGCCAGAGAGATTACCTTGCTGGTAAACCCAGCGGTGCTGGGGAATGCGGGGAGAGCAGAGACATCAGACAGTGGATTCCTGAGGGAAGTGGCAGGCTAACGACCAAAACCTATCTTACCGGTAAACCCAGCCGTGCCGGGGAGTGGGGGAAATCGGAGACATCAGGCGGCGCGTCCGCCAGGACTTACAAGCAAAGAGGATCAGATTTCTCAGTGAGGAAAAGAGACACCACAGGGCTGAAGCCCAGTGAGATTGGGGAAAACTGGGAACCAGAAACTGATCTTGGGGGGGGGGGAGTAGCTTGAGGCTCTCTCCTAGTTTATGTACCCACAAAGAGTAAAGGATGTGGAGAGTGCATGCCGCTAATGAGGTAATTAAAAGTGGTAAATGGAGACACGGGTGGGGAGACCCCTTATTCCCCATCTCCCTTGTGGCCCAAGAGTTAAGGAGGGGAGATCATGTCTAATTACCCTGTGCTGGGGGGAGAAAGCCGGGGACATCCTCTACGTGATTAGGCGGTGCGAAACCAAAGCTGCCAGATGTGGAACTGATAAAGACCATGTTATTACCAGCAATTCTCCATGTAGGAATTATTTCCTCCATCATGGCAACAAACACAAAGGACACAAAGAGAATTGTGCACTTTTTTCTGGAGCAGGAAAAGGGAATTTGAATGGCAAGGCAAGAGATATGCAAGGGAAAACAGGTTGGAGGATAGAGAATGCAAAACATAGAGTTGTTTGTTTATACAAAATTCATCAGCAAAATGTGGATGGTGGAGGTAAGGGGAACAGGGAAAATGGAGGGCTTTTGGCAATACTTAGCTGGAAAAGCCTTGCAGACATAGGAAAGAGGGAAGGATGGACGGAAATGCCTTGGACTTGGACCCCTGCCCCCTCTCCCCCACCCCACCACGCAAGAGAGGAGAAGTTCGTGGTGCAATATGCATTGTTAGAAAGGAGTCTGAAGAAATGGGAAAATAATAAAAACCTTGAAAGGAATATAAAGGACAGAAGCAGAATCACAGAAGTGGGGAACCTGACCGAAAGTCAGTCAGTCAAAGTGTGGAGGGAGATGTGAGAAGCGCAGGCAAAGAGGGAACATGTAGAAATTGAATGGATGGTGGTGAGGAATGTATTACCGGTAAGGGAGAGGTTGTGCAGATGGGGATTACACAGAACAGAAAAATGCCCAAGGGAAAACTGCAAGAACATAGAGTCAACTTACCACATGTTTTGGGAGTACCAGTATGTAGAGAAGGTATGAAAGAGGAAAGAGGGTGGGGAGGTTTACGAAGAGAACCCAATAGAGTAATGTATCGGCATACAAGATGACAATGTACAGACTGGACCAAAGAGAGTGAATGAACCAGCAAATGACATTGTTGATAATGTGTGTGAGTGGCCATCTGGAAGATGGGGACCCTGTTGTGTGCAAGGGACTGTTCTTCACACCAGAAGAATGCATGCAGCTAGCCATGCAAGAAATGCAAACATATATTGAGCTGGGAGCAACAAGTGCAATGAACAAGTGGAGATTAAAAGATCAGGGAATGCTCTTCCAGGAAAATTCTGGGTGGGGAGAGGGAGAGCAGGGAGAATAACAAAATGGGTTGGAAGGAAACTGATGAAAGCATGACAGGTAATGCCATTTGAAGAGACATGGGTGGTAAGGGAAGCTTGTTGGGCAGTGTAACAGGGTGCCATCTCTGACAGCATTTTTAAAGGCTGGTGAGTGAGGCACCCTTCAAGTCCTGCTATATTTTTCTCCTCCTCTGGGGACCAGCTTTTCCCTCTTTTCCCTTCTGCCACAACTTGACCATGACTTGGTTCTTAAAGAGGGAGGCTGACCTAAAAGTTCCCAGGTGGGATCTAAGGCTTACCACCTAGAGGATAATGAGCTATTGCCTTAAGGGTAAAATGCTCCGACCTCCCCTTGACATGCCCCGTGCCTCGCAAATGTTTTATAATTTTCTCCTGATGTTTGGGTCTCAGCCACTGTGGACTTACCCCCCCTCTCTCGAGCTAGGCCTGTCAGTCAAAACCCACTAAGTAGGGCTTTACTCCAAGGCTCTAGCTTTTTAACCCACTCAGGCTCACAGCCCTCTGTTTCATACTTTCCATGACACCAGGCCAACTGGCCCTTCTACACTGCACCCCTGTGGTGCCAGGCTGTTGGGGCCTCAGTGCCCTCTGGCTTTGCCCCTCTTTCTGTATTTAGGGCTGTTCACCTAACTCTACCCCCTAGGACCTGACTTCAAGGCTCCTATCTTCCCTTCAAGGGACTCCGGGCTCATGGCCCTAGTGCTGTACCCCTAGTGCACAGGGCTTCTTGATCCTTCTATTATGGCACTCTGTGGAGCTAATGAGGCCTCCTCCTCCCCTACAGCCTTAATCACAAACCACCAGCTTTAACATTAAACATAAACAATAGACCCTTGTGGCCATATAAAGAAAATAAAGATAGGAGAAGCAAACTTCCCGCTTACATGCAATTGCGCTTCTGTCTCCTAGCTTGTTGTGTTCTTCCTGAGAAGGCTGCAGCAGCTTCTCCATAGTCATCAGGAGTCCCCCTCTCTGCCATGCCCCTGGCTTTCTCCACCTGAGGTTTATATGGTTCTAGCCTTTCCCTTCCAGTCACTTGACCAGCCAGCAGGGCTCAAACCCCTGCTCAACTGGATGACTGCACCCAGAAAGTTCTGGATTTAAAGGGGCCACCCTGCTTCCTGATAACAGGGCTAGGGTTCCCTGTTCCAGGCAGTTACATGAGAACTGGTATAGAAATGTTAATATGATGTGAAATAAAAGGCAATGTTGATTGTTTTAAAATAGATAAATTGGGAGGCTGCATGTAGACAAGAGGCAAATGATGCCAGAGAATAAGAACCGCATAGATGAATTAAACGGTAGATGTCAAAGGATGTAAAAGAGGAGATTCTATGTTAGTTTGGGGAAATGTTTTGTGGAAAGTGGTGTAAACTATTTTGCTTTTAATGTAGGGAGAGGAAGATTTTCATTTTAATGGGGAAAAAATCTGCGCTCTTCATTGTATGTAAATCTTTTGCCTTTCTGCACTGGTTTGTTGCAAGGGCTGAGGTCACTTTATAATAGGGGTGGGCAAAATACGGCCTGCAGGCCCGATCCGGCCCATGGTGGGTCTTTGTCCAGCCTGCAGCGGGTCCCTCAGTCCCCTGGCCCAGGCACAGTCCCGCCATGGTACATCCTACTGCCCACTGGGCATGCAGCGGGGCTGGGGCATCTCTGCAGCTGAACTGCCTTTCTAGGCAGCCCAGGTGGCAGGCAGTTCCTTCCAGCTGTTGCTGCTACTGACCCCAGCATTGCGATATTGGCAGGGACCCATGCTGCACAGCCCCATTCCCACGCGCCCTGTGCCTACTCAAGTCTCACCCACCCAGGCTCAGCAGCAGCAGTGCAGGACAAAAGCATAGGGGGGAAATGGCCCCTCCTCCTCCTGCTGCTGGTAGTTCCCTGCTGTAGTTGCCCAGAGCCTGTGCAAGGTTGCCCTGCATCTGCTTTGCGCTGCCACTGCTGCCCCACGATGCAGCCCAGAGGTGGTGGTGAAGGCAGTGGAGACACAGGACAACCTCCCATGGGCTCCAGGTGGCTCCAGCAGGGAACTGCTGGCAGTGGGAGGGGCTGCTTTCCCCCCCGCAGTGAGCAACAACTTCTGTTCCATGCTGCTGCTGAGTCTGGGCGGGCAAGACTGGAACAGGTGTAGGGCATGCAGGGTTGGAGCTGTGTAGCTCAGGGTCCCCACTAATACTGCGGGGTTGGGACTGGCAGTGGCAGCAGCAGCCAGAAGGAGCTGCCTGCCACTTGAGCTGCCTCAAAAGGCAGTCCAGCCACAGAGCTGCCCCAGGCCCACTGTGTGGCCAGGAGGCAGCAGGATGTGCCAGGGGCAGGCAGTGCAGAGCAGGTACAAGGCAGGCTGGTTCAGAGCTATGCATGAGTTCTGGCTGATCTGCTCTGGGTGAGTCCAGAGCAGGTGTGGAACCGGGGCTTTGCACTGCTGGCGGTGGCAGGGAGGCATCACAGGGTGCGCAGGCTCTGGGCTGTTGCAGGGCAGGGATGGGTGCTGACCAGCTCAGGATCCCATGCACACCCCACCATACCCAGAAGCTCTTCCCTGTAAACCCCATAACCACACACACATAATCACACTCCCCACAAACACCACACCCACACATGCCCCCAGATGCATACACACCTGTGCACCTCTACGGGGAGCCCCACTCACTGCTATGTGCACACACCCCACTACAGATACACGGTAACCTAGAGGATAGTGACCATAAATTGACTGAATTTACTTTCTGGCGAAGGGTGGGAAAGATAACCAGTCAGGCAGAAGTGCTAGATTTCAGAAAGACCAACTTTGGTATGCTCAGAAGATTAGTTAGTGAGGCACTGATGATCAGGGGCATGGTGAGATGGAGTCCAGGAAGGGTGGTCATTCCTAAAGGGAGCGATCCTTCAGGCACAGATGGAGACAATCCTATTGCGCATGAAAGGGGGCAGAGGGGCCAAGAAACCCTCTTAGCTGAACAGGGAAATTCAGGAAAGCCTAGGGACAAAAAAAGAGGCATACAGGCTGGGGAAGCAGGAGGTAGCTACCAAAGAGTAGTATACCTACTTGACTTGCACTTGCAGGGAGTCAGTTAGAAAGGCCAAAGCTGCAATGGAATGTAGGCTGGCAACGAAAATTAAAGACAACAAAAAGTCCTTCTACAGGTATATAGGGAACAAAAAGAAGGTGCAGGGTGTGGTGGGCCAGTAGGGGGTGCTCCTGTGTTGAGCCACCCACCTCACTGCGCCTGACCACCTTCCAGGCTCCGAGTGCCTCCTTGGGGGGCGCCTCATATCTGGCCGACCCCCTTCCTGGAGCACACCCGCTAGCCTGGGGTAAAAACTGCCACCACCCAGGGCTGGGTTTTATTCTGGCTCTGTGCACCCTGGGAAACACAGGCCTAATAGCCCTCAAGGGTATTTGACTCACTTCAAACACTTGGGGGTGCTTTTCCCAGTTGGAAGCACAAGTAGTGCTCTCCCTTAGTCAGCCGAACCAAGGGGACCCCAAGGTATAATCTAGACTCACGCCTAATAAGTCTCCCATGCTTGGTACAAAGGAGAACTTTATTGGTTACAAGGGGTAGGGTGGCAATAGGGTACAGGGTAGAGCAATATCAGAAAAATCCCATAGAGCAAACTGGCATGGCTGGGTATCCTTTGATCACACATCTGAGTTACTACAAGCTATATATCTAGTTAGATCTTGGGTAGCTTACTCACAAGTATCTCCAGAGGCAGGTGGAGATTTCCTCTGGAGACAGGAAGTTCCTCATGAGTTTTGAGAGAGCAAGTTTCAGATGGTTCAGCTCTTCTCTCTCTGAGTCTTCCTCATGGCTGCTGCCCCCTTCTCCTGGACAGTCCTTATATAGCCCTTATAACCTCATTTACCTAGTCCAATGGAGGCCAGCATCTGTTAGCTGTCAGCCAACCAATTTGAAATGCATCACTAGTTGCTGGGCACACTGGCAGTTCCTAGCTCCCCAGGGAATCCAAGCCCCTCACCCAGGTATGTGATGCCAGTCACATAGGCAGAGGGAGCAGGTTTCCCCCCTCCCTCAGGAATGTATGCAGCTCAGGTTACCTAAAGAGATAGGGTAAGGTGTGTACCCTCTGCAGGGCCCATCTTAACCAAATTGTCACAGAGCAGGGTTTTTGCAGAGAAATAGAGGTGGCCTTCTGCCACACAGGGTAACATAGGACCCCTACAGAGCAGACTAGGGCAATTGATGACAGATAGGAGGGACAAAGCTGAGCTCTTCAATGAGTTTTTTACTTTTGTATTCCTGAACATAGATCAGGACAAATGTCAAAAATTGGATTATAGATGAGCACAGGATGGAAACCAGCCCACCAACTATTAGTGCCAACTTAGTGAAGGAACACTTGGAGGGTCTGGATGTGTTTAAGTCAGCAGGCCTGGATGATCTTCATCCAAGAGTGCTGAAGGAATTGGCCAATGTCATAGTAGAACCACTGGCACAATTGTTTGAGCACTCATGGTGCACTTTATAGTGCATTAGCAGGTGCATCACAAACAGGTCCAGGGAGGTAATACTTCCCCTCTATGCGGCACTAGTGGTCCTCAGCTGGAGTACTGCATCCAGGTTTGGGTGCCGTATTTCAAGGGGGATGTGGATAATCTTGAGAGGGTCCAGAGGAGGGCCATTCGTCTGGTTAAGGCCTGCAGGTAAGGCCCTATGAGGAAAGACTGAGGGACCTGAATGTCTTCAGCCTGTGCAAGAGAAGGCTGAGAGGGGATCTTGTGGCTGTCTACCAATTCATCGGGGGGATATCAAGGGATAGAAGATGCTCTGTTTACCAGGGCACCCCTTGGAGTAACTAAAAATTATGGCCACAAATTGATGGAGAGCAGTTAGGTTAGACATCAGGAAGAACTTCTTTACAGTAAGGGTTGTCAGAATCTGGAATGGGCTTCCAAGTGAGGTGGTGCTCTCCCCTACTTAGGGGGTCTTTAAGAGGAGACTGAACAAGCACCTGACTGGGGTCATCTGACCCCAGTGCTCTTCTCTGCCCAGGGCAGGGGGTCAGACTTGATAATCTGATGAGGTCCCTTCCAACCCTAATAACTGAATCTATGAATTTACACATGCACCCACACCCCACCATACACCCTCCTACACACACTCCCCTAGCCACACTCAAACCCCCCATACCCACCCAACCACATCCACGCAGACCTCCATACCCTTCTCCACACCCCTCCACATCCCCCCACAAACCCCATACCCACCCCTTCATGCCCCCCATGCTTTTGGTAGCAGTTTAATGGTAGCCAATGCATTTAGTGAAATTTCCTTATATGCAATTATAAGACAAGGCTTCCCCCACCCCCATGTCAACTGGGGAAAAAGAACCCATTGTCTTAGACTTGAGTAAATGAAGTAACTTTTGTTTCTTATGTGTACTTTCAACACACATGTCACATTTTAGAATTAATTTGAGCACATTTATGCAGAGAATAGCAAAGGCATCTTGACCGACAGGTGGCAGTCTGCTGCATTTCAAGATCCTTCAGCAAAACACAAAGATGCTAGAGCATCTCAGTGGAACAGGCCCAGGCCTAATAAGATTTTTTTTAGATGTGGGCAGAACCACATATTTTTCTCTGTGCTTCTTCATTGAAAACATTTTTGTTGAAACTTAAAGAAAGCTCAGCATGAGTCAAAACACTTGGCCTATGAAACTTCCACCCAAATGATGGTAAACTAGTGAAATTACAAAATGCTGAAAATGTCCTATAATGGGAGGTGCTGGTTGCCTTTAACTTAGATATGGTTAGTCTGGTCATTTTCAGATAGAAACTAATGTAAATCTGTGAATCTGTGAAGGGGGTAATTGCTCAGCCTTTGAGGGCTTTGTACACAGTTATAGTTATACTACTACCTATAACTATATAGCACAATTTCCTGCACAGACCCTAGTACTATAGCAGCATAACTTCATTCCAATATAACATCCAGTGCGGACAAGCCCTAGGTGTTTGAGATTGGAGGAATCAGTCAATACCCAAGTTTCCCAAACCTGATTTCTTCAAAGTAGGAGAGGAAGAAAGGGTCAAAAATAGATACTAGAGCAGAAGTTCTAAAGTCTTTTTTACTAGCTGAAGCTAAATCCCCAGAACATCATCCTGGAAAGCCCTGAAAAATGGGGGAATGTATACCATAGAAATGCTGCTTGTTAGTGTGGATTTAGGTTCAGTTTGTGGAGATCAATGTTTTCTGGAGCATGACAGCATGTGCAGTGAAATAAGTACCTAATAGTTTTCATACTAAGCCCCTGTTTTCACTTGCTTGTTCCCTTCTGAAACGTATGTTTGGACTGAAATTCTCCAGCTTGGGCTCTGATGATGAATTTATGTGGAAAATTTGAGCAAAAATTGTTCAATTGATTTTTGGTATGCTTGCCAAAGAAGCCTTACAGTACTTGCTTCCAACCCACAAGGTCCTGGATACTGGACCTTAAAATTGCAGCATTAATATACAGGAGAGAAATGCTGTTATGTTGCTTTTTCAAATTCATTAGTTGCTATTGTTTTCTTTCTCTCTTGGAGGCTATACTGTCAGATTTGTGGCACAAAGACTCACTCTAGAGGCAAAAGGATATACAAATAAAGGGCTTATAGGTTGTTGTTTTTTTCAATATCTATAATGTTTCCAATATAATTTTATTTTTTATAATATGTGGTTTATCCAGGACACGTGATCTGTAAGCTTTATTAGCAATAGTTTGGACTAATCAGTTTTGGTCCTGGAATACACTATAATATACACTATATCATTATAATTATTGTTATAGCCCATTCAAATGCATTAAAACTCCTGCAGAGAGAACAAGAACCTTTGTATTATGGACTATGTTGTTCATTGTGGCAATGCCACAATCTGCCAGCTCCTGTCTAGTTACTCAGGTGGGATCATCTTTCCCTGCCCACCCACCTTCCCACCCAAGAGCTCACAGTCCAAAGGCTCTTCCATCACATGCTCCAGATCCAACCTATTGATCTTTTTCTCGGTAACATCTCACTGGAATGTAACACCACAGTTAAGAAATAGTGCTCTTCAAAGGTAAGAAATGCCAGGAAGGAAAGGCCCACTCATGTACCCATTGAAGTCAACTGAAGTTTTGCCTTTGGCTGCATTGGAAGCATGATCCATCCCTAAGGCTAAATGCTTTTTAGTCCATTCACTTTGCAACTGCGGCTTTCAAACACAACCTCACCTTGCACTGTGTAACTAGTCCCTGAATCCACAAATGCTTAAGCATGTGTTCCACCTTAAATCTGTGAGTAGCCCCTTGACTTCAGCTGCCAGTAACTTTGTTCACCCAAGCAGTGACAGGGACAAGTGAGTCTCCTGCACATGCATTCAGCCACAGAACAAGCTGCTGAAACCAGCAAATATTGCATGAATCAATAAATTAATTGACAAATGATATAGCAGTATACAGAATGGAGTTTCTTCTGCTTCCTTCATGCAAATAGCTGTAAGTAAATGTGAGGGCCAAGATTTTGAAAAATAGCGGTTCTTAAAATTCAGTTCCGAAATCATCAGGTAGATTTGTAATGGAGCGGTTTGAGTTTTTTTCAATAGCCATGAGAATTCCACAACTATCATGAAAATCAGCAGGAGTTGCTCAGTACTATACAAGATAGGATTGCTTGTACAGGAACTTAACTTTACTCTTTGCTAGATCTCGTTCTATGTCAGCTTTTTGAAGCAGGGACTGCCTCTTGCAGTGGTTCCCATCCCGGACTGATGAATTCTGTTACAAAGAATGACCATGTAAATTCTTATCCTCAGTGTTTCCTGAATAAACCCTTTTCCTTGCTGAACAACTGTGAGTGACCTCTTATGGTAGCAATCTAAGGAAAATGCCTATATGGTACATGCCCTGCTGTATACCACAGTACACTAGTTGGCAGTATGAAATTCTCCATTCATGCCAGTTCAAATTGAATATCTAAAAGCCACTCAGACACCTCTTCCCCTTGCTTACCAAAATATTTCACATCTACTAACTCCACAGCAAATAGCAGCTGGCTGGTAAGCCTGTGCCTAGCTCAGCAGCCCAAATGCAAAATCTCTGGTAGAGTCTTTATATGTAGGAGCCTTATATATATATCACCCATGTGATCTAAATTGGTAACTGACAGTGTTAATTAAAGCATGACATTTAATTAACAGATTAAAACTTAATTGCATGTCCCCCTTCTGCCCTTGTCATTAGGCTCCTCAGATCAGATTCATGCTCTGCTGAATCCCAAGGTTTTAAAATAAGTGGATGACCTTACAGCAAGCTTCGCAGGGTGGGATGATTTCTTGTCCCACTTTGATGCATGGTCATGATGTTCAACAGGTCCCGAGGGTCTTTGAATAACAGTGTTCCCAGTTTGAAGCACATTAAAGGACCTGATTTTGGGGTTGCACTCAGTGTCCACTCTGACTTACAAAAGTCTCAGTTTGAACCCTTAAATGGAGGCATCTGAAAATCATTAGCTACTTTTGAAAATTTTGATTTTAGGAGTCTCCTACTGCTCCCAGCCCATGGACTGAGTCAGTCAGCTCAGCAAGTGCTGAAAGGCATGAATTCAGTTCCTGCTGATAACCCAAGTAAGTTCACATTAGAGATGTAAAATTTTTTGAAATTTTGAAGCCATGGCAAAAAACAGGGTTTTTTTGGGGAAAAAACCCAGAATTTTGGGGGGAAATTTAAATATATACAATACTGCTTTTCTTAGCACCCGTTACAGATCTAAATTCACTTTGCTACTTCAGGTACATCAAAAGTATTATGTCTAACTTGGTTTGCTCATAAAATTATCATGTTTGGTATATTTATTAAATTTAAAAGTATAGATTATTCAGACAACAATTACAAATTTACTAATAGAATTTACTTTAAAATGTTTTTGATTTTTGTTATAAATGCAGCTACAAGATGCTGAACTCTAAGGAATCTAGCAACTCTTAGTTTTTGCCAGTTTTTGAGAAGCAGGCAAAAAATAAAGTTGAAAATAGTAGAAACCATCAACATTATAGTAAAGCAAATAAACTTATTATGAATTCTGGACTTAGTCTCCTCCACAGTGTCAAGCAGATACAGAAAGCACTCATTTTTAGAAAAAGAGCAGAGGAAAGAAGGGAGAAAAAACCCAAGACTCATTGAATACGAATTTTGCTACATGAAACTTTGTTTAATCAGTCTCATTTTCTGAGCTATCACTATCAGCAGTTTCTGTTTCTTCTGATTCTTCTGATCCTTCATTTTTATCATCTTCATAGGCTTCTGAAAACAAGTTTTGCCCAGATTGAGGGAAGCTTCTACTTTCACGTTAGTTTATTTCTCGATTTGGTATATTTCCAAACATGTACCAGTTTCTTTCACATGCTGCAGAAGATGGAGTAATCTGAAGAAGGCGAGAAGCAAGAAGAGTCAGAGGCTATGTCATGCAAAGGCCTTGTCACTATGTTGCAGGAGGGATATGCTTGGCAGCATCCCAGACAGCATTCCTGGACCAAATATGTGAAGTTGTTCTGTATTCTACAACATTTAAAAGTACCTTTCCAACATCAAGTCCTAATTTTGTAATCCAGTCAAATGCAGTAGCAGTGCTGTCATCACTAAAATTTCTGCCTTTGAATCTTGGATCTAAGAGATTCACAGCAGCATGAATTGATTCTTCCTGTCTGTTAATAAAGTCTTTCACTTTTCTTTGTTCTGTATTTGTAAGTGGAGATGCACTTAGATTCTCAAAAACAGCTGATTTTATCTGGGCCATTTGGTAAGGAATGTCTGACAAAAGTACACTGTTTGATTCAGATGCAGTGATTGCTGAAGAAACTGGCTTTAGAATCTTCAGGAAGTTCTGCAGCTGAACCCAGAAGACATCCTCATCAAGTACAGTGTTCCTTACACTTCTGGGTATTTTAGGATCCTCAGTTATTACTGTTTCTTGAAGAGATTCTTTGTTCTTTAGTAAACTTTCAAATGAAATCACCACTCCACCCCATCTACTTTTACAACAGAGTTTGAGTGTCATTATTTTATTCTTTGCATTCTTTTCCTCCCGCTGCTTCTTAAAGATTGGAGCTACAATATTAGTAGCTTTTACATATTTTATAACTTCTTTTGCTCTTCTATAGATCTTTTGCAGAGTGTCCAACTTCATGATGTCATTAAGAAGAAGCTTAACCCATGGGATGCACATCTTCTTGCAGTAATATGTGGTTATTTATCCATTATGATCTCCCATCCTGTGTTCATGTTACTTGCATTGTCAGTGAGCAAAGCAAATGCTTTACCACTCCCAATCTTCTGTAGGACTTCATATAGTTTACTACTGATATACTCTGCAGTATGCCTGTTCTCTCCTGTTTCAATGCTTCTGTAAAAAACTGGTTGGGGTTTTGTTATCACAAAGTCACAGGCAACACGTAGGCAGGGCACGGGGGGTGAGGTACGTGTTCCTCCTCCCCGCCCCGAGATTGGCTCTTGCCAGCCATGGAGTGGGGAGCAGCAGCCGGTGCCCCCCATGGGAAGGACCAGCAGCACTTCTGGTTTTGCCAGTGGCATTTCCGGGGTTGGTGATTGGCTGCAGATGGCCTGCCCCCCTCCCGCCCCCCACTGGAGTCAGGAGGCACCAATTGCCTGTGCACAAAGTTTATTATTCCTTCTCCCCACACATTTGTCCATCCATCTGTAGCACTGCAAGACATGGTGCTTCATTGATTTTTCCTTGCACAAATTGCATTACATGTTCATATTCTGACTCTAAAAGAGACTTGCCCAAAGAATGTCTGCTGGGCAAATGGTATGATGGTCTTAGTAATTTAAAAGCCTCCTGCAAGTATGCATTTTCAGTTATTGACAATGGCGTCCCAGAAGAATATATTGCTCTTGCAAGAGCTTGGTCTATTTTTTCCTGATCTTCAGGTGTCATCTTGTCTACAAATGAAGCTATTGAGAGTCTTTTGTATACAGTTGGTTGCAATATTTGGTTACTTGAGGATGTTGATTGGGCCACCCTTTCTGATGCTGATGTTATAGAAGCAGCAGCAGCAGCAGCAGGAGGACTTCTGGATCAAGAACATTGGAAAGAGCTACTTGCACTTTCATCAACATGATCTACGTCCTCCTCACTTACACCCATGAAGGATTTTTTATGTCTTCAGGACACTTCTTACATGCAAGCAAGTATTTGGTCATCCTAGAAGCATTTGGAAATGCATATTTCATTTGACAGTATTTGCAAATTACCTTTTTTTTTCTCAGAATAACTTGTAGTGTGGAAATGCTTCCATATGTTAGAAGTTGGTCACACCATTTTGCTGAGGGAGAAAAAAGAAAAATGTAATTTAGAGGCTAGCTTGCATACATACCTATGGACTGGGAAGTGGCTTTCTAAGCAGCAGAGCAGCACAAAGGGATTTCAGAGTCATGGTAGACTCCAAAATGACCGTGAGTCATCAGTGTAACGAAGTGATAAGTAAACCGAACTGCACTCTTTCATGCATTAGAAGGTGAATCATGAATAGGTCTAAGGAGGTGATATGTTCCCTCTATGCAGCATTGGTAAGACTGCAGCTGGAGTACTGCATCCAGTTCTGGGCACTGCACTTTGAGGGATGTGGATAACTTTGAGAGGGTTCAGAGGAGGGCTACTCATATGGTTATAAGGGCCTGCAGGTAAGATCCTACGAGGAGAAATTGAGGGTCCTGGGGGTCTCTTCAGCCTCAGCAAAAGAAGGTTGAGAGGGGATCTTGTGGCCTTCTACAAACTGGAGGTGGAGGAGCAGCAAGAAATAGGGGACACTCTGTTTACCAGGGCATCCCTTGGGTTTACTATGAGCAATGGCCATAAACAGACAGAGAGCAGGTTTAGATTACACATTAGGAAAAAAATCTTTATTGTGAGAGTTGCTGAAATCTGTAATGGGCTTCCAGTGGAGGTGGTGCTTTCCTCTACCTTGGAGGTCTTCAAGAGGAGGCTAAATAAGCACCTGGCTGGGGTCATATGACCCCAGTGCTCTTTCCTGCCCAAGGCAGAGGGTCGGACTCAATGATATAATGAGGTCCCTTCCGACCCTAAAAATCTATGAAATCTATCTATAAACACTAAGCTACAGCATGTACAAATTTAGTAGTGGATGCAAGAGAGATCTCCTCAGAGTTAACTGTGAACAACTTCTCTGCCCTACAGGCCTCACCTCACTGCTAAGGTTGAGTGATTTGTCACAAAACATCAGATTAGTAGGAATTCAATTATGAATGACATAGGTTATGAAAATATACTAATGCAGCTAACATATAGTTTAATATAGTGAATTCCAAGAAACTTAAACTCTTGCCTTTCAGTAAAGAAGTATACTTTCTTTCAGCTCCTTTGTGCTGCTTCTGTACTTCTGTAGATCTCAAGGTCACAGGGCCAGGAGGAGGCAGGTTCCTTCCAACTCCAAAACCTTTAGATTTCCTCTTCTCCTGAGGCTTTTGCACAAGCAGGGCAATAGGCTCCTTGTGTCCACTCTCTACAAGAATGAATGGATGCTGCTGCCAGTGTCCACTCCCAGTCCTTTGAGTTCTAGTCAGGAGGACAGGAGCAGATCCACCAACCTCTAGATCAAAAGTCAACTATAGAGGAAGTCCACAAGCAACAAAGGCACTGAATCCTTCTTCCTTCTCTTGTGAAAATGGCAGTGGCCCTTGGGGGCAGAAATGCATCTTGCTCTTGCATTTGAGAGTTGTACTGGACTGCTTGTCCTCAGTGTGCAGGAATTGTAATGATCTGATACTGTGATAGTGTTATATAACAGTCTTCCTATTACATAGGTATTAGAAAACATTCTGGGGGAGCAAAGGGTAGCAATATATGAACACCTTGTCTTAAACATTTTATTTATCATTCCAAAAGAAAATATTTCAAAGAGGTTTTCTTAATTCTTCCAAAAATTTTCAATTTGTCCAATTTTTTGGAAAAAAACAAAAGAAGTCCTCAGAAAAAATGGGAAAAATGTTTTCTTCTGAATTTTTCCATTTTTTTCCCCTGGGCCTTCTCTCGTTCAGATATAAACAGCAATAAAATGGTAAATCTGGTTCTTTCATTCTAAGGACTTTCCCAGTGAAGCATATCAAATTCACCTCTCTCTCTGTTATCTTGGGTTGTTAGCATTATATTTGAGGGTGTCTACACACAGTGACTGCAGAGTAGGTCAAAGACCCATGAGGTAGTTTTAAAGAAGCTGGCTCTGGTATTTGGAGCTGTTTGGCTGAGCTCAGCAAAGGCTTTTCAGTGCACCCAGCTTCTCAGATTGACTGCAGACCATATTTGGCTGCCACAGCTACACTGCTCCAGACATAGAAGTGGCTGCAAGGTTAGGGCAAGTGCCTGAGCTAAGTATTTTTTTCAAGAAAACTTCTTATTTTGCAGGAGCCCTGGAGGAAACTTGGCTCTATGTCCTCCATACCTGCACCTGAGTTCTACTAATACAGCTGCTCAAAAGAAGGTGCACTGGAAACTTACAAATGTTTGTGATGATTACAAATTTCCCATTAAAAATCATATTTTTGTCTTAAAAATAAAACCTGAAAAATGAGAAATTAAAAAAAAATCAGCCAACATTTTTGTTTGTTATAAAGAAACTCATTATATAAGGGCTACTTTCTTTATTGGAAACAGCAAAGAAAGCTTGGGTTCTGGGCTTTTAAGAAAAACAAGGAAAATTTCTCTGGAAGTGTTCATTTGGGTCAAAAAGAATGAGAATTCATGGTAGAGGTGATATCTTTTTCAAACTACCAAATTTTTGCAAAAAATCTAGTTGGTCTAATAAAAGATATCACCTCTACCATGAGTTCTGATTCCTTTCATCTCTAGATCAATATGGCTACAACCTGGGTACCTGACACTTTGGGTCAAAAAGCCATTTCTCACGGAAAACATGGTTTGACAAAAGAAGCTTGACTGCTTTCAAACCTCATCAACAATGGCCCAGAAAATCTGAAGCCACTGTCAGAAAATAAGCTGCTGTCCCTTCCCAGTATAGTGTGTGTGGCAGGGGCTGGATTCTGAGCAGTTAGGGGTCACTTCTCATGTATCACTAATAACTGCTAATATTATTACAATGAACTAGAGGTGCCTGCTGTAGGAAAAGAGAGCCACTCATCATGATCTGCATTTCTGTGCATTTGTAATGTAGGTCTTGCCTTGACTGAATGCTCACCTATATTGTCTTCCTGCTTTCCTTTTTCAGTTATCATGAATAAAGTAGCTACCATGGCTTTTCTTGCTTCCAAGATTAGTAGGTTGAAATGAGGAGGAAGAATAAAGAAAGGGGCATATACGGTTCCTTACCCATGTTAGGAACTTCAACCTAGTTTGTAACTAAGAGGATGTGTTTAATGGCATTTGATCCTTCTATGCCCTTGTTGCATTCCTCATTTCCATCCTTCTTCTCTCCTTGTCTTTCAAAACTGTGTGTTCTGTTGTGTTTAGAAAAAGCCTGGCATACTGGCGCTAAATCATCATAGTGATATGATGGGCAACTTAAATCTAACTGAAATTGCAGATGTACTCACCCCACTTCAATACAGCTAGGGGCAGACATTACACATATGCCAGTTTAAGTGATCAGAAACTCGTTTAAACCTGTAACAGAACAGATGTTCAGTGTACATAAACCAGTATGAAAATGGCTGAAACTGGTTTAAGGTAAACCTGGTTGAATATAGTATCAGACTTAACTGATTTGGGTCAAACCGGTTTATGCAATGTCTGTCCCAGACCCCTTCCTGGTTTAAGTTAAATCAGAGTCCCTCAGCATCCTGGCATGCTCTCTGGTCTGGGCTGGGCTGCTCTCTGGTCATGGCAATGGCTCCAGAGAGGTGGGCTGGACCATCCCCTCTGCTTCCTCACTGGAGCTCCAGCAGAGACTTGCAGGCACAGCAGCGTCTGTCTGGCTTCCTCTGCCCCATCCCTCCACCACCCCATCACTGCTTGCTGCTAAAGCAGGGATCCCTCCCTCCTCTCTCCTACAGCACAGACCATGTGGTATGCTAGCTAATGCTGAGAGGTGTCTATATAAGGCAGACAGGGCAGTGTTGGCTTAGAACTGTTTGGAGCTAATCAACAGGTCAGCTGGTAATGTCCCTCCTTAGAATGTTCTCCTCCTTGGAAAAAGTTGTTTAAGACAAGCTTGAACTAATGAGGGAGGCTTTGTTTTCTGATGGGGAGCTAAATGCTGATAACAGAGCTGATAAATGCTCTGTTACCAAAGGAGGGGGGACATCTTCCTAATCACAGCATCCTGCTGGGGCCTGGCCATGCCCCCTCAGCTCAGTACTGTGGAAGGCAAGGGAGGGCTGCTCTAGCACCCCTCCCACCCAGCTCTTAGCCTGAACCACTGCAGGCATGTGCCTGCATATTCTCACTCCAGAGGGGATGTCTCTACAGTTACAAACTGATTTAGCCTAGGCAGGTTAGACTAACCTACAAAGATTGAATCAATTCAGGCTCAGGCTTTTTGAATGTCTGTCCCTAGCCTAAAAGGATTGTTAGAGGTCATTAATATATTTAGTAAACAATTAGACTGTTCTCAGTGGTGACAGATAACAGAAGAAGGAGCAATGGTCTCAAGTTGCACCAGGGGAAGTTCAGGTTAGAGTCATAGAATCAATGAGTCAGAAGGGACCTCGACAGATCATCGAGTCTGACCCCCTGCCATGGGCAGGAAGGAGCACTGGGGGTGGGAGGGGTCATAAGACCCCAGCCAGGTGCCTATCCAGTCTCCTCTTGAAGATTTCCAGGGAAGGTGAGAGCACCTCCTCTCTGGGAAGCCTATTCCAGGCTCTGGCCACCCTTACCGTGAAGTAGTTCTTCCTAATATTTAACCTAAACCTATCCTCCCTCAGCTTGTGGCCATTGTTCCTGGTGGGGCCCTGGTGAACAGACTTTCCCTGAGTCCCTGCTGGAGGCCTCTGATAAGGTTGTAGGCAGCCACAAGATCCACCCCTCAGTCTCCTTTTGCAGAGACTGAAGAGATTTAGGTCCCTCAGCCTCTTCTCATAGGGCTGGCCACAGAGGCCCCCAACCATATGAGTGGCCTCCTCTGGACCCTCTCCAGATTCTTCACATTCCTCTTGAAGTGCAGTGCCCAGAACTGGACACAGTACCCCATCTGTGGCCTGACCAGCGCTCCATACAGGGAGAGCAAGATCTCTCTGGACCTGTTAGTGTTGCCCCTGTTGATGCATGACAGGGTGTGGTTGGCTCTGCCTATTGCTTCGTCGCATTGGCGACTCATGTTCATCCTGGAGTCAATCCTGACTCCAAGATCCCTCTCTGCCTCTGTGCTGCTGAGAGGGTCAGCTCCTAACCTATAACCATCATGCTGGTTCCCTCTCCCCAGGTGCAGCACTCTGCACTTGTCCTTGTTGAACTGCATCCTGTTTAGATCCACCCACTTCTCTAACCTATCCAGGTCTGCCTGGATGTGGTCCCTGCCTGCTGGTGTATTCACTTTACCCCACAGCTTGGTGTCATCAGCAAACTGGAACAGGGTGCTTTCCACCCCCTCGTCCAGGTCACTAATGAAGATGTTGAACAGCACCAGCCCAAGGACCAAGCCCTGGGGGACTCTGCTACCCACACCCTCCCAGGTCAACATCGACCTGTCCACCACCCTCTGGGTTCGCCCCTGGAGCCAGTTTGCCACCCATGTGACTGTGCATTTGTCAATGCCGCAGTCCCTCAGCTTGCCCACCAGAATTGGGTGGGACACTGTGTCGAGGGCCTTCTGGAAGTCCAAGAAGATGACATCGACTTCCTCCTTCACATCTAAGCTTTTTGTTACCTGGTCATAGAAAGATACCAGGTTAGTCAGGCAGGATCGGCCTGGCACAAACCCGTGTTGGTTACCCCTCAACATCACTTCCCCTGCAGGGCTCTCACAAATGTGGCCCTTGATAATTTTTTCAAAGACCTTCCCCAGGATAGAAGTGAGGCTGACTGGCCTGTAGTTGCCAGGCTCTTCCTTCCTCCCCTTCTTGAAAATAGGGATCACATTGGCCCTTTTCCAGTCCTCAGGGACTTGGCCTGAGCACCAGGAGTCCTCTAACAGCCATGGCAATGGCTCCGCAATGACACCAGCTGATTCCCTTAGCACCCACGGATGAAGGTCATCCAGGCCCACTGACTTGTACACATCTAAGCCCTCCAGGTAGTCTTTAACTAGGTCCGAACTAACAGTCAGGGGACTCACAGCCTTCCTGGACCTCTCTACGCTATCCCCCGAGAGCACCCCATTGTCAGCAGACAGGAACATGGAGGCAAAGAACGTGTCAAAGAGTTCTGCCTTCTCTCGCGCGTCTGTCACCAACTGCCCTGCCCTGCCCTGCCCTGCCCCGCCCCGCCCTGCCCTACAGGGGTCCAATGTTACGCTGAGACTTCTTCTTGCTACCTATATACTTGAAAAAGGACTTTTTGTTATCCTTAATCCCAGAAGGTAATCTAAGCTTCAGCGCTGCTGTAGCCTCCCTTACCAAATCCCTACAAGCTCGGGTCAGGAAGATGTACTCCTCCTTTGTCCCTGTCCCCTGCTTCTACTGCCAGTATGCTTTTTTCTTTGCCCTTAGGCCAGCCAGGATAAACTTGCTCATGAGGAGGGTAGTAAAGCACTGGAACAGACTACCCAGAGAGGTTATGGAATATCCATCACTGGAGGTTTTTAAAGACCTGGCTAGACAAAGCCCTGGCTGTGATAATATAGTTGGGAATGGTCTGCTTTGAGCAGGGGATTGGACTAGATGACCTCCTGAGGTCCCTTCCAATCCTACTTTTTCTATGTTTCTATTATTCTAATAGTGGCCTCCACTATAAACTGAGGCACATGTTATCACTTGAAACAAAATCCACTTGCTCATTTGAACTATGTGAGTAGAGGTGTTAGCTGAGTACTGTTTTGAGTGTAGCTGTGACTGTAAAAGGAAAAAGAGAAGAACAGCTAAAAAAACCCCAGCATCATAAAAAAGAGATCACAATGTGAACAAATAATGCAAGCATCCTAGAGTGAAATACTTCTGCTGAATGTTATTTGAAGAGGTTTAGGAATGTGAGAAAAGATGCTGACTTTGTTACTGGCATCTCCACCCAGATGGAGCAACCTGCATTAATTTGATTTTTTAGGCTAACCACCTGGGTCAAATGCTATCAGGAGTATGATTCAGCTTCCATGATGAGAAATTGTGTACCAAATGGAACACAGAATGGGTGGGAAATTGAAGATAATGAGCAAGAGATAAAAGAAGACCTGAAACAGCTGGACATTTTGCAAAATGAATGAAAACATGATCTAAGACAAGTGCTGGAGGCTCTGCAAAAAGACTTAAAGTAACACCTGCAGATTCTCAGGAGAGATCTGAGATCTACTTGTAGGTAGAGATCAATTTTTTGCTGGGCGCAGCAAGTGCAACATAACCAAAATGTCTGAGAAACAAGCTGCAAAATACCCTGACTGAAATGATGAGATGCCTTGAACAAGTGACTGCCATAGGTGAGGTTTTCCCCAGGAAACTGGGAAAGTTTTGGTTAGTTTGGAACTTGCTAACAGAGAGAAACTACAGCAAGGACTTAAGGAGCTGAAAATGTGCTGTGATAAAAGTTACCAGACATGTAGAACTGGGCCAGCCAAATAACTTTTCACAATACCACAGCTTTCTACCCCGTTTCTAGCCAATAGAAGTCCAGTGGAAAGAGGTGGATTGTCACAGCTCACATGATATAAAAGCACACTATCCTTGAGGGAAAAATCTTTGCAAAGCTTATGTTTTTCAAGTCAACATCACAGCTCAGATTAATAACTGGGAAGATGGACATAAAAAGGGGCTTCTGGCAGCCAACAGTTAAGTCAATCAGCTCTGCAGTTCTTACCCCTGGAAAAGAGGACCTGGGACAAGCTCCTGAAACATACTTTAGGGCCAGCTGTCAGAGCTTGGCTCATAGCTTAAAGGAGAAGGAAAGCTGAGATTCCATCTGCATGGGCAGAGGAATTTACAGAGACTTGAGTTCCTAACACAGCCACATACCAATAAACCAGTAAGGATTTGGGGATTGAACCAATCTCTGGATGTTCTGCTGGATATTTGCTGATCTTGCATGTCAAGATCAGCAAAAAGAGACCAACTACATGTCAAGGAACCTTGGAATTTGGCACAGAACTCTAATCACTCCTGGCAGAGTGCATAAGAAGAGATGAAGGAATAGTTAGGAAGGTGAAAGCCGATCACCAGGAGTCACAGAGGCACAGTTCTGCATGTACTATGCGTGATGGTTTATGATGTTTTGAATGATTAGAAAAAATGATAAACTCAATCTGTAAAACAGAAAATTGGTAATAATGCAAAAAATAAGTCATGCTAGTTAGAGATAAATGCTGGCAGTGCTGGTGGGCAAAAAAATGTATAGACAAACAATTGTTTGTAAATAAAGGCCAGCTACAACAGAAAGTCCCCACTATATACAAAAAGTACCACTCCCTATTTTAGGAGGGAAATCCAACTGAATTGGCAGAGATTTGCAGTACAAGGACCAGCGCTACATTTATGTAGGTAGTTAAACAACTAGAAAATCAGAGTCTGGTTATTCAATGAGCAGTAGATTCAGTAAAGGGCCTGGGAACAGATGACTGTCTCAGTCACCATGGATATGAGGCAAGTCATGTGAGATTGGAGAAACACCTAATTAGCAGGGCTGTGTGAAGCTTCAGTCCCTGATTTGATTCAGTCCAATTCAGTGGCTGAATATCCAAACTGAATCAGGAGACCCTTTAACCTCTCCGAATCGATTCAGAGCGATTTGGAAAGATTCAGAGATTTGGACATTGACACAATTTTAAATGTTTTTTCTACATACCTCTTGAATGCTGCAATGTTGGGGCACATGAAGTGTCCCACGGGAACATGGGGGGCTCCTCAGCATGCTCAGCAGCAGACCCAGAAGTGGACCAGGAGCACTTCTGGTCTACCTCCAGGTCCACCAGGGAGTGCGCTGGGGGGCCCTCCCAAACCCCCCCCAGCTTGGTGACTGGTGCCTTCTGAGTCTCTGGGGGGGTCCCCCCACAGCCAATCACCGAATACTTCTGGTGCACTTCTGGGCTCGCTGCCGAGCACATGGGGGGCCCCCCCGCGCTCCTGTGGGGTGCTCCATCCACCCCAGCATCACAGCGTTCATGAGCCACACCTGGTACCTCGAGGTATGTAGAAAAAACATTTAAAGCTGTGTCTATGGCCGAATCACTGATTCTCTGAATCAGCATCGAATCTTCAGGGACAGTGATCCAAATCAACAAATCAAATCACTGTCCCCGATTCGGACCAAATCCAAATCCAGATTGAATAGGGCCAGCCTCACACACCCCTACTAAACCATGACTGAGGAATGCGTACCTACCCAGTAACTAGAAAGGGTTTGACAACTGGATCTCTGGAATTTGAGTAAGGAGTCTAGGTAGCCAAGAAACTAAATGGTTATTAATTCAGAAACCAGGAACCAGGAACTTAACCAGGAACAACATTTACTTGGGGAATTTGTGGAAATGTTCTTCAAAGATGCAGCTCAGGTAAAACAAATGTTTTGTAGACAGTTGCTTTGCAGTGAACAATTTATCCTGCCTCCAGAGTCAAAAACCATCACAGTAACTACATTGTTCTAAAGACAAGATGGGGGGTCAAAACCTCTTGAGATCCAAAGTCTCAGGGGCATTTTAGCAGTTAATGTTCTTGCAATGTGAATTTGGAAATGTTGCTGACAGACAGCAAATAGTGAAATAGGGGACAAGGTTTGCAAAGTGTGAGTAAATGGATCTAATAAATGGTGACAGAAAACTACAAGAAGGAAAAGGCTTAAAAGAGTGAAGGTCAGGTCTTGCCATTTCTGATAGACTTGTTCTGGTTAGTGTTATATATTTAAGTGAGGGTCAACACATTGGTATGAGATTTTCTGGTTAGGAATCTGGAGTTGCTCTTCTAATCCAACAAAGCCATGAGTTTTCCAATACCAGTCCATCATGACAGAGAGAGGCTTTCCAACATGGCATTGCTTCTCTTTGCTTGACTGTTGGACCTAGATGATATCCAGGTGTGAGGCAAAATAGTCAGGATTAAGATCAAAGCTGCCAACTTATCTTGAATTTGTTTTGAGTTCAGTTTTGTTTCAGAAAGAGGCAGTTTATCCTGGGAGGACAGTCAGTGAGATGGAATTTCCCTTGACAAAAAGAAAATAGAGTTTGTACAGAATTGGCCAACTCTGTAGGCACGTTCAGATGCTCAGAGCTGTGTGCATTTCTACCACAGCTACAGAAGCTGTACTTGTAAGTTTGCCAACACTACAAAACCAATGTAATGACTGGCAGAGAAAGAGAAACCATTTTAGTGGGCAGCGGAGTTATGATTTAACATTTTCAGAGTTGAAAAGGGCTCTTGTGATTGCTTGTGTCTTGGCCCATGTATGTTTCAAAATCTCTTTCAGACTAACATAAAGGTTAGTGCTTACAGCTTGGGGACAGTATTGATATAAGAACACAATGGACTTGAAAGGGTGTTGGCTTATTGCAGTCTAAGCTTCCTTGAAATAAATTATTGCACCAACCCAAAGGAATTCCTACCAGTAGTTAAATCTACAGAAGCACTGACCTTTATTTAAGGCAGCTGTATAAAGCAATTAAGCACCCCCAAGAAACAATAGCTGCCTCCATCCACATTAAGCCCCCAAAGAAAAGGCTGCCTGCAAGGCCACTCTGGAATTTGAGCTTTGTGGGAGAAGGGGCTTTGCTAAATGCTGTTTTGAGTAAAGGCCTGGGTTAGTATATGGGACAAGACAATAGTGGGGAAGCTGAGAGAGAAGATGCAGAAAGCCAAAGATATGTTATGAACAGGAGCTTATGTCACGCATGCTGCAAGTAGCACAGGCAGCATCTGTGTGTGGCATGTAGCCGATCGGGGAGGAGACAGGCAGGAAAAGGCAGATAGAGCAGAAAGCAGAGAAGCAGATTGAGTAGGGTACAGAAAGCAGAGCAGGGAAAGGGATTGGAGTGGCACATAGGGAAGGCACAGGGCTTAATCTGTGGCATGCTTGGCAAAAAGTCTAGAGCATGACCTTGAGGAAAGGCTGCTGGGGCTGAATGATGACTGAAAGAGGCTTGGGACTATGAGCAAAGACACTGGCTCCTGCCTGGTTTTTTTCTGTCTTCAGGGAAACAGGACTCTGTACATCCTTTGTAAACAAACATAGATATCAAGGAAACCCTTGATTCTATCACTATATCTTCCCTCACTGAAACAACCCTCAAGACTACATTTTTGTATATCTATTCAGATAAAAAGAGATAGCAGTAATAATAGTTTTGAGTTAACTAAATATATGGGTCAATATCAGCTTAAAGGTAACTGCCAATGGAAGAAAAAATGTCTTTCTGCTTCTTATTTTATTTCTATGTAATTTATAGACTGTATTTATGCTAGAGGGCATTTTGAAAGTCTCTTGTGTCTGCTTCTGTGTGCATTAAAAATTTAGGTCCCATTTATTTTGGAACTCTCTAGACCAGAAACCAGCAACCTTTTCAAGCCACAGGCTGGAACAACCCAGCTCCAGTCTGACCTGTGCTGAGTGGCTTCCACAGCGTGTCAGCAGTAGGAGCCTTTCCCTGTGTCCACATCCAGGCCAGGCATCTGGGAGCTATTCCTGCTGTACCACCATTTCCCCCAACCCTCAGATGCCTGTCTGGGGTGCAGGTGCAGCTCCTATCCACTAAGGTGCCACACCAGGGCAGAGCAGCTGGAAGCTGCATCCATGCTGCTGCTGCTTCTACACTGCAGCTGGGAGGCAGGGAAAAGGAGGGAAAGGAGAAGTCACAGCAGCATGGACACAGCTTCCCACTGCCCAACCACATCACAGCTTCTCACCAGCTGCAAGTTGCATCCAGTAAGGAGCAGGGGATGGGAGGAGAAATAGCTGGAAGTTGCCTGGCCCTGGTACAAGTGTGGGCGTAGGCAAAACTCTTGGGCTCCGTATGAGAATTTAAAGAATGCTTTAAATATTAGGAAATAACCATGTATAGGAGGATATATTGATTTTTGTCTAAATATGTATTACATACTATTAAGTGAAGAGCATTTTTTTTATCTAATGAAAAGGATGTGGATAGATGGGCAGGCAGGCATTAGTGGGCGTGTATTATGTGCTTTATCTCTCATGTGCTTATTAAAAGGGTAGACTGTAAACTTAGAAAGCTCATAACATTGTTGGTATCCAGGTTGTAGCAGTATTGGTCTAGAGAAAAAGGCAATCAGGACTTGTAGTAGAGATGGTATCTTTTATTAGACCACAACAAGATTTTTGCAAAAAAAAGTCTTTAATTGCAAGTTTTCAGGCACAAACACCCTTCATCAGGCACTGAAGAAAAATTGTAAAAGTTATCCTGGGTAGAAATGAAAGTTCATATTTCATAGGATTTCACAGAGGGGTCAATAGATGGAAAACTCCTCTGGGCAGTAAGTTCATTGTGCAAAAATCTTGTTGGTCTAATAAAAGTCATCACCTCTATCATGTGTCATGATTGCCTCGTAACATTGATGGGAATCTAAGGAATATGGAAGAGGAACTGACAGACAGTGCAAGAAGAAAGCGCCAGCTTTAGGGTCTAAATAGTCGGGACTGGAGGACTTCTGTTGCCAAGAGGGGTGTCAAATATGCAGTCTATACTTTGGAGAACACATCAAGAGGCCCAAAGGTAGGAAGCGTTCCTATATCTTGCCTGGCCTTGGCAAGCCTCTCTTTCACTTAGGGGCTGAAAATAATCATGACTTATATCTAGGACTCCCAGTGGGAACTCCAGCAAAGCCCAAAATGACCATTGTAGTTTGCATTGGTATGCCGAGGATCTTTGCACTTATCCAAGGACTATTGCACTCCGTGCAGTTTTCATGACTGACTGTGGGAGGTCTTCTGAAGATCAAGGGAACTTGGAGAAGAGGGGGACAAGCGCCCATAACTTCCACTACTGCAATCACCTGAAACAAGCACCATTTTCTTTTAAAAAGCCCTGGACAGACAACACGTACACTCTGGAATAGATAAGGAGTAAGTGTGTATATCTACTTGTCTCCCCCACTGCACAGTTGGTACTGCACAGTCCCCATGCACATGGGACGTTTCTGACCCTACTGTGCAGTAGCAACAAGCTACTGCGCAGTAGCTTGTTGATACTGTGCAGTAGTGGCGGTGGCAGAGTTAGTGCCTGCTGACGCTATACCATTGGTGCGATGTAGAAGTGCCCACAGGCACTGAAACAATCAGGAGCAAAACTACATCTCCCTGATTCCTTTTCACTTCTCTCCAATCCACTGGTGTTAATGGCCTTATCTCCTTTTTAATGGTCTTGATGTTCCACTATTCAAACTATCCTTTCTTCTGCAGTTTTGCAATCTGGTAATGTTTCTCTTCGATTTCACAGCATTGCAGACTGTTTTTCACTCTAGCTAGAAACCTTCAGTCAGGTATAGTAATATTAACTCAGGGGTAGAAATGACTGACAGTGAAGTACTGGAGGCGCTGTCAAGACAATCAAGAAATCTTACTCAGATTTGTGAAACAAAATTAAGAAATGTACATTTAACTGTAATGACAACAGGACTAATGACACAGAATCATTTGACTATTTTGACTATTTTTGCCTAGTTTGTGAGGTTTCTTTAAACTTAATATATTATCTAGCAAATCACCGCACATACCAATAGTTCTTTTGTTTTTTGCTTCCATCATAAGCTACATAATATAACTCTAGGCTTCTAGCGTATTAGTAAAGCTTTCAGGTTTTCTAATTTGAGAAAAATGTGTTGGTAGTGATGATGCACTATGTCACCTAGGCTACACCCCCCTTTTCAAAATCCTAGATCTGCCCATGGTGTCATCTCTCCCTAATACCTATTAGTAGAGACAAATCCCAGAGTAGACTTACAGAAGAGAGTCAGTTATCTGGGAAGTCAGTTCATCAGAAGATTTTGTGTTAACAAAACCATGAGCCCACAGTTGGGTTTTGCTTGTCAGGAATAGAACTATGCATTGTTTATTTACTAGTGCTTTGATATTTTAAAACATTACATTTACCATGTTTTTTCATGTTGTTTTTAATATTTGCTACAAAGTACAGTAATTAAAGTACAGTTTTCAGCACTTCATACTGTGGTACCGGATTATCTGGAAAAAAATATTTACTGGTATGCTGGTGACATTATTCATTCCAGATAGTTGACTTCCTTCTACATTTCAGATTTATTTTATAAATCAGAGAAAAGCAGATCTTACTTAATCTTTTTGGTAACTAGTTACCATATTATATTAACCAGGGTGAGATGAAAATGTGATGGTTAATTTCAGAGGGATTCTACACCTTCAGTGCATGAATTTCATCAAATTTAGTGATGAAAGGAACCCACTGGTTTGCAGCTCACTCTCTCTGGATTATGTATGTGGCTGCTTAGTCAAGAGACCAGGGTACTTTAATCCTTTTTTCTGACTCTGCCCTCCAATGATCTTGGATGAGGCAATTATCATTTCTGAGCTTGAGCTTCCCCATCAGTAACATGGTGATAATGACACATGCTTTTCTCACAGCTGTGTGGTGAGGCCTGACTGAGGCAAACTATGGCCTGACACATCCTGCCACACAGACAGTAGGAGAGCATAAGGCACCCACTGAGGTACCTGTGCTGTGGATAGAAGAGCAAGAGAAATGATAGGTTGTGCTTCAGGGGAGGAATGCTGTGCCAGAAATACACCTAGTGCATTTTTCCCCTTGAAATGCACTCTTAGAATCACAATCCACTTCCTGGGACAGCATAATAATAGGGGGTTTTGGCAAGGGCACACATAAGCATAAGAGTTTGCAGCATGAGGGGCTAAAACTGAAGTAATTTTCTTTTGAAATGGCAGAGCTTCTGTGCCACAAAGACAGAAATTCATAATAAAAGCCAGTAATAGTGAAAAGCTGTTAACATTTTCAGCAAGACTAAAATATTCGAAAGTAAAAACTGGCTGTCTTAAACAAATATTTAGGCATCTAAGGGCACATCTATATGTTGCCCTATGGTGACATAGCAATGTTCTACATTGCCATACAGTGAGCTACAGCAATGTAATGATCATACAGGTCTACATGCGATCACCAGCTATGTCACCATAGTGGCACGCTTCCCCTGGTATAGCGTGCCGCTATGGTGATAATTTCATAGTTAGTAGGGTCGGAAGGGACCTGAGCAGATCATCAAGTCCGACCCCCTGCCATGGCAGGAAAGAGTACTGGGGTCAAACAATCCCAGCAAGGTGACTGTCAAGCCTTGTCTTAAAGACCCCCAAGGTAGGAGGCAGCACCACTTCTCTTGGAAGTTGGTTCCAGCTCCTAACCACCCTGACAGTGAAGTAGCGCCTCCTGATATCTAGCATGAATCTATCCTCTGCCAGCTTGTGACCGTTATTCCTGGTCACTCCTGGCGGTGCTCAGGGGAACAGGACTCCCCCAATGCCTGCTGGTCCCCCCTGACTAGTTTGTAACAGGCCACTAGATCCCCCTCAGCCTTCTCTTGTGGAGGCTGAATAGGTTCATGTCCCGTAGCCTCTCCTCATAAGGCCTGCCCTGCTGCTCCCTGTTCATGCAAGTGGCCCTCCTCTGGACCCTCTCCATGCTTTTCCCAGAACTGGACGCAGTACTCCAGCTGGGGCCTGACCAGTGCCGCATAGAGGGGGAGTATAACCTCCTCGGACCTGCTTGAGATGCATCTGTGGATGCATGACAAGGTGCGATTGGCCTTCCTGACTGCATCCCCACACTGCCGGCCCATGTTCATCCTGGCATCAATGATGACTCCAAGATCCTTTTCTGCCTCTGCACTGATGAGAAGGGAGTTCCCCAGCCTGTAGGTATGGTGCTGGTTGTTCCTTCCCAGGTGCATCACCTTGCAGTTGTCAGTGTTGAAACCCATCCTCTTCTCATCTGCCCACCCCTGTAACCTGTCTAGGTCCAATTGCAGCCTATTCCTTTCTTCTAACGTACCCACATCCCCCCACATCTTAGTGTCATCAGCAAATTTGAACAGGGTGCTTTTTACCCCCTCGTCCAAGTCACTGATGAAGATGTTGAACAGTTCGGGCCTGAGGACCGAGCCCTGGGGGACCCCGCCGCCCACATCTTTCCAAGTCGAAAATGACCCGTCCACCACCACTCTCTGGGTGTGGCCCTCCAGCCAGTTAGCGACCCAATTGACTGTGTAGGTGTCGACACCGCAGTCCCCTAGTTTTTTAATGAGAACGGGGTGAGAGACAGTGTCAAAAGCCTTCCGAAAGTCCAGGAAGACTACGTCCACTGCTACCCCTGCATCTAAGGATTTGGTGACCTGGTCATCGAAGGCCACCAGGTTGGTCTGACAGGACCTGCCTCTCATGAACCCGTGTTGGTTGCCCCTAAGCATAATCTCCCCTGCTGGGCCCTTGTGGACATGCGCCAGAATAATTCTCTTGAAAAGCTTACCCAGGATCGAGGTAAGACTAACTGGCCTATAGTTTCCCGGGTCCTCCTTCCTCTCTTTTTTGAAGATGGGAACCACACTGGCTCTCTTCCAGTCCTCTGGAACCACACCAGAGCACCACAAGTGCTCATAAAGCTGTGCCAGGGGTCTCGCAATGACCTCAGCTAATTCTCAGCACTCTGGGGTGGAGATCGTCCGGACCAGCTGATTTAAATACATCCAGTCCCTCCAGAAGTTCCCTGACTAGTTCCTCCCTGACCCTTGGCCTAGGTGCGCCTCCCCTGGGGCCTGAGGGGGGCCCAGAGGTGGGGCTGATCTGGTCCCTGCTCAGGAAAATGGAGGCAAAGAAGTCGTTAAATAGATTAACTTTGTTGTCTGGTGTAACTACCAAATTTCCTAGCGTGTCTTGCAGAGGCCCCGCGTTACCCAGTACCTTCTTTTTGCCCCCTATGTATTTATAAAAGGACTTCTTGTTGTCCTTGATCTGGGAAGCTAGTCCCAGTTCCATCTCCGCCTTGGCCTTCCTGACTGTCCCCCTGCAGCCCCGAGCAACCACAGTATAGTCCTCCTGGTGATGGTCCCTCCTTTCCATTGGGTGTACGCCTCCCTTTTAGCTAGAAGACATTCCCGGATGCTTTTAGTAAGCTATGGGGGCTTTTGCGCCCTGCTGCGCCCTTTGATCCGTGTTGGGATTACCTCCCTTTGCGCTTGGAGGATCATCTCCTTAAGGAATGACCACTCTTCTTGGACACCTGGCTCCCCTTCCCTCCGGGACCTCAGTGCTTCCCTGACTATTCTCCTTACCTCATTGAAATCCGCCCTCCTGAAATCTAGGGCTGCTGCCTTGCTGTAGGCCTTTGCCACCTTGCACTGGATGGTGAATGCCAGCAGGCAATGATCACTGTCGCCCAGGTGGTTGAGAACCTGCAGCCCCCTCACCAGGTCATCGCCCATGGCCAGCACCAGGTCCAAAAAGACATCTCCCCCTGATGTGGCAGCAAAATCTAACTGCGCGCCATTTGCATGGCGCAGTAACTGCCCGTACTGCGCTGTGCTTCAGTACTTCCAAAAGAAAGTACTAAAGTACAGCACTATAGCAACGTCACCATATGGCAATGTATGTGCTGAATATTTAAAAAGCACTGGTGTGGCTTGCTTTGATGTCAAGCTGCAAACTTAGACTGAGGAGGATGGGCTTGTCAAAGCGTTTCAGATTTCTTGACTTGAGGAAATTCAACGTATCGGAAGGGGTGTTGACTGGAAATACAGTGTAAGCTATTTATTATTAGGTTTGTGTTTGTGGTGATGCAATTAAGGATAAGAATTGAGACCCTGGACCTGTCTTTTCTGACATAGAGAAATGTTTTAATTTCTTAACAGATAGAGGCTTGAGGTAAACTCTGAAATTCTGTTACCAGTTTGAACCAGCTCCCCTTTTGATTAAAAGGGGCTGGCAACAGAACATTCCCTGGAAGGTGTCCTCAGTTTTGTACAAGGCTCCTTTTGGTTCAAAACCGTTCAAATGCATTGCCCTTCAGAACGAGCTGCAACCTACATCTATGTGAGTTGCTGGAGAGGGGCCTTTTAAAGAAAGCCACAGTGTGTGTGGGAGGGAAATTTGGTCTTCAACAGGAAACCTTGTTTTGTGCTCATAATTTGTAGTCAGGGGTACCTACAGTCTTGAATGGGCACTCATCCTTGTTTTTTTTGTCTAACTCAAATCATAATAATTAGGAAACTAATTAGAGAAAACAAGTACCAAACAACTACTTTAACAATTTAAGACTATAAAATGGGAAGAAAATAACTAGCAACATGAAAACAAATTATCAACTTTAAAAATAATTGAAATATAGACAATAATAAACATCTCAATGTTTATCCATCCTGCCTGAAATAGCAAAGATACTGCCATCGGAGGGGACAGAAAAATATTTTAATGGTATACAACCACACTAAACCAAACTACTTAGATTAACTTTCAGAAGGAGACCTTCTGTATCTTCTATATCACAGTGTTCTGACTTATTGGCATGCGATTGAAGGGGCAAGTAGATGTTGGGTGGGTGTTCACCTCCCTTACATTCCATCAGAGATGTGAGTGGAGTGAGAGGCTGCACAGAGCACCTATGCGGTCCCATGGATGGTGCTGTCACAAGTTTCTGGATCTACATTGATGAGGAAACACATATACCAGGAGGGGGATCCACAGGAGTACTATTCAGAACAGCAGAAAAGATGATCAACACTATTTTACAGATGAGAAACCAGAGAAGGCAGAGAAAGCAGCTATGCGACTTCTCTAAGGGCAGATGGGGAATCTGTGGCACAACCAAGAAATGAATCTAATCTCCTGAATAGTCCCTTGGCCACAAACTGCCCTTACTATTGCATAGAGGCTGGCTTATCCAAATCATCAGTCTGGCAGGGCTTACAAAATGTAGGACAAAACAGTGTTGCACAGAACTGGCAGAGAAAGGCCTAGAAAGGCCCTTAGTTTTCAGGGACACCTGGTTAGCCCAGAGCTGCCAACTCTCACAATTTTAATGGGTACATTATGGTATGTCATACATTTATTTCCTGCTTCTTTGGATCTGTTGAATGTCCCTTGTTGACTTTTTGCCCTTTGTGTGTCTTATTAATTCCAATGGGTTTGAAACTATAGATTGCCCTTTATTCCCTACAGCCTCTATATGTGGCTGTGACACTGCCCCCATGACAGTGTGCCCACTGTGCACCACCAGTTCCAACGAGAATGAACCTAGGGAAGATGGCTGCCCCATCAAGTTCTATAGTTAAGACACTGTGCGAAGAAGAAGGTGAGGTAGTAGATTACAGGGTGGAGAAGGAAGAGAATAGGGATAAATTTCATAGATTGTGAGGCTGGAAGAGACCTCAGAAGATCATCAGGTCCAACCCCCTGCACCAGGCAGGAAAGACAACTGGGGTCAAGGTGATTGCCTCCTGTTGAAGATTTACAAGGTAGGTGATTGCATCACCTCTGCAGGGAACTTATTCCACAGTGAAGAAGTTGTTTCTAATGTTGAGCCTGAAACGGTCTTCCAGGAGTTTGTGACCATTACTCCTGGTTATCCCCAAGGATGCCATGGTGAACAGTTGTTCACTGAGCCCTTGATGTATGCCCCTGATGTAGCGGTAAGCTGCTACCAAGTCCCCTCTGAGCCTTCTCTTTTTCAGGCTGAAGAGTCCCTTGTATGACTTGCTGTGCAAGTCTCTGATCTTATGGATGGCCCTTCTCTGGACTCTCTCAAGCTTTACCACATCCTTGTTAAAGTGTGGCACCCAGAACTGGATGTAGTTCTCCAGCTACAGTCTCACCAATGCCGAGTAGAGTGGAAGAATCACTTCCTTAGTTTTGCTGGGGGTGCATCGATTGATGCATGCCAGGGTATTATTTATCCTGTTGGCTATGACATCACACTGCCAGCTTATATTCATACTGTGGTCTATTATTACCTCCAGGTCCCTTTCATTCGTGATGCTGGTCAGTCTGGCATTGCCAAACCTATAGGTGTGTGTGTGGGGGGGCGGGGGGCATTCCCCAAATGGAGCACTTTACATTTCTTGACGTTGAACTTCATTTGATTCTGATCCGCCCAATTTGCTAGCCTGTCTAGGTCTGCCTGGATCTGCAGCCTATTTTCAAACATGACTACACTTCCCCATAACTTGTTGTCCACAAATTTGGCCAGTAAGCTCTTCACCCCCACATCCAAATAATTGATAAAGATGTTGTAAAGCACTGGACCAAGCACCAACCTCTGAGGGACACCACTGGCCACTTCTCACCAAGACGACACAGATCCACTCATTAGAACTCTCTGGGTCTTACCTCATAACCAGCTCTCTACCCACCTAACTGTCTTACAGTTGAGCCCACAATCCTCCAATGTATTCATGAGAACATCATGGGATACTGGATCAAAGGCCTTTTGGAAGTCAAGGTATACTATGTTGACCTCCTCTCTCTTATCCAGGTGGCAATTTACCTGATCGTAAAAGGAGATTAGGTTGGTAAGACAAGACCTACCTGCAATGAAGCCATGCTGGTTGCCATTCAGAATCCTACCTTTTGCAAGCCTATTGCATATAGACTCCTTGATGAATTTTTACAGGATCTTCCCTGGAATAGAAGTTAGGCTAACTGACCTATAGTTACCCGGGTCCTCCCTCCTCCCCTTCTTGAAGATGGGCACAACATTGGCTGTCTTCCAGCCAAGAGGTTTGGAAAAGTTTTACCAGCAATCGTGCAATGACTTTGGCTAGCTCCTTCAGCACCCTCGGATGAAGTTCATCCGGCCCTGCTGATTTATATATATCTAATTTTTTCAAATGCTCACATACCATTTCTACGGTAATAGTAGGAAGGCTGTCATTTCTACCCTGCTCATTCTGTATCCACTCTGGCATGATTTTGCCCTCGGGGGTGAAAGACAGAAGCAAAGTAGTTATTCAGTGACCACTGGTAACCAGCTGTCCTGAGTTGTTGAGCAGTGGCCCCACACTCTCATTTGTTTTCCTCTCGTTCCCTACATACCTAAAGAAGGACTTCTTGTTGTCCTTGATTCCTGTCACTAATTTTAGTTCAGTTGCTGCCTTAGCCCTTCTAATCTGTTCCCTACAAGTGCAGGCCATTGCTGTATAGTCCTCCTTGGGGCATGCCCCAAGCTTCCATTGTTTGTATGCCTTTCTTCTTTCTTAAGAGGTCCGTGATTTCCCTGTTTAGCCAAGAGGGCTTCCCAGCCCTTTTGCTACCTTTCCTCTGCATGGGAATGGACTTTGCTGGTGCTTTGAGGATTGTGTCTTTAAGGAACAACCACTCTTTATGCACTCCTTTCACCTTTGGCCCCTGGTCCTGTAGCCCTTTCCCTACTAGTGACCTGAGTTGGTTGAACTTTGCATTTTTGAAGTCCAAAACTTCAGTCCTGCTATCTAATTTGTGTGCCTTGTGACGGATGGATAGAAGGAAATGCGGGTAGCAGAGCAGACTGGCTGACATTACAGCCTGGCATAAGGCACACAGGGGAAATGAAGCGGGGATCATAGGGCTATTCAGGGCATGAGAGATAGCCAGGAAATTGGACTGTGCAGGAGACCCGAGTGGAGGACTGGAGAATGCATGGTGCAGGAGAGCAGAAGAGGAGGAGACTGGGCTTGAATATGTAAAGAGAAGGGGAGCACAGAGGGAAAGGTGAGTGTGATCAGGGGCTCTATGAAATAAGAAGAAATTCTAGAGGAGGAAAAGAATATAGAAAGGATAACCAGATTTATTGAGACAGCTCACATTTCTGTGCATATTGCTCAAAGTTGGACTTTGAACCCACACACAAAGTAAGTGTGGGCACCTTAAGTGTGGGCACCTCCTTCTAAAGCCAAAAGTTCCTTTCATCGATTATTTTTAATCTCATAAATCGATTTTGTGATTTTTTTGGAGGGGGTGACATGATTTTCGAATGTTTGCTGGTGGGTTACCATGAGGCATCCTTGTTTGGCCAACACGATATCACAAAAAAAAGTAAAGTGAATAACATGAGAAAAAGGACAGCCAAGAACATTATGATTACATAATAGAAATTATGCTTACTCAATGGACAGAAAAGATGATAACAAAGCTTTTGTACCTGATGAAAAAGATGGTCAAAGATGGAGGGAGAGAGATAATAAGCAAGCTGTTATGATGGCACCCTCCCACCTTGGAAGCTATGAGAAGCTGGCTAGGAGGTGAGCAGTATATACATTTTCGTTATCTGTAAAAATTGAGATGGTTGTTCAGTTTAGAGCATAGGGGTATATGACCATGGTGGGCAAGAATCAGGTTTTCTTGGACTGACAGAAGAATGTTATTGCCAAAGTGTTTTCACAAGCCTCACACAAAAACCGCTCTGGCTGGAGTGCAATTAAAAATTGGCTGGAAGGAGTAATGGAATAGTAAGTGAGGCTGCCTAAAGCGTTTTAAAAGAAAATTAGTTGTTTTTATAGCTGTGAATGAAGCTACAGATTTCAGCCAAAATCTGAAGTCAGAAAAACTAAGGCTTGCAAATACAAGGAGAGAAAAATTAAAAAGTGCGATGTTAAGCAAAAGTAGTGTGAGAAATATGAAGTCCCCAAGGACAAAGACTTGCTCGGAAGACGGAACGTTTTGTAAACGTAAGAGGTGATATGAGGAACCTCAAAAACCAGCAGAAAATGGATGTGGGACAAGTGATTTGTTTTTTAGAGCTGTTTTAAACCACCAGCAAGACATGATGATGCATATTGGCAGGCTGGGGTCATCAGTAATGAGACCATGAAGATAGCAACTTTTGAGGGTGTTAGTTTGAGCCTGGGATCTTCCAGTCGAGATGCATCGATTTGAGAGGACGCATTTTGTCAAATTCTGCTTTCATCCCTGCCTGTCCAATCTGATTGAGCACGCTGGATGAAGGGGATGTATTGTTTTTTAGAAAACCTCGCTGTCATTTTCCTATAACCACAACCATTTCACAGATTTGTCACTTTGCACTTGGACAGTGCCTGGTGATTTTCCGTGAGTCCTTTAAACTGTTGTATTCTTGTTCTCAAGCCTAGTTCCCGGAGAGAGCCGGAGGAGGTTTTCACCCGGAGGGCCAAACCCAGCGGAGCAGTAGCATAAACACGGTTGAGGAAAGAAAGGGGTCAATAATGACGTTGGCAACTGCGATTTAGAAATCAGTTCTGGGCATGCTTAGCAGCATTTGTTACGATTCCTTCTCTTTTTTTTTCCTCCCCGTAAAAAGCTGACTAATGCTTCTCCACCCTTTTTGTGACGTCACGCATTACACTGCCCGGCAAGCAGGCCCGAGGGCTGTTACTATCAAGTCGTGACGGGCGGGTTGTGCGGTGCGGTGCGTCTGCGCCTCGCCGGGAGCCGCTTGCTCGCTTTCAAAACACACACACACACACATATACATACATATACAGCCCCCCTCCCCCAGGTCCCGGCCTCCAGGCAAGGCAGAAAGTCGCAGATGAGGGAAAACTGTAGCTCTCACAAGCCCGGTTTAAAATGTTCCCCCCACGCACGCAGCCTCTCGCCACCTCTCAGGCTGCCTCCGGCATGCGGGCGGCAGCCGGGCCGGCCCCGAGCGCTCCCCACCCCGCGGGCGCGGCTGTGCCCGGCGGAAGCGGCGAGCAGCAGCCGCTCGGACAATGCTCGCGCCCAGCCAGGCGGGCGGCGGGGAAGGCCAGGGCAGCCCCGTGGTCCGGCTCCCCGGGCCGCACGGCAGTAGCGCCTCGCGCGGGCCCGTCTCCGGTGCGGCGGGGGGGCCCGGGCCGCCCGCACTTCCTCTTCCTCTGTGCGCGCAGCGGTGGGGAGGGCGGGGGCTGGGGGAGGAGGAGGCAGCGGCGGCGGCTGCCGGAGGAGCCCGAGCCCGGGAAGGAGGGAGCGGCAGGGGGGGCCGAGCCGGGCCGAGCCGAGCCCATCCCCGCCGCAGGCGGGCAGGCAGGGCCGGGGCGGGCGGGGCAGGAGGGCGGTGCCAGGAGCCGGCGGGGCCCGGCAGTGCCCGTGTCACGGCGCCCGGGAAGCTGCCGCCGGATCCGCCCCCTGGAGAGGCCGGGGCCGCCGGAACAGCCGCCCCGCGCCGCTCGCCCGCCCCCGCCCCGGCCGAGAGCAGCTGGCCCGGGCGCGCCGAGGCGGAGGTGCCGAGTAGCCAGTGGAGCCCCCGGGCCTGGGCCGCCGCCTCTGAACTAGGATGTCCCGACATGAAGGTGAGAGGCCGGGCCGGGCCGGGCCGCGGCGGGCGGGCGAGGCCGGGGCCTGGCGCCGCGGGGAGGCGGATCATCATGGCGGCGCCGCCGGGAGCGGAGCCCGGGGCGGGCGGCGGCGGAGGCCCGGGTGCGGGGGGGGCCGCGCTGTGGAGCCGGGGCGGCGCGGCCGTTGGGGCTGGGGCCTGGCGCGGCCTAGCGCGGCCCGGGCCCTGTAGGGCCCCGCCCTGGGGCCGGAGCGTGGCCGCGGCCTGGCGGGCCCGGACCCTGCGCGGCGGGTGCGGGGCCGGGGCACGTGGAGGCCGGGGGCGCCCCGCGGCGGTTGCGTGTCGTGGGAGCCGCGGCTCGAGCCCGCCGGAGCCGGTGTTGATGGGCCGCAATGGGGCCTGGGCGGCTGGGCCGGCTGCCGGCTCCCCGCGGGCAGGGCAGGGCAGGGGCGCTGGTGCCCGCAGCTTTGCGAGGCCTGGGAGGTCCCGCCCGTCAGCAGAGGCTACTGGACACCTGCCATTGTCCCTTCGGCCCCCTCCTCTCCCGGCTCTAGGTGTGGAGTGGACACCATCGATGGTGATGGGAAGGCCTGAGCGCAGGAGGCAGAGGGGAGGATGCCTGCCCGAGAAGGGCTGAGTTTGGTCTCAGTGAGCAGGTGAGAAGACTGTCCTGGCCACCCTTCTGGCAGGGGCAGGCTTCACTGAGATGATTACAGGGGGATGCGTTTTTGCCAGGGCAGGTCCTGGCTCCTAGAGAGAGTGGTCTTCCCAGAGAGGTAGAAGTAATCTTTTGAATGGACTTTCCGGTCTGATCTTTTCAGACCTTCTGCAGCAGGGGTACTGTCATATAGATCTGAAACAGTTTGACAGTGTAATAAAGTTCAGAGGTTTATTAAGTAACACTGTGTTGGAGCCTGTCAGCCAGTGCATGGGTAACTTCGCAGTGCCTTGTGATGGAGATGCCACATAGCCTGACATCAGTATTTGTTTCTGTGTACATTTAGTTGAGTAAAGTCTTTCACGAGACTGATAGTGTCCTGATTTTTTTGAGTAAGAATGGGGATTTTGATGGAAGTTTTTAGTCTAATGTTTGCAGTACATCCTACCTCAGTCCTTGCCTTATTAAATGCATTCATCATATTTTTCCATGAATGATGGTTTTTGTTTTCTTTTCTTTTCTTTTTTTTACAGAAGTAGTTAAGCAAACACCAAGAGTCAGAAAAATGAGGGTTAATCTCTGCAGTTTAAAAGCTCCCTGGTGTGTTTTTGTTGGAGAATGTATTCAGTACATTCTCCACTTTAAGTGGTGTGGTGTGTATATCAGTGCATTTTAAGTGTAGTAACAAGGTAAGAACTCACCATAACCATGAGTTCTAGTTGTTCTGTGCTGAGCCTTACCATCTGAAAACTTGTATTATTTGATAAGAACATTTCAGTCTTAGTATTTTACTTGGGTAGAGAAGCCTTAAAAAACAGATTTTTCTGTGAGTATATTTGTGGTGTTCTGCATTGCAAATTGCCTAATGCATGATTTGGTTTGCTAGCATGAATGATCGTGTTATTTCCACAGTGGGACTTTGATGCTGATTGGAGAGTGTGATTTTTCGTAAACTGAGGTTAATATTTATAATTCCCTCTTAAAAGCTGGTAAACCAATGTTTGTTCTATCGAGCTATTTAGTTTTGCAAATGGAAATAGTTGCCCTTTTCTATTCAGTTGTAGGTTAATGTAAATTTTGGTAACTTTGTTATGGGTATATCTTCCTCCACGTAAAACCCCACAAGATAGAGAACACTACCACTGCTTTGTACGATACATTTTACAGGAATCTGGCTTGTGTTTTTCTGTCTTTCTAATGGTATTCTCTTTAACCAGCATTGCTTATGCTTTATTCAGATCTCAGTTTAGTCTTATTCTTAATTTAAATTTAGTTATGGGCTTGGGAAAGTGGATTTCACTTTACTTTGTTACAGAAGCTTTCCGTTGTTCATGTTGAGACTCGGTATCCATCCATCCCCCCTCCCCCCCCCCTCCCCAAAATCTGCAAAAGAAGTCATTCCCCCTTTACATCTTGCATGTGTGGTCTGTGGTTGGCAGATAATTTTTGGTCCAAATGTGAGTTGATTTAGAGAAGCTCTTTTTGAGGTAATGAGATTCAAGGGGAAAAAACAAACAAGCTTTAATCAAGTTCAGAAAATTATATATTTTGCTGTGTTCTTTTCAAAATGGCCTGTCCTCGAAATTCCAAATGAGATTTGATAGAACTTGGTGAGAGAGAGAACTCCAGATAATCTTTGAGATGGGGGCAGGCCAGGCTTGAGAGGCTCTACCCTGGAGAATATGGAATATCATGATTGTTCGTAGGCCTTAAATAAGGCATGGAATGCCTGGTAGTCTAAACTTTCTTTCAGCTAAAGTCTCTGGGACTTGTCTTTGCAATAATTTATAGAATGTGAACTAATTGCTAAAGAAATCTCTCTGGTTTCTTAAAAAAAAAAAATGGGGATGAGGTCATCATAGCCTGCCTCCTAGCTTTGTGTTCTTGTCTGCTGCCAGGCAGGAGAGATGCCAACTTATCATTTCCTGGTTTCTTTTCTGCCCACCTCTACTAAATGCATGCCAGTGGAAGTTCTATTGCTGTAGCTTTGTCCTAGAATATTAGCCCTTGACTTTTAGAGGCTTTGTCAGCCATGCTGCCAGGAGAAATGATAAGCATTGTACATCCATTACTAAGTAGTCTGGAAAAACTCACTGCCCCCCCCCTGCCCCCTGTCTCTGACCCCCTATTCCACATCTGGTATGGGGGAAATGCTCATTACCTCCCTACTTCGGTACTGGAACTTGCGGTCATCCTCCCAGCCTTAGTCTTGCTGCCATCCTTTTAGCAGTTTCACAGGTCTTTGTATTTGTCCATTTAGAGACCCTAAGCTCCTCCTCTTGAGGGATTATGTGGTGATGTAGTATTCAGCAACCTGTATTTAGGAACCAAGTGGAAGCAGAATCTTTATATTTATACATGCAGGATGACAAACAACAGAATCTACACATACGTCCCATCAGGAAGGAAAAATGTTAATGTCTGGAGATGGTAATATGTGACAGCACTTTTACTGCATGGCAGTAGAGTTTATTGGAATCCAGGGCAGGAAAGTCACAAGACTTGAGGAAAAAAAATGGAGAGTCAAACTTTCCAGGAGCACAATCAGAAAATTCTTTTGTAATGATCATGTGGAATCATGTTACTTCAGGATATGTACTATTACATATACAGAGAAAGGTAGTTAGCCATGTTATTTTGAAGTCATTTAGTCTTTAAGGTACATCTCTACCCTGCCTTCTGCCACATATATAGAGATGGGTAACCTAGAGTCCAGTATAGGCATGGGACTCCATGGCATACATAGCCAGTCCTTGGAAGCCTCTACAAATCCAAAGACTTGTAGTGGTGTCCTCCTAGCCCTTTGGGAGCTCTGCTGAAACTCTGAAAAAGTGCTGCATCCTTCCAGACTGTGAGGGATACCACTGTCCTCCTTGCTAAGCAGCTGACATGACCTAGACATCTGCCTACTACATGCTAATATTGCGTTTTCCCCAACATATTACATACTTCCATTCAGAGATTTGTCTCCCTGCAGGCATTTCAAAGTTTGAAGAAGCAGATGAGCGGTACTAGTCTTCATGTTTCTCTACTGATTATTCAGCAAAGCTCTGCTGTTCATCCTAGGAATTTAGAAGGTCCTGAGAAGAGAAATTGCAAGAAGAAGAGGCGAGAATTGCAGAAATCGAGCTACTGAGCTTAAAGAAATAGTAAAGTAGTAGGGACTACATGAGATGCTCTGGGCTGAGGAACCTCTTGGAGTACTTAAGATACTTCTGTGGAACTGGACCCAATGGAGCTTGAAAGCCCTGCAGGGCATCTGCTCCCTAGCTCCTAACGAGTCCATAATATAAATAAATCTCTGACATGGGAACTTGGTTGGGCTAAGTACATTCATATTAATAACTTTAAAGGTTAAGGAATTACAAAAAAACCCAAACCCTTTCCATGTGTGTGGTTTTTTGTTTTTTCTTTTTAAACTTATGCTGTTAGGAATTGAAGTACAGCATTAAAGTTACGTGTACATACAGTTGAAAAGGCAGAGGTAAGTCATCAGAACACCTTTAGCTCTGTTCTAGCAGTGGCCCAAGAGAACCAGCAACTCTCTACCAATTTGAGCCCAATATAAAAAGCATAAATAAAACTTTACATCCAACAAATCAATCATTTTATTGGTGCGAGCAAGGACTGGAGTGATTCCCCTTCTCCCCCCCTCCCTTTAATTGTACAATGGCTATGTCATGCCCTGTCCCCAGAAAGTCATTCAAATTCCTGGCTAGACAAATGGCACATTGGCCGCAGTCATTCTTTACTGCTTATTAAGATTTCCTGCCATCGATTTGTATAAATGTTAAGCACACAGTTGGTCTACCTTGAATTCAGGCCTCTTACAGCTAATCATGAAACCAAACTAGTATATATGAAAAAGGCAAAGTCATTGTGTTGTTGAAGCATCACATTGACTAATAGGGATGTATGTGCATGAAATCAGTTGTAGATAAAAGTTTGGTAGTGCACACTTTGTATGTACTTAAAGCTTCCCCAAATTTTAAGATCTTTATACTCCGTAAGTACGAGGTCTTAAATTCAGCAATGCATTGAAAACTTCCTGGAGCCCTTTTATAAGGGAAAAAAATTGAGCTGAGATGGTAGTGCTCCAGATACTCTATCAGTACAGTGTCTTTTCAGAGATTAATGCTTAGCTCCAAGTAGCACTTCAGAGCTACATAGCTCAGAATGCACAGCACTTTGTATCTTTGCATCTCAGAGTACTTCATCCTCATGAGTTAGTACACTATTAGCTGGTAAGAACAAGTTTAGCCATGTAGTCAGAAAAATTAAGTGCAGTTTCTGATACTGAGTTGACGTTATAATTTAGGTAATCAGAGTTATGTTTGAGGAGCGGGAATTTTGGTGCTAAACTTCAACTAATCGAAAATAAGGGAAACAGTTTTGCATTATAGTCAAAATGTTGTTTGTTTCTCTGGAAAACCAAATCACCTTTGAAAATATAAAAATCATAACTTCCCAGTAGTGGCAGATGGGCATGAACCTCAATTGTTCCACATCATTTAATTTTATTTTAAAAAGTACATTTTATCCCTTTGGATAGCACAAAAAGCTTCTAAATAAGAAGCAATGCAGTGCAGTCTCTTTTAATTTCTAAAAAGGGACTTAAATAATAGATATGTGAAGAAAAGATTTATTTTCTTTTGGATCTGGGGTCATTGATTAAAAAATGGTTGGAAGACAGATAAAGAATAGGAATTAATGGTTAATTTTCATCATGACAAAAGCATTGTAGTAGAATTCCTTCTAGTTCTGTAGTCGGTCCAGTCTTTCATATGTTAAATAATCTGGAAAATTGAAAGGTGGAAAGAGAGATAGTAAAACTGGCAAATGATACAGTTACTTATGACCAAAAGGGATTCTGAGGAATTTCAGAGGGAACTAAAGAAACTTGGTGGATGGGTATTACAGTGATAAATATAATTCATTAATGTTAAGTGAAAAGTAAAGTACAGGGACAAATTGAATCTGTTCATATACCCTACAAGTCTCTAAGTTAACTAACTGTATTTTCACAGGAAAGGATGTGGGTTCGTTGTAGATAGTCTGTGGCTTCTGCCATGCCATGCATTTGCTTATTTGACTATGGTTCATGTTGGGATAATGCATCAAGAGTGGCGTGGAGAATACTACAAACAATATTACACCCAAGATAGTAACCTAAAAGAATGGAAAGTTTGTAAAATCAACCATTCAGAAGTTAGGAAATGCCAGAATGAAGGTGGCATGTAGAAGCTTAATTAAGTCAGTCCCCTCATGCATATATATCATGATTGTCTTTAATTATGTGATCACATACTGTCTTCTTCATAAGAGCCCTGGTTCATTGGGATTTGGAATGGACTGCACTCTGAAAATGAAGCAGGGATGGATAGTGAAGGAGACTGCTATGTATAGCACCCTTGCTTTATTATGTACAGAAATCAGGAGACATGCAGAGAGTGAGACACGGCATGGCAGAGAAGAAAGGATGTGTGGTTAAAGCAGTGGAGTGTTACTGTATGGAGTTGGAGGTTATTCCTGTTTCTGTCACGCAGTTCATATGGGATGCTGGGCAAGTCACTTCAATCAGACTTTGCTAGAGGGCCACTGGGTACATTCCTTATTTTAGGTGTCCTAATTAAGATTCTCAGTCTGAGCTTTCACTGCTGGAAATGAAGTCACTGGATGCTGAATTTGAAATAGATAAACTGCTATAAAGTGCTAGGAAACAAGGAAAATGTGGCCCCCAAGGAGTCTCAGATTGAGCAGTGAAAATAAGTGGACGCTTTTGGCTTCTCTGCATATAAGTTTCAATCTTTTAAAGGGAAGAATAATGCTACTTTGCCTCAAAGTCATGTAAAAAAATTAATAGGTTATGAAGCTTTCAGGTATTAAAATAATAAGCATCATGGAGAAGGTTCTGAGGAAATTAATGTATCCTTGTGCAGAGTTTAGCTCCAGACACAGAACAATAAGCAAAATATTGAGCATCATCTATGATGTGCACTGAATAAGGCAGTTGGTTCTATTTGATTTTTTTACATGGTGAATTATAGCCTAGATCATAAGTTTGCATATGGGGGCTGCTACATGTGTTTTAAAGGGGGAACAGACGTATCATTTTCCCTAGTTTTTTTCTTAAAAATTGATGTACCACTTTAGGTAAAACTTGCAAACAAAGTGCAGTCTCAGGCAGGCAACCAACATACAAAATTCAGTGAAAATGTAGGCAGGGAAAATAGAATTCTAACGGAGGTGAACCGTAGCTATAAACACCACTGCCAGCTGCCCTTATAATACTGCCATTATATGAATCGGTGGCAGCCTCATTTGAAGTACTGTGTGCAGTTTGATCACCTCACCACAAAAAGGATGCTGCAGAATTAAGGAAGAGTGATGAGAGGGATTAAGGGCATGAAAACCTTTTCTATGAAGAAATGTTGGAAAGCTTGAGATAATTCACCTTTTTCTAAAGTAAAAACAGAGAATATGAAAATAGTGAATGGTTTAGGGAAGATTAGGAGCTTCTCTTCTTCCCATTTCATAACACTATTGGAAGACAGTCAATGAAGTTAAAAGGCAGTAGGTTCAAACCAGATAAAAATACCTTCACATAGTATAACCAGACTGTATGTCTTCCCCCAGAAAGTCATTAAGGCCCAATATTTAGTAAGTTTCCGAAAAGGGATTAAACATTGTATATAGCAAATGATAGTTTGCAGAGGGTTCTTAAACCTCCTATTGAGATCTTAAGTCAGTCTAACATTTTGGGACTTAAAATAAGACCTAAATTAGCAGCAGTTCACTGTATTTCTGTCTCCTGTGAGATTTCTCAGTCTTCTTCTGAAGAATGAGACCCATCGCTGTTGGAGACGAGATACCTGGTTAGGTGGAACTCGGTCTCATCCAGGATGGCAATTCCTGTGTTACCTTGTGAATGTGGACCTTACTTGTAGTCATCAGAGTGCCTTTGTTACTTACAAATGGGATTATTGTAATGCATTTTGACACAACAGAAGAAACCCTCTTTGACAGTTCAGTGGATGGAGAGCATCCTGTTCAATAATATTATTGGCATCTTTATTTCTAGGTGCAAATCCAGGTTTTGGTTTTGAATGGTTTTATAAAGCTTTAAGCAGTTTGGTTTCTAGTTATGTTTCCTGAGCTGATTTCAGAAAGTTACAGTATTCAGTATAATGGCCACTAACTTTAATTGTTACGACATTATCAGAGCAGTACCCTCAACTTAATGTTTAAATGCATTACGCTGTTATTGTAAACACTCATCTCTAGATTTCAAAATTGCTTTTCAGAAGTGATTGCATGCTGTTGTCTGCAGTTTACAGTGCATGTGTGTTTGTGCTCAAGAGTGAACCCAAATTTGTTAGGTCCTTCAGGCTTTGCTAAACCTGTCTTGTCCATTCCCAAGCTTTTTCTTAGGAGGGAGGTTGAATGCCTCTTAGGGAAAGATTTTGATTTGGTATACAGCATCTTTTTGGTTTGGGATTTTTGAACTTCCATATTTTTTTTCAATATATGAATTTTAAGGTTGAAATTGTGTTTAGAATATGTCTTTGCTGGGCATATTCTATAATCTGCCTGTTCTCATCTCAGAATAGTAGATTTTTGCAGCCTTGTTTATCTTACTGGGATTTTTTTTATGACATTTGTAACTTTTCCCATCAAAGCTGCTTTGTTTAAAATGTTCAAGGAGCCTTCAGACAATCTCCTTCCCCCAAAACATGTTACTCCTAATTCTTGAGCACATCTGGACAGTTGTATAATCCTTATTTACAGTATAATCAGATAAAACAGACCCTGAGGATGGGAAAAAGGAAGCATTACTATCTCCTTTGTACAGAGAGGGAACTGGGGCAAGTCACCTTGTGCCTAAGGTCACACAAAGGGGATATGTGGCAAAGCTGGGAACTGAACACATATCTCAAGACCCATTGTAGTGCCATATAATCAGAAGCCTATCTTTTCAGTACTTCATGATTTGTCTAGGATTTTAAACATATATCTTTTCTAGTTTCACTTTGAGATGCTACTTATACAAATTGGCATTGCTGTTTAAGTTTTTAATTTAATTTTAGTATTAATCCAAAGCTTCACATTTTGATCAAAATTTAGTTGTCTTATAAAACACTGTATTTGATTTGGATCTCCTCACATTATCCTCAACCAAAGGCATTAAAAAGAGAGAGGGGCCATGTAATACATTTCTGAGCAAGAGTACCTCACCAGTAGCAAAGTATGGGGCGATACTTGAAAAGCCTGCGTTGTAACTCCTTTTTTTTTCTTACCTCAGGTCATATTTGGTCTTCCCCCCCATCGCTTCTGCCATTTCCTGATGCCTGAATTGTCTTTTTGGGAGGCAATGTTTCTTGTCTTGACTGACAAGAGGTGCTGTCTCTGGTAGGATGAAATCTCTTCTTTCTTTTCCTCCCTTCTTGTCTTAGCCTCTTCTTGCTCTTTTCCCCTCTCTTCCTACCCTGCAATTCCTCCTTGTTGTTATCCTTTCTTCCCTTTACTGTGCTCTCCCTTCCTCTTCTCTCCCAAACAAGTTCTTCCAGGGTGGTATTTTCTGAGAAGTCTAGGAAAGTAAGGTACTTGGGTCCCATTGAAATTCAGTAGAATTTGCATGCTGAACTTTTAAGCCTGTATGAAAAATTCACACCTCATACTAGCTGGACAAGTCCTACCTGGCCCAAATTAGAAAATCACTGTTTCTAAAATGGTTTTTAATAATGGCTTCTCTTGACTCAGCGTGTAACATGGATTGGGAACTAGCATAGACTAGAGCAGGGGTTAGCAATGTTTTTGGGCAGAGTGCCAAAAGTACCTGCAACCTCAAACTGTAAGATGTTGGTGTGCCAGGGGCGGACAGCGGGGGAGCTGCAAGAGGCCTAATACTTGTTGCAGCAGTGCAGCACCAGCCTCTTTCCCACTGTATGCCCCAAGGTGTGTGTGTCAAACAAAATGCCTTTGTGTCCCACAGTCTGGCACCCATGCCAGAGGTTGCTTATACTTGGACTAGAGCAGTTCTTAACTTTTTAGATTCAGGGTACCACTAGGAAAATGTCAACTCTTAGTTTTAACAGCCCTTCCCCCCCCGCAAATAAAAAAAAAAAAAAGCAGCAATTTTTCAGTTGCAGAGAACTCAGAAACCCAGAACAGGTCAGAATGTTTTCAACACTCTGAATTTCTGTTTGAAATCTCTGGGTTTATCTTTTTTTGCATACCTGACTATGCTAATATTGTCTGGCAGTCCATAGTACCCTTGAAAACACCCCAGGGTAACTCAAGGTACTGTGGCAGCCTGGTTGAGAATCACTGGAGTAGAGAAAATGGTGTTGGTACTGAAAATTGTCTATGCAACCACTGAAACAGTTTTAAAATACTGGTTAAGAGGAATTCTTGATGAAAACCACTTTAAGTAACAGTGATTTTCATGTGTAGACAAGGTTCCATGCTAACCTTCTGATAATAATACATCAGACTTTCTTGACTGAATCTCTGACCCATTGTCTTCATTCTTGTGTGTTCTAGAGAATTAAACTGATGAGCTAGGAACTATTTAAATACAAAGTGTTCATTACCCATTTTGTTCAAGCTGACTGATGTCCTGAGCTGTTGCAGCTTTATCCCATATCCATATCACTGTCTGAACAGTTTCTGTTGTAATGTTCTCTGGGTTCCTAACCCATATAGTTTCCAGAAGTGTATTTTAGGAGACTTCAAAGTTCACAGGCACACAGTGAGGAGTGAAAAGGCCCTTTGCACTATTGTATCAGTGACTTTTGTCTACACTGGCAAAGAAGTTGTTTTGGTGGAAACAGTATTTGTATTTGCTGGCTATGCTTATGATACTTAAAAAAGAAGAAAAGCTCTTTCTGGGTCCAGTATCTTTCCATAATATTGAAGCAAAGACTACAGGAAGCCCTAGCATAGAAAAGGTTTCAGCAGGCAGATCTGAGTTGGGTTTTTTTGGTGGTGCGGAGGGGTTCCTACTGTGTTAGCAAAACCTGCTACAGATTAGAGCCTGCCTCTGCTGGATCTTTTACCATTTTGCCTCCAGCTCAATGGAACTAGTATTAGAATCTCTCAGAATTTTTTGGTAAGCATTCCCAGTGTAGGTAAGGCTGCTGAAACTCAGTCTAATCCAAACAGTATTTGGCATGTGTGTTTTACTGGAGTACTTTTTTGTGCAGATGTGTAGTGCTTTACCAGTGTGCTTGGTCTACTCTAAACCATACATGTTTTACATTTTAAGGATGACTTGATATTTCAGCACGGACTATAGATTGCCTGACCCCTGGTTTAGATAAATATTATTAAGGGGCACCTTGACACCAGGAGTTCAGAATAGCTCCACAGATGGCAACATTGGTGGACTGAGTATTGTAGACTGGGCACAGGTACCTTTAATAATGTGTTATATTCCTTTTTACCAGTATAGGCAGGGACAGTGAATGATGGTGTGTGTGGTGGTTTTCAGTTCCTGTCTCAAATCTGCCATAGCAAAATTAGGATAAGCATGGGAATAAATATGCAGAGAAATCTGGGGAAAAGTTTTAAAAGAATTGTTAGAGAATTAAAGACAAAACCAGAGGTCCATAAAACATCCTCAGTTATGACTTAACATTTTTTTAAACATATGAGACTATATGTAACATGCTCCAAATGATCCTGACTGCCCGTTTCACTACTATTGTGTGAAATGTCCCTTTAAGATGAAAATACCAATGATGAGTATAAGTTGTTACCTAAAACCTTATGCACCAAGTTGGTTTACATATAAGCTATCACATGTGCTGTGGATCATAACTATCTTTTTTTGAAGCTTGAGGTTGTACTTGTAGGTACTTAATTAGATCTGTGACACATCTATCAGATTCAGCTGTAGGATAGCTGGTCCCTGGCTTCAGGTCACTGTCCAGGATTTTGTGTTTTTCAGCACTCTGCTTCTAATTCTTCAGTATCCTCAACTTTTGAAAAACCTAAGGGTGAAAACCTATCTTAATTACTTGATAGAAGGTTGTACAGCATGCTTTTCCATGTCTTTTGGTCAGAGGGTGGCAAATTTACCAAACAGTTACAGCGCTTACTGTCGTATATGCTATCTTTCTACATCCTAGAGGCCTTGTGAGATATGGACAGAAAAAGGCTGCTCAGAGTCTTGTTATAGGAGAGTACAGTTTGGCAGTGGATGCCCTTGGAGCAGTTTATGAATGACTGACTCTTAGCCAGGCCAGAGATGATAGCCATGGCTGTAAGAATGCCACTCATGCCTTCTTCCAGATGGTCATCATCAGGAATTTTTTCAGAAGTAGAAGGAGCTGTCTTTTGAGAGGCACGGTCTGCCAACCAGGAGACTGCCGACACCAAAGAGAAACTGACATTCATTAGAATAGGTACTTGGTCCTTTATTATTTGAAGCTGGCTACGATACGAGAAAAGGGTTAGCTGTCTAGGTTTTAGGTACTGAATACATCAAAGGTTTTCTTTTTACTGTAGACCTAACACTATCTTGCTCCCAATATCTCTTTGAGAAATAGGACAGTTCAAGAAGTGCATTTGGATATTAAGATCAATGAATGTTACATAATATTTGAAACAGTTTTGTTCAATTGCATGCTAAATGTCTTTTGGTATCTACTTTTCTCTTCTATCCCATCCCGTGGGTCTTTCTCACAATATAATATTCTCAGAGACGGTCAATATTTTCCCCTTAACAAAGCAGCTAAGTAGGATTACAAGTACTCCTAACTTAACATCGTCCCAGTTAACCTTGTTTTGTTGTTACATTGCTGATCTAGTTGAGAACATACTTGTTCAAAGTCGCGCAATGTTTGATTATAATGTTTGGCCACTGCCTGCTAGTAGGTAAGTACTGTGATGTAATTGGATTCACTTAACATGGTTTCCCTTAGTCGCATTTTTCAAGAACGTAACTATGACATTTAGCAAAGGAGCAGCTGTACTTCACAGTGCTTTAAAACCTTACTAGCTTCTAGGGTACCACTTGACTTTTCCATCAGAGCACTGAACATTTGAAGATTTCAGCTCTTTAAAAGAAGGATAGACCTTCTCAGCCACCTCATTTTTTCCCATTTAACTTGCAAGCCCCAGAAGATTTGCTAGAGTTGTGAGGAAGATGTCAAAACGTGGATACACTGAGATGATTCTTTCGAAGAGCCAAATAGATACTTGCTGTTAAATCAGAAATTAAAAGTTTGGAAAGGTAAAAATGATGAGTGTGAGCACTGCTGTTTGGGAACCTTTTGTTACTCTAAAACATGCTTTATTGTACAACTTCAAAGCTGCTGCCACTGCTTCAGAATCTGTTTTATCTTCTACCCTTTTTTTCCCCACACAATTTAATGCAGGATTGTAACCATTCAGGTAATCTCTTGGCATTGCCAGGAAGCTGGTATGAGCTACTTACTGGTGCTTTGCTCTGCAAGGAAATGTTAGCAGTACAAAATTGCAGAAAATTAGGGTTAGAAGGGACCTCAGGAGGTCATCTAGTCCAACCCCCTATTCAAAGCAGGACCATTCCCAATTAGATCATTCCAACCAGGTTTTTGTCGAGCCAGGCCATAAAAACCTCCAAGGATGGAGATTCCACCATCTCTCTGGTGTTCTAGTGCTTCACCACCCTTGTAGTGAGAGAATTTTTCCTAATATCCAACCTAAACTACACTTGCTGCAACTTGAGACCATTGTTCCTTGTTCTGTCATCTGTCACCACCAAACGCATCTATATGTGACACTACGTCACTGTAGCAATGTGCTACAGAAACGTACTGTCAGCGGGGGAAAACTGTGGCACCAGAACTATGTCATTGTAGCAATGCGCACCCTTATTATAGTGCATTGCTATGGCGATGTAGTGTCTAAAATAACTGTGTGCTGCTGGCACAGTTCAGTATGGGCTGTTACTGTGCTGTCATTTAGGAAGTACTGAGAAGAGTTTACCTCCATCCTCTTTGGAACCCCACTTCAGGTGGTTAAAGGCTGCTTTCAGATCTCCCCCCCTCATTCTGCTCTTTTGCAGATTAAATAAACCCAGTTCCTTCAGCCTTCCTTCATAAGTCATGTGCCTCAGCTCCTGAACCATTTGTGTTGCTTTCCACTGGACTCTGTTCAACTTGTCCATATCCTTTCTATAGTGAGGGGCCCAAAACTGGACACAAGACTCCAGATGTGGTCTCACCAGTAATCACTTTCCTCAGTCTTGTCAACACTCCTACTAATGCAGCCCAGTATGCTGTTAGCCTTCTTGGCAACAAGGGCACACTGACTTGTATTCATCCATATGCTGACTAATATCCATCGTACTGTTCACTGTAACCTCTAGGTTCTTTTCTGCCCAGCTGTGGCCCAACCAATCGGCCACCAGCCTGTACTGGTGTATGGGATTGTTCTATCCTAAACGCCGGACTTTGCACTTGTTCTTGATGAACCTCATAAGATTTATTTTAGCCCAGTCCTCCAGTTTGTCTAGGTCACTCTGAATCCTAGCCCTCCACCCCGGCATATCCACCACACCCCCCAGCTTAGTGTCATCCTTAAATTTGCTGAGCGTGCAAACCATCCCATCTTCCAGATTAGTTAACAAAGTTATTGAACAAAACTGGTCCCAGGACTGACTCCTGGGGCACTCTGTTCCTAGACATAGAGCCATTGATTACTACCCATTGAGACCGACAATCCAGCCAGCTTTCTATCCACCTTGCAGTCCATTCATCCAACCCATACTTCCTCAACTTGCTTGCAGGTATGTTGTGGGAGACCCATGTCAAAAGCCTTGCTAGAGTCAAGGTATGTTATGTCCACTGCTTTCCCCACATCCACAGAGCCAGTTATCTCATCATAGAAGGCAATCAGGTTGGTTACGCATGACTTGTGCTTGGTGAATCCATGCTGACTGTTCCTAATCACCTTCTCCTCCAGGTGCTTAGAAATGGCTTCTTTGAAGACCTGCTTCATGATTTTTCTGGGGACTGAGGTGAAGTTGAGTGATCTGTAGCTCCCTGGATCCTCTTCCTTCTTCCCTTTCTTGAAGGTGGTCACTGTATTTGCCCTTTTCCAGTTGTCAGGGACCTCCCCTGATTGCCACAAGTTTTCAAAGATAATAGCCAATGGCTCTGCAATCACGTCAGCTATCTCCCTCAGCACACTCGGATGCACTGCATCTGGCGCCACGGGTTTGTACGTGTCCAGCTTTTCTAAATAGTCCCTAACCTGTTCTTTCACCACTGAGGGCTGCTCCCCTTCTCCCCAAACTGTGTTGCCTGGTGCAGTATTTTAATGAAGTGACTGACTGATCTGGCACATACACAGAGGAGAGAAATTTTGGGCTTACCGTTACCTGCAGACATCAGTTCCTTGGAATGCCTGCTGGTACACAAAAGCTGACAGCAGACTATAAAGTCTGTGGTGAATGGCAGACTTGCATAATGTTACACTGTGGTGTGTATTCTGTGGCAGCTTACAGGAACATGAAAGATCCATTGTTGTGAGTAGCATGACTGTATGGTGGGGTAGGCACTTATTTGGGGCCACATAGGGAGTTTTCATGGGTTGTCATGGGCTGAGTCAGCACACCTTCGCCCCCCACCCCCATTGCAACGACTCACCAAAACTCCTTATGTGGGATGGGGCCATGGGTGGATAGGGAATGGTGTTCAGAAGCCAGACAGGCAGGTGAAGCCGGGATGGCGGGACATTGGGTGTCCCCCCTGCCTTGTGGGGAGCTGTGTGTGTGTGAGGGGGAGTGGGGAAAGAGGCTGCCTGGGTGCTGGGTCCTGGAAGCTGGCCAGGGATGAGGGGAACAAGGAGGGGGAAGGGGGCACATGCAGCAGAGCTTGCCTGAGTTGTGTGGTCTGCAGCTGCCCCTCATGGCACTCCTCATGGGACCAAGCCCTGCCTGGGACAGCCCATGCCAACTGGCCTGACCCTGGCCAACACTCATAGCTTCCAGCAGGGCTCCTCCTAGTGCACTTGGCTGCCTCACCTCTGCTGGCAGCTTTTCCTCCTGATCTTTCTTACTGTGCCACTCCTGGCCAGGAGGAATTTTCAGCTGAGCGACTCCTGCCCCAGCATTTGGGGCCTCTGGCTCCAGCTCCTGGCTGTCTTCCATCCACTTGGCTGCCCCTACTGTATGGGCTAGGAGTTCATCATGTATCCCCTTTTTAATAGGGCTGTGCAAAGCTTTGGTCGCTAATTCGATTAGGAGGGGATTCAGCCCAATTCGGCAGCCAAATCTCTGAATCCAAATCGAATCAGAGGACACTATAATCTCTCCAAATCGGAAGTCTCCAAATTGATTCGGAGAGATTGAGCGATTTGACCATAGATACAGCTTGATATGTTTTTTTTCTACATGCCTTGAGGTGCCAGGCATGGCTCTTGATGAGGCGGACCCGGAAGTGGAGCAGAAGTACTTCCATTCCAATTCTGGGCACACCGCAGAGTGGTTTAACAAAGATAAGTGCCATGTGCTGCAGCTAGGGAGGAAGAATCATCAACACTCCTATAGCCTGGGAGGTACCATTCTAAGTAGCACAACTGTGGAAAGGGATCTTGGAGTCGTAGTTGACTCCAAAATGAACATGAGTCACCAATGTGATGAGGTAATAAGTAAAGCTAATAGCACTCTTTCTTGCATAAGTAGGTGCATCACAAAGAGGTCTAGGGAGGTGATACTCCCCCTCTGTGGCATTGGTCAGGCCACAGCTGGAGTACTGTGTCCAGTTTTGGGTGCTGCACTTCAGGAGGGATGTAGATAACTTGGAAAGGGTTCAGAGGAGGGCCACCTATCCAGTTAAAGGCCTACAGAAAAAACCCTATGAGGACCAATTGAAGGACTTGAATCTCTTCAGCCTCCATGAGAGAAGGCTGAGAGGTGATCTTGTAGTCTACAAACTCATTGTGGGGGGACAGCAGGAAATAGGGGATATGGTGTTTACCAAGGCACCCATCGGGGTAACTAGAAACAGTGGCCACAAACTGAAGGAGAGCAAATTTAGACTGGACATCAGGAAAAAATTCTTGACAGTGAGGGTTGCCAAAATATGGAATATGCTTCCAAGGGAGGTGGTGCTGTCCTCTTCCTTGGAGGTATTTAAGAGGAGATTGGACAAACACCTGGCTGGGGTCATCTGACCCCAGCACTCTTTCCTGCCCAGGGCAGGGGGTCGGACTTGATGATCTAATAGGTCTCTTCCAACCCTAAAACCTATGAACTCCCCCACCCCCTGGCTCAGCATCCAGTGCCTCCTGGGTCTGGGGGAGCACCGGCGTCCCCCCGCGGCTGATTGCTGAGCCAGTGGGGCCCGGGGAGGGCATGTGCGCTTGGTGATTGAGCTGGAAGTGGACCAGAAGTGGTTCTGGTCCACTTCCAGGTCTGCCGCCCAGCATGCGGGGGACCCCTCCCCCCATGCTCCTGTGGGACACTCCATCCGCCCCAGTATTGCAGGTTTCACAAGCTGCACCTGGTACCTTGAGGTACGTAGGAAAAACATGAAACTGTCTATGGCCAAATCCCTGATTCTCTGAATTGTAATCAGATGTTCAGTTTCAGATTTGGCTGAATTGGAGCAGTGACCTGAATTGATGATCAAATCACTGTCTCCCGAATCAGGCCAAATCTGAATCGAATACTGCCCGCTTTGCCCATCCCTACTTTTTAATGAGTTGTCAAGTGATTCAGTGGATCCCTGCAGTCATGTGCTGTAGTTGAGGCATCCGTGGACTAACACAGCTTTCTGCATTGCTGAGGAGTCTGCAAAAGGTGTAATAAAATATAGGAAGAGTGGAGCTATGCAGGTACACGTTCCCAAAGGAAGCCAGAAGGAATTAAGATTCAACACACAAGATTTTGAGGCTGCTTTAGAAATGAAAAGTTCTAATTACCAAAAATCCAGTTTGACATTTCCACGTGTTTGTGAGGAAAGTCTTCCCCTCAAAAGTCCTTTGCAGTGTAATGAACTCAGTCTGCACTCTCAGCTGGATGCAGTCTATTGGAATTAGACTGCAGAGCTGCAGCAGTCCAGTGGAGGGAGCCTGAGGAAGTCTGAGTAAGTTATGTTACAGTGTAAGTATGTTTTTCAGTCTGGGCTGCAATAGGTAGCTGCTCTCTTGTCCTGTCCACAGTCCCACAACAGACTTGCAAACTGTACATTTTACTCAGAATGCACCTTCACTAACTCTGTGTTACCTTTTCCATCACGCTGTCTCCTCAGTCTTCTGCAGCCTGGCTCCAATAGCTTCTCTAGCCCCCCAGCGTGCTTTGTAGTCTTTTAGCAGCCTCTGTTTTTGCAGCCTCTCTAGCCCTGTATTGCAGGCTTAGACATTTTCCTTGGCCAGACTGCAACTGACTTTTCTCTTTGTAACTGTTACAGTAGTCCTTTGTGGGGAGGGGAAAGAGGTCAAGCAGTGTGCCCATAGCTTAAAGAGCTACCTCTCAGGGTTGCTCTACATCATAATAAAGAGGAAATGAGACCTACTCTGTGTGTGTACATACCAGATGTATAATATTTTATTTATATAAAATAAACAATCAGGAAACTTAAAATAATGTTCTACAATGCCAGCTTTTCCCACAGGGAATTTCTGGCTACCCTTTACCTTTTACTCTTACACTTCTGCACCTTCAGTACCGTGATTGTTTTTACATCCTTCACACCACTATCTAGGTTCTTGCGTCTAAACCTCTGTTTACCCCCTGTGTTCAGTATATGCATTGACATACTACACCTGTAACAGCAAGTCACAGATATTTATTTTGAAACAGCTGCCATAATATCTTCCCCCTTACCTTCCTTGTATATATCAAAGACGTGTGCCTTTCCTGCACTGTGTTGATACAGTCCTGAGATCACTATATTTTTATATCCTAATCTCTCTACAAACAGTCTGAATCTTCCACCACTCTTTGTTCAGTTGTAAGCCTGAGTCCAATCTACTTCTAACTGGGTTCATCTATACATGCGCTTTACTACACAGTAGACAAATTGGCTCTGCAGTAAAGTGTCGCCATGTAAGTGTGTGGTGGTATTAGGGTGTAGTAAACTAACAAACTCTGCCATAAAATAGTACTGCTGTATCTTATGGCAAAGTATTTAACTGCACTGAAATACATGTGTAGACACTGACTAAACTGTGCTCAGTTAGCCTAGCCAGTTGCGGCCCGTTCCACCTCAGCTTGAATTGCTGCTGTCTTGGGCACACGTGTAGATGCTGCGCCCAGGAGCAGCTTACTCTGGCCTGAACTGCTCCAGAGTTTATTGCTTTGCATGTGTAGATTCATCCACTCCCAATTCTAAAGACCTCTATAACTATCTTACTCTGCCATCCAGTGCAAGCCTGAGGTCTGAAATGCTATATGCATCTCTCCATCTTGTTTGTAGGTTGAGTAGCAGACCAGAATAGTTCATTTTTTTAGGTTATTGGGGGGAGTTGTGGTGGGAGTAGAGTGGCTGTAATTGTACTCCATTTTACACATGATGGGCAATGGAAGAACTTAAAAATTTGAAAAATGTAATTCTGCATCCCAGTTGTTGGCAAGGTAGTTAAATCTGAATGTCTAGATTTACATTTTTCTTTTGAAAATGTCACATTTTAACTTTTCGCTTCCTACCTTTCAAATTTTTTTTGAATACTTTTCTTCCCTCTCAGTTGTCTTCATGATTCTTGTCTGGCAGTAAATTGTATGTACACAATTCAGTCATTTTTCATATGACTAAAACATGATGTCACGCTTTTTTTCCCTTGCAGCTCACTCTAGCGGATCAAAACTAGGACTGAGTTATTCTTAGATCCTGAAGTTAGCTTTGCCACTGCCTTTCTTTGTGATCGTAAGAAAGCCACTTAATCTTTCTATGGCTCAGTTTCCTTAGTTGTAAAGCAGAGACAGTAATCCTTGTCTGTTTTTCCTGAAGTGCTTTGAGTTATGTATGGATGAAAAATATCCCATATACCAAAATAATAGTACAACATAAAAGTTCATCAATAGTTCCAGTCTCACAACAAAGAAATTATTAGTAGCTTGCCATGCAGTGTTGTAAATCTCCTTCAGCGCAACAGTGCTAGTGGAGCTTTTGGCTTTAAAGGAGGATTTTCATCTAAAACTTTACCCAAAAAAGGGAGGGCAAGGAGGCATGAAATTTACCAGAAAAATTCACAGAATTCAGAGAATAGTGGTGGGGATAGGAAAACTATTATTCTGATTTGAGAGGGAAAAACTTTTAAAAATCTTAATGTCTGTTTTTTCAAATTTAATTGAATAGCTTTTTTTTTCAATGAACTAATCAGTTGATCATTAACACATTGAATCATATGTTTAAATATTCCTCTAAAGCTGGAAAATTCAACCTATCTCCACCTGTGACTCCAAAGTTGGACACTGTTGCTTTCTGTGACTTGCAATATTTTCAGCTGCTTGTTTGTAATATGTGACTGAATATATGTCTAGAATTGCAGTGGATGGGCAACAGAAAGTTTGTTGGTTTTGTGGGCAGGATTGTGTGGGTTTCGTCTGCCTGTCTTGTCCAGTTATTTTTATTATATTTAAGCAGTATATTCATTAAAGTTTTGTGGGCAGCAAAAGATTGGGAGTCTAGGCAGGAAGAGAAATGATCCTTTTTTTTTTTTTTTTTTGGCCCTGGTTTTACTTTTGAATGTTAATGATTTCTATAAAGGACAGTGCCTTTTTAAAGAAAATATTTTGCCCGTGAACTCAGCAATCAGCATAAAGACTTATTTTGGAGATGCTGCCCCAAAATTGAAAAATGATCCTCTAAAACAGTGGTCTCCAAAGTGGAGTGCGCAAGACGATCCATTGGGGTGCAGGAAGAAAATATTAGAACTTCTATTTCTATAAATATATGTATATTGGGGGTGCGTGCTCAAAAATTTTGTGCTGATAGGGGTGTGTGATCAAAAAAGTTTGGAGACCACTGCTCTAAAGTACCGTTTCTCAAAGTGTGGGTTGCCACCCAAAAGTGGGTCACAAGAATATATGAAAGAGTCGTGAACAAACTTAAAAAATGGATCCACAAACTTTAAGCATGGATTCGCTTTTGAAGGAGAAAATCACAGGAAAATGTAGCTTTTCCCTTGCAGGCAGGCAGAGTTCCAGCCTGCAAGTTGCTGCTTGGGGCCTCCCATGCCCCACACTCTGGGGGACTGAGAGTCAAGACTGGTCGCTGTGGTTTACAAATGGGTTCTGGTACAAAAAAGGTTGAGAACCACGGCTCTAAACAGCAGATATCAAAGTCATATCCAAGCTGTTAAGGTAGAAGAAACTTTCTGTGGATGAGCTATGTGCTTTTCCAGTTCTCTAGGAATAAAAAAAATGATTAATTTCCCACAGTTTTGACATCTGATAATTTGGATTTTGAGGAGATGTAACAGTGTAGCTAACAGACTTATGTTTTGGCTGTTTTGTATAAAATGACCCAGGATTGTCTGACGATGATAAATTTGAGTTTTCTTTTTTTCTTCCAGTTGCCTTGCTTCACCAACATATTTTTTCTCTGTACTTTCATTAGATTAGAAAATTGATATCATACTGCTTTTGCTGTAGTTCTGGCTTTACTTGCAAGGCATATGTTTTATCATATACATATTTTAAAAATACTCTTTAGCAAAATTCCCATGCTAATCAAGCCAGACAAGCTAATTATAATGGAAAAATAATAACCCAGAATAAAGTTTCATAAATTGTAAAACATAGATGATTTATGGTTTGCGGAGCTGTTGGTGGTATATGGAGAACTATTTTATCATTGCTGTTGGGTCTTTTCCTTGTTTCCAACTACTGCCATGTATGTCCAGGCCCTTCACAGTGAAGCGTAGAAGGTAGGCTGAGGAAAAAGGAGGAGGGCTAATTTAGCTGCTTCTGCTTGGCTTATGTTTTATATATGGGTAGGAAATACCTGCCCTCTGGTAATAAAGTCATGGGGAGACCAACGGTGGTATGGCCACTAGCAAGAGAGGATGTTCAGAAAATAAGGGAACACGGTGCACATGTATGTCTGCCCACACCGAGGAGCAGGCGGCTTGGAAACTGTCTGGGAGAAAATAGAACCAAGCGGCAGGGTATTGTGCTTCATGTGCGAGAGAAATGCAGGGAAAGAGGAATAGACTTAGTGAAATGACTGACAAAAAGTAAACACAAACTCCCTAAGAAAGGACAGTGCTTGTCTGACAGAAAATAATGCATAATTTCCTAAACTTAACTTTAATTTATGTCCTGTCCATATCTCAAAGCCACATAGGGCTCTAATTCTGCACCATCAAATGGAGACTATTAGGGCTGTGTTTCAATTCGGTTTCAGAATCAGCCATTTTGGAGGACAGTGATTTGTTTTGGTGTTTCAGATCCCTGTCCTTTTTCATTTTGGCTGAATCTGTTTCAGAGATTTGGGTCTATCGAATGTCCTCTGAACCTGTTTCAAACCGGCTGCAAGCTTTGCACAGTCCTACTGCCCAACTGGGTGGGACTGGGGGCTTGGGGCCCCAGTGGGCAGCAGGATGGGGTAGTGGGTGGCTTGTCCGGGGGAAGGGGAGGGCTGTTGCCTTCCTTGCAGGCAAGGAGCCCCCCACACGGATCTCTGCCCCACAGTCCAGCCTGACAAGGATCAGGGAAGCAGCACGGAGCTGCGAGCAAGCCTGCCGGTCGCTGCCGCGCAACTTGGCTCCACGGGTAGCAGAGATCTGTGCTGGGGGTCTCCTCAGCACCATTGTCCGCCCTGCACTGCCCTGGCGACGTGAGGCTTCTCGGGACGGGCAGCGGAGGTGAAGAGGTCCTGGCACAGATCTCTGTTCCCTGCAGAGCCAGATCATATGACCAGCACTGCCCTGCTGCGCAATCTGGCTCTGCAGGGAGCGGAGATCCGCACCAGGGTCTCCTTGCCACTGCTGCCTGTCCCATGCAGCCCCAGGTCGCTGGGGTACTGCGGGGTGGGCAGCATGGGGCAGGCAGTGGTGGCTAGGAGACCCCCAGCACAGATCTCTGCTCCCTGTGGAGTAGTTGCATGGCAGGGCATCAGCGTACAGCTGTTCCCCTGCAGGCCCAGCTCTGAAACTCCAAAATTTTCTAAAACGTTTCCGAAACGTTTTGGATGCCTCATTTTGTTTCAGAGCCTTCCATTTCAATTCTGATTTGGTGTTTCAGGCGCCAAAATGGCCCAAAACACCTCTGAAATGAAATGGTTGCTGAAATTTTGCACAGACCTAGAAACCATGTCATTGACTGAGTTTAGAGTCCTGCCCTACAGTCTATTGTCTTATTTTTCTACCTTAACTTCTATTTACAGCTCCTCCCAAGTCAGCATTTCTGTTAATAGAATTCACGTGCTATTTATCCCACTCCAGATTAACAAAGATGTTTAACAAGACTGTACCTAATGCTAACCAGTTCTTGTGTTGCCACATTAAAATTCTTTTCACAGCCTGATACAATGAGTTTCCATTTATAAACACTCTGCTTACAGAACTTCAGTGAGCTTTCCATTTGCAATCCTGTTCAAAGGCCAAGTTCATTTGAAAGAATCACCAGAAAATTTTTGAGAAGGTGTCAGAGTCCTCACTAAAAAGCTAAATACGTTTGATCAAGTGTGCTCATTGTCCGTTACGTCCATTATTTTCTTCAAAGATGTTATTAGTAGGGTGCACCAACAGAGATTTTTGAGGCCAATACTGATAGCTGATTTTTTAAGGAGGCATATTGGCCATTACCAATCTGATTTCCAATACCAGCCCAGCTGTGTGGAGCTAGTAAGTTTATTGTGGTGGAAGCTGAGGGGGGAGGGAAGGGGCTTAGAGCAGATCAAGGCCCCTGTGGTGAGGGAGGAGTGGAACAGGGGCTGGGGTAAGCACTGCCCAGCTGGGTCAGGACGGAGCTGTGGCTCATCTGGGAGTGGTGGCTCCCGCCACTGCACGCTGCTCGCCCGGGACCCACTCATCCGATGGCTTCTGCTGCTTATCTGGGAGGGCACGCAGGGGGGGAGAAGGGACCCCCAGGTCTGCACGTGGCGGGCTGGGAAGAGCCCTGCACAACCCCAGCCACCCCACCTCATGCAGATCCAGGGGCACCTCCTCCCATACCTTCCTGGACAAGCAGTGTACAGCAGCTAGAGCTGCGCTCCCCCCCCCCCCCCCCCCCCGTGCCCTCGGACAAGCTGTCGCTCCATCCTGTGTCCATCCCACCCTGGCTGGGCAGTGCTTGCCCCAACCCCACTGCTCCCTCATCACAGGGGTCTTGATCTGCACCCCCATTCATGCCCTTTCCATTCCCCTTCCACCACACCAGACTTATCAGCTGCATGCAGCTCTTCAAGCTGTCAGGTTGTGCTCCTCTCTGCCTATGTGTTGTGCTGCAGCTGCGTGCATTCATGGGTATTTATCAGCCAAATTATCGGCCACATGAGGCCAATTTCCCATACGATCAATTTTCTTTATATGGGTGCTGATCTGATATGGGAGTGATGTATCAGTGCACCTCTAGTTATTAGGCTTGTCTGGCAAAATCTGCTTATAAATCAGTGCTGCTTATTGCTCCTGCTTTTGTTTTCCTTAGATATTTAGATAAGTTAAATGTCATACTTCCATCTTTGAGGGTGTTGATACTTTTCCTCGGAGGTGTAGTGGTAGGAGTATGGGCCTGGTGAAGTCTATATGGTGTTAGTGGAAGTATTTAATAGTTGTTGCCCAGTTTTATCTTTGAAACGGTCAGTGTTTTGTCTTCTCTATACTGTGATCAGCCCCATTACTAAGTACAGTAAAAGCCCTGTTATCTGGCATGAGTGGGGAATGGGGGTGCTGGGTATCTAAATATTCTGGTTACCTGAGGCGATTTGCGGCTGGACACAGGGGAGGTTGGCAGCGGCCAGACAGTGAGGAGCCATGTGCAAGCTTTCCCTTCCATCTTCCTGCGTCCAGCCAACTGCAGATTCCATTTAATAGAGTATTTTGGGTAGTGGAACGCTGGATAACACAGTATTTCTTAAAGCAGAGTTTCCCGAACCTTGTAGGTTTACTCCCCACCATAGGAAAGCCAGGCACTCTTGTTCCCCCTCCACTTCAGTAGCTACTGCTTATTCTCTCACCTTACAGTGAGAGAAACAATGGTGGCTGCTGAATGAGACTGGGTAGTTGCCAACTGCTGCTATGGTTTGCTTGTGCACCTTTCAGAGGTGTATCCTGCAGTTTGGGAAACGCTGCCTTTCACCCAAAACTTTATTTTGGGCCATCAGTCCTTGTGGTCAGTATGTATTTCTTTGATAACATAACTAGGAACAACACGGCCTTTCATTTTTTTTTCTTGTAATGTGTGAAATGCATAGACGGTATCATTTATGTTTGCTTTTATAAGAGCTCTAGGAGTGAAGTAAATGAGTTTTCCCTGATGTGAATTATATGGTTATATATTTTGCCCCTCTTTCCCCCTCCCAATACAAAATTGGATTAAAAATACTACTAAATAGAACACAAGGGAGGCTTGTTTGAAAAATGCATTTAAAATGCCATACTGCCTTTTGCAGCTATTTTTCCATCCTATTCATATGAGTAGCTTGAATGATATTGCCCCGGATTGTTTTAGGTTTGCATAAATTCTCAGCCCCTCTATAGCTGCTCACTGAACTATCTGTTTTTGGCAGGAGGGTGTGTGTTTTTTTTTGTCCATTTCCTCTTCAAAATGGATAAAGGCTTTTTTTCTCTCTACTAGAGCTGAATCCAGAGGTATTAGATTTCACTTGTCAGGAAATGTAGTTGTATAGGATCATAGGCCACAGAATTACCATTGACCAGACGCTGCATAAGAAGCATTTTATCTTTGTATTTATCTATCCATTTGATTTATGTGCTGCCCTTTCCAATAAGGCTCAGGATGGCTTACTGTAAGAGAAATGGAATATTTTTATTTTAGAATCTGAAAGTTCCCAATTTAATAGAGTTGAATAAAAACAATGTTTTCAAAAATTCCTGCTATCTTGCATTTTACAGTTTTTTTTGGGAGGCCTACTAGAGAAATCTGCTGGATGATCAGAGTTGTGCAGGACCAAGAGTTGCATATTAAGAGCTGAAAGCTTCTGATGATTTGGCTATAAATTAATAGCAAGGAAGCAATAGCTCTTTTCCCTGGTATGCCATAAGGAATTATAAATTAAATACAAAATTAGACTTGGGTAGTGTATGCAGTCACCTGAATTCAGTTGGAGATAAACAGGTAAAATGTTAACTACTAAACTTTCTTCTCTAGAAGTTTCATGTCATGTCTCAGTAGTTTGGTTCTTGTGTCAGTCAGCTGTACAATGTCAGCAATTTAGCACCTTTGTGTCTTGGTAGGTGCTTACTGAATTGAAATAAACTCTGTGATATTTTTATATCTTTTTAAAATACCATTCGTGTCAAACATTAGAAGAGTAATTGTACGCTCTGTCTCTCCTAGTAATCTATAGTACGTCATCCAGCCTGGAGTTCCTGCTTGGTAATAACAATAAAACATCATCCTCAATTGACAGACTGTTCATAATTGAGAAGCTAGTGACATTGTGTCATTTTTGCCTCAGGAGCTATTTTAAAAAATCAATGTATAGCAGCACCTCGGTGATTTTCATTAGTGTTTGTGGACGAGTTTGGATTATTCTCTAGCATGTTACAGAGGTGGCTTTTAGTGCTCATGAAGTTATGTCCCTAGCTAGTCAATTTGGGAAGTCCTGTAATATGCAAAGCCTGTGTGTAATAAGGTTGTCTAAAGAAAGCAAGACTGTTTTGAGATTCTGATATTAAAGGTGCCAAAGAAATATGAAGAATTATATGCTTTTAATATTGGCGTTGTTATTACCAAGCTCTCTTGGTTGCTACTGCAGATGAAATGGCTATTTGAGTTTTCCTGCAACTTTAACAGAGCAGCAGAAATTTAAAAAAAAACCAAAAACCTTCAGAGAGGTTGTGTAATTGTAGGGGTGCACCAATTAAGATTTTTTTTGGGAGGCGATACTGACAGCCAGTCATTAACGAGCCATATCAGCCAATACTGATCTGATTGCCGATATGTAGCCCAGCAGCTTGGCGACCTGGTAGGTCTGCTGGTGGGAGGGGAGAAACATGCGGGGGTGGGGGGCAGATTGAGGCCCCCATGGTGAGTGGGGGGAGTGGGGCTGGGACTGGAGCAGCAGCAGGTGCTGCCTAGTCAGGGCAGGATTGAGCCACAAGCAGCTTGTCCAGGGAAGGGGGCGGCTTCTGCTGCTGCACGCCCCCCCCCCCCCAATGGGAGGCATGGAGGGTACATGCCCCCCTGTATCTGTGCATGGGGTGAGGTCAGGCTAGGGCTGAGGGCAGTGCCAGGCTCTTCATGGAAGTGGGGGCTGGGCCGTGGCTGAGCTTGAGAGGGGTGCTATGGAATGGGCTGCAGCCACCCCAGAAATCTCTGTAGCCCTCCCATAGGCCCTTCTCCCAGCACTGTTACCTGCCCCAAGCACAGCCCCCAGGCAGGAAAAGCCTGGAGATGCCCCTGGCATCAGCCCGCAGTGGCAGCCTGCCTTCACCCCACGCACAGATCTGGGGAGCACATGCCTGGCTCCCCTAGGGCAGGGGGTGCAGCAGCAGGACCTCCCCCCTTCCCCTGCACTACCTAGATGAGCTGCTCACAGCTCAGTCCTGCACCCTGCCCCACCCTGGCTGGGCAGTGCCTGCCCATGTCCCATCCCCACTTTTTCCGTTACCATGGGGGTCTTGATTTGTCTCCCCTCCGCTCCCCATGCCTCTTCCAGCCAACTGACTTACCAAGAGATGCTTCTCTCCAAGCTGCTGGGCTACATTCCTGGCCGCATGCATGCTGCGACTATGCCCATGCATGTGGCATTTATCAGCAATATTAGTGGCCACATTAGCCATTAAACGCCAATTGCCAATAATGTCAATTTTCTTTTTATTGGTGCCAATACGATATCGACCAATGTATCTGTGCACCTCTAGTGTAAATGTATTTAATAGATACTATTTTCAGTATTCAACCATTTGTAGTCCGGTCTAAGCTGTAAGACAGTGTATTACTGGAAAAATGTGTTGAGAGATGGAGAGAGAGATTCATATAATAGTATATTACAATATATATTATATACATTTCATATATAATATGTTTTTGTTTTCATTTTTGGCCAGTCCTACTAGTTACATTGTCAGTCAACTTCTATTTAATTGTACACAAAAAATGTTAAAATGACTTTAACCTCAATATTAAGTATTTAGGGATTAGGTTCGTTTGTACCATTTAAATATGTTCCCTTTTATGTATTCTTTAGGTTAGCCTTCAGTTATGTGATCACATACCATTTTCCTCCATAGGGCTCTGTTTCATTTAGTGCACAGAATGGACCATGCTCTTGAGGTAAGTCATGGTTGTTTAGTAAAGGAGTCTTTAGGGTCCCTTTATCTTTTGTTGGAACAAGAACCAGACCAGAGGGATGGAAGGACAAACTGCGACAAAACAGACTGAGACTTGGTTTGGGGAGACAGGAGGAGGGAACCTAGGACTGGAAGTAAAAGGAAGGATATGGAAGTGGAGGGGGTTGGTCCAGAGGTGTGTGTGTGAAGTTGGTTGAAGTTGCTCCACCAGCATCCTGTAGGGCAGCAGTTCCCAAACTGTAGGGTGCAACACCAAGTGGGATCACAGCATCAGTAGGTGGGGTCATGGGCGTGGGGTGTTGTGGGTTGGGAGTGAAGGGCCATGCTGAGGAAATGGGTCATGCTAAAGAAAAGTTTGGGAAGCACTGCCATAGGGCCTCAGGCTAGCTCCATAAGGATTCAGGCTAGCTCTGCAGATAGCCTTTAACTGGCTCTGTGTAATATGTAGAGCAGCCTCAGTCAGTTTGTTGGGAATGATATATATGTACAGGCTGATCAGCACTGAAAGAAACTTGGGAAAACACATTGTGCTTGAAAGCACTGAAGAGGTTAACAGCAAAAATCTAAGAAATTTCTGCCAAGCAAGTGTAAAAAGAACTTTTTTTCAAGTCTTATGATTTGGCCAAGTTTGGTTGGCTTCTCACAGTAACAGCAAAAAGCAAATCTTTGACACAAAGCCAACCTCTAGTGAATTTCAGTTTCTTGTTCTAAAGTACGTATGAGGGTACTAGAGCGCTGAAAGGTTGCCACAGCCTTTTTTCAGATTGCATGCTGACCTGTTTGTTCCCTAGCTTCAGTCTCTGAAACAACCGCACCCTTTGGTCTGAAATTAAAAAAAACAAAAACAAAACAAGATGAAACAAAACCCACAACCAGAAGGAGGCACGTGGTGAAGTAAATTTCAACTCAAATGGTCCATGTTTGTCATAGTTATAAGCAGTTAGAATCAGCATTTTATAATAGGAAGCATTAGGCAACCTTAGTAACGTACAGTATTTCCAACCCTGCTTGTAATATTCTCTGGAATGTAATAATTAAAAACAGTCCATAGACTGCAGTTTTCCTTTGATATCTTAGAAGCAGGGCAGCCTGGCTTTATTTTACCTTAATTTGCATCCTTTTGGTGATATTTTTTTTTTGGAGCAAGCCTGAGGAGGTAGGTGGCTCTCTCCCACTGAAATTTAGTGAGATTTATTTAATTAATTCCCTTAGGCTTTTGAAGCTGGGCATTTCTGTTCTGGAGAGCAGAATATCGAAAAACTTCATATTCTTTTTACATGCATGTAAAATTAGATGACAAGGGATCACTTAGACTGAGTCATCACAATCAAAGGAAGAGGTTAAACTTGTGCTTGACTTCTGGCTCAGAAGACTAGATTTTGGAGCATTCAGTGTACTGCTAAAATTAAGGGGCTTCATTTTGTCTCCATGGCTTCTGTCAAGAAGCATTGTGTTGTTTCTGTTCACAGTCTGATCTTTCCTTTTTCTTTATACCTGAGAGTTAAGTTTGTGTTTTAGTGAATTCAGGAAACTGATGCTTGAACATGTTTTGGAAGTTCACTAGATTCCCTTTCCTTTAAAGTGAAATATGCCATTCTTTCTTTGACAAGTCAAACAAAATACAGAGCCTTCCTGTGCTTTAACCTATTTACAGTATTTGATAGAAAAAACTAGGTCTGCTAGTGTGAGGAGACTTGCTTCCGAATTGGCTAAGATTTCCTTTAAGTAAACTATGTTGCCTTTTCAGTGTTACCCTTGAGATCACATGATAGGTCTGATGAGGTTTGCCTACATTAACTGAGTATGGGACAGAGTGAGGTTACTTTTGTCTGGAGAAGATAAATTGTTTGTTTTTTTTCATATAGTGTCAAGGGGCATATCTTTGTTTCACACTAGCAGTTTCTATATATTCAGGTTGTCCACTATTCTCAAAAGTTTGGGTTATTCTGCTAGATCTGTAGCACCCTCAGAAGCTTGTGTTTGTAAAAATATTTGAATCCCAAATTTGTAAGGCAAGTACATGTTATCCAAACCATACCTCTGTCCAGCTCTCTGGTCCCCCTCTCTTGAAATCAGATCAGATGCTCATTTCAGTCTTTCCAATTATATACTACTTGGCTATCCTCTGATGGGGATTCCTTAAAGCTAGTTAATTCCTATCAGAAAGAATTGTAGAACAAAGCGAGTAAGCTCACTTTCTAACTTACTTGATTGTAAGGAGAAGCATCAATAGTAATAAATACGGAAATTTTTTAAAAAATCTTTTCATGCTGTACATACTCTAAATTGTCTTTCTCTAAAATATTTTATGTGACTTCTTGTGTAGTGTTGAAGCATGATATGGTGAAAATAGCTTGAAGGCACTTCAAGAGGTCACCAAAGCACAAACATCTATATTTTAACCATTCTCAACAGTAACAGTAATCTAATTTCCTCCTCACAATTTCTAATGGTGGAGATATCATGACTTCTCTAGGTAACCTAGTGCAGTACCTTCATAAGTCAGAAAGGTTTTTCCTAATACGCAGCTTACATTTTCCTTGTTCCAGTTTAAGTCCATCACTGCTTTTCCTACCCCATGTTGAAGAAGAGAACAATTTTGCAACCCTGGAACTCTGAGAGCGTGTTCTCTTTTTTTTATCCAAATCAATGATGCATCTATCTTCTTGATGCATGTCAGGGAAAAAATCTTCAGGAATGCTGTTTTAATAATTTAAAAGTAGGATGAACCATAACAACCTTAAAGCTTTTAGCACAATGCTACCCTCTAGTGGAACAGTCTTGGAAAAAAATGACTTGGTCCTATTTCCATTGGGTTCTCAGCAGTGGTTGGCCATGGTAAACCAGAGGGTAAAGACAAGTACAAATAGATTAGAGGAAATTCTAATGCAAGAAATAACAACATGAAGTTGAGCTGAGGCTTCTAGAAAATTAGGTTAAAAGAGCTTAGCAGTTGGAATAAGAAAATAGTTTTAATTGCTTTTCTTTACATAAGCAGTACATTATTATAGCTAATAGAATAACTGTGGTTGGGGTATGCTCAAAGTGGGGATATAAAACTAATGGGAATGTAATTATTTGATTGGACCTGTTATGAGGGTATGTTTAGAGTTTTATCAGTAATTAAATAGGACATTAATTAGCATTAAAAATAGCTGAAAATACCATTTTAAATTAAAATTTATAGTTTACAGTTTCCCTTATTGGTATCACACAATTCTTCTTTTCAGCAGTGTTATGGGAACTCTATGGAAGAAACTAGAGGACAAGTCTCAGTTGAATTTTATATTAACATTCCCCCCCAATATAATGTTTCATACACAACTTACATTTGCACCAGCTATTTACACAGCTCCAACAGGAGTAAATCTAGAGCCTGCAGATCCTTGATGTGCCTGGTCCACCTGTTATTTCGTACTCTTCTTTAAGGGATTTTTCATATTCACATCTTCTCTAAATGTTTGATCAGTGTACACATGTTTTAATTCAAAATCACATTTGGAGGATAGGTAATGTACCTTGCAGTTTGCAGCATTTTGAAATATATGGATGAAACAGTTGGACTCTGAGAGCAGACTGACAGACCTGCTGTTCTCACCTCTATCATGTTTTTTGTTAGGAAAGTTGAGGTATGAAAGTCTTAAGGTACTGTTTATGTCATTGGCTGGTGAAAAATCTATTAACATATTTCAGGGATTAAAAATGACATTGAAAAATTAGTCATGGGGACACCTAGGATTTTGATCTCTAAAAGTTGGCAATTTTTTTTTTTAAGATTCTTGGGATGAAGTGGGTGACAGCTGTGGCAAGAGATCGGTATGTATTAGGAGGGTGGAGTAGTTAGCTGTCATGTTCAAGCATTTTTGTAGGTAGCTGATATCTTGGGCAAATGTGTGGTAAGTTTGACAGAAAAAGGAAATAATGGGAGATGGATTCTAGGGAGAATATTTTTAAATGAAAGCATAAAAGGAAAGAAGAGTGGGAGGAGTCCCCGGCGATGATCAGAGAGGTGTAGGTCTGGTGAATGAAGACATCACTCATTGGATGTTTAAGGAAAAGGAGAGGGTGGAATTCAGACTATTGTAGGGATCTGGCCAAATAAACTTTTTGGAAGGTGGGCTCAGTATTTACTAATGTGGTTTTATATAAAGCTGGCTAGCTTACCTTCTTTCATTCTTCACTGTGTTGAACTTGCTAGAGGACAGTTTATCTTTCTTACTGTACAAAATGTTTGGTTCTGATCAATCCTGCCAGGAGGTGATTAGTGTTTAGACTGTGTAAATATATCTGACTTCATGTATTTAGAGTTGAAGGTGTGGTAGAAAACAAGTAATCAAGTGGACAGGAGTAAAGAAAACAGATAACTGGCAAAGCAGTGTGTATGCACTGTCAAAATTATGTGGTAATATTGACAGCATTCGTGCATATCTCAACATGCAAAAAATAAGCTGTTTCACATTCTTCAAGAGCAAATGTGCTAATCGAAATTTTCACTATTGAAATGAAAGATGAGAACATTGAGACATTGTTCATCATTACCAAAATGTAACTAGGGCAGTTTTTAGATACTGTTCCAGGACATGACCAATTAAAAAAAAAAAAAATGATTCCAGCTCCTTAATCTGGATATTGTCTACCAGGCAAACATTACTCTCTTAGGTCTGCTACTAAATGTAGAAAGTGAAGAAACAAAAACAGAAATAAAGGGAGAAAGTAAAAGAATCAGTATTTGTCCTAATGTAGGATGATTGATTAAACATTAGAAATGTCCAGATAATGGCTATGTGCATCTATCCATACAGGGAAAATTCATTCCTGCTTAATTCTATTGATTCTGTCTCTCAAAGGAAAACCACAGAATATTGCTTTAGTTGTTGAAGAGTCCCCCTAAAACAGGGCTGGGCAGTTATTTGGACTGGAGGTTCACTTAAGGAGTTTCAGTGAGCTGTTGTGGGGGTGGAGTTAACACTGTGGGAGGCAGGCAGTTGATCCTATCCGGCCCTGGGCACCTCTGTCATGCACTCTCCTCTGGGGGAGACCAGATGGAGTGGGCAGGGTCTCCATGGAGACCAGCCCAGGACCCCCACGGGCAGGGTGCACTTACCTGGGTGGATGGGATGGGGCTGATTGAGTTGAATAAGGTCTGAATGAGCTTGAATAAAACAGCTGAAAGGCAGTTGATGGAACATAATTGTGTTTCCCAGCCCCCCCCCCCTTTAGTTTTTTAAAATAGGTTCTAGTGCCTACTTCTGTTCTGTTTTGCAAGGATGGTTGTCATTTTCTGTTTCATCAAAATGGTGGAAATGTTTGAAAATAAGATCCTGGATAAGAGAACAGTTGATTTCAGGATTCCAGCTATTTTTTTTTTTTTAAATATGCAATCCAGGTCAGACGCATCATCAGTTGTGTGGGACTCTTAACACCTTCCGATTATTTTGGTCAAAGCTTCAAAACAGACAGTGTTCTGGAAACAAGTGCATTTAAAGTGCATCTGTTTTTAAGGTTATATACAAAGGATTATAGGATTGAACTGATTAGCATATTGGAGGTTTGACTGTTTTTGTTCCACTTGGAGAATTCAGATTTTTCTTTTTAAACACTAGGTTCATTTTTTTTATGGTTGAAGAGTACTATACTTAAGATGTAAATCATGTAGTCTTTTAATTTCATAAAACCTTCCTAACTATGTTTTCACTTTTTTTTGATTGTTTCTCCGGAATGAGGATAACAGCAAACTAGTCTCTCATCAAAACAAAGTGCAATTACCACCGTTTATGAACAGTTTTCTTTGTTTACAGGTGTCAGCTGCGATGCATGTTTAAAAGGAAATTTTCGAGGTCGCAGATACAAGTGTTTAATTTGCTACGATTACGATCTGTGTGCATCTTGTTATGAAAGTGGTGCAACAACAACAAGGCATACAACTGACCATCCAATGCAGTGCATACTAACAAGGGTAGATTTTGGTAAGTATTGTATCTCATTAAACTTGTGATTAATTTTTTGAGCTATATTAAACACTCAATACAGTGAAATTGCTGTATTATTTAGAAGTACTCTTTTAGTGTAGTATGCCAGAATATAAGTTTTTTTTAAGTAAGAACTTTTTCCTTTAAAAATTAAAATTTATTTTCCTTGGTTTTCATATGTAATATGTGTTTTATATTAAGAGAAAGGAGAAACAGAAGACAACTGACACACAGATGATCTTTTTAGGTATTTGAATATACCTGTGTAAATTTATCAGAAGAAAAACAATTTAATTTGGACACTTTTGAATAGCTGTGTTAAGTGAATGTGAACAAGGCAGTGCTTCTAATGAAGAATGTCATCGCTTAAAAGTAATGGGAAGGCGATAAACTTTAAATTTTGACTGTTGGTCTGGGGATGTTAATACAACAATGGCAGTACTAGGATGGTGGGCAGATTAGTAATAAGTTCTACCCTGTGGGGATGACTTGAAGTACAGCTTGGTATTTATAACACTTCTGTTTGGCTGAGAAAAGGTACGTTCATGATAAATAATTGTTTTATGATTTTAGGGGTTCTGACAGTTTGGCTAATTTTTTTCATTATTATTCTAAACCTGTAAGTGAATTTTTATTAATAAAATTTAATGAAATTCCATTCAGCTGTTGACTTTTGTCCAACAACAAAAAACAAAATTTGTTTTTTTTCATGCTTTAAGCAAAAATATCTGCTTTTCTTGAACATGAATAACAACAAATGAATTTGATTTTAAAACTCATGCTTCTGTGAAGTTTGAGAAATAAAATTAGCTCAGCCAAAATGCATGGATAAGTGAATCTGCAGAGCTGCATATTGCTTACATGCGTTCTTTGCAGATTAAGTATTCATAGACAGCAGATAGCATTTCTGGATAAGATACTTTCTCAACCTTCCCAGAGAATACCACTTACTCTATCCCCTGTGCAACTTCTTAGCCCCTTTTGATATCTTGAAAGTTCCATAACAGTTGTCCTGAAAAGGCTCATGGCTCCCAAAACTTGAAATGTGCTTAACATAACATACAAACATTCAAATGCATTGGCACCTTACAGTTCCCAATCCTCTCTCCCGCTTTGTGGGTTTTTTGTTGTTTGTTTTCATTTTCCAATAAAAGGGACAATTATACAGCAGTACATTAGTTCAGTATTATGGTTTACATTTTAAAAAACACAATTAAGTTATGTTTCCCATGGCAACCATTTCTCTTGTATGTTGTACTTTTATAATTTAATATTTTAATATGAGCACCATATGCATATTAAGACCAAATAATTCACATAAGCAAGGGGACTCAGTTATGCTTGGTGAATGACATCATTTTAAATTGCCTAATTCTGTTCTTGTACAGTTTTTGTGTTTAGTTTGATTTAATTTTTGTATGATCTTTTTTACATAAGGCTAAAAAACATATATTGTCTTTGGAAATTTGTATGATCAGCAAACATTTCTCAGTTAACGTGCACTGCAGTGTTTTAAGAACTAGGGTCTTTTTTTCAGTCTGTGCAAGGAATCCAGATAGGGGGAAGATAGAACACTTACAGTGAAGCTGGGAGGGAAGCAAACCAGAAGAGCTTTAGAAGAGTTCTGGTTCGATTTGTAAGGGGAAAAAAAGTTTCTTTATAGTAAGAAGAAAACCAATTTCTCTGGTTTTTGGGGGGTTTTGTTTTTGTTTTTTTTACTAGTGTCATGTGGTTTGGTATTAGAAGAATAACTCATTTAGAACCAGTGTTAATAAGTGGAAAGGAAATGCTAATCTTCAGCTTTTAATGAGACGTCTAGTCAGAAAGTAATGTAATATATGGAGAGAACATAGTTTTACCAAAGTGTGTAAAAGCTTGGAGAAAATGAGGCAACCCTTTTAAAAACTGTGGAGAACATCGCAAGAGACTCTAATCTTTGGGATTTTAAACGTGGGACTTTCAGAAGAATCCTAACATTTGGTCTAATCCTGGAACAGGGGATACAGCTAGCACAGGGGTGGACAATTATTTGGCCTGGAGAGCCACTTAAGAAGCTTTGGTAAGCCAGGGGAAGAGGGGGGCAGACAATTGATTCCTTTCCAGCCTGGGCTGCTCCATCCCAAACTCACTGCCATGTGTGCCAGACAGAGGTGGCAGGGTTTCCATTGAGACCAACCCAGGACCTCCATAGGCAGGGCAGGCTCAGCTGGGTAGATGGGATGGGATGGGGCTGCTGACAGACAAGGACTGGTGTCCAGGAGCAGGATGGGCAGGTGAGGCTGGAGCTGGGGCCAGGATCGCTGGGTGATGACCATGTGGGGCTGGGGCCCAGGACAGAGCTGTGATCCACTCGCCACATGCCTGCCCATAAAACTAGTGCCCATCACAGAAGTGTATAGGGAGCAGATTGTGGCTTTGCACCAGGCCTTAGTCCTGTGCTGTCCCCACCCTGAGATCCTGGCTCCAGTGCCTTGCCTGCCCATCCTGCTCCCAGACAACTCCCTGCCCACCAGCAGCCCCATCCCATTCGTCCTCTGAGCACACCCTTTTCATGGGTCCCAGACTGGTTTTCATGGGGACCCTGCCCACTTGCTGGCCTGCTTTGTCCAGTGCTAGGTGCGGAGCGGATGGGTTGGGGTGCCTGAGCAGTGGAGCCAGGGCCAGCAATGGCAGTGACACTGGCAGCAGCATCCAGAAGGAGCTGCTGCTGCCAGGAAGCTGAGTCTGGCTGCCATGCTGCCCCAGCTCTGCTGTGCACCTGGGTGCAGTGGGACTAGCCACACATGCCACAGCCCAGGCTAGCCCCCACACCTGGGCTGGGCAGGGCTGAAGGCCCTGAGGTGTCTGAAGTCAAAGATGAAGGGGAGCAGCTCATCAGTATAGAGCTGTTTCCATTCCCAAGGAAGTGTGTTGATAGATAAACTTCTAAAATTTTAAACAAATTTTTTTTTTTTTTTAAATCAAAAGAACTTTTTTTTTTTTAAAAGAGATGAGCTCTGGCCCTTTTAAATAAGTTCACGTTTGTTCTCAGTGGCCTGAAGTGGAGAGAGAAACTAAACCCAAAATTCTGCACAAATGACAAGGTGAGGTGTACAATGTTTGATGGCTTTTTTTCCTGATTGGGGCCAGTCCAGGTAACTTTTCAGCAAAAAAAAAAAAAAAAATCCATGGAGAGAGAATTCACAAAATGTTTAAATGAAGTCTGGAGGATGATGATTGAAGTTTAGCAAAAACCACTGCAGAATCTATAGAAAAAAGATAGTTGCACTTCATGTGCTTAGCACAGGCCAGACCATGATCATTCTGGTGCTCCCCAAATGAAATAAAAAATGGATGGCATGGTCACATCCATATATGAACAGCGCAAAAAAGCTTGATGAAGCAGTTATGAGAAAAGCTTTCTTTTTCCCCTCGTGAAATAGTGCAACTCTTTGTAGATCCATTTAACAGATTCTGGCAAGTTTAACTGCATCCTGAAAATGTGAAATTCTCACCTTCTGCATGGCTGTTCTGAAAGTATCTATTTGTTGTTAGAGGAATAGTGTACATTTTCCAGAGGAAAACAAGTAAGATTCCGTTGTTACTGAACGAAGTAGAAGTTGATAGGGCTAAGCACAGATGTGCTATTCAGCACTCCATACAGAGAGTGTACCTGTATTCCTGCCCAAAGAATCACTTCAGAAATGATTCTCAAAAAAACCCAGCATCCTTTAAGTGCTTCATTTTGAAGTGCCTTCTGAAACATCTGCACCAAGCAGTGATCCTCTGCCATCCCAAACTGCTTTGTGAGAGGGGGAAGGAGAGAGGGGTGGACAGTCAGTGAGTGGTCCATTATCCTCAGGAACCTTCAAGGACTGCAAGCTGATGCATGCAAGCGTTCTTGCTCTCCAACTGCCTGGGTGGAGACTACGGTCACTGCTTGTATTCACAGCCATTTTGAAGCACTCCAGGGGCACATATCTGCACAGCACTGTAGAATGCTCAATTTGGAGTGCATCAAATGCAGGTTAAAACAAAGTTTAAAGGCAATTGAAACTGTTGGTTTAAACAAAACATATGCTATAGTGGTCCCATCTGTTGTTCTTGGAAATAATGAATAGTAAAGAGGTATAAAGAATAACGCCCAAAAGTCAAAGCCATACTTGAAATGAATCATTAAATCCTGATATGGTATCTCAGTATGATAAAAGCACTTTGCAGAGGTTATTATCTTTGTTCCCATTTTACAAATGAAGAAACTGAGGCACAGGCAGTGTTTTGTTCAAATAGCTAGTGACAGAGAAGGGAATTAAATTGATTTTCCAGAGTCTTAGTCCAGTGTTCTACCACTAGTTAGCATCATCTCCATATGGCCATGCAACAGTTTCACAAAGAAAGAAGCCTGTTTGCAGGGTCTTGGATACCTTCAAGCTTTTGATAAACAAGCCATGCATTGTATCATTGAAAATAAAAGATTTAGACAAATTCCTGAAGTGTCAGAGATTGTACGTGTAATGAGATTAACATATTGTTGTCAAGCATGGTGAGATCCTGGTCTACTGTTAGTGTTTCTAGGTACTATGAAAATGTTGCAGTGTTTGTACTAGGGAAATTCCAAATAGTAGCTGAGAACTTGAGGACCTTATAAAAGGACACTTTTTGGACAACAGGGCCTTAAAATGAAAGCTGGAGTGATCCTTAAACATAAGTCTGTTTTGGATTTGTATGTATTCAGGCCCAGCATAGGCCAGGACTTGAAATAAAAGATGGAATATTAAATATTGAAGAATTACTTGAAGGAACCCATTCAAAGAACTGTATTTTCTGAAAGGTCTCAGAATAGGATAGTGCTGCATCTAGTGTGTTCACCAGAGCTTTCAGTTAAAGGAGAAAATTCGGAGGCCGGTCCTAAACAAATTGAACAGGAATTTTCACATTTTAGAATTTAATAACTCAAAAAAATCGAGATGAATAAAACCCTCATTGAAGCTAAAAGATTAGATCTAGTTCAGTGGTGAAGTTTTCTTACTAAATAGCTTTCAAAGGTTATTTTCATAATGGTAAAAATATTAACAAGCAAATACTTAAAGATATGCATGTTTCTTTCAGTCCTTAGGAAAAAGCTAGACAAGAAGGCTGGTGAAAAGTGTTAGCTGAACATTGCAGTGAAACAAACACTGGCTTTGAAGATAATGCAGTTTTACTTATTTTAATAAAATTCTTTGGTCAGTGTTAGAAAAGACCAAGTATTTAAGATGGGGAGTGATCCTCTGCCTTGAGGATAGTGTAGGATTTGATAATCTCATGTTAATTTTTTTAATGATTCTATGTTGGGGGCGTCAAAAGTAACATACTAGTAACTAATATCTGTACAATATCAATTTTATCCATATTCACATATGATTGCAAATAGGAAAAGAAAAAAGAAAATATAAAATTCTCCTAGTATATGTAAGAAAATATAAAATTCCCCTTTGACATACAAAGAAAGTAAAATACCATTTTAACAGTAGATGAAGAGGGAGAATGCTATAATTGTTGTGATATCTGCTTACAGGCTGGTTCTGTGAGAGCAGTCCTAGGGTATTTCCTCTCTGCTTGCTGACCTCTTAGCTGTTCTTCAAAATGACCTAGTTAAATCTTTAAAAATGAACCAAATACAGTCTGTAGCTGTAAGGCAAGCTTGATTATTCTGTGACTGAGATTAAATCAGAAGTATGGTTCCCAGAGGCAGTGCACTTGAGGCAAAGGTCTGGTTTGCACAACCCCCTAAGGATTAAAGTCTACTCTTGAGTGCCTTCATGAACCTTTTTTTTGAGCAAGTTCTAACTTTCTGCTCTCTTATTAATGTCCTTCCAACATTTCATAAGCACAGCGGCTGGGATGGGGTACTTCCAGGCTTTTTTCTGAAAGCCTAATTTAGTTTGAAATGAGAATATGGATGATCAGACTAATACTAATCCATTATCTGGTTTTTTTTGTTTTCCCCCCAAATTGGACCAGTTATTCTCTCTAAAGTAGTGGTGAGCAACAACTGTTTCCTTTTCTCTTGGTGAAGAAGGTGTTACAGGCTTATTTAAGGAGGATTCTGAAGAGCTGTAAACCTTGACCATCTTCTAATTTGCAACCTAGAAAAGATTGCAGGATGTCAGTGCGTCCGAGTGGTATAAGTGGGAAGAAGGATCCTTCTTTGGTCAGCTACAGTATATCCTACTAGGACAATAGTCCAACTGTGGCAGAAAAAAAAGATGACCTTTGTTGCACAGCTCTCCAGGTTCTGCATTCCCATATTTCCTCTAGCTGTTAAGGGCTCAGTGAATGTATCCTCTGAAAGTACTATGGCAAGTGGGTCCTGGAGCCTATAGTTATGTTACCTGGAAAAAATGCAGATTTTTCATTTTAACAGAGAAACATGCAGATTTTGCTCTTTTGCAAAGAGCTCTCTGCCGGCTGGCAGAGTTCCAGCCTGCAAGGAGCTGGGGGGAGCAGGAGGATGGCGGTCAGGCAGGGGGCACATGGCTGCCAGGCAGCCTGGAGAGCAGCTCCCACAAGTAAGTCTAGTGGAGGGAGGTATTGAGGCCCCCGTATGGATGGACTGGGGGAAGAGTTGAATAGGGCTTGTGCTGGGGAGGTCCCAGGGGAGGGCAGCAGGGTGGGGAGCCCAAGCCCACAGCAGGCAGCCCCCCCCCTCCCCTCCTGTCCCCTCCCTGAACGGGCTCCATTCCAAATTTCAATAGGATTTTCAGTTCAGTGGGTAGTTAATGTGGTGTGCAAATACAACAATGTAGTTGCAAGCTTAAGGAGAGGTATAGAAGAAGGTGTGGTGTTATAGCAGTCTGAGGAAGATTCAGCAATGTGTGTAGGAGATGGAATGAAGGTGATTTCATCCTGGCATCTCCCTTTACTGAGCGCCTGGGATTTACTTGCCACACACAGCATCTGCCTGTGACAATTGTGATGTGTGTTGTGAGTTGCCCATGCCTGATTTACTGAAAGCATATTGCTTTTGGTAAGGACAGAGTGTTGGGCCACCTATTGAGTTGTATGGACCCAGGAAATGGTTTTCTTTTTAATGGTGGATAATTCAGATATGTTTAGGACTGCACTCCGTTTCCTAAGTGGGGGAGAGTTTCCTTTATGGTCCATGAGAAACTTTTTTTTCCCTCCAGTACACTCTGTCATCCCTTGGTATTGTATCGATGATTCTGGAGTTGCATAAGAAAATCTCTCCCAGGATAGAATAAGTGGCGGTGTTTTGAGACTGAATTTCAGTCATATTCAAGTTTGCCGTTGCCTATACCAGTCCATTCTTCATCGACTTTGCTGCATGGGAACATCTTGGGAACCACAGCTACTGCTTTGACAGCTCCATGGTTTAATCTCTGTGTGTATGGCATACACTAGTTGTCTTGTCCCTGTGATGTTTTATCTTTTGTGCCACTGGCCTTTTTTGGAAGGAGGCATTGAGATGGGTATTTCTTTCTGACATTGCCACCAAAGAAGTGGAGGGCTCTTTGGGATTGTTCTTTCTTTAGAATTTGGGCCTATTTTTGCCACTTGACAAGGATTTTTGAACTCTCCTAGAGGAGGAAGATCTCATATCCTTGGAGGTGTCTCATTCTTTATCTGTTTGATGAGGTTGTCTGTGACTACTTTAATCCTTTTTTCCAAACCAGGTCCTTTGATGAGAATGGCTGTCACTCTGATAATCCATAAGCAGCGTTGCCCTCTCATTTGGGATTTATTTGCTGGAGTCAGCCAAGAAAAACATGATTCCTTATAGCATGTCCCAAGGAAGGGATAGGTGGTAGTGGTGGTGGTGTTACCTGTCCCTTCCCCTTCCCCCCCACCCCAACACACACATACATCTGGGCTTTTGGGGGTTTCCAGTTGCAAGTGGGAAGTGTTTGAAGCTAGGAAAGTTGCTTTTGACACCTGGAGGCGCATAGTCCAGGTAAATTGTATATGTTGGGAAGATATTTGTCCTTACAGCATTAATCTTAGGCAGCCAGAATATCAGGTAGTTGTGGTTACATAATTGCTGGCCAAATTTTTCTTTTTAGGGATTACTCCCAGAGGTGGGGGAAAAGATGAGATTACTTTTCCCCTGTGACAGGGGGAACAAGATGTTAACAACAGGAAGTAGAGAGGTGGAACTAGACACTTAACAAAGCACAGAACTTCATTTTTGTATTCTGGAGGAACTTGTGACCTGTGACTTTTCTAGATCATTGCAAGTTTGAACAGGTGACTAAGAAAAAGCCAATCTCTTCTGTTGCTGGGTGGCATAATCCCTGCTGTCGGATTGCTCTACTGAATTAAGGAAGTTGACCTTCTAAATGCCTACTGAATATCTTTAAAAGGTTAAAACACTAAGTATTTCTGGTTCAGGTAAGCAGTGTCCTAGTGCCAGTCAAAGGTATTGCTTTTGGGTTAGAAGCCACATTCTTTGGTTGTGTTTCTTGTTCAACTACATTGTCAGTAGCTGCTAGTGGATTGACAGTTTTGAGAGCCAAGAAGTTTCCTAATGGGAGAATTGCTTGCTCTTTTTTCACATCTTTCAGCCTGAGACCAAGTGAAGGTAAATGTATTGTCCCTTGCTCAGGTGTTGACCTTCATAGGGATCTTGCTAGCTTCCACAAAGGCTCCAGCTTGCCTACCTAGAATCTTATTTGCCAGTTCAGATGCAGGATAGAGTGAAGATCTATTTATCGCTTGTATTATACTTATCGTATCTTCTTAACTCTACTTAGTAGCCTCCCTACCAACATGGCTTCTTGAAGCTGACAGGAATAGAAGGACCATTAGAAGAGGCTGCTGGATCTTGCCATTGCCCTTGAAATACTGAGCTCAAGGGTGTGCACACATCCTATAACTGCCAGTTATTGGTCTTAAATGGTCCAGTGACTACCTGGACAAGGATTTGAGTCCTGCAGTGAGATTGCATGGATGTGCTAATTTTGGAGAGTGAGATTTGCTATTGGTATAAGTAATGCTCTTTTGTATGACTAAAGAAATGCCCTTTTTATATGACTGTAGAAGCAATAGAAAATGCTGTTCTGGATCAGGGGTTGCATTTTCATTAAGTGCAAAAAACACTATAATGCAGGTACCTGTCCATTCTCAGCTGCTTTTGTCCTTCTGAGTTCTTTGTAACAGAAGAATTGCTCTATTATTTTTTCCTAGTCAAAAACAGAGTGCAGACTAGGAACTGGCATTTTCCAAGAGGTCCCTTGAATCTGAAAGGTTGAAAATCACTGTTGTAGTGTTTTCCATTATTTCTAACAATGATTCACAGTAGTGGTTCAGAAAAAGGAAATGTTAGTGTAGATGAGAAGTTTTAAAATACTGTTCCATATAGATTTGCTGGGAGCTGGCTTAAGAGCTTAATGTTTAAAATACCATTAACCTGCCTTGAGAGCTATCCACGTTGATGTTTCCATCGTAGTGGGGAAAAATTTTTGAGTAGGCATTGTAAATGAAACAAAGTAGCACATGTGATACTTGCAGTTAGTGGATACTTAGAAGTTTAGGTACAGGGGTAGGCAATCCCTGGCACGTGTGCCAGAGCATGGCACACACAGGCATTTTGCTTGACATTTGTGTCTTGGGCAGATGCCAGGGGAGGGGCCAGGGTTGCTCACACAACAAGGATCACACCCCTTGTGGCTCCCCTGCTGTCTGCCCCTGACACACCAACAACTTACAAGTCAAGGTTGCACTCTGCCCAAAAACATTGCCTATTGCTGTTCTGGTGTTTTTACATATACAAAATGAAGTGCAACATATGTACTCCTTTGAGCGTTTAATTAACTGAATAACTTCATGAATATCACTGTCTGGTTGCATTTTACGCGAAATAACCTGTTAGCGTCTGAGGTCAAGTGGCATTTTAACAAATGACTAATTGACAGAGTGAATATATACATGGGCGTTAAAGTAATATATATAGGAGTACTGGACCATGCTTCTTTATGAATAAAGTCTACCCACAAATTTTTTCTTCCAGATTTGTACTATGGTGGAGAAGCTTTCTCTGTAGAGCAGCCACAGTCTTTTACTTGTCCTTATTGTGGAAAAATGGGTTATACGGAAACATCTCTTCAAGAACATGTTACTTCTGAACATGCAGAAACATCAACAGAAGTGGTAGGTAGAAGCAGTATTACCTGTTAATTATGGTGAAAATATATGAACATAATTAAAGCTTTACTATGTATTTATCAGAAAATGTGAATTCCTGTCATTTTATTTTCTTGAAGTTTTTTTTTTTTAGAGGTGTGTGTGTTTTAAGTAACCTAGCTTGAGATGGCAGTATTTTGTAAATTGAAATGCAGTGCAAATTTTTTTCATAGGTAATTTAATTACATATGTACAAAAAGACCAAGTCACCGTTACTGTTGGAAACTTAAATTTTGGATTACTTAAATCCAATAACAGTCAACTCGGCAGCTTAAATGTTGTTATCAGTGTTGTGTCTAATTCTTGGGTAGTCATTTGTTCATTTGTTTTCTTTTCTTTTTCTTTTCTTTCTCCATTTCATATTTAGAAATTCTTTTTAACAGTGCTAGCTAGTATTTAGGTGATTTCAGCTGAGCTTTGGCATTAAGTTGATTGGGGTACTGGAGCAGCAAATTTAAACATGTTATATTAGCTTGAGACAGTGTTCTCTCAGTTTATGCTGCTGGTAAGTATGTTTTGGAAAAGATAAAATCCCCCCCTTTTTTTTTAAGGAAAGCTTAGAAATTGCTGAAAAATTGCACAATGGAAATACATTCTAGAAATACTTTATATAATGGGACTTCAGTTTTTTGGGGGCCTAAAGTTTTCTTGATCCAGATATTAAAGGTTATCTTTCTTTGGAGGTTTTTCATATGTATTTGGAGTCATTTAGAATCTTCCTGATGCTAATGGACCCTGGCTGCTTTGCTGCCAAACCAGCCTGCTGCCCATCCTATGGACTGGAATGGTTGTGAAGTTATCCTTTTGTGGAACTGGGAGTTCAAAAAGGATGTACAGCTGATTTGTAAGAGCTTGATTTTAAACATTCTAATTTTCAATGCACCTAGCATTGTGTTTGCATAAGTACTTCAGAAATTGATAAAACTTGTGCATGTCAACGATATATGTTGATATTAAAACAGATGATACAATTAATATGGAAGAACTGATAACAATAACAGAAATATTTAATGAGGTGTGCTTCTTCCTCTGAGCTTCTATTACCTAGTGTTCTGACTGACCTAACCATGACATTCCCTTTGTCAAAGCAGCAAGACCAGCACATTTCAGATCTCTCCCCCTGCTTCCATAGGAGAAACGATACTGTATGGAGGAAAAAAAGCCATGGTAGAAAAGAATTTTCCATGTGGATACTCTTGAGATTCCTATATTTGTGCATCATGTTTTAACAAGTTTTGTTCTGGCTGTAATAAGGCTATTGTGGCCCTTCCCCATTGAGGAACAATCATTAGATCCAGCTGAGGAACCTGGGACTTGGCTATCATGTATTTTATTGCATGATCCTGAAGACTACAGCAGTAGGCTGCATGGGTCATGTGATGTGGTTTGCTTTCCCTCCCTCCCCTGGTCATTTGATTTCCCTGCGGTTTCCGCTGTAACAATCAGTTCACAACAGCTCTTAATGTTCAGTTGTAATAAAGTACTGGGGACCTGTTCTGTTTCTGCTTGGCATTAATAAGCATCTGATCTCACAAAGCCATCACAACTAGGTGTGACAGTCACCTACGCCAGAGGATGCTGCCAGGTCTGAACTTTTTTTGAATATGGGGGAAGAGCACTGCACTGTTACATACAGGAGAGTATGCCTGTCAAGGACAATTTGCAGTTAGTCTTTGCCTCTATAAATGGCTTGTACTTGACCTTTGTTATGATTTTTAGGAATTAAAAGCTCGTGTGTAGCTATTAAACAATTAGGAACTGATGAGATCTAAGTAACTTTTATTTTATAAAAGCCCATGGCTGTGTTTTACATTTCCTCATTAAAAAAATTACTGCTGTACTAGACAGTTTTCAGATCTTGTTCCTTGTAGTGGTAAAGGCTAGAAGTGCTGGTTTTGTGGATTCCTTTGACTAACTGTAGGCCACAAATGCGCAGGGGTCGTGTACTCATTGGCCCAGGAGACCTTTTCTCTTCCTGTGTTTCCTGTCTTCAGCAATACTAGTTATCAGCAGTTCCAGGTTAAGGTCTCTTGGCAACTAGACAGGCAAGGTGCTCTCTCCAGAACTGGAAGTCATTGTTAGATTCATGTGCAGATGCTGCTCACACTTCAGGAACATGTGGTGTAGTGAACCTAGTTAAGAGTTGTCCAGTTCTAGTTTTGGTTGTTGGAGATTGATATGAAAAACATGAAAGCTTGATAGGATTACATCCCATCCGATACATGGTAGAGGAATGACTCATCATCTTAATGTTTTTGCTCTCTTTTGATTCCTTTGTTTTAGTCCTTCTCCATGTTTGGAAGAACACTGCAACCTTTTGGCATTTTACAACATATACAATTTAAAACCCCCCCCAACAAACTAGGCAAAAAATAGTCAAAATACTCGAATGATATTGTGTCGTTAGTCTGTTGTCATTACAATTAAATGTACTTTTTTTTACTCAGATTTGTAAAACAAAATCTTGTCTTCTGCATGTTATGACAGTGCCTCCAATACTTCGCTGTGGCCCCTGACAGACAGGCAAGTAAAAGTGCCATGGGATCTGATGCACAATCCTCTCAATTATGTTTTCTGCCATGCCACACATGCCTGGCAGGAGGCACGGCTTGGCACTGAGCCATCAGATCCCATTGTGCCTTATTGCCAGTACATGGGGAGCTCAGGATTACAATCCCCCGGTACCAGTGAGTAGCAAGCTTCCCTACCTGCCACAGATACACCCCTGGATGCATATCCTCCCCCCCACCTTCTTTTTTTAATCTCCTTCCATTCTCCTCCCCACCTCCCTAGGTTTAATTCAAATTTCCATTTTTAAATAACATGATAGCAGTTGACCCCCACCTCTTCCCCCCTGTCCCCTTCTTAAATTCCTTTCTATAGTGGACTTTGTATTGTAATTCTTGATACCTGCCACTTGATGTCAGTGATACTTTCTAGTTTTTCAAATTGGAACTATGTTTAAAATTCTTTATTTGATCACTAACTTTGAAGTCTACTTCGTGGTGTTTGGCACCTGCTGCTCCACTGATTTCAGTGCTAGTTCCAGGTTCTAGACTTCTCTGAAAATTAAATTTTTTCGTTGTTACCAGATCAGCTTCTGGTATTTCTTTTTTCATGTCTTTGTTTTGAGCTTGTGTTGGAGGAGGATATGTTCATCTACAGCATGGAAAGTATTTATTTTAATTTGATTACACAAAATGTCAGTAAATAGCTAATCTAGCGTGACGCAAAGTCTTTTCATTGTAAGGAGATTTTGGAGGTGTTGTTGTTTCTTTAAAAAAGAAAAGCATAGGCATGTTATTGAAGAAAGAATTCACAGCTATAATACTTTCTTATGGGCCTAGGGTTTGAAACAGTTATTTTTGCTTAGATATTGACCTTGAGTTAGGTTGTAAAATAGATATGGCAGTCAAAGATGTTTCATACTGAATAGCTTTCTGACTCTTAAACCAGGGTTATAATATGATTATTTTACCCATAACTGTAAATTCTTATTTAGGCAGTTGATTAAATTCAGTTTAACAAGAAGAAATCCTATTCAGCGCGTCCACATATGCAGGCATGTGAACTTGCCACAGTTCAAACAGGAGCGGCACAAATTGCACAGCTCAAGGACTGCCCTTCCCCCACAGGGGCCACAGCTCCCCCGCAGAGCCCAGGGCTTACCTGCAGCAACAGCAGCCATTGGGGTGCTTGGGCCCTTCTGGAACGGCCCTTCTGCACGGTGTGGGGCAGCTCAGCTCAGCCTCAGCTGCCTGGCACCTGGCTCTGCCTGTGCTCCATCGTGTGGGTCTGGTATGGTGCCATGCACCTCCGGGCAGCTCTGGGCTGCTTGGGCTGTCACCCGGGGCCCTGTGCTGCTCCTGGGGACTGTGTGCCGTGCTGGGCTTGGTCCTATGTGCATGGAACCAGTCCAGTCTGACGGTGCCTGGAGTTTGTGCAGGCAGGATCTGGCCCGGCATGAAATGCAGCCCCCATGAGCGAGTGGTGTGGGTCTCCAGGTGACAGCCCAAGTGACCCAGAGCTGCCTGAAGATGCACCACACTGTGCTGGGCTGGGCCCACGCGATGGGGCACAGGCAGCTCCAGGAGCCTGGCAGTTGGGGCCGAACTGCGCTGCATGGGGGGTGGGGCAGAGGCAGTTGTTCCAGGAGGGCCCTGAGGGGCTGGGGAGCTATGGACCATACAGGGGGCAGGTACCCTGCCTCTGCAAGCAAGGCACCAGCCCCAGTGTTGCCAACCCAGCCACATAGCTCCCCACTGCCCCTGCTGCCTTCCCCCTGGAGAAGCAGACACCTTTGCGCCTCTCCTCCTGCCTTGCTGTAGCCCTAGCACCCAGATGACTTCCTTCAGTGTCAGCAGGCCTCTCTCTGTCTCTGTCTCTCTCTTTGTGTCTCTCACACACCTGGGTCATGTCTATATGAGATGCTGAATGTGCAGTAGTTCATTACTACTGCACTGTAGCATCACATGGCATGAAGTGTTAACAAACTGCCACTCAGTCAACATCACCAAGAAGCCATTCAGGGACACTACTGCACAATAACTCCAGTTACTGTGCAGTCATTTCATACTTGTGTATGCAAGTACTAAATTACTGTGCAGTAACAACTGTGCATTCAGCATCTCATGTAGATCTGGACATGCACCCAAGGCCTGGCCCTCCAACCCCTGCTCCTGATAGACTTCCCTGTATCCTGGGCTGCTCCTACCACCCTGCCTGGCTGCTGTGTGGATTGACCTGTGTTGCCCCCTGCGTCTAATTGCCCTCCCCCTGCTACTCCCAGCCCGAGTCAGATCCTTGCTAAGGCAAGCTAGGAAGTGCTGGGAAAAACATTGATGCTGAGAAGAGCAAAATCCTGGACATTGATTATATTTAAAAAAAACCCGCCCATATGGAAATCTGAGGACCCAAATAGAAAACATGTCTGGGAAAATCCAGATGTATAGTAACTGTAGGATAGCCGGATCCTGAAGTATTTTTAATAACTGAGCTTAAGGAAGTTGTGTAGAGGAGATAAAATAGTCTTAGTGAAATGTTTGCTTTATCAGTTTATTTTTTGTGGAGTAGTTTTGGAAAATATCTCTCAACATATTTAGATTTCTGATGAGTGGAATTCTTATTACATTTTTAAGTTTAATGAGAGCTAATTTTAATTGAAGAGATGTTTGTATCTGGGTGAGGGGGATTACTTGTTCAATATTAGGATCATGCAAATTCCCAAGGGTGTCCATGTGTTGCAGATTTTGGTGATAGCTTCAGTGTTGTAGCAGCAATTGCCATTTTGACTCCTGCTGCAGATGAAGGTGATCAAAAGGCAGTGGTCAGGACTTAAGTAGCTAATCCAGATCATAAAGGGCAGTTTTATTCCATCCCTCCTGAGAGTGCAGAAGACTCTGACTGACATGAAGTTGGCTGTTGTTGCTGTAGCTGAATAAAATTGACTCATCCATGGTCAAAATCCAGTGTTCTCAGAATCAGTGTTTAGAGGAGATGCAGACTTTTCTTTGTTGGTTCTAAGAAATGATGTCTTCAGTCCCCATCCATGTATACAGAAGGCAGGTAGCAAAATGGACCCATCTGTGTGTGTTAATTGTGAGATGCAATTCTCTTTGTAAACACATTGGCAAGAATGCTACTTGCACTGGAGAAAAAGTGGGACAGAAGAGGTGCATGGTCCCTGTTCTGATCTTCCTTAAAAGAGAAAGATTTGTTACTTGTAAGTGCTAAGTTTTCTGTTATCTGGAGTAATTTATGCATCTGGTTGAAATATTGAGGCAATGGTAGCAAAAACACGTGGTCAAGTCATATCTCTGTGCTGCCCCTGAACTGGCTTGGCTTTATTTGTTTCTTGAATTCCATTCAGAGTACTATGACTTTTTTTTTTCCTGCCTGTTGACATGAGGAATTGTAACTTCTAGACAAACTTTCTCATGCTGGCTCTGTTTTCAAGACTCTGCAACTGTTGATAGAAATTCCAGAGTGTTGCATTAACTGGTGATTTTATTAGTGTCATCCTTGTTTGATGTTATAATAGTTTTTGTATAAGTTTACAAGCACTTTGCCACATTTATTGCAAGATGTGAATAATTCTCTTTTTTGTATAAAAATCTATTACCTTTTGGGTGCAAAAGACCATTCTACATAATTCCTGTTTAGTTTTCAGTCTTTTTTTCTTCAGCAGTCCCTCGTAGTGAAGGATGATTATTTTCTATGATTATCTTGCCTGTGTGTCTGAAGATGGCTGATGAGTTTGAAGTATTGGTGTTTTAAATGCTCTCTTCCTGCTGTTTCATTTGATCACTTTTCTTGTTTGTTTGTGTTGTTTTGGGAAGTACTTCTTTATTAGGAAAATAGGGGCTATTTTTATGACAGCGCTTTAGTAAACTGAGTAGCACATGTCTGTGCTTTATTGTTACTTTCTGAGTGTCCTCTCCTGTTAGTTCTCTAGTGACTCACACTATAGCTTGTTAGATAAACTTGGCTGGAGAATAATAGTTGCCATCATCACTAGACATGGTGTCACTCAGCTGCTAAGCCTGTTGTACATGAATTTATGGGCTTTTTATTTACTCTGTTGTTTTATTTCCCTTCCCTCCCCGCACCCCCAATATTCTAATTATATGCCCAGTCATGCCACCTTGTAATTTTTGCATCTCTTTCAAGCTTTTGGGCATGCCATCTTGATGATGATGATGATGATGTTAATGTAACGTTTTCCTAAGCAGCACTTTTTCCTTATCCCTGTTTTGCTATTAATTATATTGCTTTCTGTCCCCCCCCCCTTCTTCCCCCACAGGTACATAGGAATAGCATGAAGCAGGGTAGCCTAGACATAACTTAATAAATATATTGTGTTTCTGTAAACAAGTTTGCCTATAAAGTGCCACCCTGCCCTGCCTTCTTCCTGACTTCAGATTCACATCACTAATTACCTCTCTAGTCAGCATATAATCCCCAAAAGCAAAAGTCTTAATTCAGTGGTGCTCAGTGTTTTGGCTCAATCTGGTGTGAGTAAGAAGGTAGAGAAGTGGAATTGGGCACCAGGATCGGGTTGCTCTGTACCATCCTGATTGGCCCTGCTCTGCCCACGTACTTAGTTTAGAGCCATGTTGTTTGGCCCATGGGACTCTCCCTGGATTCAGAAATTTAACAGCAGGGGAGCACCATTTACCTGCCACCAAATTTTATAATTACTGCCCTGCAAACTGTTTTTTGGTTTTTTTTAGGTCAGTTCCTCATTCCCATTTTGCTCTGAAATGTGGATATTTTGGCAGGTAAACAAACATATCAGACTAGTGATTACAGGTGACCTGCCCAGACAGGGCAGTGTAGCTTTATGTCCATTTTTTTCTTCATGGTGTATAAATGGGACCTGTGTCCTCTCTTCATATTTTCATTACCAGTTCAGGTCTCCCTTAGTTCTGTGTCTACACTGGACTTTTCCTAAAGTTTCCCAGTGTTGCTAGCACTACTGTAAACAAGGCACTTCTAGTAGCCGAGTTGTTCCAGGCACTTTAAAATACCTTTGCTTGCTTTGTTCACACTTTTTTATGTTTACTGTTTCTTCTACAATAGGAAATTTGGGAAGAAAAGTTTAGAATAGACAGTGAAATTACAGGTCCAAGAGAGTGAGTGCTCAGCTGAGAGGACAGATCCATAGTCAGCCATTAAAGCATCTTGTATTTGTCTGTTCAGAATATTTGTTTGTTTCTGAAATTTAAAAAAGATGTAAAAACATCTTTGTATTTTCTTAAGATAGAAAAAAGCGTCCTGTCACCCCTTCTCCCTCTTCCCCTCCACCCCTCAGCCCTCCCTTTGCCAATCCCAATTTGTGCTATTACTGCAAAGCTGTAGCGTTATTGGTCCATTTGCTTCCTGGACCCTCTTGCTAAGCTCAGAATAGATCCAGACTAACTCAGTACCTTAGCCTCTGTTCCAGCTAAGGCTGGAGATAAGTGCTCTTATCTTTTAGATTGAAATTCATGGCTTACTACTACTGCCTTTGTGAATTGCTCTTGGGGACACAGTAGTGCATTCAGGGATAGTAGAGGACCTGGGAGTGCCCTGGTTTGCTCTCTGTAACTGGCCAGATATTAAAATTGTCATGGAATACATTTATATCCCAAAGAAGTTGCTGTTTAAACCAGCACCTTCTTTGTGGTAGATGTGCCTCTTTATCTTGGGATAAATTCCTTTAACATCTGGAATGCTAAGATTTGTCGTGCAAAAGTTGCATCTAACCTGTGACAAATATAACATCTTCCAGTGCCTCACATGTCTTTGTGCAGAGCAACAGCTCCAGAAACTGGGCTGCTGCCACCTTCAGGGCAGCCCCAGAAAGACAAGAGGAGGTGTGATGAAAAAGGAGAGTAAATAGTCCAGACCCAAGCTATGCCACTCTTTTGGGCTGAATGGAAGTGTTCTTGTAGGCTCCTCGCTTTGAAGGGTGCAATATGGAGCAGCCTGCAAATGCTACTCTAGAAGTAGAGCTAGAGGGGTATGAGGTGGTTCTTTTCTTGCCTCTAATGCTATCTTAGGAAGGATACTTCTTCAAATGGTATCAATGATAGCTAATGAATATCCGTATCTTCTTTTGTATCCTTCCTGGAGAATGAATGGGAAAGTGCTTGTGCCTTCCAAGAGCACTGAATGAAGCTGTGGATGTCACTGGGCTGGTGCGCCAAAGCAGTTAGGACGGTATAACCTCATAAATCCCAATATCAAAAATCCAGAATTCTCAAAAATCTGATACATTTTAAGCTTCCCCCTCTGCTCCCCTGGTCACAGAGGGGGAAGCTTTCACATGGCAGCTGCCACCACCATCCAGCACCCTGCTCCACATGCAGCCGCTGCTCTGGTTTTAAAAATCCAGAATTTTCCAATTTCCAGCAGTTGCCTGGTCCTGAGCATGCCGGAGTTATGAGGTTATACTGTAACACTGAGTGGAAGCAAGCCCTTCCCCTCTGCATGCAAATTAGCATACAGCAAATGGCTTGGAAACTGGGGAGTTAGTCAGAATTTGAAAGCAAATTTCACTCTGTGTGTTCGGTGTGTCATTAAAAACTAATGAAAAGGGGGAAAAGTAGCTTTTAAAAACTGATTTTGAAATTTGTTTTTCTTTGAGCACTTCACTGCATTCTTCCTGTGGCTGGCTACCTACCTACAACAATTAAACTTGATTTTTAAATTAAGGTAGTTAACATTAAGAGATTGGCCCAAACTGATAAGTACATTGTATTGTTTATGTGGAAACGTTAAACTTGTTTTTCTGACTTTGTCATTTCAGATCTGTCCAATATGTGCAGCATTACCTGGAGGGGATCCTAATCATGTCACAGATGACTTTGCAGCTCATCTTACACTGGAACATAGAGCTCCTAGAGATTTAATATCCTTTTCTCAGTCAGGGAAAAAAACAAGGCTGTTACCTCTAATAGTAATAGCTACTTTAATTGTACCAAACAGGTCATGGCATCTTGGTTGTGCTTACATGTTACAACTGCCATGTCATTCAGTTAGTTATTGGAGGAGCTTGACATTAAGTAGAACTAAAGAAGAATGAAATGTCATAATTTAAATGCACTGCAGCCTCTGTGTGTGTGTGTGTGTGTGTGTGTGTGTGTGTGTGAGATGAGCGTCATGACCGACGTTGGAAAAAAAGGCTGTGGCTTTATTTGTTAGAATTTAAGTTGCATCAGCCACGCACTGAAATAAGCTTCATAGAGGTGAATGAGGTGTTTGATTAGAATAGGATAAATATTCTCCACCCTTCTCCTCCTCACTCCTCCCCGGCTTTGCTATATCTCCACCAAGTCTGTTGCATTTATGTTATGACCTTTGGGTCTGAACATAGATGTTTATCACTGGTGGTTCCTCCCTGCTCAGTTGAGGCTCCTAAAACCATGGGCAGAAGAGGGGACACTATCCTATTTTAGGACTTCATTCAGGAGCCAGCTTTCATCGCTATTGTCACATCACTAGAATCATGGAAGACAACTCTTAGAAGAGCAAGGAGAGATCATGTCGCTAATAGCACAAACATCTGTGAGCACACCGTAACAATAGGCAGGCTGAAACACGGCTTTTGGTAGGAAGAATCTGGTTTGTGCCTCTTCCCTTCCCCCAGCCATACTGTTCAGACTTTTGCTGTTTAATACTCTTTATCAAATAACTTCATATTTTCTTAACTGTCTGGTTACGATGAATCCAGTGGTGTTCGGCATGTTCGTAGAATGTTTCACCCAGGCCGGGGATTGGGGGGTCCTCGCGCACGTAGATCAAACATGCACTTTACTAGCAGTTCCACTGGTGGGCTTTCATCTTCGCAGAGTTCATATTCTCCAAGCAATAGGGAAGCCATGGATCCTATAGCTGGTAAGAATCAGTCTGCATCGTTTTTCTTTTGGAGTCTTTCTCCACACGTAGCTTTAACATCCAACTTAACGATTGTCCAGCTTTTTCCTATGTCTGTTTTGTTTAGAGATATGTGTATACTGCTTGCCCCAGGGAGAAGGTTTAAATTGATGTGAGTACTTAATTGGAAGGTACATTTGAAAGCCATATGAGGCAATCCCGTACATCCTTGGGCATCTGAATGGCAAACTGGTCACCTCTCTTTCTCTTGATTTGATGCTGTTACTCTTCCCATTAGCTAGTAAAAGTGAGCAAATTAGCTCCTGGGAAGTATGTTATGGCACAAATATGGTGTATGTGAAACACAGCCTAGCTAGTGTCTCAGGGGAATCTGTTTGGAGAAACAAGTCAGAACCCATGTTGAGAGAATCACAACCTTGTCTTGACTTTGCTTGTCTGAACAAATGTAGTTTTCTGAGTGGCTTTTTCAGAGGGATTTGCATAACCAAAGGAGTACAATGTTTTCAAATCTATAAAGCTTAAAATTACACCAAACACTGTATTTGTAACAGTGCCCTTGGTGGGTTGTCTGCAAAGATTGAACCAGGAACTTCTGAACTTAAAACATTTTTTTTGGCTTATGCTTTAATACCAGAGGGTTCTGGTCTCATTCCCACAGGCCACCTGTTCAGAGTTTCAGAACTCCATTTTCTACCTCAGTCTCAGTGGGTCTCGAATCTGGTACATTTCACATGTATACAGGTACTTTTGGGGAGACTAGATATATTGGATCTATGCAGAAAGCAATGGCTGTATGACATCAGTTGTAGCAATGTATTTGTTACATCTGCATGCTCCTGTAGTGGTATAAGTGAGGTAGATAGCTGTCATTTTAACACTACAGGAAATGGTTACTGAAAAAAAGGCTGTTTCGTTTATATGTCTGTAGAAATGATGCAACTCTTACAGTAGTTGCTTATGCTACTTGCACTCCAATGGTTTACATCTGTCCACAGATGGGTATAAAGCTGGGCAGAGCCAGAAGTGGCCAGGATTTTGCACTTACAGGATCATGCATCTTTTCCAGCATGCCCTTGCTGCCTGTTTAGGTGTGGGGTTTGCAGACTGTATATAGACAGCATGAATCTTTTTTTCCAAGCTTCCTTGTCTTAATCTATATCTGTCTAGAAAACTCCCTACTGGGGGCAGGGAGTTCAAAAGAGAGCCACATTCTTGTGTAGGGGAGTGCAATACACCTTGGCTGAAGGCCTTTACCTCTTACTTCACTTCTTAGTGGTTGCTTGCAGTGGGTTGAAAGAGCTGTTGAAGTGATAACCTGTCTATGGTCCACATGAGCAGACAAATTACTGCAGCTAAGGTCTAGGTAGGCCACAAAATAGTCCTTATGAATGTGTGGGCATTTTGTCCTGCCTTCTACATCTCTCTTCCCTATTAGAGTGCCAGCTGTGTCTTCCCCCTCAAGTCAGGAGTATCTTTCGTTTTCTGATGTTCATGACGTGTATAAGTGGTTTGAATTAACCTTGACTGGAACTAGCTTAAAATGAATAGTTAAAAGACATGTTGCCATATTTGTTTAACTATAAAAAAAAATACTGGCAAAATGTAGCAGTGATTGAAACAAACTAGCAAAAGCCATGAAATTTATTGTCAACCTGCTGCTGCATTGTTATGTGAGCCTATCTTGTAGGTATAACATCTAGATCAGTGGTTCTCAACCTTTTTGACCAGGAGCCATTTGTAAACATGGATCACCAGTCCCGACCCAGTGCCCCTCACTCCCAGCGCATTGCCCCCAGGCTCTAGCCCCCAAGTGTATGGGGCAGGGGACATGGGGGGCCCCAAGCAACCCCTTGCAGGCTGGAACTTAGTTTCCCATGTTTTTCTCCTTTAAGGGAGAATCCATTTTTAAAGTTTGTTGATCTATTTTTAAAGTTTGTTCATGACCCTTTCATATATTCTTGTGACCTACTTTTGGGTGGTGGCCCATGGGTTGAGAAATGCTGATCTAGATTGTAGGTGTTTCAATGCCCACATTGAAATGGTTGTAGATAAGAGGGAAACATACATCTGTTAAACTGACAGATACCTGAAACTGTATCCCAAATAGTAAATATAGTTCAATATAGTAATAACTGTCTTTTTTCTTTTTTTATTAGGATCTTTATTCTGCCGTTCAGTTTTGTTTCCATTTGCTGGACAATCAGCAATTTGTGCACAGCCAAATTACACTGTAGTATTTCAGTACAGTTCATAAAAAGAATAGTGGCAGCAGCTTGTGGTGGCTAAGTAGGGCTATAGAAGTGGAGTGAAGGCATGCATTCTGCCAGTAATGGTCACAGAGTTCATCTAAAACACTTGTAAAACCAGAACTTACGAGAGGGGCTAGAACAAGTTCTTTGGGGATTTTTTGGTTTTTATTATTTTTAATCTACTGGTAAATAAAGTTTTAAAATTCTGTTGCTCATGTTTATCATAAGATAAATTCTCTCATGCGGCTGGTCAGTGATTAAAGTGAAATGAAACTTTAATTATTGGTAGTGGTAGTATTAATCTTGGTAAGCATAGCTGTGCTGAGTAGGATTGCATTATTTGCCCACTGGCTGCTGGTATTCGGCAAGCTCCTCGCACAGAGCTCGTGCATTCTGCAGCACCCAGGCGGGGAAGTTTAACTTTGGGAGTCATAATCTTGAATGTGACCAAAAGAAAAGTGGGGTGAAAAAGTCACCGTGACCAATAATATTAAGCTGCTGTGGTAATTATTTTAAAAGGAAGATTGAAAAATGTGTGGCAAAACTTCTTGCTCCATTTTTCCTGCTCCCTTCCCAAACCAAACGCAGCTAATCTAGCAATGTCCACAAAGGTTTGGAAAGCAGAATAAGTTCTATAGTAATACACAGAATCAGACTTTACTACTAAAACTTACTTTTTAGATTATTTTTGATGGAGATAAAATTTGCTCTATACTCCTCCTCAGTTGGAAAGATTGCATGATCCCTGCCCAAAGCCAGACAGGTCTTCATTTAATTAGGCCCTCTCCATATATCTGAGAGTTGGTACCTTTATTAGGTCAATCTGAGAGAAGGCATAGAGTTGGAAAAACAAAGACTTTGGTTTTTGTTCCCGACGGAACTTAAGTAGTATACAGTATTTGAAAAATGTTTTCTGAATCAAACCTTCTCCAAAAATATCTGACAGAAATGTTGGCAGTGTCATCTTAATTTTTCTCTACAACCCAACTTCCATCTTGAATACCATGGGAATACAGTGCATTTGTTTAGAGAGAGACAAGGCACTGACTTCAGCCAAAAATGAAGTGGTTGCCAAGGCAACAGCTGCCTTGATTAGAAGATAGCCCTTTAAGAAGTAGGCAGCCCGCATATTCACCTCGGGACCAGTCCTTCATACATAGGAAGTGCCCTTTCTTCTTCAGTTGTTTGTAAGGTTTCAGACTTTGAATTTCTTGACCATAAAGAGATTCTCCAGTGCAACTGTTCTTGCAAAGCCCCATGTCCACCCCCTGCCCCTCCCATTGACTGTATATAAGCATTTAATAAATTTTCAAGTATTTTGGAAAGGCAGAAGTAATGCACCGATGCTTGGGAAGTATGTGTACTTTTGAAGCAGGTTTCATTGTGGTGCTTTTTCTCTTCACTGGCAGAGCTTTTATCTCAGTTATCGGGGGTGAGACGTTCTGCAGGAGGACAGCTCAATTCCTCTGGCCCTTCTGCTTCTCAGTTACAGCAGCTGCAGATGCAACTGCAGTTAGAACGACAACACGCACAGGCAGCACGACAACAACTGGAGACTGCACGCAATGCAACCAGGCGCACCAATACGAGTAGCGTCACCACCACAATTACACAATCTACAGCAACAACCAACACATCTAACACAGAAAACAGTCAGCAGACTATCCAGAATTCCCAGTTTCTTCTTACAAGGTAACTCATTCTAGAGTCTCAGTGGTTTTATTATTTTTCTGTGCTATCAGTGTACTTGGTTCTGACCTGGCAAGGAGCTTAAGCCACCTGCTTTTCAAGTGTAGAAGTCATCACATTAAGTTTAAGTACATGTGTAACCCTGTTTAAGTTCAATACATGCTTCAGTAATGTACCAATTTAGAGTCACTGATTGCAGTTAAACCTACCCCATTCATGTACCAAGTTAGAGTCACTGACTACAGTTAAACCTACCCCATTCACCATGTTCAGTTCTTAAAACAAAGTGAAATAGACAGTTAGGGCCAGGTCTTGTTCCACCTAGTAGATGCTTAAAAGCCATTTAGATATCTGTGCCTAAATGCAATCTTCAGATTTCTGAAAACTGCTAATGCACGTGATGCTTTAGTAACGTGCTTTCATCTCAGTATTGAGACGGTCGCAGGTAGTAAGAACCCATCCACGTTTTCTGTTAATGGTTTTCAGAGATGCAAAATGGCTTTTAGGGATCCTGTTCCATCCATTAAGAACTTAAGTTCTTAATGGGTGGAATAGAATTTAGCCCTCAATTATTGTTCAAAATATGCTAGGGTTCAACAGGCCTGCAGTTGCTTAGTGTCTCTTTGCTTTATAGCTCTACTTGAAACCTTGGCAAAATGTTTAACTTCTACTTAGCACTGGTGTCATGAGCAGTAAGCAATAATCCCCATTAAAGCATTAGTTTCATCTACTGTTAAATGTACATGCTTGATCCGAACATAGGATGGGAGAATGGCTGAATGCCATTACTGCACCCAAAATGCTAGGGCAGGGTTGAATATGACATTATATATACTTTTATAATAATTTAGTATATTGTTTATTGTTGCTTATTTCCTTGATTAGAAAATGAGGATTTTCTTCCTGTTTAATGTGGTGGGGAGAACCGTCTATTTTAGAATCTAGTATGAGGCAGGAAGGTGCTGTGGGGTGGCGACAGTGGCAGCTGCTGTTCCAGCCCCAACCTGGGTTGGGGTTGGATTCCTCCCCACAGCCTCCAGTCCCCTTCCCCCTATCTGGCATCCCTGTCCTCCCATGTCTGCTCCATGCCCCTCCCCTGCCTCCTCCCTCCCTGCTACCAAGCAGCTGTGCTGGCTTCACATACCTGATGCTACAGGGCTCTGCTGGGGATGGGCTTGGAGATGTGAACGCAGAGCAAGGTTGGGGGTAGGCAGTGGGGAGAGACTTCTGGAGGAGGAGGAGATGGGAAGAACGGGGAGCAGGGACCTGAGTTTGCAGAAGCAGCATGGAGGAGGAAGGAGAGGAAGGGAGAATTGGGGCAGCCTGAGGCTGTGGTGCAGGGGAGGGGCAGGGACAATTGAGTGGTAAGTGGAGGTGGGGAGGGGGACAGGCAGCAGTGAGCAAACTGCTTGCTTCTTTCACTGGCTGCCCCCCTACTGCCTGCCCTCCCATATGCCCCACTACTGCCTCCCCCTACTCTCTGTCCCCTACCACCTGCCTCATTGCTGCCTTCTTCATCACCTCTCCCCTCAATACCTGCAATAGCTGAGGGCAGGGCAAAAAATATGATCCTTCAGTAATTAGATTCCATACATGGAAAACTATAATACACTCATAAATTTTCCACATGTTGAATCTAATTATTGGGTTGTCTTGCATTTGGGTAAATAATGGTAACTTCTTCACCCTGTTAACCCCGTGACTTACAAAATGACAACATAGATTGCAGAAAAACTTTACGTGGTGGGTAGCATTTAAAAACCACTGTTTTGTCCCTGTTTTTGAGAAAAAAGATAAGAGCAGAACCAGGGAATTAGACTCAGTTGGTTATTGTTTGTGATCAGTCTTTGGGCTTTTGGGAGTTCTCCTATTGCTCCTGCCAAACGTAGTCCCAAAAGTTGATGACAGGAGTACCCAACCAGTAAAGTTTCCTGGCAGGGTCTTTTGCTTGTGTCACTTGCTCTTGAGGAGATGGTTGAGATTATGATGGCATGTGGATTTACAACTGTTTCCTCTGCTGACGCATTCATTTTATGTAGACTGAGGAGAGGAAATGATTCTTAAAGTTTCCACCTTAGCCATCTTGTTCTCACAGACAGTTCTAGCTGCAATTTTTGGCTGGATCCTCAGTGAAATTTGAGTAAATACAAACCAAAGAATTTCTGTTTCATCTATAGAAATGCCAAGGCTTATCTACACCTGATATCTATTAACACTGCTCACTGTTTCTCCAGCATCTCTAAGAGGCATGAAGAGCTATTACTTAGAGAAACTTTTATTGGCTTTTCTTTTTCGCTTTACTACTTCCAGTAAAGTAAGTGTTTCCAGAAACATGTACCGGAATCTGGAAATTAAATCTTGAGTGTTTAATTGGAAGTGAACCTTTAATAAAAGATGGACGATGAACAGGGTTCAGGTATACCAAGTATTTTACTTGGGTATAAGTAACAAGTAGAAAAAAATGTAGGTTTGAATGCAGTTGATGAGAAGAAAACACTGCTACTACGCAATTGATAGTTATTAATTTCTAAACTTTCACTGTCAAAGGGCTCATCAGCTCTGCAATTCTAGCACTTTTGGGGATGCCCCCATGATATTCTTATTTCAGAAGTAGGCCATCCAGGTTTCAGAGTTCCTGGTGTACTGTCTTCCTTTCTTGTCTTCCATATTGAAATGCTCATGCTTTTCCTCCACATTCCAAACTGGTGTGCAGAAGAAAAATATGGCAGAAAATTTTCTTTAGGATTGTGACAAGTGGGCTATTTCCATCATGCTGTGTTGAAGCTAAGCTACAAAGAAATAATCCCGTGTGACCACAGATCAAATGCCTGGGATAGAAATTTAAACTTCTTAAGTAACCAAATAAATGATATTTGAAAGTTCTGTGGTTACAGATTACTGGAGCGTAGGCAGAGTAGAGCAGCAGCCCCCAAACTTTCATAGGTAGTCATAGGAAGTAAGGCTGGAAGGGACCTCCAGAAGGTCATCTAGTTCAGCCCCCTTCCTGAGGCAGGATCATTCCTATCCAAACCATCTCATACAACCATAACTCTAAACCCTACCCTCAACCCTGATACAACATAGACCTAGCACTGTAACCTGCCACAGGTAAAGCAGGGGAACCACGGCAGCCACTGTCCTGCTTCTATAAAATGTCAATATACGCTCAAGAGGTCCTGAGTAGAGGGCCACCCCCCTACTCTGCTGCAGAGGAAGGCAAATCTCCCACTGTCTGTATCAGTCTGACCAAAGGGGTAAAATTCCTTCCTGACCCCAAATATGGCAATCAGTCTGACCCTGAACCAAGGGGCAAGACCAACCAGGAACCTCTTGCTTTGCTCCTATGAGGAGAATTGGCACATCCCAGTTGAAGTCTCCAGCCTTAGCTGTAGCTAACATCCAATGCCTCTGGGGAGGCTTAAAAACACCCGTGGCACATATAACAGAAAAGGGTGTGGGGGCAGGGAGCACCCAGCAAAGCCCAGAAGCATGGGAAACACCCATGGTGAGAAATAAGCACAGCTATGCCTAGACCATCCCCAACCAGTGGGTGTCCAACCTCTTTTGAACACCTCCAGTGATGAGAGTCCACAGCTTTTCTAGACAGTCTATTCCACTGCCTCCCTGTTCTAACAGTGAAGAAGTTTTTCCAGATATCCAGTGCAAACCTGCTTTGCTGCAACTTCAAGCCATTGGTCCGTGTCCTCCTCTCTGCAGCAGGAGAGAAAAGGTGCTTTTCTTCTTCTTTAAGGCAGCGCTTCAAGTATTTGAAGACTGCTGTCATGTCCCTTAAGTCCTTTTCCATAAGCTCAACATGCCTAGGTCCTTCAGCCTCTCCTCAACTTGCTTTTCAAGCCCTTTATCATTTTGCTTGCTTGCCTCTGGACCCCCTGTAACTTCTCCACATCCTCTTTGACATGTAGCGTCTAGAAATGCACATGGAGATAAGGCCCAGACATTGCTGAGTAGAGAGGCACTATTGCCTCCCATGTCTTGCACCTAATGCTTCTATTGACGCAGCCCAAAACCACATTTGTCTTTTGTGCAGCTGCATCACAACACAGACGCACATAGAGTCTGTGATCTACCAAGATTCCCTGGTCCTTTTCCATAGAGCTGCTGTCCAAAATAAGGTGTCCCTTATTTTGTGTTGGTTTTTGATTATTTCTTCTGAGATGTAGCACCTTGAACTTCTTATCCGCATCAGTCTTCATCCTGCTAGTACTAGCCCAACTTCCCAGTCTGTCAAGATCCTTCTGAATTGTGCTTGCATCCTACAGTGTGTTCACAATCCTTCCTAGTGTTGTGTCATCTGCAGACTTGCTCAATCCAAATAATTAATAAATACCTTAAACAGCACTGGGCTGAGGACAGACCCCATGGGACCCCACTTGAAACCTCCTGCCATGCTGATGTGAATTTGTTAATAATTACCCTTTGCTTGTGGTTACTGAGCCAGTTATATATCCACCTTTGTAGTTAGGGTTGGCAGGATTCGATTTTTATTGGTAAACATTACTAAACGTTGATTTCACTTCACGCTTACAGACCAATGAAAACATATTTGTGGTCTTAATCGATATTTATAGAGAGGCAATGTAAGAAAATGATGGCTGATGAGTGTCTGATGACAGGGGAGCAGTCCTACAGAACCGTGCTGACTAGTTTGAACTGCAACTCCCAGAAACCCCAGGGGATTGGGAACAAAGGAAGAGAAAGTGACAAAGCAGACAAGGTAGATATGGGCAAGCAGAGCCAGAACTGATGGCAGTTGTGCTGCTCAGCTGGTGGCAGTACCACAGTAATTACATTTGTTGTGGCAGGTGGCTAAACTGCACTATAGTAATCGGGGATCTTGATTTTTCTTGGTTTAAAAATCCCAAGTTCTCAAAAACCCAAAATCTGCATTTTTCCATGATTAAAATTAAATATAGGTATCAGCTGAACACAATATTTTACTGATATATTTATAATATTTATTTTACTGATATATTTATAATCTTAAAGCAGTTTGGAAACCTGCCAGTGCCTTAATCATTAAAATAAATTATAAATACCTGTAGATTTTAGTGTTTGACTTTGTTTTTATCATGGAAAATCAAAGCTCCACCTGCCTCCTTCACTCACCAGCACACAGGTTCAGCTGCAGCTGTGTTGTCCCTGTCTCCATCTCCCTCCCACTCTACCCCCCACCATTTTGTGGCACTGAGCTGCCCTGATATGATGGTGCCCTACCCCTGCCCGTGCTGTTGCCCCTCACTCCAAAGTGACAACCCCCTGAATCTTGCCGGTGCCACTCATTTATGACCCACAGTCCCCACCAGCCTTGCTGGTGCCCCCCACCCCAATCCCCCCAGGGGAGCAGGGTGGGTGTGTGGGGAAGCGGGGGTGTGGATACAGGTGATGTAGGGAGAGTAGAGGGGTATAAGTGACACATGGGAGTGTGGGGGTGGTACAGATGATATGTGGGACATGGGGGGCAGAAAATGTACCCTCAGTTTTCTGCACCCACAGCAGGTGTGGGGCTGCAGCCAGGCCGGGTCAGCTCCAGGCAGCAGCTACCTCTGCAACCCAGAGGGCAGGATGCGGCACAGAAAGGAGTGCAGCACTGCCATGGCCACGAAGGTGAGGTGCCCCCTGCCCACCTGGCAGCAGCAGGGCCACAACTCCGCACTTTGGTGGTCATGGCAGCACAGTGCTCCCTCCCATACCAGGTCCCACCTAATGGGTTGCAGAGGCAGTTGCTGCTGAGAGCTGGTCCAACCTAATTTCAACCTCACGCCCTGCTGTGGGCACAGAAATCTTGGGGGGGAAGGGGGGGCATGTTTCTCCCCCCCCCCCCCACTCCTCCAGTGCATCACCTTGGCACTCCCACTGCATTGCCTGTGGGCGCCGCCCCCCCTCCCCCCCAAATGCATTGCTTGTGACCATGCCCTGCCCTCTGACTTATCTGGAGTGAGCTGCGAAAACTGCTCTCCACCCCTGCCTGGCTGCCACATGCATGTGTGCATGTGCACGTGTACGTGACACCCCCTGTGTCCTGTTCCCCTCAACTCCAAGCAGCCCCTTGCAGAATGGAACTCTGCCAGCCTGCAGGGGGATACCCACAGTTTCCTGCATTGTTCTCCTTTAAAGGAGAAATCCATGATATTCTTTTTAAAGAAGAAAATCCATGTATTTCTGAAGCAAATGGAAAACTCAGCTCCCTGATGATAATATTAATCCAAGTCAACTCAGTCCTAAGGCTGCTATGACTGTTGGGGCATCTTAGGTGCTGTAACAACCCTAGGTTAGTTGAGCTGCTTTGCATCACTGGTGATTCTTCAGGGAGAGTGACCTAGCAGATCCTGAAGAAATCCATTTCTAAGCACTTGGAGGAGAAGAAGGTGATTAGGAACAGTTATCATGGATTCACCAAGGGCAAGTCATGCCTGGCCAGCCTGATTGCCCTCTATAATGAGATGACTGGCTCTGTGGATGTGGGCAGACCAGTGGATGTGGTTTACCTTGATTTTAGCAAGGCTTTTGATACAGTCTCCTACAATATTCTTGCAGGCAAGCTAAGGAAGTACAGGCTGGATGAAGGGACTGTAAGGTAGATAGAAAACTGGCTGGAGCATCGGGCTCAGAGGGTAGTAATCAATGGCTCAATGTCTAGTTGGCAACCAGTGTCAAGCGGAGTGCCCCAGGGGTCTGTCCTGGGGCCAGTTTTGTTCAATATCTTCATCAGCAACCTGGAAGATGGGGTAGAGTGCACTCTCAGGAAGTTTGCAGATGACACCAAGCTGGGTGGAGTAGTAGAAACACTGGAGGACATGGCTAGGATTCAGAGTGACCTAGACAGATTGGAGGATTGGCCAAAAGAAATCTCATGAGGTTCAACACAGGCAAGTGCCAAGTCCTGCACTTATGACAGAACAATCCCATGTCCCAGTACAGGCTGGGGGCTGGGCAGCAGCAGAAAAGGACCTGCGGGTTACAGTGGACAGCAAGCTGAATATGAGCCAGCAGTGTGCCCTTGTTGCCAAGAAAGCTAATGGTATATTGGGCTGCACTGGTAGGAACATGACCAGCCGGTCAAGGGTAGTGATTATTCCCTTCTATTCTGCACTGTTGAGGCCACATC